>NC_137459.1:79600644-80340644 GCF_964235325.1 Thermobia domestica
GATCAAAGAGCAGTGACGCAACTCTCTCTTTTACGAATAGGTAAGTTTTATCTTTCCTTCAGATAAAAAAAATCCATATTGCTTTTCGTCTTTTAAAATATGTATGATAATATTAATAATTACTTATTTCTTTTAGGTGAAACATTTGCTTCTTTTTATTTTTAAGTTAAGATAAAGAAAAACCTATAGATACAGTGTTTGTTCATTAGAATACATTATTCGTAAAACCTTTTTTTCTTGTAAGATACAATCATTAGAGATTCAAACTGCACGAATAGGTTACTGCGGTTCGTTAAAGATATTAATAACATTCAATACCAAAGATGTATGAGATGTAAACCTATATTTACAAGATTGAAACGGGGAATTGAAATGATATAAGCTACTATCAGAAATTGAACTCAGATGTTCCAAGTATAAGTCAAATGTATACAGTTGCAATATTCACCGGTACGGTTGTTTGCTTTTAAAAAAGAGAAAACTATTAGTTAGTATAGGAATATCGTTGGTAAAAAATGATAGTTTATAGTATTTGCTTTAAAAAAAAAGAGAAAACTATTAGTTAGTATAGGAATATCGTTGGTAAAAAATGATAGTTTATAGTATTAACTGTACGAATTTCTTTTTTAAAAATAAGAAAGAAGGAAGGATGGAAGTAAAAAAGTTAATTTTGATTTTTCGGGCTAAGTAAATATAGTTTAACGTTTTGTTCAACATCGGAGCTATGTGAGTCATAATTATTGTAGTATTTCAAGAACTAAACTAGAGTTTTCGAATTAATAGTTAATTGCATGAAGATGAGATATTTACTGTTATCGTGTGGTATTTGCTTAAGAGAAAAGAAAACTAATGAATAGGTGTTGTTTTTATACTATACTATGCTCAAATTAAGAAACGAATTGGCATTTAGAGAAAAACTGTTATTCTATTGTCACAATCATGAGTAGGCCACTAAGGCATCCTCTACAACTTTACCCTCTCTAATGGAAAATAATTTTAAGAGGACAATTCAGTGGTATACTCATTACGAGGCAACAGAGTAACAGTTTTTGTCTAAATGTCAATTCGTTTCTTATTTTGAACAGAGTATAAGAAAATGTACATACAATGAAAGAATGTCAGAATACTTGTTATTTCTCGTTCTTGTTCTTTCTCATTACGGAAAGAAATAATTTTATAAGTATAGTATGTTGCTATAAGATAAGTGTACTTTTTGAAGATTAATTTATATTTTCTGATAATAAAAATTTGTATTTCTTTATTTCCAGAAAAGATGATGCCAATCCCCCGTAGTGTTGCAATGACCATTGTAGGGTATTGTGAAGATAAAATCAGAAGAAGAGGAAACAAAAAGATGTACTATATTTCTAGTGTCTGTCCAAACAATAAATTGATAAAAAGAAGATGGCACACATGCGATGATTGTGTCAATGTGATGCTATTAGAACTTTATCAAAAGGAAAAAAAAGAAAGTGTAGATAAAACGATTTTGGGGGGTAAAATGAGACTTAGAGGGTAAGTGTATGCGAAACCAAAGTGCAATGATAAAAGAAAAGAAATGGTTAAAGGTGAGGTGATATTTGGACTATCATAAAAAGCCAAAATGAAGAAAAATGAAAGAAAATTGTAAATATTTGTGTATATATACATATATTAAAATAAAAAGAAAAGGAATTTAAATTCCCTGTAGATAAAATTTGTTGTGAAATTCATGCTTTCACCCCATTTTAATTCTATACGTTGATACCTCTTACCGAGAAAGGTCATATTTGTGGAACGTATCTTTATTTGTTCAGGGTCTTTACATAATGTACAAACCTATTACATTTTAGGTTTGAGGAGTGTGGTGTCTCAGTGATAGAGGATTTACAACCAGTACTTCATTTTTTTCAAATGTTCGATTCTCGATGATGGAGAGAGAGAGAGAGAGATAGAGGGAGCATTGAACACTTGAAAGCATTATTTTGCTTCGAAATGAAGAGCTTCGAACAATATACATATCATATGCTACGCTAAAATCAATACGAAGTGCTATATATGTGAAATTCTTTTTTTATGCAAGGATTAATTCAACTCTAAATAGTAAAGTACTTTTACTTTTATTAAAGTGTAAAATTTCCAAACAAATATACAATGTTACTCTTGTGCAGATCACATCTTTGCAATCTGTTCCTACCTCAATCCGAGTTCATGTTAATAGGTAATTGTGATAAACAAAACTGTGAGCATTAGTTCACCTGTTTACTTCTACTTTGTTCATTCCTGTATTTTTTATTTTTATGTTTGTTATTTTTCTAAAGCAAATATGTCAGGTTAGAAGAACATGAATCTTTTTCTTTCTAGTACGTGTATTGTTCTTCTACTCATAAATTCAATGGATTTCAGGATGCATGATAACTCTGTGATATAACGTTTATTCACATTGTCATTCTATCAACTATTATTTTTTCGTCTTAATCATATGTCCTTTTACCGAGAAAGGGTATATTTGTGGGGGGGGGGGTATCTTTATTTCTCCGGGGGGGTTTGAGGAGCGTGCTGGCTCAGTGGTAAAGGATTTACAACCAGTACTTCGTTTTTCATATGCTGAAGCTTCTTGATATGCATCCTGTACAAAGCAAAGCAAGTGCTGGAACTTAATGGCGATCCGTGCCTCATTTTGTCAATCATCACACCTTCAGTTAATTACTTTAAAAAAAGAAAGATAACGAGTTCGGAATTTGCTATAACTTAGTAGAATGAGAATGTATGAGTAGATCATGAAAACTCACGGACACGATGTTCGGAGATGAAACTAGGGACTGCATGCACTTTGCTACAGTGCACGACAATTAGTAATAAATTATGCTCATTATGGTGAGGAAGACGAATGATTAAGACAAATGAATGAATGAATGAATACTTAGTAAAATAAAAATATATAAGTAGACCATGAAAACTCACGGACACTATGTTCGGAAGTCGACCACACTGGGCGGCAATTAGTAATAAAAAATTATAAGCTTACTTGATCGGAGATCGAACTAGGGACCGCATGCATTGGGTTGCGGAACAATACTCTACTATACTAAGTATTCATCTGAAAGAATACGTCGTTGCTTTATCACTGAACCACACACACACAAACTTTCACATATTTCTTACGTTCGAAACGTAAGAAAATATTTCAGTTTAACGTACCACGATTATGCTCATCATACAGATAGACAGACAGAAAGATATACACTTAGATAGTACTTATTGTCTTTTCGAGTGTAGAATAATACGCGTTCAATACTACACAGATACTTGTAGTGTTTGAGCCTCGTCGCCCAAAGCTTGGACCTCTCCCAACAAAAAATTTCTTGATGTACGCCTGTGTACATAGCTAGTATACGAATTCTATGACGGGATTCTGAGCATTTTAGAAGAAATTGATGATAATAATAGGGAATATTTTAACTACTTTCGTCCTTTTAAAGTAATATCACATACAGCTTAGACTATAATATAGAGAAAACTATACAAAGTTCAACTTCCTAGATCAACTTAAAGAAATGGAGAAATGTTCTCTTATTTGAGAATAGACAATTGTTTTAACTTGAAGATTTGTGCCCCATGTTGAAATCGTGGGGTGCTGTGGATCAGTGGTAAAGCGTTCACCTTCTGTGATTGGGGTCCCTGGTTCGATCCTAACTCTTGCCGTGTGAACTTTGTGGTGCATATAGCCTCGCTGCTGAACGGAACGTTAAACTCAAAAATCAATCAACATCATGTGTACATAAGTAACGACATCCGAGATGTATAAGCAACACTAGTTTTGTCAAGTTTTAGATCTCAAACACTGTTTTAATATTACCTAAAACACACACACATACATATCTTCGCTTCGTGTTGTCTGAAACCATGACCTAAGATAATGTTGACGCGACAGCTGGAGAACAACATTGAAATACAAAACATGTTCTGTTATCTTATTTTTCTGCTCTTTGCAAGTAGACAGTGCAGATACAGAAACTCTCTCAGTTCGTTGACTTATGTATGTGTATTTAACGTTAGATTTCACTCTTATTAACATTAGAAAATTATGAAATTAACTTGAGTGCCTCAGTGGTAGAGTGTTTACCTCTGGTGCATGAGGTCCCGTGTTCAAATCACATGTCTTTTTTCTATATACTTGTCATTAATTTTAGTGACCACAAATCCCCTGCTTCCTTTACAACTTAACGAAAAGATGATATTGACTGTCCCCGGAAAACCGACCTTATCATTTCATTTTTACGTTCCAGAGGACACGGTGGACTCAGTGGTAGAGCGTTCACCTCAAGTGCTTGGGTCCCTGATTCGATCCCAGTTCGTGCCCTATGAACTTTGTGGTGGACAAACATCGTATGCGTGGATTTCCCTTCGGAGTTCACCAGTTTCCTTCCACTTTCTTCATTACATCATTTCATTCATTTTTTCATTATCACCTCTCCTTCATTAGCCTAGTAGACGTAACCGCAGGACGTAAAACTCACTTTTCACTTGTCCCATCGCCGTCACTCAGCCTAACCGGCATAATCGTGGGACGTTAAACTCAAAGATTTCATTTCATTTTTTTTCGTTCCAGAGGGCAGGGTGGTTCAGTGGTAGAGCGTTCACCTTAAGTGCTTGGGGGTCCCTCGTTCGTTTTCCATTAGCATAGTACACATAGCCTAACCTGCATAATCGTGGGTCGTTAAACTCAAAGATTTCATTTCATTTTTTTTGTTTTATGGGGAATGGTGGCTCAATGATAGAGCGTTCACCTTAAGTGCTTGGGGTCCCTCGTTCGATCCCAGTTCATACCCTATGAACTTTGTGGTGGACAAACATCGTATGCGTGGATTTCCCTTCGGAGTTCACCAGTTTCCTTCCACTTTCTTCATTACATCATTTCATTCATTTTTTCATTATCACCTCTCCTTCATTAGCCTAGTAGACGTAAACGTAGGGCGTAAAACTCACTTTTCACTTGTCCCATCCACACAGATTATACTATTTTCATTTGCTAAAACGCACATATCTTCGCTTCGTCTGGACTCCACGTACTACAGATACATAGACAAACGGCGAAACAAGTAGACATATTATCAAAAATTTAAGACACACAAGCTATGATTATTATTACATCATTCACATCATAAAGTTCCGTCTTTCAAAATCATTAGTTTAACAGTCATAATCGTGGAACGTAAAACTCACTTTGTGTGTTAGACAACATTGTATCTATGAGTTTTCTCTTTGGCTCTCTTGTCAAACTATGATTTGACCTCTCTCTCTCTCTCTCTCTCTCATCACAGGTGGGGGACCCTAGTGAATCAATGGTACAGCGATAATCTTTGATGTATGGTGTATCCAGATTGTAATCCAGCCTAGACAAGTGAATTTTCTGGTAGACAAAATTACTAGTTTAACAGACATAAAAATTGGACGTAAAACTATGATTTGACTCGAACGAATATTTCTGATGCATTGGGATCCCTAATTCGATCCTAGCTAACAACAAGTGAAATTTCTGGTGAACAAGAGCGTTCATCTTTTGTGCATAGGTCCTTGAGTTGAGCATGAAGCCCTCCTTCCCCCGTGTTCAACTTTTGCTTTCAACAAATGAATTTTAAGGTAGACAAACACCGTATGCGTGGATTTTCTTCGGAGTACTTCCGTTTCCTCCCACTTTTTGAGTGTACGTTGATTGAATGGTACAGCGTTCACCTCCGGTGTTTGAGGGGGGCCCTGGTTTCAAACCCCTGCTCCCTCCGTCAAGTGAACTTTCTGTGTTGGACAAACAACACGTGCGTAGGTTTTTTTCGGTGTACTTTCGTTTCCTCCCACTTTTTGAGTGTACGTTGATTGAATGGTACAGCGTTCACCTCCGGTGTTTGAGGGGGGCCCTGGTTTCAAACCCCTGCTCCCTCCGTCAAGTGAACTTTCTGTGTTGGACAAACAACACGTGCGTAGGTTTTTTTCGGTGTACTTTCGTTTCCTCCCACTTTCTTTATTCTATCATTTTCATTCATTTCTCATCATCACCGTCTTCTTCAGCCTAGTCAATATATTCATGAAACTTAAAATTGGAAGTTATTATTATTATTATTATTATTATTATTATTATTATTATTATTATTATTATTATTATTATTATTACTAAAAATAAACCAAGAAGTTCCGTTACTAGTGATATACATATATCCTAATTACCAGTCTTATGGCGGCTCCCTTTCCTAAATTTAGGGGGACACAATGACTCATTGGTCTATTCATCTTCCTAGCATATGCTACAGACAGACAGACAGACAAACGTCAGCCGGTGTTCGCTGACATTTTGTCACTTCAATGCAACGTTTTCTTATCATCGCTTGGTTGATAAAGCGGTAGGTAGGTCAGTGTTTTGCTTTCCGATAAGCTAATCTTCTCTTCTCTTGAATACGAAGCAACAGACAAAGAAAAAAAAAAGATACTGGGAAAACACATTTCTTTGACGCTGTATATATGTATGACTGTCTGTGTCTGTAGAATCTGGTTTCTTTATCACACACGAAACAACTATGAATAAATACACTTTATAACTTTATTCTTTTTTTTTAAAGACAAAGACTAAAAAATAAAGACAAATATATTATTTTACTCTAGTTCGATTCTTAGTGAAAGAGCATTAAATAGTTTTATCTTGTTTATTCATGTACCATACACTTACGAAAGACCACGATCGTTTGGGATCCGGGTTCGATTCTCGATGAGAAAGCATTCTTTTTTTTTCTTCGCAGAAAATCTGGGAACTTCTATTCTTAGCATTACAAGATAGGTCTGCGGGGGTGAAGGGGGGGAATCTAGCTACCCAATACAAGACGACTAGAAAAAAATAGGACGAAAAGTTTTTTTTTAAATAAAATCTAATCTATATGCGAGGCACTGACGTTCAGTGATAGAGTGCTCACCTCAAGTTGGATTACTCCGTGAAATTCTTTTTTTTTTTCATGCGAGGATTAATTCAACTCTAAATCGTGAAGTACTGGTCTCGCGTTCGATTCCGATGTACAATCTTTATTTCATAAGTTAACGAAGCTACAATCAAGGTTAGTTGTCTGCTTCACTTTCACTCCCAAAATAATAATAATAATAATGTAATGCTGTATTTTTTAAATTTATTTTTATGGTTGTTATTTATGTTTTAATACCACTTTAGTCCGGGTTCGATTTTCGATGATAAAAAGAGAGAGAAAGGGGGCATTGAACACTTGAAAGTGTTATAGTGCTTCGAAATGAAGAGCTTCGAACAATGTACATATCATATGCTACGCTAAAACCAATACATGAAATTCTTTTTTTTCATGCAAGAATTAATTCAACTCTAAATCGTGAAGCACCGGTCTTGCGTTTAGTGTACAGGTTCGATTCTCGATGAGAAAGCATTGAATATTTTAAGACATTAAGTATGCTCTTCGCTATTCAATACATAACGAAAAGACGAAAATCAATCAATCAATTGGGAAGCTTCGAACTTGATATTCAATCAATTGGGAAGCTTCGAACGTGATAACTAAAAGGACTCTCATCAAGATCTGGTAGCCGCCCCAAGAGTATGAGCATAGTAACAACGTTCGCTTACGTTCTTCGCAGGAGGGAATGGAGTGGAGGGGTTTGGGGGTTCAAATCCATAACGAAAAGACAAAAATCAATCAATCAATCAATTGGGAAGCTTCGATCATGATAACTAATAGAACTCTCATCCGTCCAAGAGCATTTAGCTATTCAATACATAACGAAAAGCAAAAATCAATCAATCAATCAATTGGGAAGCTTCGCCGTCCAAGAGTATGAGCATAGTAACAACGTTCCCTTATGTTTTTCGCAGGACAGAGTGGAGGGGGTTTGGGGGTTCAAATTCATAACGAAAAGACAAAAATCAATCAATCAATCCATTGGGAAGCTTCGATCATGATAACTGATAGGACTCTGATCCGTCCATCAGTATGAGCATCCAAGACTATGAAGGCCAAGAGCATCTAGCTAACGAAAAGCAAAAATCAATCAATCAATCAATCATGAAGCTTCGATCATGATAACTGATAGGACTATGATCCCTCCAAGAGTATGACATCCCTCCAAGAGTATGAACATCCAAGACTATCACCATAACAACAACAAACTGTTCTCATAGGGGTTCAGATAAACCAAAATTTTCCCACGCGCTTCTGTACTACCCGTAAAAGGCTATGAACATAGCAACTAAAGGCTTGTCGAAACTTGCCTCCCAATTCCAGGAAATGGTATCGATTTCTAGGAAAACAAGATAATTTTTTGCTGACTCGGCCATCTATCCGCGGGGATATCTACTATCGGCCCTCTACAGCCTATACAATTCAATACGCTAACTTTTTTTTTTTTATCAAACTTATTACACCTGTCACTACACTATATGCAGTAAATTGATTATGTGAAACATCAATCGAGCTGTTCTGTTTGTACCTATATTGGTTACATATAATTTGGAACTTTGGTAACAAATTGAATATTTATATTAATTAGAACTATGTAATTTATAACATCTTCACATAAATGGACAGCCAAGAAAGATGGCGTACTTCTACCAATATCTTCGGTATAATTTATTTTTTGATGGGTTCTAAAGAAATGTAATATGGAACTTAGGGTGGTCACGCTTTTATTGACCTATTAATATTGTAATGTATATTGATATTTTTTGTTTACACTCCTATAAAAAAACTTTAAATAACAAATAGGTGAAAGGCAAGGAAAGTGAGAAAACCTATTACAAATAATAATAATAATAATAATAATAATAATAATAATAATAATAATAATATGAATCATATACTTACTAACTATGCTTTATTTACCCAGTAGCTACACTGTGTAGAACAGAAAAGGTAACTTTTGGAACTTTGCACGCCAGTTGCCACCGGAAGTTACTACAGTATTTTAGTCATCCATAAATGGAAAATTAACTTTACAGTGATAGAATGTTACTAACATCGTGACCCGTGATCTGGTGGTAGTCATACGCATAATCCACCAAATTTGGTTATCTGGATAGATCAGTGACACAAACGGACTCGGTATGACCTTGAGAGAATGAACCATGACCATAAAATGATTGTATATATGAAGCTACTAATGTAATTCTAACAAACATGAATTCCTCCTTCTTTTCTCACTTAGTATATAAATTGTGTCCTGTCTTTTGTTGTGTACATGCTCATCTGCTTCAAAGGAATACACTGAAATGTAACTATAAGGACCATCTGAATGTAAGCTTGTGAGAATCGCACAGAAAAGAGAAAAAGCTACATTTTTTTTTTATTTTCTTGAGGGTTGTCAAAGTTTGATCGAGAGAATCTGTAAAACTTATACTGCATAATATGATAGGATACCGTACTTTTTAGCATTGGAAGACAAATAAGTAATTAATTGTATTTGAAATATTTAGGACGTGGTATTTTGATTGAGAAATACCATTCTGAATTGAACACTAGAATATTCGAGTTTGGATAGCGGCCAACATTAATTCACTGCAAAATTTTGCAGTAATGCTTTGGAGCTTATATTATGTACGCTACTTCTCGGTCAGTAGGTCAGTGGGTCTGTGCCACCGGGTCAGACTGTGTCTGATAAGAGATACCCACACCCAAGTGACCCGTAAAGAAGTCATGAGCCAAATGCTCCAAGTGGTCCGTTCGCCCGTGACATCGCTGGCATCAGAACTATGGCACTTCTAGAAGCTGTTGTACGTATGGCTATTATTATTTTAGGCAAAAAAAGATGTAAAATACTCTTTTAATCGGTATTACAATAGCATAAAAAATGTATGTTACACATAGAATACACCATCGGAAATTAGTACGAAAGCTCTTTCCTTTATTTCTGAATTCCGCCTCCCTTCTTCGCGGAATGTATCCAACATTCTCTCTCTTTCTGGTTCTCATTGTATTTGTGTGTAGTGAAACCTTGAAATGTAATGGCTCCCAGGAGATTGCTAATTGTGAAGTTCTTCTTAGAAAGGAAAACACAGGGAGAAGTGAGAAAAAAAGTCACAAAGAAACGAAAGTTGTATGGAGCTGTGAGCGTAATAGCACAACCTTCTCTCACCACAGTTTTTGTGTTTTTTGAAACATTCTTTCCTTGTATTTTAAAAGAGATGGTGTCAGCAAAACAACACAGAGCACGAACTTCTATTAGGAACAGTAGTCATCTTTTACGCAAACAAATATTCTCGTTTTCTGTAATTTTCTAGAGAGTAAGATACATAAAGATGGTATCTTACAGTTGTCATAATCTTAGAAAAAATAATTTCCCTTCATTACATAGGATCGTTCTCATAATTGCAACTTTGGGAGGACTAACACGCTATCGTTTCACAACATTAATTTGTCAGCTACTTCATTTTAGTACGCACTCCATTATAAATTGACCCCTAGTACTATATGAACTTTTATTAGTAAGGAAATAAATAAGTAAAAATAATATTTTGCCGTCTTAAAACATAAAATTATAAACAAAGAAACTTTTTTTTTAATGATCATGATGTTATTCCTAATTGGGAAGATACTTCGAATGATATATTGAAGAATGTTGTTATTTAAAGTGAATAGTAAACCTCAACAATGCTATTAGCGTTTAACAGAAAATATATACAAAGATTAGAGTATTACAGATTTTTTGCACTTATAAAAAATTGATGACGTACGGTAACCACCATATATCAAAGTGAAAGTAATGCTGAAGTATAGCCTCATAACTTTTCCATTATAATAATGGAAAGATGAAAGTACACTGTATGGTTAATGAGGTCTAGCTTAAAATAATTATTCTATCTCAAGCTTTAATGCTTGAAAAAAAAAAAAAAAAAAAAAAAAAAAAAAAAAAAAAAAAAAAAAACGGAACTTTTGAAATGCCGCCATTTTTGTTCTAGTAAGTTGGCAACACTGAACGTTACACAATTTGTATCTGTTATCTTTGTGGTTAGTAGTCAATCTGCGCCAACTGTTTTCTGTGCGGGTAGGGATGGAGTGATTCACGACATTTGCAGTAAGTCTTCACTATGACAACACGCTGTTCCGTCATGAAGCCCTAGATTCCTACCAGTACTGAGAACAAATGATGATTATGCCAAGGGCGGATCCAGGAACGACTTCTTGGGGGGGGCGGTGGGTTGTCAGACTGCTACTTTTAAGGGCTCCAAACTTTGGAATGGATTTTATTTATATATATAAAATAAGAAAGTTTCCTCTTCTGGGGGTGGCGATCGCCCCGATCGCCCCCCCCTGGATCCGCCCCTGGATTATGCGCTATTCGGCACTCCGTGAACACTAACCACAAAGACAACAGATGAAAATCGTGTATCGTTCAGTGCTGCCAACTTACTAGAACAAAAAAATGGGCATTTCAAAAGTTGCTTTCCGCATGAAACGCTCTTATAACATTGTGCTAAGAGGGGACAAAGTTAATGGCGACGTGAGTTTTATTTATTTATTTATTTTATTTTATTTATTTTATTTTTTTTGGAGAAATACATGCGACATACGGATTTTTTTGTGGGATTGCTTAATATAGGCCTATATATACCGAGGAGGATAGTTGTTTATTTTTTGCTCTACATTAAAAGACAACACGTCTGAAAGTAGGGTTAGTCACCGTAGGAGAGATGAGTTAGCCTCCTTTGCCTTCTCCAGCATCGTCACTGGGCATACGCATATCGATCGACAGATCACTCCGAGCTGAACAAAATGATTTATTCGTCATTTGGCCTAATTCTCACTTTGCCTAACACTTGATCAGCTGTCAATCGCAGATAATAATCACATCCACCGTTTTACGTGAAATGTCAATTCCCACTTGACCTAATTCCCATTACACCTAACGACTTTATTGGGAGGAAATACTCCCTGTATAGAAGATCTGGCAGAGTTTCCATGCTTATACATAAATTACTCACATTTATGTGCTTACACTTAAATTTAAAAGCCCTTCTTGGCAAAAGCAACGATTACATAGCCACACACACAAAAATAAAATTTATGTGCACCGACCTCTAGGGTATGGATTCGATGCACTTTGTTACACAAAATCAAAATTTTGAAATCCCAGGATGATCAACCAGGGTTGTTTTGTTTAAAACAAATGATTAAAACTTGTTTTAAACAATTGATTTTGTTTAAAACAAATTTTATGTACGTTTTAAACATTTTGTTTTAAATACGTGCATTTTTAAGGCTTGTTTTAAACAGATGTTTATTTTTATTTTATTGTTGTAAAACATATCTGCAAGGAAAAGAAAATTGTCAAAAAGTGCTCCGCATTAAGAAGGCTATTTTCTTCCCGTGTGATTCTTTTGATTTTTTATGGCTACAGTTGGACAATGTTATTATCTAAAGTTATTTTTTTTCTTTTTTACCCCTTATTTTAAACATGTATTGCATTGTTTAAATGTTTATCAGTTAACCTGCAAGAAAATGTTGTAGTCGAAGGTTGAAATACTTGTAGAAATGATATTTAAAAAAAATAAATAAAATAATTATCTTGGAAACGAGCTTTTCTGTTGTATTCAGAAAACAAAGCGTGATAGTTATTGTCACATCGTTGCCGAACGTTAGCGAGGCTCCTGGAAACGACTTCATCTACATTTGTTCGTCTATCTGTATGCATGTGCCATGCTATAGGGAGCAATTTTCGGTCTTTTAACATTAAATTTTGAGGGTAGAGGCCCGAGACGTCTGGAATTTGTTGTATAGATTTTGACTGTGATCCGACGAAAAATTTCAAAACGAATGATTCGGATAACAATTTGAACAATAAACCATGTCTCATATAACCTTGCTTCTGATACAAAGCTGTAATCAATCAAACCAAACAAACTATTTTTTGTGCGTTTTGAACAAATTTGGGTTGTAGGATAAATTTAGCTCCAACAGTTTTTCCTTTTAATATTTCTAGATATGGGGCGTTTAGTGCACAAGGGATCCAAGTTCATTTTCAAAAAAAGGTTCATCTTAGCTCAGCAAATGTAGTATCTTCGTAGCCAAGAGTCCAAAATTAATGAAACAGAAAACACGAGGGCGTGGTATGGGCTACAGTTTTATAGGACAACTGCTAGGCAAGGGCGTTTCTGGAACGGGGGAACATGAGGGCAAATTTCCCCACCCCTGCTCACTCCTGTCAATATTATTTTATGTACGCTGCAGCGTGGGAATGATTAACAAACCAAATTTCGAATGCCATAGTCAGAGATGCATAATTACGTTAAATAAATGCAGGGTGCGTTACAAAGAATACACCGACGGAAAACGCCATATCTTCGCAACCAAGAATCCGAACTGAAACAAAGAAAAACTACGTCACAAGGTGCAAACTAGAGTTTTATATGATTGACGCTAGAGAGAGGTAGTCGGGAAGCAAAATCTGGAAAAGTCTTCAAAATAAGGAGTTGGATCAACCCGAGATACTAAAAGCAACAGGTGATCCTAAATCATCAAGTCCACCATCCTTATCATTCTTAGACCGCCGGTCGCTTGATGCGAACACAAGTTCCCCCCGTACATCCCTTTCCCTCTACTGAGGCTAGAAAAATAGAGCTTCTAATGAGGCAATACCTTCAAAACGAATGAAGATTTTAATGAATTTCTTTTTCCCGTTTTATCTGCAAGGTGTGCTTTACGATTTTGTCTATTCATGCTTTGGATAAACTCAACGGTTGTTCGGAAAATTTAACAAACATTAAAAGCTAGCATATTTTGAGCTTAATATTTTATTTTTTGCTCTGTATTCCCCAAGTGAGTTGATATATGGAAAGAACATCCCTAATTAAATATGTAGAACATTAAATTATCTTTCCAATGGTATCAATATTGTTAGGTTCACTCCCAGAAGTAGCCCTACAGCAAGATAAGTTTGAAGGCAAGTGCGATTTGATTCGAATTCTGATGCTCCAAATGGAACTACTGAATTTCAGAGCACGTCAGTCAATGAGGGCTTTGTTTCCGAGATAAAGTTGATTATTTTCCAATATTTGAAGAACAGTTCTCATCTTTCTCACTTGAGCTCTCCTGCACTGTCATGATCATTTCTAGATTTCTGGTCAATTGATACGATCACAAAATTTTGAGATAAGTTAAGATGTCTTTTATAGTGTTGAAATCCATTTACAGTTCATACTCAGGATAATTCCGATTTTTCAACTCTATTTGTGTGCGCGGGGCCGCGGTGGCTCAGTGGTAGGATTTCGTTGACTGGCTGTCGCCGGGAGTAGACGTTGACAGTTAAGCTCCGGGAATAGTGATTGTATTTGCGAGCTTCGCCTTTCTTTCGACATTACTATAACTGAACAGGGTTTGCAAGTTTTGGTAGTGTTTTGTGGCTCCAGTGTTAGTGGTACCATGCAGGAACTTCGTAAGAATAGTGTAAAATTTGGTTTTGACAAAACCACACGCTCGATACGCCCTAGCCCGGCTGAATTACATGCCTGGTTATGTGTACATTTTCCCAACATATTTGAGGATATCCAAGCTTTACAGCTCCATAACGAAGAATATTGCATGTTTGTTCAATTCAAAAATAGTGATAGTTACGAAAAGTTTATGTCTAAGGCTCCAGACAAATTATCTTTTACCCATTTTGATCAATCTGTCAGCGATGTGTATATTATGGACGCACAAGTTAATCTCACGAGAGTTAAAATTATGGACTTGCCATTCGATTTTCCTAATGAACAAGTGTCTCAGGTATTATGTAATTATGGTGAAATTAAGAGTGTGGAGTATGAAGTCTGGAAAACTGTGTTTCCTACACGCCTTTATAATGGTAACAGGATTTTTTCGATGACGTTAAAAAAGCATATCCCTACTCGATTACATTTTGACACTATTAAAGGCAATGTCTCCTATCCAGGACAGTTACAAACTTGCCACGCTTGTGGATCACTCGATCACCTGATTTCCACGTGTAAACAGCGGCGACGTCCTGCCCGGTCCACGCGGCTGGAAGGGGACACCCCTGTAATGACAGATCTACGTCATGTTACAAAAACTACACGTCATGTACCCGAACGACCAGTGCCCTTGACATCCTCTGTTAGTGCTACAAATTCCGACGCTACGTCCCAACAAGTGTCAACACTGCGGTCTACTTCAGAAACTGATTTCCCCCAATTGCCATCAAATGACTCATCCGCTACCATAGTACCAGCTAAGCAACCTTCAGTTCCCACTGATTTGGATGATGGGGTACCATGCCCCCCCGAGGCCCCCCCAGGCACACCACCCTCATCTCTCGCTTCATATGCGACAGTAGTACTTCATGATCCAGCAATAGGTCTTCCTTCTGCTAAGCATGGCACGACCCAGGATATAGTTCTTCGTCCAGCTGTTGCTTTGCCCGCTGACGTGTTTAATGATGATACAACCTGTTTTTCGACTATATTATCAGTAAAACACGTGAAAAAACGTAAACCGAATACACGAGAAAGTGTGAGTGACCTCCAAACGCCTGACCTTGTGGAATAGCAACTGTGGTAAGACTTCACTGGTTACCTTGTTTCGTCTCGTCATCACGAGTTGTATGCTGTTCTGGTGTTTTGCTTCTTGCTTGTGTTACTTGCGTTATGTGGGAAAGCTTTGTCAATTTGGATTTTTCCTGCTTGTACATAGCAAAGATATTAATCTATTTCCGAGATGTTCTTGGTTTTGTGTTTACAATCCAGTGTTTTTTTTGCGTGTGTATATGTGTGAGGTCAACACTATGTATGGTGTTTCGCAGAATTACTCAGTGTGTGTGCTGTTCTGCGGACGAGGTACACTTACAGGTATGTGTCCTGGAGATTTTTACGGCCTTGTAAAGTACACATTTATCTTGTGGGTAAGCTTTTTGTGTTTTACCTAATGAACGCTGGGGTCAACTCCCGTTCGTATTTAACTTTAAACATTAATTCTATAAGCAGCATATCGAATAAACAGCTATTACCGCACTTCATAGCGCTTCACGATGCTGATATTTATTGTTTGCAGGAGGTCAAGGATCCCGACCTATCCTTTGTGTCTAATTATACTGCTATTGTGAACATTGCGCCCCCATCATTGGGCACTGCTTTACTTGTGAAACGAGGCCTCCACGCTACTCATATACAACTATCCTCGTCAGGGCGGGCCATTCGATGTGTTATTGATGGTATATGTATTTTGGCTGTCTACGGCCCCTCAGGGACAAATCAGCGTATGGCCCGCGAACGTTTTTATCACGAAGAAGTTGTTGACCTGCTACCTATTGCACGATATCCAATTTTGTTTCTTGGAGACATGAATTGTCACATGTATCCTCAAGATACGAGCGGTGAATATCACCCATCTCCAGCTTTTCATCGTTTTATTACACATTTGGGCTTAAAAGACATTTGGCTTCATTTTCATAAGAATCATACTTTTACTTTCAAATCAGCCCAAGTGGGGTCACGCTTGGACCGCTGCTATCTCCCGGCAAGCCTCCTAAGCAGAGTATTTGATATACAGCAATATGCGGCTTGCTTTACAGACCATACAGGTATTAAGCTGGTTTTACGCTTTCCGACGCAACTTCCCAAATTGTACGGTCGTGGTTATTGGAAATTAAACAATCAACTGTTAACCATCGACCACGTCCGGTGTTTATTTCATGCTAGTTGGACACGATGGCTACGAGCTCGTACGATCTATCCTAATATTAACATGTGGTGGTGTCGCTACATTAAACCCCAAATTCGAACTTTCTTTCAAGGCATGGGGAAATTACATCGCCAAAACAATCGCGAGATGCACGAATTCTTATACAGTGTCCTATGCGAACTGTGGAACCAACCAAGTAGCGTTTCCAATATGGCGGCGATCATGCGTGTTAAGCACCAATTGAAACAGCTGCAACATACTCAATCGCTAAGCGTTCACATTGACGACGGGACGGCAGATAGACTTGTTTCTGAACCTTCGTCTTTGTATCATTATGTTAAACGCCTAAATCGCCAACAACATCAGTTTATCTCTCATGTGTCCACTTCGGAAGGGCAACAGCTCACTATCAAAGACGCCTTGTACGAGCATTTTCAGGAATATTACACGTCATTGTACGCATTACCCGACGTTAACACAGTACCTCCCCCTTTCCTTACCAAGATCCCATCGTGCCTATCCGAACAAGACTGCACTTCCTTACTTGCGCCCATCACTCTTTCCGAAATCGAGACAACCCTCTCCCAAGTTAAACGGAGTACATCTCCGGGCAGAGACGGGATCGGGTACCGCTTTTACTCCAGTTTTTTCCCATTAGTCGGTCCAATACTCTGTGAATTATTTAATTTTCTGTTGCAAGGTGGACCGGTCTATCAAAATGCAGGCATTATCATTCTACTACCTAAAGACGGCAATCCGACAAGCGTGGCGGACTATCGCCCGATCACACTTCTAAACACAGATTACAAACTTTTTACTAAGCTTTTAGCCAATCGTATTAAGCAAGTTATCCTTCCGTACATCTGCCCCGCTCAAACGGCTTTACACCCCACCCACAATATTCATACCGCACTTGCGACCATTCGCGACTTCCTTGCTTATGCCCAATTTCAATCCCTTCCCGTAGGAGTTCTTGCATGCGATTTTCGAAAAGCCTTTGACACCCTAAACCACTCTTATTTGTTTGAAGTCTTACAACAGTATCACTTCCCTCCTCAGATACTTACCGTTCTGCACCAGTTTTATCACAATGCTACTTCCCAGTTACAACTTAATGGCCATCTTCTTCCCCCTTTTGGGATTCATAAAGGTGTCAGGCAAGGTTGCGCGCTCTCGGGAATATTGTTCTGCCTTGCACTAGATCCTCTCCTTCATCATTTCCAGCACCCCTCTACATCGGCTCTTCACAGCTTCAAGCAATTGACAGCCATTTCGTATATGGATGATCTAACATTCCTCTGTGCTACCACTGCTCAACTTGCCTCAGCGTTACGAAAAGTCGAAGACTTTTCCCTAGCGAGCGGTTTGCAACTTAACCTACACAAAACAACTCTTCTGACGGTCAATAACTTTCAGACCTTGCTTCCCAGGGACGTCTTAACCTCTCTGACCTGCACGACAGAATCCCTCATTTTAGGCGTCCGATTTCAAGCCGTATGCCGCTCGTCTTACGACCATATTTGGCAGCCATTACTTCAGGTGCTGCGTATGAATTTATCATTGTGCCGCTCACGAACTTTCACTCTAGCGCAACGCATTCACTATCTGAATATTTACATTAGTTCTAAACTCTGGTTCCTAGCGCGTCTTTTTCCACTGCCCGATAAATATGCGCGCCAAATTGAGTCATTATTTGGTTGGTTCATATGGAAAGGCTACATGTTCCGCGTGCAACGACGCGTTTTATATCTTCCGACTGCGCGTGGCGGTTTAAATCTCATTAGTGTGCGTCACAAATGTCGAGCTCTTTACATGCTCACCACCCTACATCATTTGGAACATGCCTCCTCTCACACTGCGCAATGGTTCCAATGCTGGGTAGATCGCCTTTGGCCAGGAAACAATCCTGCCCATGTTCGTTTTCCTGAATCGTGTCCAACATACATCTTACAGGTCATCCTGGCCTGGTCGATGGTTCCGAGTGACAATCCTTCCCAGGCTTGGACTCCTAAATCTCTCTACATCACACTGTTGCAATCTGAATTGATAAATGTCACCCCCCTATGTGAAGTCAGAGAATCGCACCACAATTGGCCTGCTATTTGGCGTACCATTCAAGCGCCGTATCTTACATCCCCAATGAGAGAAGCCTGGTATCGTTTAGTAAATAACTTGACGGTCACAAAAACCAGACTGTTACAGATTGGTAGGAGTGCGTCCGACATATGTGACTTTTGTCCGCAGGTGGACACTTTAGAACACCGATATACACAATGCACGGCTACGCGACCTGCGTGGCAAACTCTGTGTTCCTTTCTTGGGCTGATTTGTCGCGGTTCAGGGAGATATTTCACCTTTGATCTCCTTTTATTTCCGGAATTTCAGTGGTTCCCGCCTACCAAACAACGAGCAGTTACCTGGCTCATCTGCTCTACTATTTTATTTATAGACAACTACCGACCTTTCTGTGACCGACATCTATACCTGACATACTTGAACCGAGTTCGGAAAAAACAGTTTACTCACCTAGACGAGCAAAGATTGTTCGCTCGATTTCTCCAGGTGACTCTTGATGTTTATTCTTAAGCTGCAATGTTGTTTGTTTTTGTATATTCTCCTTGCACATATATTTTAGGTGTTCATATTAGTCTTTAGATTTAAGCCCATCCATATAAATATGTCTCTATACATGTCTCTCACGCAACTGTAGCACAGAATGTATTCTATATTGCTCTAAATAAATACAATTAAAAAAAAAGTGGTAGAGCGTTGACCTCTGGTGCTAGGGGTCTCGGGTTCAAACCCTGATCCCGCCAAGTGAACTTTGTGGTGGACAAACACCGTGTGCGTGGGTTTTCTCGGGGTTCTCCCGTTTCCTCCCACTTTCTTCATTCCACCATTTCATTCATTACTCATTATCACCGTCTCCTTTAGCCTCATAGGCATAACCGTGGGACGTAAAACTCAAAATTTCATTTCATTTCATTTCTATTTGTGTGCGACATTTCCACCGATCGTTGAAAATAATTCCTTAATTCTTTAACTAAAATATTTATCTTACCATAATGAGAAAGCAGAAAATATAAATAATGTAAGAACATATGTAAAGATGTCTTAAGTAGGATGGGCAAACACCACTTATAGGTGATATACAGGGTGATTAGTAACATCGTTGTACACCTGAAGGGTACTTCTAAAATCACGAATGGGCCTACCTCAATAATTATATGTGTATGTAATTTATGAGAATATTATATCGAACTTGATTAAATACTTACTAATTACTGGAAAAAAGAAGAACCATGATAATATTATACATTATCATATCAAATCTGCGCAAAATATTTGCAAAATTACATATTTATTTAGTCTTATAAATCCGCATTAGATTAATCATTGTCTGGTACATAAATGTTTGTAAGTATATTATAACACTTGTTCCCATTACAGTTACAGGTTTTCATGTACAGCTACTGAAGCCCACACACACTTGCATTTGTTTGTGTAGCACATAAGTTTACATATACAAGACTTTAACTCTAGTCAACTTTTAGGAATAGATTCCTTTATGGACCATTTTTCTGAGCGAACACCAATTTTCCATTCGCAATTTCCCAACCAAAGTTCGGGTTGAAGGATGTCAATATGCGAGTCGCTGGCGTGTCACCAAATGTATGTTTGAAGGTGTGTTCGTGCGATGTTTACCACTAGAACACCTTTCATTGGTCGAGGATATATATATATATATATATATATATATATATATATATATATATATATATATATATATATATATATATATATATATATGTGTGTGTGTGTGTGTGTGTGTGTGTGTGTGTGTGTGTATTTGTGACCGACCAAATCAGCACAGACAACACTTATGGAAGATTTTTGTGAATCGGTGTAGATATTCACCACTAATTTTTTTGTACGTGCTATCGTCTCATCATCCACATTACCAGATCCGAATTTACTTAGCAAGTATGATTTTTAAAATATACATTCCAATTCTTTCTTTTTTATCAATTTCTGTGAACTGATTGGCGATGATTTGGCGGATATTTTTGTAAAAATATGTGCTGAACTTTCTAAATAGGGCGTGCTCACGTGTTGGTGGTCTATTCGACCACTAAAGTCCATGTTCTATTAAAGGAGATACAAGATTTAGGCGAACAGCAAGTACTTACTTACTGATTCAGAGAAGTATTGAATGTCGAGATTGTTCGCTTCCTCAGCATTGGAAATGTTTTATTGATTTGTCTGAAAACAAATCTGACCTCGCAGCATTTATTTCTTTAGAAATGATTAGGTTCTGTAGGCAAACATTGAAAGACGAACAGTTTGTTATCATATCAGTGGGATTTACAGACATGGAGTCATCACTGGGAGAAGACCTACCATTTCTGAATAGGCTGATAAGAGCATAATACTTCACACATACCACGCTTCCAGCTGTGGTTGTAAGCAGCAGCTCATTGCGATGTTTTTTCGTCTCCTTATATATGTTTAAAACACTTAAGGCAGAAGAAATATGGATGTCTACTAGAACGTCAATAAAATTACAATGTATTCCCATCCACACAATTGTGAATGAGCTCAACGATGAAATATGCCATTCCTTGCCAACATTGCATGTACTTACTGGAAGCGACACAACCAGTCACAGAAACCCAGACCAACTTTCAGCAACGAAGGATGCTCTAGTGCTAAACATCAAACGAACACACCTTCAATCACAGGACCGGATTAAGATAGGGGCTTAGGGGGATATAGCGCCGGGCCTCCAGGTGGACAAGGGCCTCTGCTCTGATCAAAATCTCAACTGGCTATCTAAAAAGAATCATGAAGATACAATCATCATCCTAAAAGAAAATATGACAAAAAATATGAAACATATTCCCATAACTTTCCCACTGTACTTTCCCAGAAATGTATTAGGTGAAGCCAGCAGAGATGGAGTGGGTCAGTGGGTCGGTGGGTCAGTGGGTCAAGTGAGTCAAGTTTTCTGAGTGGGTTAGTGGGTCGTGGGTCACAGTATGTGACCCACTGTGACCCACCACCCACCGTGACCCACTGCGACCCACCACCCACTGTGACCCACTGTGACCCACCATCCACCGTGACCCACTGCGACCCACCACCCACCGTGACCCACCGCGACCCACCACCCACCATGACCCACTGTGACCCACCGACTCAGTATGATCTACCGACTTTCTCTGCTCACTGCATTGTAGACAGTATCTTCTGAAGACTGGTAAATTTGTCTTCGTTTTACTTTCAAGACCTTCATTTCCCTTCCTTTTCCACTTGTTTCTGTCTACTTATCTGAGGTGAGTATATCTAACCAAGTGAAAAAAAGAACTTTAGGACTTTTGGATATTGATATTTTTAATTGTAATAATAGCAATAGCACTTAAACTACTACTTGGCTTTCGAGATCTGAGTTTTTAGAGGAGCTAACAACTGGAAAAATTACATTTTTGAATCACTGTAATTATAGAGATGCAAAAAAGCCGGCTTTTTTGAATCGATGGTTTTTTTCACATAAAAAGCCGGCTTTTTTGGGAAAAAAACCGAGAATTTTGGAAATTTTGGCTTTTTTCAACTTTATGATTTTTCTATCTAAATAGCTTTCTTATAGTATATTCTATAGTTAGATAAGAATTCCATGACCTGAATGTGATATTTCGCTCTGAAATTCACCATCAAGATGGATGGAGCACATGTTTTACGAATTAAAACTAACATGAAGAATGTAGTATTTGAGGGTAATTTTAGAGGCTATTTAACTTTATTTTAACTTTTGAGTTATCGACATCTTTTTTCTTCCCTAGTTTGTCATCCGTGTTTCATTTCTAAGAGCTTTTAGTACTCTAGCTTCTAGCGCAAAAGTTAAACTTGCCCGTTTTTCTATTTATCCGTCAAAGCGTACGTTTTTCAATATATCCGTCAAACCGTACTTCCACATTTCTGTTATACTGTAGCTGTGAAGTGATTTAGCAATAATTTTCCGGACACAACCTTGAATACCAATTTATACAAATAATCAGTAGCGGATTTAGAAAAGTACTTTAGGAGGGTTTTTTCTGATTGTTTCGTTTCCTAAAAAGTCCTAATTTTATTTGGGAAGTGCTTGAAGTTTATGAGTACAGGCATAACTAATATTTCGTTTCGTTTATATGTTTAGCAATAATCTTCCGGATACAACTTTAAAAATCATTTTATACTGAGAATCAGTGGCGGATTTAGAAAAGTATTTTGGGAAGGGTTTCTTACTAATGTTTAGTTTTTTTAAACATTCGTAATTTTTATTTGACGGGAGCTTAAAGTTTATGAGTAAAGGCATAAATAATAGATATATCGTTCGTTTTAGACATTCCGTAACTTTGGGGAACGGGCTTCAGTCCGAAAGACCGCCCCCCTAACCTTCGCAAAACCGTCACTGCTGGTAATTAGTAATAATAACGATTTAAAAACAAAAAAGGAAGTCGCCCAATTCACAGTACACGCACTATTTCTACATTCACAGATGGAATGAAGAAAAGCTTTGTCAGAATGGTCGAATGCTGGTTGAATCCCGGACTTCCCGATAGAAGCGCAAAAGCTAATCACTCAGTCATGTTTGTTGTGCAGTTGTATTTAGCTTAACTTAAATATATTCCGTAGTCTTTTTTTTTGGGGGGGGAGTTCCGTAATGATATGTTGAATCCCTCTTGTTAAAAATTCAGAAAACTTGAGGATTGGGTAAACTGTGATGGTAGTTCTATAAAACTTAACTGTAGAATTTCAAGAATATACAGAACCAAAAGCTCTAGATGTGCAGTCTTTAAGTGTATCATATAAATCTAAGTATTTCTCTTATGTTTTATTTTAATTTTATTTTGTTTCAAAAAGAGGGTATGGAATATTTTGAAGTAAAAATACTACATACTATTTTGCTAGTTATTTGTGTATTCTTTAAAAAGAAGTGTTTACTTTTAGGGTTGGCTGATTTACACCAACTTTTTTTTTTTAATAACTGGTTTAAACCACAAAAATAAAAAGAATGAAAAATGCGAATCGTGTGAAATTCATGGTAACGTTTCCAGATATCAAACCACCTGCAATAGTTTTACTTCCCTTTCACCTTTTAATCAAGGTGTCCCATGTTCAATTCTCGGTCGAACCACAATCCTTCTTTCATGCGTAACCCAAGTAGCGGTTCGGATGTCAGTTTAAGCGAAAGTCTTCTCCTTGATAACCTCGGTATTTCGTAAGGATGTTAAGCCTAAATATACGAAACAAACCAAATTGTATATTTCTACATGCCTAAATGCGTGTTGTTTTATAAAGAAGCCAATGTTGCTTAAATATATTGATAGAAATTGGCAAAATTTATCGATTGCCTACGTAGCTTCCAACATTAGCTTGGATTGGACTTTCAATGATATCTTGTAATTTAATACCTCAGTTTTAGCGTACTGATTATGGTACGTTGACCTTTAAATTTTACATGCAAAGCAATAACAGGATTTTCCCGTTATTGTCTTACATTTCAAGTAATGACGGGATTTTCCCAATGGCTAGGGCGGGAGATTCTCAACTTAAGAAATTTACTGACCGCACTTCTTTAAGCTTATGGGAGTTCTTCCGGCATAACCCCGCTGTTGCATAATAACATCAAGGCGAAACAAACTTAGGCTATTTCTGTGAATATGTAATATAAATACATAAAGCAAAAAATCTAAGTCAAAAAAGCCTGGTTTAAACCAAAAAAGCCTGGTTTAAACATCCCCAAAAAACGGGTTTTTGGCATTTTCAAAAACAACCACGGTTCTTGCCAATTCTGCTTACTTTTGTATATAGGAGGTTAAAAAATTCTTATTATATACATTGGTTAATCCTGTGGAATTCATAATGTAAATATGTTGAAGAAAAATTGTTTGAAATATTTTTCGAAATTCATAGTTTATTTTCGATGTTTTATATTATTATCAGCATCAACCACTAATTAAATGATTTTTTGTGTTATAGAGAGGCGATAGAAAGTCTGTTTTATCAATTTAAAGCAGTATTTTGAAAAAAGCCCAAAATTTCCGAAGCAAAAAAGCAAAGCAGAAAAAACCGAGTTTTTTTTCAAAAAAGCCGGTTTTTTTCCGAGCCCTTGCATCTCTACTGTAATATATAAATTATTATATAAAAAATTGAATGTAACTATGTGTGCCTGATCATCACGGTCAAATTGCAAAGTCAAAATGA
This sequence comes from Thermobia domestica, assembly GCF_964235325.1. Classification (NCBI taxonomy): domain Eukaryota; kingdom Metazoa; phylum Arthropoda; class Insecta; order Zygentoma; family Lepismatidae; genus Thermobia; species Thermobia domestica. The sequence goes on from NC_137459.1 coordinate 79,625,538, forward strand.
AATTACTTTTGGTATATAGTTAGGCCTTAATCCAAACTGGGATATTATATTGCTTTTTTTATAATGCATAATATCCTAAGGAAATAGAGAGGATCCGAATCTTTGCGAAAAAAAATGAGTATCTCGCAAACCGTTAAACTTACGGAGCTGAAATTCAGTGTATTAACTCTTTATTGAAAATAAACAGAATGTGACCTAGCATTCTTTAAAATTCTTTATGTGTGTGGGGGGTGCACTTTCTATATATGGAAAATTGGTAGTGAGTTGGTTTGTAAAAATGATCGAAAACGATCGATGTTCTTTAAGAAAAAAATCAGAAACAAAAAATACAGTGCTTGGCTTCATATATCCATTGCTTTCTACTATAATAATTGCTGAAGCTTATGTTTATTATATGGAGCGCTTACAGCACAGAACAATCAACCCAAAAACTTGTGACTAAAATAGGCATAACATTTGTACTGTAAGCTTAATTACACGGAAATTTTAAGTTTGGATTGTACGCATAATTATATGGAAAATTTTATATTTTTTTCCCCCTTTACGTCGGTCTACTTACCTTGATTTGTAACTTTCAAATTTCATCTTTTTTTCCACTGAAAAGTATTGATAATTCAACAAGGAAATAATTATACTATGATAATTTAATTTAAATTCATCGTAATTTGGCACATGGCAAACAACAGTGTGGTAATTGAAGCGGAAGAAGGAGGGAAATTCCCATTCACATCTGAACACTTTCTAGGAACCTCGTTCCCTTTCGCTTGCTAGACGGGGTAGGAAACTTGGTAATAACATTAAACCTTCATGTGTAATTATAAAAATTAAATTTATAAACAAATAAGAAATCATCACTTTATCAGGCTTTAATTGATAATGTATTTACAAGATTCCCTATCGAAGGCGTGGTAGATGAAGTTTCTGTTCTTCATGAGTCTACATTGCCAACTGACATAGTCGATATGGAAAAGATGTTGTATGGTGATAGAGAGATTATACGTACTTCTTGCTGAGTATTTCAAAACTGACTAAGAAAAATCGTTATCAGACTTAAGTCTAACAAGCAGATTGTCGATGAGGAGTTGCAGAAATCGGGTAGAAGTATTATCAATTTCCACGACAGAGTGCGAACGGGGATTTTCCCTTATGAATTTACAGATGACTGATATTAGAAATAGACTAAGTGCTCAAACATTGTCTAACTTGTTGTTCATCAATGTTAATGGCCCACCGCTAGACAAGCTCAAAGTAGACGAGCTAGTCATTTCTTGGCTGAAGAATGGACATCATTCCGCTGCGGATGATTTACTACGAAAAAGTTACCAACACGAAATAAACCCGATTTCAGGTTTGTTTTAAGGTGGAAAATTACGAATTATAGAAAATGTATACTTGTATTAGTAATGGCTTATTTGTGTTATTCAACTTTGTACCTATTTTTAGTAAGTCTCTTCTATGCTTTAGGTAAACTATTTTGAATAAATATTCATAATAATTGCAATTATGCATATCTGTAATTTAAATTTAACGTGGTGTTTTAGTGATTACACAAATTACAATTATGAGCAAACTTTATGGGGATGCTCTCACATAGGGTACCCGAGCACCTTTAAAAACTATGAAAAACTGATTTTTCAAGTTTTTTTGTGAGAAAAATACTGTGAACTGAGTATTAGCGACTCGAATACTGACTTCCATTAACCCGAACTTTTTGGTTGGAAATACGAATTGAAAATTGGTGAACTGAGAAACCATAACCTTTTCCATATTGCACAGGGGTATTTTCCTGCGAATATGAGTTTCTTTTGGAATGCGTTCAGACATTAACACTTGCAACAATATTCTATAAGTACAAGTATTTTTTAGACACACACTAATTTCCCCCCACCTCGAAGTGTTTCAATTTCCTCACTGACAAACACTTTACCATTTGATATTGTATAGGTCAGATCCACTGTTATTGTAACAGAGTGGTGCTTGAGCGATTGACTAGAAATTCAAACTCCGATTAGTGACAATTTCACAGTCTTGTTTTATCACAAGTGTAAACTGTTTAGTCAGTACAAAAGAGGCCGTGTATCGTGTTCAGAGTTGATGACGATGGATTTTGGTGAGTCAGAATACGTCACAGTGATGAGAGTGATTCATAATGGATGATGGGTCATGGTGGGTCAGAGTGGGTCGCCGTGGGTGGTGGGTCATGGTGGGTCACAGTGGGTCACAGTGGGTCACGGTGGGTGGTGGGTCATGGTGGGTCGTGGGTCAGAGTGGGCCATGGTGGGTCGTGGGTCAGTGGGTCGTGGGTCACGGTGGGTGGCGGGTCAGTGGGTCGTGGGTCAAGTTTTCATTGACCCACGCCAACTCTGGAAGCCAGCAGGGGCCACAAATTTATTCTAGTCTCGAGCCTCCAGATGGGTTAATCCAGTACTGTTCAAACAATACATTTGGCGGCACGCCAGCGACTCGAACACTGACTTCCATTAACCCGAACTTTTTGGTTGGAAATACGAATTGAAAATTGGTACTCGCCCAGGAAAATGGTCAACTCAGGAATATATGCTTAAAAGTTGACCAGAGTTAAAGTCTTGTACATGTAAACTTATGTGCTACATAAACAAATGCAAGTGTGTGTGGGCTTCAGTGGCTGTACAACATGAAAACCTGTAACTGTAATGGGAACAAGTGTTATAATACACTTACAAACACTTATGTACCAGAAAATGATTAATCTAATGCGGATCAAAAGACTAAATATGTATGTAATTTTGCAAATATTTTGCACAGATTTGATATGATAATATAAGATATTATAATAATTCTGCTTTTTTCCAGTAATTAGTAAGTATTTGATCAAGTTCGATATAATATTCTCATAAATTACATACAATTATAGTTATTGAGATTTCTGCAAAAATATATATATATATATATATATATATATATATATATATATATATATTTAAATTGACCATTGAGGGAATACAGGCCCATTAGCGATTTTAGAAATACCCTTCAGGTGTACAACGATGTTATCAATCACCCTGTATATCACCTGTAAGTGGTGTTTGCCCATCCTACTTAAGACATCTTTACATATGTTCTTACATTATTTATATTTTCTGCTTTCTCATTATGGTAAGATAAATATTTTAGTTAAAGAAATAAGGAATTATTTTCAACGATCGGTGGAAATGTCGCACACAAATAGAGTTGAAAAAATCGGAATTATCCTGAATATGAGCTGTAAATGGATTTTAACACTATAAAATACATCTTTACTTATCTCAAAATTTTGTGATCGTATCAATTGACCAGAAATCTAGAAATGATCATGACAGTGCAGGAGAGCTCAAGCGAGAAAGATGAGAACTGTTCCTCAAATATTGGAAAAGAATCAACTTTTATATCGAAAACAAAACCTTCATTAACTGGCGTGCGCGCTGAAATTCAGTGGTTCCATTCGGAGCTTCAGAATTTGAATCAAAGCGCACTTGCCTTCAAACTTATCTCGCTGTAGTGTTACCTCTGGAAGTAAACCTAACAAAATTAGTATCGTTGGAAAGATAATTTAATGCTCTACAATTTAAATAGGGATGCTTTTTCCATATCTCAACTCATTGGGGAGATACAGAGCAAAAAACAAAATATTAAGCTCAAAATATGTCAGTTTTTAATGTTATTGTTAAATTTTCCGGAAACACCGTTGGGTTTATCTAAAGCATGAATAGACAAAATCGTAAAGTACGCCTTGTAGATAAAACGGGAAAAAGAAATTCGTTAATACCTTTATTCGTTTTGGAGATATGGCCTTTTTTTTAGAAACTCTAATTTTCTAGCTTCAGTAGAGGGTGAGGGGTGTACGGGGGGAACTTCCGCTCGTATCAATCGACCGGTGGTCTAGGAATGATCAGGATAGTGAACTTAATGATTTTGAGACCATCGGTTGCTTTTACTCTCTCAGGTTGAACGAAACCTAATAATCACGTGTTCTGCCTCCCGACTAAGGTGTCCGTTTAGAAGTGATCCGTCCCTTTATCCTGAATTTCGTATTTTAGGGGCTGTGATGCAGATTTAGAAACCTTTTACTGAGACACGTCCAACAGAATAAACTGGAAGTCTTTATACCGAATAAATACGGATTTTCATCAGTTATAATCCATTTCAATTGGCCTATATTGCTTTTTCTTCTTTCTTTTTGTTTTTCTTTCTTTTTTGCCCAAGGATTCCAAAACTGGCTCTACTTTTGAGTTTCTGGCTTGTTTGAAATTCTGGAAATTGAGCCTAAGCAACTTTCCTGTTTTGATCATCTGTATTTCCTTCGTATTTATCCGCGGGGTACAGCAAAAACGAAAGTCGAAAAGGTTGAATGATAGAATCAATGTATTGAAGGACCTCTTATGAAACGAAGAAATTTCCTTATTTTCTTATATATATGTTATATGCTATTATGTACAGATGTATGATATGTTATTCAGAAGTGCTTACCGCGTAGAATTTAATGTAATACGTTGTAGATTTGTGCTGTGTTTCTGACAAAGGCTAACTAACGTTATGCCTGCTGCCGGACGACTGTGTGTGTATTCACATTCTATAGTTACAATATTTTATATTTGAAATATCTTTTGTTATAGTTATTTGAAATGTCAGTTTCTTTTTTTTTCTTAGCGAAGTTAGTTCTTCAGTATGATAAGTTGTTAATATGATTGTAGTAATTTACAATATTTTATATTTGGAATTTCTCTTGTTATAGTTATTTGAAATGAGTATCTTTTCCCTTTAAGCAAACTTAGTTCTTGATTATGATTAGTTGTTAATATGATTGTAGTGATTCATTTGATGTAAGTTATTTTCTTTGTGTGTTTGAAATATTTTATATGTTAGGTTATATTTAGTTTAAATAAATGTGGTTTTTGTAATTAAGTTTCTGACATTTATATATAAGTATAGAAACCCTGCCAGATCTTCTATATATGGAGTATTTCCTTCCTAATAAAATCGTTAGGTGTAATTGCAATTGGAATTCGCATTTCACCTAAAATGGCCGATGTGATTATTATCTGCGATTGACAGCTGATAAACTGTTAAGCAAAGTAGGAATTAGGCAAAGTGGGAAGAAACTGAACAAAATGACATACTTGAGGATAAATTATGATGAGTAATTTTCGAAAACTTCGGCAAAACTAAATTGTTGATGCTAAGAAGAATGTTGATATAATTGATATTAAAAAAATACAACTGGAATAGATTATGTATTACACATTTAATAATATGAATTGCTAATTACTAGTTGTGTCAGTTGTTATGTCTGCTGAAGATGACACGTGCACATCTAGCAATGGCACATAAAATTCCAGCAATGACGCACATTAACATGCACCATATATACAATTTTGATCTGTAGCAAAACACGAACAATGATATTGAATAACTTCCGCATTTGTCTTTGTATATAATTAAACATATTTAATATGTGCGAAGGTAAAATAATTCTATACATGCAGCTATAATTGTAGCATACTTTGAATTCTTATGCATGCATGTACGCAAATAGAATGCAATATATATATAGTCAAAATATTGCTCGGAAAATTTCAATAAAAATCATTTAATATCGTATATTAAAATTCACACATATACGTGTAACTAGTAGTTCGTATGGTAGTTGTTTTTTTAGTAAAAAAAAATCAAAGTATAGAGCAAGCGTTTGAAATTAAAATTAAGAGCTTCCATCCGTGCTAAATTGGTGCTTCTCATAAGCCGGTAATGTTACGCATGGTCGACAACCTGCATGTAGAGATCGCTTAACACATGTTTAAGGGGAAATATATGATCATGTTTTCGAAACGTGGGAGGCCTCGTGCATGCTTTTGGCTGGTTCCTCTGTTGCAGTCGATTAGACAACACAAATTTATCCCGCGATTCATTATCGTGTAATTAATGTTTTAGCAGCTTGTTCGAAACGATTTACTTTAGTTTCGTACCATATTTAAGGCAAAACTGGATATGTTTATGTCAAAGTACGGTATTGCTTTCCTTCCTGCTTCCACAAATCTTGTTCGCACCAATAAATTGCAAAACTCTGACAATATTTTGGAATAAGTTGCTTGTTTAATAGTACAATGATTTTCTATTCCAGTATTGTTTTATTTCGAGTTGATTCACTCCTAATGCAAACTTGCAAGTAGACACATAGAATCAAAATGAGTATTGCCAATTGCATTTTAGACATGTTTCTTTTTCTGAACAATTAAATATGATGCATTTTCAAGTAATAAAATTTAATTTGCTGCACTTTTAGTATGTTTTTTCTCTTTAAATTGAATGATATTCGTTCATGCAAAAAGTCATCTCCCTTAAACAATTACATAACTATGAGTTGCTACTGTAAAGGATTTGTAAACGAAACAGTTCAGAATTATTCTCCTTGAATGCAACAATGGCTAATAATGATATTAATAATAATTCATTGCCTCAAATAAGCCTTCAGGAATAATTAATTACTAGTATTTCATTATTATTAGATATCTCATAGAAATTAATGTATCTACGAATGTGAATTACAAAATTATGACAAATCACATATTAAGGTACTAATACGAGACGACTTTTACTATTACCCTCTCTATCCTGCGAAATAATATTGTGTAATGTAACTTGTGATAAAAACGAAATTTTAACTTCTAAACTAAAAAAAAAAAAAAAAGATCTCAGAGAAGTGTGATGTTGTAGGTCAAAACTCTCCTATCCACTTTCAAACTCAGTTATCAAGCTCAAACTCAATCAAATTTTTACCTGGGATAAAATGGAAATTCAATTCTCTATAGAGAGTTCTCATTCTGTTATCAGACAGCTACTCACTGAAACTGTTCATTATGTATAATATTGTTATTTGTATGATCATGTTAATTAAACATACGTATGTTCTTACTTTTTTTTTATTAAATTGGATATACCTTGAACACTGAAACATCTATTTTAGGTTTCCATTGTTTTTGTTAGTACATAAATACGTATCCGCCGGTTGTCATATATATATATATATATATATATACAGGATGCGGCACGTAAAACCGGCCCGTCTTAATATTCTGGTATATTGTGTTTTTGGCAACACTTAAATAATCTACCTTTCTACCAAGAGATGGCGTGTCGAGGTCGGGTCGACTTACGTGTTAATAATGTTAAAAACGCTACCTCATAATCTTGTTCATATATATATATATATATATATATATATATATATATATATATATATATATATATATTCAAATATGATATATGCATACTAACTGATAGTAGTCTAGTGATATTGTTCAAAAATGCATTTTTTTTTTTTTGTTAATATCACCAAATTCATTACCCAATGTAGCTACTTCTTTCAATAAATCACAAAAAAAATACGCGTTCTTTACACAAAGTAAACAGTACAAGTTTGTCCGTTGTTCAGAAATATTCGTTACGGAATTACTAAGAAGAGAATAGCTGTATTATTTTGCCTACAATTGGCATTTTGAATTCTAGGGGTGTGATGCAAAATAGTAATATACTCGTACGAAAATCTCTGATTTGGTATAAGATAATATTGTATCAGATGTATCCTTATATATATATATATATATATATATATATATATATATATATATATATATATATGAAGATATAGTTGAGGCAATGTAATAAATATGTCATTTAGTGATACTGCAATTATACTAAGTTATACTAAACGTAGATAGATATATACAGTGCAGTTTGTCATAAGAAATCTATGAAATACAATTACAATGTAAACATATACTGAAATGTGAAGAGTTTCTCAGTGTTCTCTTAAATATTGTAATCTATCAATATTAGCTCATATATGTTGAAAAAAATACACTTGATAACATATGTGATTTTGAGATAAACATAAGGAGATTTCTTTGCGGAAAGTACAAACTTAGAGCATAAGAAATATTCTTGACAAAATGAGTTAAGTATAGTCTACTTGTCGTACAAAACAAAAGAGGTGTATTCAGGAACTGCATAAAATGGTATGTGGTATTGAATTTAATTAATCGATGATCATTTGAATTTCAGAAGAACACAACCCATTTTACACTATGTAGTGCTTCAATAAGGGAAGAGTTTTAAGTATTGTAAGTTTTATTTTCGCAGGGACAACTTTCTAGTACCAATTATAGTACCTAATTGTCAAAACCATAGTGCGAGTGACCATTGAAATAGGCCTAGCGTAGTATTAATATTTCATTTGCGTTTTTTTACATATAGAAGTTTATGCAATTAACTAACACTGGGAATGCAAACAATACATATCAAGCAATGTATTTTAATGTGTCATATCTTGTTAAAAGTAGATAGCCCACTAAATATCAGGTAATATAAGATTTTTTACTGAATCTTAAGTAGCCTTGAAAAACGTTCATAAATAACCCATCTTAATAAAGAATAAACAAAACAATATCGATTTACAATACATAATCAAAAGCACTTTCCTTCGTCTGAAGCAAATGCAAATATCATCCCATCAAGTTTATCCGTAAAAGTCCTTACGTATAATACAACTTGAAGAAGTCAGTGAACGGAATGTACCTTATACAGCTTCAAATATAAAACAGCCTGTTACGGCTTACTGAAAGTCATCGCCATATTTCTCTCTTTGCTAACAATGACGAACTAAATAGTTTAATATTGATGTGTGTTGTGTACACTTTAAATATTTTTTATGTCAGCCTGCGAGTGGAAACCTTAATTCCTGAAAAGGTAAACTCGGTCTACTTTTTTTTTTTCTTTAAAATAACATATTCATGCCTGAAGTAAAATTTGAATGCTGGAGGAGAGTCGTGTCGTATCTCATTCTCAAAGTAGGAGGTAGTTTTCTTGTACTGCTGTGTTACATACGAGTTAGTTTGCACAACAGAAACTTACTCTAATCTGGGAAACAATTGTAACAATCAATATGGCTTCACAAGCAGGAAGCCCGGAAGACTCATCTAGTTAGAATGTAGTTTTGGTGGAGGAGGCGAAAGCACAGACTACACCCAGAGTTGAAAGTTTGTTTGCAACAATTGTAACGGAGAGAGCTTGTCACTGTAAGCGCCCTCATTCCTGCACTCCGAAGCTTTTGTACTGTTTTGGATTGAAAGTCCTTTCTGTAAGTATTATGCATAGAAACAAAAGAAAAAGCACCAATAAAAACCACTGGGAGGTGGAACCAGGTCTTTTTTTTTTCTCTGCTCACAGGTAAGGAAAAAAAAAACAGCCTTGTCGTTGAAATCTAAATTTCACAGAAATTGGTTTTTGAAGAGCTTTTAACAACAACAAATGACTTTAACTTTCAGCAAACCTATTTGAGGAAAGTTATGAGGGAAAACTCGTTGTTCACTTGCCATTTTGTAAGGATATCAAGGGAAAGAAAAAAATGAAAAAAGGACCCTTTTTCCTTTAGGCAGGAGTTTGGTGGATAAAGGTAGGGTCATATCCATTGGGATCATTCCTCTTTGTTTCTATGCTATAAAAGTTTACATAAAAAATGAAGCTAGTACTAGATTATTGAGTTTCATATTAGATAAGTGTCTACTTGCTATACGGACATATGCAGAGATGTAGCTACAGGGGGACCAATGAAGACACGATTCCTAAAACGATATTCTGGTCTCGTCAAGTAAGTGTTTATTAACAATATATAATACAATATAAAACAACATATAAAACAGTAATAATAATAATAATAATAATAATAATAATAATAATAATAATAATAATAATAATAATAATAATAATAATCTATGTCAACACATTGAACTAATTGAAACTACCATATTTTATAACTAACTTTATTATTCTCATTTGTCTGTCTGGGAGTACACAGTCTCGAATTTATTATTATAATGCTATGGAATAGTACCTGAGTTTAGTATCATATTTTTCTTCAAGTTCTTCTTTTTAAATAATTTATACAGATAAAGCTGCCAAACAAATCGGCTTTCATATACAATTTTAGTCTAGGATGGTTAGAAATACCTAGAATCCCGATGAAGTCATTTTGACTCATCCAATAATTAATTGGGTCCAGGTGGGGTTTTGTCATTGATTGTTTTTAGCAAACGGATACACATTACCACATTCATCATCGTTAAGACCATTTACAAATTTGTTTGCAAGTATGATGTTTTATTTAATACTTTGTAAATGCACGGCGAATATATACATATATATATATATATATATATATATATATATATATATATATATATATATATATATATATATATATATATATATATATATATAAGAAAATTAATCACATGCAAGCATAAAAACAACTCCACTCGATATTACTAATCGTTGCGAAACAATTGAGTTACAATATAAATAAATTAAGTACTTTACAGGATATTTCGTACCAAATATTACTACTACTACTACGAATAATAATAATAATAATAATAATAATAATAATAATAATAATAATAACTTTATTTGCGTCCTGAAAACAGCTGAGAGCAGAAATGAATAAAAAAATGCAAAACTGTCATATACTTCAATGTTATTGTAACACTATAATACGGCATATACAAATATTCTGTATTAATTTTAGGGTCCTAATATTGGAACTTTAAAATCTACATTAAATACAAACACACAGACACACACACGGTGTGTGTGTTTGTGTTTAATGTAGATTTTATGTGTGTTTAATGTATATTCCGGTATTCAAACGTGTTTGAGTCACAATTGAGTCTTAAATTAAAATAAAGTATTCCAATAAAGCCCATTTAAACCGTTTTCAGTTTCGTTAGACTGTTCCAAACCGGCAGTGCCCATTCTAGTTTTGATCTTGCCAGCAGTTTATGTATAAGCTTACATAGGTATATGACTGACAAAAAGTAGGCTATTGATTAAACAGGTACCCAGTCATTTTCCTTGTATCATTACATATATTCTGTATAAGATAAAAAAAGCGTAACGGCTTGCCAAATCTTACCCCTAAATCATTCATTGTATCAACCATTTGTAATGTTGTATCTTGTATTTCGTATTGACTCACATAGTGTTGAGATTTGCTACTGTAGGTCATACATTTACTTTTTAAACAATTGTTATTCATATCATTATCTTTACACCATGCCATTATTTTTACAGTTTCTAAGAAATGCTTTTTCTACCTTGTAATATAAGTAACAGTTCTGGAGACTTATTGTTACAGTATTGATCCATATATGATACGTATTGGGAAAATTGATAGTTTATGATTCCAATACGAGGGACAGTCAAACATTTCCAGGAATGTTGTTCTAGTTTGGCATTTGTGATACGCAACGTAACAAAGAAAATTAAGTAACTATAGGCTTAATTTTAAAACTGCTTATTCGTATTATATCCAAAGAAATATGATCGACGTGTTAATTGGTGTTTGAATTGAGGCATGCTCTACGGATTTCTGTATCAATGGAAAAACAAAAGGCATTCTTCTTTTGGATTCATGAACTGGACACTAAAAAGAACTGGTTAGAGAACAAATTCCACACGCAAAAAAAAAAAAAAAAAAAAAAAAAAAACTTCAATATACGATAAAAGGTACGCGCCAATGCACTAAAATTTATCTCTCCAATTCCTTAAAATAAATCATGTTGTGCTGTAGTTATTAATTAGACCTTTTCCTGTAAAATACGAACAAAATGTTGCGCAAAATTATATAAACAAAAACTCATATATATGTTTGAATTGGATTGAATTTAAGTTTAGCGTCCCTTTCACCCGCGAAGCTATTTGACATGTGCAGCTGGAGCATAACGTTGAATTCGGATTAAATTATTTCCTACCAGAAATCTAACTCAGGTCTCAGGTACAGAGACACGTATGCTAAGTTTATAGTCAAGAGGGAGCTCTCCATAAATGTGTAATTAATCTGATTGGAAACAAATTTGGAATGCACTTACACCTTAACCTGCTGTACAAGTGTGTGTGTGCATGTGTGTGCTGCATATTATGTTTAGTTTTTGTTTGTTTGTTTGTTTGTTTCCTACTTATGTGTGGTCAAATTTTGAGTTATGTATCTAACTCTATGGCCTATGGCACCCGGAGGTTCAATGCCGCGTTCACAAAAGCTCTCCACTGACTTCTACCCATAGCCAACTGCATCCAGTTTTGACTTTGTATTCCTATCTCTGCGAGATCCATCTTAATATTGTCCTTCCACCTGTCAATAGATCTTCCTAATGGTCGTTCTCCGATTAGTCTTCCAGTTAAGATTTTGAAAGCGTTCCTATTTTCTTGCATCCTGGCTACATGACCTGCCCACCTGAGCCACCTAGATTTGATGACCTAACAATGTTTGGTAAACCGTATAAATTATGTAGTTCCTCGTTATGAAGTTTCCGCCATTCCCCATTCCCATTCCTCTTGGGTCCGAACATTTGCCTCAGGATCTTGTTCTCAAATACTTTTAGTCTACGTTCTTCCTTCATAGTAAGCGACCATGTTTCGCAACCACACAGAACAACAGGCATGATTATCGTTTTGTATAGTTTAAGCTTCAAACTTCTCGACTGATTTCGCGACCACAAGAGATTTTGAACAGAATAATAACAGGAATTACTGCTTTTAGTCGACATTTAATTTCTTCGTGAATATGGTTTTCGTCTGTTAATATTGATCTTAGATATTTGAAAGTATCCACTTTATCAAAAATATTATTTGATATTTTACCGTATCCAGAATTTGCCGTATTTCGATCCCGACACACTTCCATGTATTTAGTTTTCTCTGCATTTACTTCTGAACCCATGTGCCTGCAAGCGTTTAATAAGATCTCTGCATTTCTTTCTATCGTTCTCCTATCATCCCCTATAAAAATTTACATCATCAGCCTACGCCATAGCATGGTGAATACCATTTACCTCTAGGTCCGGGTTGTTATCTTTGACTTTTTTAAATAACGTATTCATGGATAAAGTTGAATAATAATGGCGACAGCGAATCACCTTGCTTCAGGCCATTCTCGACGTGAAAGCTCGTAGGAAAAAAAATCCTACCCGAACTTTACTTTCGGATTCATTTAAACATATCTTAATTAATTTAATTAGCTTTCTCGGTATTCCAAGTTCTGTAGGAACGTTGCATAATGTTTTTCTCCTAACCGAGTCGTACGCCTTCCTAAAATCAATAAATAGTTGATGTACCGGAGTATTGTATTCCCACTTTTTTTTCAAGTATTTGGCGAATGGCAAATATTTGGTCGATAGTTGATCGATTTCGTCTAAATCCGCACTGATAATTAATAATTTCATTTGAGTATGGGGTCAATCTTGCTAATATAATATTTGAAAGGATTTTATAGGATGTTTACAGAAGAGAAATGCCTCTATAATTATTTATGGCCTTTCTTATGAGTGGGAACAATGATTGATTCTTTCCACTCTTGTGGCAATTTTTGCTTGTTCCAGATAAGGGGAATTAGTTTGTATATTTTGTTTCAGCTAAAATTAACTCAGTCGGAATTTAGTCTACAGACGGAATTTCGTCTACACCCGGAGATTAGTTTTTTCTTTTCTTTATTTTTTATAGCGATTTGTACTTCTATTCGGTTAGGTTCTGGAATATACGGTTCTGCGGTGTACATTTTCTTTTCTCCACACACATTAGTTTTTGGCTGCGTATTAGGCAAACCGTCAAAGAAACATTTCCAACTATTTAAGATGCTATCTGTATCAGTGATGATGTTTGTTAGCTTTTTTCAAAAAATATATAAGCATGAGGGTGATAGCCTTTCCTAAATTCGTTGATCCCCTTATACATGTCCCGATCTTTTTTTCTTATTTTTACTATTATCTTCAAGCTCCTTAATTTTAGGTTTCAAAGAATCGCGTTTATTTGTTCTAAAAGTTTGGAAGTTCCCGCATGATGTCTACAAAATGTTGTGTAGTTATTTCGTTCCCAACGTAATTTTGCCTGCTTTCTCTTCTCAGTTAGTTTAATGCATTCCTGGTCGAACCATGGTTTGTTCCTATGTATTTCCGCATGTTCTATTTTTTTTTCGCTGAAATTTTAATGCTATCTCTCATTTCAATCCAAGTATCCTCAATACTAGTGCACTCCGAATCTTCTAAAACCGAGAATATATTCGAAACGTCAATCTGGTATTCCTCTCTTACCTGGCTCTCATCTAATGTCTTTCCGTTTTCATACGTTGAATATTTCCTTTATTCAATGATAGTCCCTCTCTTATTATCTCTGCTACCATGTAGTGATCAGTGTCACAATCAGCCCCTCTAAACAACAGAACATCAATTATGCTAGATTTTCTTCTTCTATCTACCAAAGTGTGATCTATTTATTTATTTATTTATTTATTTATTTATTTATTTATTTATTTATTTTTGTTCGTTTGGTGAGGTCCAAGTGTATGTATGAACGTCGCGATGTGGGAATTCTGTACTCTTCATGATAAAGTTTTCGGATGTTGCACCGTTGTCATTACTATCCTTATGCACACTTTCGTTCCCTATTATAGGTTTGAAGACATCCTCTCATCCTACCTTCGCATTGAAATCCCCTAATAAAATTTTCATATTGTTCGCGGGAGTTGGTCAAATATCTGTTCTACTTCTTCGTAAATTCTACATTTAAAATATTCTACTTCTACATTTAAAACAATAATATCACACCACCGATCCTTAGGAGTAATAAAAGAAAGTGTGTCATTAACAAATTTAACCCGCTTAATTGCTGACATTATTGGTTTGTTAACGAAAAGTCCTCTTCCTAATTGGTGGCTTTTATTTCCTTCCCCGCAAAGTAACGTAAAATTTCCGGAATTCCCAGTTCCATTTCCTTCCCACCTAACTTCCTGAACTCTTACTAGGACCATCCTGTATTTCTCTAACTCACTCGTTACAGATTTTAACGCGCCTGACCTATAAAGACTTCTAATATTCCATGTTCCAAATCTCGTGTCCATTTTTTTTTTTTTTTTTTTTGGTGATTCGTGCCAAGTTATTAGTCCTTGTCCGAGAATTATGTGAATGTTTCTGAACAAGTGACTTCTTTTACAGGATGAGATTGTTAGCCTTACCCAAATCCCCAAGCTGGAGGACCACTCCTTGTCGTTTGTCGTCGCAGCTAACCTCTATATCTAGAGGCTTTCTCCTCGATCTGCAACCTGAGGCAACCATGCCGTCGTGACTACGTTATGTATTTCTAAACAAAAACTTATACGCTGAACTCATTCTATTGCAATCAAACGGACATGGTGGTAGACTTTCATATTTTTAGTAGCATGTGAAATATTACGTTCTGCAGGCGTTGAATCGAATCACTAAGTACTAGGACATAACAAAACACAACAATACTGTTTAAATGATAACAAAAAGTCAGTTTTGGTAGGGAAAAATTCTTATGAAGGACGGTTTTTACAAGTATGAGTATTTCACTTGTAACATAACATGTTTGTGTTTACTGAGGTTTTCGCGTGATTTCCTACTCGTTCAGTTGAAATCAATTAAATATCAGGTTTAACTGTACCCGCTACAGCCGCTCGAAGATTTATGTAAACACCGTGAACAAGAATGTAATTTTATCGAATGTGGTCAACCCTAAGATTTTTATAGAATATAGTGTGTGTTTTGTTGGACATTAGAGACTTACTTCTCTAGTTTGACCCCGAATTTGTCAGAGAGAAGATCGCTCGCTTCAAAAATGCACAACATCACTAGTTATTCGACTTGTGAGTTTGCAATTGAAGCAATCATTAACGAAATTTCTACAAATCGACTCGATTGCTAGTTATGTGTCTGTTCCTTGGTACCTCTCGTAAAACTCTTTTGATGTTGACTAAATTTGATGTGAGGCTTTTTCCAACATACATATTTAATCTTGTTGTTTGGTGTTGCAATTCATCAGGTATAATAATGCAAAATAAGGTAAAAATTCACCTCATGATGCAAGGAAACGTTAAAGTGAAAATACTAGATCAATCCCCCAGTTTATATTCCGCTTCTGCAGAATACCTCATGCTCGATCTGAATATACAAAATAAACATATTCTATTGATCTCCGTTTATCGCCCACCTAATACAAACTTTGAAAATTTTGAAGAAGCGATCTCCCAAGTTATCCCCCAGTACAGTAACATCATAATTAGGGGGGGGGGCATGAACTATGATCTTTTGACGTCTAAATCCGAGGTGCTGCGATATAAAAGCTATATTAATTCTCTAAATCTTTATTTTTGTACTTTACAGCCTGAGATGAACGAATCGTTAATTGACCACATAATAGTCTCTGATACTTGTAAAGTAACAAATGTAGGTCAAGTATCCGTGCCAGGTATAAGCCGAAATGACATTCTTTTTAACTTATAACATAAAATGTCCAAAATACGTTCCGCGAGTAGTATATAAAAGGAACCTAAAACAAATAAATGACAACGCGTTATACGAAGACACAAATCTCGTGCCGTGGTACTTAGTTTACTGTGCTCCCACTCTGGATCAAAAGGTAACACTTTTTAATATTTTGTGCAGCAATTATATAATAAGCATGCCCCTTTCAGAAGGAAAAGTGTGCGTAGACCCCCCAATCCCTGGATTAACCATGATATACTCGCGCTCATGGCACTTCGAGACTCTGCCCACAGACGTTACAGGGCGGCTTTAGAACAAAAATCAAACATCTCATTAATGCAGGAAGAATATAGAAAATTACGAAACCGTTGTAATCAAGAAGTTCGCAAGGTGAAAATCGAATTTGCTAGAAGTCTCCTGAGCCATACGACTCAACCACGAGAGCTATGGCAAAAACTGAAGTTCCTTGGTACTGGTGTCAAAGCCAAAATATATAAACTTCCAGACCTTCATATAGACACCATAAATGAACAGCTATGCTATACACCAAATATCACGCCAGATAAAATAAATACTTTGAAAAATATTTAAAAACAAAAGCGAGCCCTGTAAAAAATATATTTAACCTTCACCTCGTCACTGCTCCGGAAGTTATGAAGGCAATAAACAAAATCAAATCACCTGCTTCAGGAGCTGACGACTTGCCAATCATTCTTATTTAAAAAAAATATTACCGTTCATTGTAGATGTGATTGTGCATATTTTTAATAGTTCCATCACAACCGGAGAATTTCCATCAATTTGGAAACTCTCACGTTCGGCCATTGCCTAAAAATAAAAATCCAACAAAAGCAGAAGATCTTCGTCCTATTAGTATATTCCCTGCACTCTCCAAAGCATTAGAGCATATAATACATGACCAATTAACTAAGTTCCTCGAAAAAAATAACATCTTAAATCCATTTCAGTCAGGATTCAGATCTCAGCACAGCACTTGCACTGCTCTAGTAAATATCACTGATGATATTCGTGCCGCTATGGATGAACGCCAAATTACACTGTTATCCTACTAGATTTTTCTAAAGCTTTCCAAACTATAGACCATGACATACTGATTGCCAAACTGTCTTCCTTCTACAACTTTCCCCAGTCAACTTTATCTTGGTTTAGCTCCTATTTATCAAATAGAAAACAAAAAGTTGTCAGTAATAACATATGTTCCAATACGAAACTTGTTCCATGTGGAGTCCCGCAGGGCATCGTCCTAGGACCTCTTCTGTTTTCCTTATACAACAACGATTTACTTGAGCACATCACCCATTGTAAATATCATTTATATGCAGATGATATACAATGCTATTTAACTCCTAATCACCTAAATTTAACAACCGCGATTGATCACTTAAACAGTGACATTGAAAGTATCTGCTCATGGGCACGTAACAATGGACTGCAAGTAAACCCAACCAAATTAAATATATCATGCTTGGTTCTCGTAAACTACTCTCCACAATCAATATTACAAGCCTACCGAATGTTCTTGTAAACAACGTAGCCATTCCTGTAAGCGATAGCGTCAATAGCCTAGGACTCCAGATCGATAAATTCCTAAATTGGACAGACCATATTAATAGAGTATGCAAGAAAGCTTACGGCTCCCTCCATTCTCTTCAACGTTTAAAAAACCTTCTTCCGGAATCCATTAAAGCGTCCCGGGTTTAGTCAATGATAATCTCTCATTTAGATTATTGTGATGCAGCATATGCTGATTTAACCGAAGATCTGGCAAAACGTTTACAGCGCATTCAGAATGCCTGCGTTCGATTTATATTTAATAAAAAGCGCTTCGACCACATCTCCCATTGTTATCAGCAACTAGGATGGTGCAATCTAAGCACCCGCCGCCGCATTCATTCTCTAACACTTTTATATAAAATGATTAATTGTAAAAAAAAAAAAAAAAAAAAAAAAAAAAAAAACTACTTATCTATCCTCTAAATTTAAATTTCTCGGCGATACTCATCCACTAAATACCCGGTCTAAAGGAAATACAACACTCGCCGTTCAAACGCACAAATCGAATTTATTTTCCAAATCTTTCACACTATTTGCCACCAAAGCTTGGAATGACACCCCTGAAAGCATCAGAAACTCTGATTCAGTGTTGACTTTTAAACGTCGGCTTAAAGAATATATTTCTAATTAAGGTCTTCAGTAAGTTAAAAAAAAAAGAAAAAGAAAAAAGTTGTTACACACGAAACTATTCCTGGCGTTACCATGCAGTCGTTCGTTTTTCTTTTCTCTTTCTATTTTTTCTTGTTTTCTTTTCTATTCCCTTCTGATACATGTGTATGAACGTATACATTATACACAATCACTTAAGTAGGTGCATCATTTTATCTATAGAAAGTGAATCATAGGAACATATTTTATGTTATATGTAATCAAGATTGATATTTTTGTTTCTCCTTGTATAGTTCAACATGTCTAGCATTGTCTCTTGTTTGTTTTAGTGTTTATTTTATATGTAATAAGTTTCGTTTTCATTTTTCATGTTTTATTTTCTATATTGTTCTGTATGTCGGTAACTCTTTAACGTGCCTAACTGTATATATTTTTTTATTCTCGTCATAAAAAAAATGAGATCCGACTGTAAAAGAAAGGTGTAAATGGTTGAGTGGAAGAAAAGGTTATGCCTTAACTCCGCCATTTTAAATAAGAAATACTACATAAATAAATAAATAAATAAATAAATAAATAAATAAATAAATAAATAAATAAATAAAAGAAAATTTTTCATTACAAACCACCTAAAAATTATTCGCTTATAAATATAGTGTATGTTTTCTTTATTGTATTTTAAACATCCCCAGAGCTTGGGATTAAAATGTACCAATAACGTGAACGTGCTACCTCAATTTGAAAATTATGTTTCATGATAATTTTTGTTTTAAAAATGTTCTATTTGATAATTGTCCGAATCGATCAATTACGTACATGAAAAAAAAAGAGATAAGCTAATTACTATTTGCTGTATACTCTCTTCCTTCTTTGTATTTCCATATACATTAAAATATATAGTGAAGGTCCTTACTGCTTAAGGCTGAGTTGGTGATCCAATAATTTCTTGGTGGAAGATATGTTGCCTTCGGTCTTTTGGCATCTCGCCAGCAACAGCAATACTTCCAATTGTTTCTTGGAAGTAGCTCTTCAAACTCCACTAAATTAATCTAAATTGATACACTTAGTTGTCAAAGTGTCTATATGTACGCATACACATGCACATATATTCGCAGTGTTTATATTAGCTGGAAATTATGTGAAAATATTTTGAAAAATAGGCAAATTGGTTATCAATGCTTCCCGTTAGTTGAACATTTTGAATATTCAAGTTGTTTCAGGACACAAATACACGTGTATATATATAGATACATGATTCGACTACGCGCTTTTATTTTAGTTTATTTAAAATCAGAAACCCTATCTAAAACGACATAGATACTAGTTGTAATATTAAAAGCAACCTGAGACTAAACGTAATTAGTACTTATTTTACAAGATTAAAAAAAAAAAAAAAAAAAAGTGGAGTATGCCATTTTTGACCTACTGTAATTAATGTGATACCGCTAAATATATAAGGGTCGTCGAAATGAAATCACGACTTTTGTAGTAGCGTAGTTGACTTATCAAAGTTTTATGTTTGTGCTGCTACATGAGGTTATGCGTTATGAAACAGTTGGTTTTGATAGTGTAATCTTTACATACGGTGAAACAAAGTTACATGAGCACGGTTTTGCAAGCGATTTGCCGAAATATGTTGCCTCATGCATGATTACATAATATATTGATTGATTGTTATATCGATATATGAACAATCGGTATGCGAATAACTGTGGCGCTGAGTACAGTATATAGATGACGTGTCTGTATTATAAGTCTATGCGAAGATGTTCTGTAGTGCTTCTGCTTGAATGTTGTCAACTATCTACTTTACAGCCCCAACCTCTCTTTGTTTTCAGCGACTATAATGTCTTTGGACCACTAAAAAAGTAGTATGCAGATTCGTAACAAAATTTGGTATGCCTTTAAACAATAATTCACAACCAACTACAAGCTACTTTTCTAAGCATATACATACCCTAGTGAATCGATATAACAAATCTTTGAACAGATAAGGTGACTATGTGTATGCAGATGTATTCAGGGACGTCATCTGGGAGGACATATGGAGCCAATTGCCCCCCCTAACTTTACGAAGTACATACTTTTTAATAAACTGTATACTAATACTTTGTAAATATATCATCTTATCCCTGGATAAACTTGAATGACGCTTTTGTATATGACACCTATGAATCACTCTTTACTTCCTGTAAGTTCACAGACTCCGAATTCCAACCGATTTTTTATTTATTTATTTTTTTTTAACGGCAAAATCAGTTTTACTTGGACAGTTATTATACGCCTAAGAAGTTAATGCAATCTTTAGAAATGTGCTGTAGTCACTAATTTTAGCACTAATAGAAATACCTTTATCCATTGTTGTTTGCTAAATGATTAATATTTACAACTTTGGTACCGATTATCAGAAGATCACACAGTCTCGTAATTGAAAATGAGCGTTAAATTAAAAGTAAACAAATAAATATAACTATTGGTAACTTGAAAAATAAACAAATTACGCCACTAAAATATTTTATGTTGTTGGACTTCTTGAATTTAGGCCTATGTTGGAGTTTTTATGTGTTACATAGATAACATTACGTACTTACAGAACTGAATGTTTAAATGAGCCTCAATATCCTAATACCAGAATTAAACTAGACAGCCTATTCACAGATATTCCATCGCTTTTGTAGGTATGCTTCTTCTTCGAACAGAAGTAGGTTACGTATTAAAATTTTTATAAAGGTAACCAAGAAAGTTGTGAAAGTTTCCGTTCAACTGGCTCTCACACCAAGAGTTGAAAGCGAATGAAGATAAGGCAAAGGACAGTTGTTGGTGTGGGTATATTCAACATACTACCTGGTTGTGGCAATTCAGTTGCACCGTGAACTTGTGTAAAAACAGAGTGAACATGGGACCTCCATAGAACGTCATAAGGGCGTGTATGCTGCACGAGTTCAAACTGGGATCAAACTCCGTTGCAGCTGCGCGGAAGATATGTTAAACCTTTGGTGAGGGTGTCGTGACTACGCGGACAGCGCAATCGTTGTTTAATAAGTTTAAGGATGGTGACAAAACACTCGAAAACGCAGCACGTGCCGGAAGGCTAATACATGTAAAATAATAACAATAATAATAATAATAATAATAATAATAATAATAATAATAATAATAATAATAATAATAATAATAATAAGATTATCAGGCAGCAATTGACGCGAACAGTGGCCAGACAAGTAAGGAACTGGGACTACATTTTAGTGTGAGTGAGGAAACCATTCGGCAGCACCTCCATCAATTTGGGAAACACTTCAAATTGGGTCGATGGGTCCCACATGATTTGACTCCGGGCCAGAAAGCAACACGAGCAGACACCTGTGTTTCTTCGCTGTCTCGTCTAAGGAAGGAACCATTTCTGGACATGGTGTTGACATGTGAGGAGAAGTAGGTCCTGTGCGAAGCTCCACGGCACCGTCATCAGTTTTTAGCATCCCATGAGCCGGTTCCAAAACAACCAAAGCTAGCACTACACAAGAAGTAGGTCTTCCTGTGTGTTTGGTGGATTTCTGGCAACATCGTGCATCGGATAATGATACCAGATGGTTAGAGCATCAATGCAACTGTGTACTGGCAGCAGTTAAGCCGTGTTCAAGAAGAAGTCGAAACTCCGGAGCCAACACCTCTGAATTGCAAAGGGATCATCCTGTTACAGGAAAACGCTGAGCCTCATTTGTCTAGGATGACCCGGAACAGCATTCTACGCCTTGGGTGGGAAACATTATTGCATCCGCCATGTTCCCCGGACATTGCACCGTCCGATTATCACCTGTTCTATTCCTTGGACAATCACCTTAGAGGACGCCAGTTCAAATTCCTAGTAGAGGTGCAAAATGCACTTGGTATTTTCTTCGCTTCACTTTCCACATAGTTCTACCGCGATGGGAACCGTGACCTTCCAGGATGTTGACAGAAGGTCTTCGATGCTGATATGGACTATTTTTGAACTTCCAGGCGGGTCTTAGGGGATATATCGATGTCCGAATGTGGTGGGCGCAAAATAAAAAAGAAAAGCTTTCTTGGTTATCTTTATAGTAATGGTGTTTCTAGGTACAGCATATGTTTAACTACAAAATAAAACTTGCAAAAATGAAACCGAAACAATGTGTCTCACTATTTTTTAAACGTTTCATTATAATCGCAATTAGTTGTTTTGAGAGTTCACCTCTATTCCATTTCAGACTCTTATGTACAGTAAAACCCCGATTATCCACAGAATTGCGTGGTCATGGCACCACAGAAAACCCATAAAAAAAACCGCAAAGTGATGTGCAAACACACAAAAAACTATTTACTACTACGCAAATTACTCCTCCGAGTTCCCGATTGTCATACCTTACAACAATCTGCTTCTGTTTATCAGAGTAGAGTTGTACTGTTGTTGGAAATATTGATTTTTACAATGTATTTTTTTCTTTATGTTTTAGAATATATAGTACCTATTTGCATGCGGAGTGTCAGTCCACAGCGACTAATTATGAAAAAAAAGATAATTGTGATTGACTGCAACGGGGTTAACATATTTAATATTTTCACGGCAGTCGTGGATCATTCGCTCGTGGGTAATCGGGACTTTACTGTATATTATATTATTTGAATGTGATTAGTTTAAGTCATTTGGTTATTCATGGAATTGTTTAGTAGTTTTGCTTCTGTTATCAGGTATTTGAATTCGCTAAGGTGTTTGATTAATGTTGATACTAGTTTGTTGTCAGTGTATATGTTGAATGTCTAAAATGTGCAATTTTAAAATAAACCCCAAATTGAAAATGCACTCCTTCAGTGTAATACTAAATTTAGTTACACTGTCTATAATACAGAGTATATAATGTAACATAAAAATGGTATATCGCACATCTATCTAGTATGATCTTCTTTAATGTTTGCACTGGACGACAGATTATGGAAGTGTGATTATTTGGAATGAGTTATCTGCTGAACCGTTTGTAATGAGGAAAGCTGATCTCTTTGAAGCATTCGGACCAAAGTGACCCGGTTGTATCTTTCAGTAAGAGAAAAAGAAGAAAAGCTTTCCCAAACTTCCGGAAAAATAAATTGTGGTTTACATGGAATCAACGTATCTACCTGCTGAACTTGGTTCTCGAGTTCCTGACCCTGCGGCAAATGAACCATACCACGAAGCTGCGGTTACGAAGCCCATAGGAGAAGAACATCATGGTTCAGTGCTTTGGCAATACCACACCATAACTCAATTCTCCCTATTTAAAAAAAAAGAGCATGCTCACTATGACCATGTCCTGCTATCAGTTAAGGTTTATGTAAGCAACGTTTGTTGACATTTTGCTAAATATTTGGGCTTTAACTCGTCCTATGATAGAAATTTCCACTTAATCCCTTAAAGCACTGCAAAAAAATTAGAGAGCTTTCATTTGTCTTTATATATATATATATTGGTTATACGAATTAAACTTAGAAATGGCTTTAAACTATCTCTTGGTTTTCACATGAATCAAATGTAAATGTGTGGTCCCTGAAAAGGAATATATAAATCGACTTGTCTTCATGCAATTTTAGTTGTAGCTTCCTGATGTCACTTTGAAAGATCAAAAGAGCCGTTTTACTCACTTCATAAAAGATAACGAAATCAACAAATCAAGTAAGAGAGAGGGGGGAGGGAAATGAGAGAGAGCAAGAGGGAGCGAAATTTATTTTTTAGAATGTCTCCATAAGTCGCACCTCAAGTAATTAAAAATCATACCTCTCAAATTTTATTTTCATACAGTAGTTTTGTCTGCACTCTGGAACCCCTAGGCATACTAGATGTACAGGGTAAGACCAAAATCGTTCGCCGAATTATCTTATACACTAGTAATACAGAACTTACGGCTTAATTATTGTCTTTTATTTTAAAACTAACGCCTTCTAAGAGGCTACGCTTATCGGTTCAACATTTATTCACAATAGTGAGGGAAAAGGTAGTTCGTTGACACAAACAAATAAGTACTGAATACTGGAGAAAATCAGAAAATCGAAACAATTGCAATGTATTCTTATGGTGTTAAGAACAAATTTCAAATGTTTTGTTGCATGCTCATTAGCAACGTTAGCTTCACCCTGGTCAAGGGCTTCACCCTATCAGACAGTTGTCCTGGAACCACACATATGTTTTCACGCAATTGCCAGTCCCTAGTTTGGACATTTTTTATACGTACATTAAATATATATATTGTATTCAAAATTCACTTACGCGTGTAAATTAAATTCCCTTCGAAACCCTTATACACAATATACGTGCTTTTCAAATTCTCCTGGCTTTTGTTTTGTAGGAGTTCACTTTATGTGTAGTATTAGTATCTACCTATCATACTTAAAAAAATGTTGGAGAGACAATAAAAATTGAAATTCACAAACAGACGAAACAGTATTAAAAACATACATAAACATTTCAATGCGAGATGTCATTCTAGTTCAAACAAGAGTGAAGAAGAAAATTATATTAGTTTCCATGTTCTGAACAATTTTGTACATTCAATAACTCAATCTTCTGAAAGCTCATAAAGAGACTTGGAATTATCAGTGACACATTGAATGCAGATTGTTGGCACAAAGACAACAACCAAATTAAATAAACAAGTTTGATTGCATTAGAGTATTGTGAAATTTTGGTTAACGGCATCCTGTAATATTTAATTCATGAAAATGTAGAATAACCCGCGAAGTGATGTTGACAGCATCCGCTGGCACCGACTAGTATGACCAGCTAACTTTAAGTTCGTTTCGGGCGTCGGCGTTGATTAGGGTGAGGTTTCATGAAGAGAATGTGGAATGGGAAGATGAATTGCACTTTTCGTGGGAGATACAGTGACGAGTTGTCCACTAATTGGCAAGCTACGAAGCAACGTGTAAATCAAATGAATGAAAAATAAAGTAAAAACAAAAACATGAGAGGTTGAATGTAGTGGTCTCTTTGACATTGACTACGAACATGGCTCTTTTTGGTAATATAATATGAGAGAACAAAAGCAACGGCTATTCGTACTTGTATTAATTTTTCTTGATAGCCATTCATCTTGTCTTTCTCATTTGTAAAGGAATCTAGAGTATATAGTCCTATTTTCCCCTGTTCTTCATAAAGTATATCTTCAAATGTTTCAGGTTTATCTAGCGTGTTACATGTGTTTACATGCAGGTGATTATTATTAATTTCATTTCCGATATATATTTTCAGAAAACGGAAAGGAAATTTAGTATACGAGAAATCTTGTAATGTTTGAAGTATGAACTAAACACATACATTCTAGGGGATCTTTAGAAAAAAAAAAAAACATTATACCAATACGAATTATATTTGAAGACATCATGGTACCTTGGCGATAATTGTTCATAAACTACCGATTGCAATTTTCCAATGTTGTTACGTTGGTGAAGTTGTAACTTATATCAATTTGATATAAAATTATGAAATCTGTTATTTTCCGTACAAAATACTTCATATTATAAAGCTTAAAACATCCCATGATTCTACAGCCCAAGTTGTTCCCGGTGGAATCATTTTGATACATAGCGTTTTGTCGTCCGGAGTGTGTTGCTGCATCCCTTTCTCGTTAAAAGTTTACCATGAATCTACGAGCGAGACCATTTTGTCCCCTATGTTAGGAATTTAAACGTCACGGATCCACTCCTCCAAATACAGCTTACCTTTCTTTCCAGATTTTGATGCGGAAAACTTAACATTTGGGGGCTGGAATCAAGTTTTCTTGACCTGTAGTCCAAATTATCCTGTCGGTTCTTGCAATACAATATATAATGGCCCAACTAATTTTCCACTGACAGACATAAGGGTCATTATTGTATAGCTATGAGTATTTAAAAAAAATCAGTATAATTTTAAAATACTGATAAGTACGAAATAAATTCATGCACAAAGTTTGTCCATGTATAAATTAGTTAATGCATTGTTTATGGTCAGAGAGGTTTCGTTGAAGCAGCAGTTGAGTAAGCAAGTGGAGTGGGGTCTTTGCTGCCGCACCCTGCGTAATACAAAGTCATTGGATTAGCTGACGTATCTGCAGTTTTCTTTCGTATTTTGATTCTTCGTTATGTTCCATATATTATTTCTATTAGTCACGAAGTGACTAACGGGTTTTCTAATACATATCAAAAGGTTCTGCATGTACACTCATGTCCAAAATTTTGTCGCATGTCTATAAATACGTGTGTTGTTGTAAGAATATAATTTTATAACGAATTCGCCCGGTATATCTTATAATGTTAGTGTGTGTATAATCGGCAAAGACATGTATGTGGAAAATTTCATGTCAAAAGATCAGTAAATAAGAACAATTAAAAAAAAAAACTTTCTTGCCCATTTAGCAACACTTTGTTTTATTCATTCAAATTTTCGTCTTTATAATTCTTTTCCTGCCCTGCAAAATCATTATCAAATTATATTGTTACAAGAAGACAGTTATAGATATGTGAAAATAATTTTGGACATGAGTGTGCATACTTGCTAACCGTTAATTGCAAAATATCAAATATTAATACAGTTTAAAGTGAATATGAAATTACTTAGATTGTAGTATCGTTGTTGCTCTTCATTTCGGATGAGCATTTCATTTCTGTAAAACATACAATGCATAAAGTAAGCACGAAGTCTGCCAAACTCCTATTTCAAGCCCTTCAGTTCTCTTTCGACTTGTGGTTCAGCTTCTCAGAAATGAGATAGAGATTTATGTCCACATGTGCTCCACAAAATACTTTTAATGACATATTGAATTCAGCTCGTCAAAATGAAGGGGAAACATGTATCACACTTGTGAGGGGGATCCCCCACACAGGATCCCCGACCCGCAATTGAAGTATCTTTACATAAATGAAGACGAATGACAACGATTGTCGACAACAATAAGTCAATTTTCAAATCCAAAGACCGATTTTTACTATGAAAGCCGAAAATCGTAAATGGGGTACTGTCCCACCCAAATATAGGGTTCCGCCGAAATTTGTTGTGTCGATCTTTATTCCATGAGCCATCCTAACGATCTGTACTAGAATTTTTGAAATCTGAGATTTACACTTCGGACACCCTCCTTGTGAGACACATGATCAATGCACTCAGAACTATCTCTCCTCATATTACTCTGCTTCTTTCTGCCTCGGCTTTGCTGTCCTCATCCTGACCAACATGCGCCCTCTCTTAAGTTGTAGATCCACGTATCATATAGTATATGTGCTGGAACGGACGATACACTCCATCACAACGTAACATCTGTCCTAGGCTAAGTTTATGTCACATATTCCTCTTCTCTGGTGAAATTCTGCTTCAAGTTGTGTATGCTGTCTTCTCCTGAGACACTGTTGTTCTCGATTCGCACTCACTCGAACAGACTGGTGACTATAGATACACTTGCTTCAATTGATCACTTACCCACAATAATCTCTCTTTAAAATTGAGAATTCTCTCATTTTTTGTGATGAAGGAAGCCAAAGCTCACCTTGGGCTGTAGTTATTATACCACATTGACTTGATCCCTAGTCTTCCGTTGCAAGCGCTGCTATCGTCTGAAGGAATTCCACTCGCTTTCTCTCACTTAGCAACAGCTGAACTCTTATTGGCTCAACGCAAGGGTGTGTGAGGGTGTGAGCTTTAGTTCGCATTTTTGCCACGGCTCAAGACATTTTGGCAGCACAATAGTTGGCAAGGCAAGGTAAGATGACATAATCACCTACCATATGCAGAAATCCCCTCTACAGTACGTACCGTACTACTTATCATCACGCAACAGTGCAGTATCACAAGACAATCGCAGTGAACTAATGTTTAGTGTCACTAACCGACTAACATTATTCTACATGTTGTCAAACTCGGTGCTTACACTACACACTCAGGCACACACAAATTTTAACTTTGAAGTTGAGTTGAGTTGATTTTGAATTTAACGTCCCGCAGCGAGGCTATATGAGACGTGGACCTACTGATTAACATGGAATCCGAACCACAAGAGCTCCTGCCGGGAATCGAACCCGGATCTTCCACGCCAAAGGCGCGTACGCCAACCGCTTAGCCACGAAGAAACTCTAATTTTAACTTTGGGATGTGAAAGAAGTGACCATCTCCACCTTCGTTTAGCTTATTCCAAATTGCATATCTAGCTTAAGGAACCATCACAACTTAGTTTATATAATTCAACTAATTGGCATACAATGGGTCAATGAAAGAATCCTCAAGTCTAACGCGAAGATTCTTAGGCTGCGTGAACTTGTGGAAGAAAACATCATATAAGCAAGTTTCCTTGTAATGTGCCCACTTCCAAACGCTACGTCAATTCTTCCATAATAGTTTATTTTAAAGTATTATTAGTCTCGTTTCTCCTATGGGTCATAACTGTAGCATGTTAACGAAATAATTTAGTTTGGATTAGTAATCAGTTACAGGAACGAAATCAGAGATGTGTGGTCTAGAAAAGCTATAAACTGATACTATCCGGCCTTAGGGTAAGCTTTCAAGTTGTTGCTGAGAACGTAAGTAGTAGATACTGATGCTAGTGAATCCCGTTATGCTATACTCTCAACCTCCTTGTTGATTATTATCTTAAATAGGGCGTGAAACTGCTGTTCTTGGCGTGGAATTATCAGAGAGAGGCATACTTTGTTCAGTCACTGTTGTCAATATTCTATGTACTGGCACTGGTAGCATTATGATACCCAGGATACATAAAGGGGAGAGCATGAACCATGTTCAACTTGCTTGGAATATTGTGTAAACACTACCCCAGCTCAAATTATTATGGCTGTTGTTTGCTTCATCGCAGGCATGCAATTCAATACTGCTAATGCTATTATCTAATAACGCTAGTAATCAACAAGAAATGAATGCGTGCATCGATGCTATTTATTAGTTAGTTTTGAAGGAAGAAGGAAGTAATGGAATGCGATTTGGTTCATTGTAGTCCTTCCAAATAAATAAAACAAACAAATATCCAAGAAGAAATATTACTAGTATGTTAATATGTTGACAGATATCAGAACCGTATGCTATTATTAAGGAGGATGAAAATGAAGGTGCATCTTTCCTTTCGTCCCAAAGTGCATAAAACTTGACGTAAAAGTCTGAAGTAAATTATATAAGATTTTTTTTTATATATGCATGATACTAATATGTTATTCACATGCACAAATTTACTATAATAAATAGCAGGAATCGCTAGATAAATTATCAACACTATTGTATAGCTCACATTTCTTTTCAAAATAATAATAATAATAATAATAATAATAATAATAATAATAATAATAATAGTAGTAGTAGTAATAATAACAATATAATTATTACAGACCATTATACGATTTTTATATCATACTGCATACTTTAAAATTCAAACCTAAGATGTGAGATGGATGATCATTCATATTAAACAAAACATGTTAAAAAATTATTTTGGAAGATATATCTCACACAAAGATACTTTCGTTATGTATCGTTTATTTTATTATTATTATTATGACTATTATTTCTTTTTTTTAAAAAAAAAGTAATGGCAGATCATTGTTTGGAGTAGATTTCTATGAGCTTGACATAATATATATATATATATATATATATATATATATATATATATATATATATATTCGTGTGATTAAAACTTTACTAGTGTTATAGTAGGTATAGTTCTGTAACACAAAGGGAAGTTCATATCAAAACCGGTCCGTCAATAGTAAAACAATGAGTGCTCAAGAGACAGGTAGGTGGACAATCAGATTTTTCGTGAATGCTGCTGTTGTGTCAATGTTCATACTTGTGACATAAGCAATTTGAGGTTAACTATTAGTAAATAAGAACGCTATAATTTTCTGCAGTGAGGCAATACGATTATTGCCGTTGCGACTACGAACTGAGCAAATTGTTAAGAATCTTCATCCCGGCGAAATTAAAATACCGCTAATTTTACAGTAATTTTGTAATATCTTCAAATAGATAAAAGATAATCGAAATGTGAAACAAGAGCGCCCTAGACAATATTATCTTACATGAGAAACTGTTATCACGACTCACTTATCTGCTTTCGATTTCGAGCCATTTTGAAAATCGGCATTTATTTTCGCGTTTCTAAACAGTTGAAAACGGAAAGTCACTAGGCGATTTGTGATAACGGTACCTCACACAAAATAATATTGTCTAGGGCGCTCTTGTTCCATATTTCAATTACATTTTATCTATTTGAAGATATCGCATAATTACTGTAAAATTAGCGGTATTTTAATTTCGCCGGGATGAAGACTCTTAACACTAGAACGGCGGCTGGGTCATTTTTGACCCATTTCAAACTTTACGTGTTAACAACTTTTCTATTTTCTTACGAATCGCATCGAACTTTTGTGACTTTTACTCATTCTCTTGAAGAAATATTTGTACTAAGTATCACTCTTATCCACACTTTGCCTTTTGAAATAACAAACAATTATACTAGAACGGCGGCGTGGGTCAATTTTGACCCACCTCTTTTGTTAGTGATATTTTGTTGAATTGTAGCAACACTGCTGGCTAGCGTCTTTATTTTGCGACCGTCCTTTCTCATAATACTCTCCCATTCCACCTCGTGTTCAAGACCAGCTTAGCAATTTTGTCAGTTTAGCTGGAGTTAGTATTACTTTAGAAAGTCAGTTGATTAGGAAAATCTCATTATTTTCGGACTGATGTGCTATTTCAAATACTCATTATGAGCAAGAATCTGATGGCACTGGATGAAATACTTGCAAGTTTCAATGACATAAGTGAGGCCGGGTCTGACGCTGAATGCCTTGATATTTCTTCAGATGAAGAGTACCTGCCGAATAATAACGAATATGATGATTCGGATGAAATATTGAAAGAGGAAGAAATAAGCACAGAAAACCATACTTCTGCAAATAAGTATGGTTTTCTGTTGGTAAGACTATTATTATTATTATTATTATTATTATTATTATTATTATTATTATTATTATTATTATTATTATTATTATTATTATTATTAAACACAAATTATATGTCTTACATCGTAACAAAATATTCATAATATTTTCAATCATTTTAACAAAAAATTTGCAAACAATTTGCATGGAAATATATAGCTAGTGTCTTTGTTTTTTTGGTATCACTATGTTGAAATGTTTCATGGGAAGACGTTTATAGCACAAATAAATACTAATAAAATTACCCACTGCCATATTCGATCCACTATTGGATGAGGCCTCTCCCCGGAGGGAGAACTTGGTCTACTGCGCCCACGCTGACCAGACGGATTGGGACAAGGTTCCTATATACCAGACGGGTTGGGAGAAGAAAGCCGAAGCTCTCACTGTGATCGCCACTATATGACCGCCCCGCTGGTCTAGTGGTGAACGTGGCTGACTACGGATTGAGGGATCCCCAGTTCAATTTCCGGCGCTGCCAAGAATTCTTTGACTACTAGCCTGTGGAGTAATCAGAAATTTCAAAGCTACCGAAACAAAAATTTTAGAGGTCTAAATGGGAGACAACGAACTTTCTCTTATGTTTGGATAAATTATGTTTCAACCAAAGAAGTAGAATCTCTAAAGGAGTTTTTCGAAAGAAGAGGTAGTTTACCAACTTTTCATGTCAGAGCTTTCATGATTAGAACCTAGCAAATCTTACTTATAAAACAATCACTCTATACTGACTTTTTCTGGTTTGAACTACTGCAAGTTTACGACTGTGTATGCTATTTTAGGTTATGTCAGGTTAAGTTTCCACAAATTCTAAATAGAAGAGAGAAGTTATAGAAACGCATAGATGCCTATTACAACCATATTAGTAAAATATTTTTTTGTGTAATACGTCACGTTTTTATTTGTGAACAATGTTTTTGTATGACACTTCGCCTTGTAGAGGGGTGACTGAACTTTGTTCTGTGTAAGACTGCAAGTTTAGATGTGTGTAGATTAGGTTAGTTTAGTTCAGTTAGGTCATGCGCTTGAACAAATTATCTAAGAATAATAACTATCTAGGAATTAGAATGCTATATAACATTACTATATAATAAACTGACATTGTATATAATACATAAAATATTATCATTCTAATAATATTGTATTCATAAAAATAGCATGTTTCTTAAATTTGTATTATTGGCAAAAAAAAAAAAAACACATTTATCAATAAATATTAAGCTAGAGTTCAAAGAAGTTTTTTGTTTAATTGAATGAAAGTTACGTTTTATTATGCAATAAATATTAGTGGTTTAGTATACCAATATTTAATAAAAATGGAATGGGTCATTTTTGACCCACTCCCGTCGTTATAGGGAGTATCAAAAACCCCGCCGTTCTAGTGTTAATAGTAAAACCGGAGAAGTCGCTGCGCTGCTAACGGCTATGTTCAAAATCTAATATAGGGTGATTCTTGCTACACACAAAATTTTGTCATTTATAAGTGGGCGCGGTGGCTCAGTGGTAGATTGTCCAATTCTGGTGCATGGGGTCCCTGGTTTGACCTCATCTCGCTCCAAGTGGGCTTTATGGTGGACAACAGAACGCTTGTGGGTTTCTTTGTGTTATCTTGTTTATCCCACTTTATTCATTCCACCATTGCATTCATTTATCATCATCGCCGTCTCCTTTAGCTACGCTGCATAATCGTGGGACGTAAAGGTGAACGATTTAACTTCATTTTGTCCTTTATATCTCACTGAATATAAATAGAACCACAAAGAAATTTTAAAAAGTTCGTTACACAGTGAGAGACTAGTGTAGGCTTCCAAACTATGCGAATACAATACTCAAACTTCAACTAGTTCATCTATAACAACTGATTACAATAGAGTAACAAGATTAAAGGTAGAACCTGTTCCACGGACGGGAACTATATATCAAAAATCCATTACTTGCTATCTCTTACTGTTTGCGTTCTATAGTGATGAAGGTTGAAACAGGAAATCGTTAATTTCAACCACTTCCAGTTTTGGTATAGTATTGTTGTTATAGTTCTGTTCTCTCTCTCTCTCTCTCTCTCTCTCTCTCTCTCTCTCTCTATTTGTCTGTCTCTCCACTCTTTCCACGCTGTATCCATGGCAAAAATAAAATAAAAAATAAATTTAAATAAATAAAATAAAATAAAACTTTGTCGTTGTCTGTTGCAGTTTATGTTCTCTGATGATAAATGCTGAAAATATAAATAGTTAATTAAATCACTTCCGAATCGGAAAGAGGGTTAGTTGAAAAGATGAAACTTATTCTCCTTAAGCTGAATCGATGGCAAAAATCTTCACCTCAATATCTCGTACCGTTTTTACTCTACACAAATCAGTATTGTAACCGGACGTAGTAGTAAATTTCAACCACTTCTAGTTTTGGTACTGATACGGGTTGTGATAATTTGTTCTCTTCAGACTCTGAACAGATTGCAGAACACTGTTGGTTGCTATACATTACCACTTTTTTTTTCTATGAGGACAAAGGTCGAAACCGGAAATAGTTAATCTGAACAACTTCTTGTTTGAATAGGGGGTTAACACGAAAAACGGAACGAATTCTTGGCAAGTTAAATTGATAGCAAAAAAAAAAAAAAAAAAAAAAAAAGTCTTCTCGATATATCTGCCCGTTCTTGCTCTATGTAAATCAGTATTGAAACCGGATGTAATGGTACGCTGGAACCAATTTCGGTTTAGGTAGAGTATTGATGGTTATGATTTTATGCACTCTTGAAACCCTGAAAACTCTGCAGAAAATATTTTATCGTTATGCATTGTAAATTTTCTTCTGTGGTAAAATATATATATATATATATATATATATATATATATATATGATGAAACCGGAAATGGTTAATTTGAACCACTTCTGGTTTGAATAGAGGGTCAACGGCGGAGATGAAACCTATTCTTCGGACTCTGAATCAATAACAATAATCTCATCTTGTTATCTTCTGTCGTTCTTCCTCCATGGAAATCAGTATTGAAACTGGAAGTAATAGTAAATTTTTGCCACTTCCGGTTCTGACAGAATGTTGCGGGTTGTGATTACATGCTTTCATAAAACAATTAACCGATTGCAAGAAATCACTTGTCGTTTTCTATTAATATTTTTGTTTTATGACGGAAAATGTTGAAACTGGAAATTGTTAATTTGAAGCACTTCCTGCTTGAATGGAAGGTTAACGGAGGATATTGAAATATTCTTGCGATGCTAAATAGATTACAAAAGACCACATCTAAATTTATATTACCGATTTTGCTCTGATGCCTGTCGACAGACAGAGGGACAAAGCCGTTCTATAAGAATTCCGATACTTATGCATAGAATAGTTTGGAAATCTGCAATACTATAAAGCTAAATTAGTTGTATGTAGAGGCTGTACAAAACAGTTTCAGAAACTTTAATTATTATTATGCCTAGGTAATTTGATTTGCGTCCATATGACGTTTTGTGAACTTGACTAAAACACAGGGTGATCAAAATATTCTCTCTCTCTCTCTCTCTCTCTCTCTCTCTCTCTCTCTCTCTATATATATATATATATATATATATATATATATATAAATGTGTGTTTGTGCTTTTCTTTTAAGCGGCATTTCATCGCAGTTTCAGACACAAAATCATAGAACTTAAAATTCACGCAAGTACGAAACGGTTGGGTTTGACAGAAAATGTGTATATTATAACTGAACGTTCGTTAGTATATGCGACATAAAAAGGTAAACTTTCAGTCTTAGAGGAAAGACACTGATATACTTTTTTTTAAAGTACTGCATTTCAGTAATGAATTATGGTCATAACCGTATCGCATTTCTCAGTTATACAAACCGATTCACTTTCGGAATACACTATGGTGCTCGAGTAGAGACTGGCCATTCATTGTCAAAAAATATACCTTGTGTAGTTTGATATTATGTTGCATCTTGAAATAAAGAACCTTAATAAGATATCTAGGTGAAAGTTACCATCTTGCGTTCCGTGAAGAAGCACGCTAGCGAAAGTACGGGACGTTAGCAGTGCTCTTCTATTTAAAGTTGTTCCAAGCTTTGGTAAGGAATAGTGCACCTACTTGTTACATAGCAGTGGTCCAAAATATTCTTTTTTGCTAAGCCCTGTTTCACCTGTATCGTAAAAATTACGGTTAATGTCATAGACTACTATAATTCCAGTTATCAGTTTTGTGGCGGTTTTAAGGATTCATCAATAATAGAAAACTCGACGCGGACGGATCCAAGTCCAACTACTAGCTTAGACAATTTGTAGAACAACACAGTTATCACTTAAAGAAAAGGCAACTTAATTCATCAATTTTCCTTTGCATTGTTTTCCATTATCATTATTGTTTGTGATATATAAAAAAAATATTTATTTTACTATTTGTTATCCACATAAGACAGTAAATTACGAAATACTAATAATACTCGTAATAATTCCGTTCTTCACAGATCTAAATAAACTGAAATAGGACAAAAAGACACAAGATTACTTTTGCGTACATAAGTGTAAATTGCATGTGTCGTATGTCTGGAATTACTTATACTAGCTGCAATTTTGGTAAATCCAAATTTGTTCAGTTTGGTGGTTTCCAACTTTTTAAAAGCAGTGATAACATGTATTTTTTTAAGTTGATTAGATAAATATAATGCAACTATTTTAGTTGAAGAATTAAATCAAAATATGAGAACATGTACAGGAAATTTAACACTTAAAAGTATAGTCACAACCACTTAATAATGTAGTTGCGACAGAAAACCAACTCAAGAAGTGATGGGAATTGAAGTCGAAATTAAATATAAGTTTTAGATCCCTATCTGATGAATTCATTACATGTTAACAAGAAAATAAAATGAAAAGAAAAAAATCTTCAAATAAAATTTACTATAACTGAACATATTTTCTAGACAGGACTTGAAATTTAAATTCAAGTGCATTTTCTAATCAGATTCAATAATTATTTTGTTCCGTTAAACGTTTTGCAACAATTGTACTTCATATGTAATTGTCATATGAATTTTAGAAATCAGATTAGAGCAGAAAGATTATTTTCAATTATGTCATGAAAAAAAAATCTGTAAACAGGAAAGACTGTTGCAGTACCCACGCTCATCCAGTAGAAAATACCAAACTCTCTTTTGCAAAGAGAAATAACGAAAGGCAAACTGAAGGATGCTAATCGGATTTCAAAGACTTTTGTGAATATTTGATTACATAATATCATAAAATTCTTTTCAGTTTGAGAACCTCATCGTTAGAGGTTTCTTTTCAGGTTGATCTTTGTGAAGATCTGAGCACAAGCTGTGGTTTCACGGAACAGAGTAGTACGGTTATCCCAGTCGAGCAAACAGCTAGTAATCGGTTAATCCGATTTCAAGAAGAACTTAATTAAGTTCGATGTTTTCCTCAGCTGTGGTTGTGCTCGGACGTGTGTTGCAGTGAAACCTAGTTGATTACGTACGAGGAAGAGCCCTCAAAACGCTAGTTTTGTTTAGTCAGTTAGAAAGCAAGATTCATTCCTATGAAATTCATGTTCATTGGCTGTGTGAAAAGAGACTGCATTTACTGAAAATTCTCTTCTGGGTGCTTGCTACCTACTAGAAGAAGCTGGGAAATTTTACGAAATCCAACGCTTTTACTTGCAACTTTCTGGCTTGATAGAAACAATGTTATATGTTCTATTGTAACATGACAGGCATTAATAAGCATGCATTATGTGTATTTTTATGCGGATGACATTACATAACAATATATTTAGGGCCATTTTTTTTTTGTCATTTTGATAAATATATTTTATATTAAACACTGCTCTTCTATAAAATGCAATAAGTAGTTACTATTCGTCCATAGCTCAACATTTTCCATGTGTAACTTTCAGTTTATATGCGCTAACAGTTAAACAATAAGTGTAAGTTGACATACTGAAATAAAATTTATAAATACGTTGTTTGCATAAAAGAATGCCTACGTAACGTAGAACATAACTTAGGACTATACTACTCTAAAGAGTAGGCAGCAGTATTTTTAGTACTGCTAACTAATAATTAGCATACTAACTATTTATAGTGTCAATATAAAGAAGGAACGAAATAACAGTTATTACATATCAGAAAGATTATATGGAAAATAATAGGGACTCATATTGCTCGGTTTTGTCACATGCAATTGATTTGTCAGTGCCAAGGAATTTTTCTCACTGTGTGATAGCATATATTCTGCTGTAAGTGTTCTAGAACTTTGTGGTGTCGTGCAATTCCATTTTTCTCTTACTTAAGAGCTAGGGAAATATAAATGCTTGAAAGTTCCTTAATTATTTTTTTTGTTTATTTTTTTAAAAAGCTATTTTCATCTAACCAGTAACGGAATTGTGTTTGGCAGCAACTTAAGTTCGTTTTGCATCACTTCTAAAATTAATATATTAACAATAAAAATCAGCATAAACCAAATGAAAGACTCAGGAAAGAGAACTGACAATCTTTTGAAGGAAAGGTCATAAATTACCCATGTTCACTTACCCTATTTGTATAGATAATTTATTCTTCTAACATCAAGGTTGTTCGCTAGTATATTTTACTGGTTGCTAGGCTTCATAAGTTCCTCTGTGTTTAGGAAATATACTAAACGATTTGTATAAGTTACGTTTTATGTGGATTTCATTTCGAAGATTGTGAAAACCAAAGTTTTGTCACAAAATGTTATATATATATATATATATATATATATATATATATATATATATATATATATATAACATTCTTCAACAAATGTGGTAAAATGCAGGAAATAATAAAAACGTTAAAAACATAAAACAATAATAATTAAATGCTTAAAAGCAGAAAATAATCCATTACTATTATACATAAAAATGAAGTACAATCCAATCCAAACAATTAATTTCTATTATAAAATTAATTTGAATATTAATTTTATGAGACATTTATTTGTTTGGATTAACACAGTCCTCACTATTATGTATTATTCAATCCACGTTACAGAATTATAAGTGATGATACTCCTGGTAATAACACTATCATATGTTCAGGAATTTCATGGTTTAACTTCAAAGACTGTCATCAGATAACAATAAAATTTATATTAGACCTGCAAGAAAATATACTCTTCAAAACTGAAGAAAAAGAAGAATCAAGATCAGTGCATTTATGTTGAAGTTACGTGTTAACACGCACTTAGTACAGTCGGTTAATTACGATTTCAATAGTCAGCTAAAAGTGATCTAAAAACGGTTTGGGTTTGGTTTAAGGTTCAAACCGAATGTGTCGGTTTATTTACAGAAATCAAACTCTAATTTGTTTCGGTTTGGTTTTAAAACATACACTAGACTGACGCTTTTCAGAATATTCTTACATATTTTGGAAAATTTCCAAACGAAATGTAATGCTTTCTTTTTAGGGTAAGTAATTGTGGATCTGCTGTTTCATTTTTGAACAAAATTACGATTCCTCGTGTTTTATTATTATTTTTTTTATTTTCAATATATATATATATATATATATATATATATATATATATATATATATATATATATATATATAATCTGTATGTATGTATGTATCAGGGGCGGATCCAGGACCGACTTCTGGGGGGGGGGCGGTGGGTTGTCATAATGCAACTTTTAAGGGCTCCAAACTCTGGGATAGATTTTATTTATATATATAAAGTAAGAAAGTTTCCTCTTCTGGGGGGGCGATCGCCCCGATCGCCCCCCCCTGGATCCGCCCCTGGTATGTATGTATGTATGGATGGATGGATGTATTTAGGTGAACACGTTAATGATCAATAGAAAATGGAAGAATTTTTCGGTTTAGTTTGGTTTCGGTTAACCTTTTGAAACCGACTCATATTGTAAACCGAAACTTTGGTTTACGATTCCTCAAACCATCCAGCTCTACTGTCAGCCATTGTAGAGTTGCATGGCCTCGCTCCAAAGGCTGTCATCAAGACCTACTGAATTTATAGGAAATCGTCGCTAAACCATACTCTTTGAAACAAGAAACCCGTCAAAATTCATGAACCTATGTCGAAGTTATTCTGGACATACGGATTTTTAAGTCGAATAACTACGGTTTTCACACTACATTTGTTGACGTGTTTCATGGTCTCGTTCCAAAGATTATTATTACCGGTATACCATAACGACATTTATATGAGACCAGCGGGAAGTTACGCTCTTTCAAACAAACAGAAAAAATAGTCAAAGTCAGTAGAATAAGTAAGTTAAAAGTGTGCATGAACCAAAGGATTTTATTTGTTACCGCATTTACTGTCAATTAAAACTTCGCGAAGATGTAATCTAATATACGCGCCCTTACGGGTCAGAGTTGGACAAAGAGAACTTGAAGAGGTCGATATAATTTCAAGTATCTGGGAAGCATTTTGACGAAAGTCGCGTACTGCAGGAAAAAGATCAGGTAAAGAATTGTCATAGCTAAAGAAGCATTAGTATATACATATACATATATATATATATATATATATATATATATATATATATATATATATATATATATATAATACTCTCAACTAGCAGGTTTAATATTGAACTAAATACGAAGTTGATCAATGCTATATATGGAGCATTAGTCTGCATTGGTTCAGAGACTTGGATATTAAGGAAACGGGAGAAGAAATATTTAGAGACCTTCAAAATGTGGTGTTGGAGGAAGATGGAAAAGATAAATTGGACAGAAAGAGAGAGTAAGAAATGAAGATGTTTTGAAACGAATAGGAGAGAAGAGGACGTTTCTAGCCAGCATCCTTCGCAGGAAGACCAATTGGGTTAGACACATCTTGCGAAGAAATTGTCTTCATGCCAACATAGAAGGAAAGATGGAAAGAAAGCGAGGAATAGGAAAATAATACAAATGAACGATGATTTGCTAAATAGAAGTAAATGGAAGAAAATATTAGAGTTAAAAGAGAACTCTAAAGATCGAGAAATGTAGAAGAAACATTTCCAGGTACAAACCTAAAGTTGAAAAAGAAAGAAAAAAAACTGAATATTCCCAGGATTTTTTGCCAAAAGGCAGAATACTTAATAATAATAATAATAATAATAATAATAATAATAATAATAATAATAATAATAATAATAATAATAATAATAATAATAATATAAAAAGAGCATATTCGTATCCATTAAATGTTTTAAATACCATTTAAAAAAAATGTGTTAAAATTATGTACAATAGAATTATCAATTTTGTCTACACGTTCTGCTGTGTGGTTTCGGTTCTGAACGCTCCACATGGTATGCATAGTTATGCTTTGGAGAAACACTTGTCGTTTGGTGTGTACTATATTTTTTCTTGTCGGAATAATGTAAAGACGAGTCTGCATGGAAATGCTGTCAGAAAAAGAAAGCTTGGTATTTGGTTGATTCATAACTCTTTAGCTGGTGTGTTCTATCCTTAGTGATTTCTTCGTTACGGTCCCTGGAGAGAAAATCAAGATGGAGACAACACCAGGCCTTCTGCAATTCAAATGTGGCAATTTGTTATTCGTTCTTCCATTCTCCTTTTTATTCTGCCTTCAGTCGGGTTTTCTCTGACAGCACATTTCTTCTCTTGTGCGAATAGTGGCATCAACAATGTATGTAGACTTTCCTTCCAACAAGAAATTAGAAAGGTTCATATGTCAAAAACAGAAAGTTTGTTTCACAGGAGAGATTGTGTCGCACCGGAAATTACAGGCTACAGGCAATCACTTAGTTTCTATGTTGTGTATGAAAATGTCAATGTTTAAACGGCATCGTAATAAATGCATTTTTTTTTTTTTTTTGCCTCTTACAAAGATGTTTTAGTACTTTAAGTTTCGAGGAACGTTTTATCAATCATAAATGTACTGAGTGTGCTTGTCAAAATTCTATTCACCCAGCATAACATTTCGTTCTCGAAAGCCAAAAACAAATATGTTTTAAACTGAGGATAGTAATGTATAATACACTGCTATGTTTTGCAAAATAATAATAATAATAATAATAATAATAATAATAATAATAATAATAATAATAATAATAATAATAATAATTAAATAATGTAAAAATAAATTACTATCCTTGTTAATCAAATTCAAAAGCGTAAAAAAGGTTCTGAACATTGGCGTGAAGAGATGACCTGACCAGAATGGTGACTTCCTGATAATTTCACAGAGAGATAACTGATTAATACGGACTATTTTAAATGCATGCGGAATTTAAATTCAACACGAACCATATTTATCTACTAGGAAAATTATCACAAAAAAAAAATAAATATTTTCCGACATTCATGGTTACTCAATACACTTAACCTAGAAGATAGCTGTAATAATATGAAAATAAAATTGTTTGATGGGAGCTTAGGTAGATCTGAATTATGCAGCGTCACGTAACGCAATTGTAAAGCATGTAAGTATATCATTGTATTTTAAAAAAGTATGTCATCAGTTATTAACATTATAAATAAATATCGTCTTAGTATCATCATATAGCACAAGAAATACAATTAGTTATAATAAATAATTAAATAATAAATGAGGGGTTCGGCCGTAAAACTTGATAACCCACAAAAGTGAGATTTCGAGAAAATCGCATTTTAATTTTTGTGAAAATCTGTATTGAAAAGTAAACATAAAAATAAAATAATACAAACATGAAATAACATTGAGTATATCTCCTTTCAAGTTATGACATGTAAACTTAATATTATTTGCAATGAAAAAAATTTAAATCCCTTCTTGCCTTTAATGCGAGTGTAAAACGTGGCTTATCATGTTTTACAGAAATGAAGAAAAGTGTACCACACAGGTATACTACTTGAATAATATTACTACTTACAGTTGAGGAAGTCCGTTAAAGTACAAAATCACTTCGAGACATCAATATAACAAGTATTAATTATTTGTGATAATTTTAGCTGTTTGTGGAAATCACTGTACACTGGAGGTAATCCTTTATGGCATGTAACTTTGTGTTACCGATAGGTCTCCGTGTGGTGTACTTTTGTTGCGGAGAAGTTCCTGTAAATACACCAGTTTCTTTCTTTCTTCCGCAGAGTTAGTCTTTCCCCAAGATCGGGATTGTACGAGTAACTAACGAAGAGTACGTACGGTTCCTAATGACAAAACGTGAACCTTTGGAGACATTTACCTCTGTCCGTGTGGCTCTTGTTTTATATGGCTTGTTTTAGGTGAGATGTTTGGAAGAAGTATTCCGTTGTCATTTCAGTGACAATAAATGAGTTTCTTGATCACTTCAATCCAATGCTTGGGAAGAGACCTGGCTTCGTGAGATCATGCAGTTCGGATTCCATGTTAATCAATAGGTCTCATCTCATATAGTCTCGCTGCTGAAAAGGACGTTAAACTCAAATCAACTCAAGTCAACCATTGCTTAGGCTATAAACATTTTGATAGTGACGTTTGACACAGTTTTCTATACATGCAAAATCTCTATCGCTAGCCACATTTTGTAGCCGACGACTGGGAAAATTTGCGACACCGACTGAAATCTATCACTTTGTATGTACAAGACTACAAAGTGCATTTTAAGTCATTACATATTCATTGCACGTGAAACATGGTAAAGCACAATCTCCTACAAGAGAAACACAGCTCGATAAAAAAATAAAATAAAAAGAAAATAGCGATGTATATTCCTTTCACTAGAAACATTCTATATACTTAAAATATATCAACACAGAAATCAGGCAGCTGATAACAAGGGTAATTTAATTATTTGGCAGAAAAAAGCCTATTTTGACGTAAAACTTGATATGCCATCAATGTGTAATTGCTTGCACATAGGGTAACGTTTCCGTACCTTATGATCATGATATTCCTTGTTCTTTCTGCTACAACTTGTAGAATTTTCGGAAATATAGACAGGATCTTCATCGCTATCGTCAACAACACTAGACATCACCAAATCGACTTCCATATTCTGTGGATGCCGGCATATTGTCCTTTATTTCCACAATATTGATTGTGGCTTACCATGTTTTACTTCAAACACGTTGTGGTTTCCCATGCTTTATGTAGTCACCTACAACATCTACGGACGAAATTTTCAACCATTTGAAATGACAGTCTTACGCGTTCACCCAAGACAAGGTAATTACAGTTCAGAACTCAATTTCGCTCGGTCGGTGGGTTACCATGTTTTACGCCCGAGCCCCTCAAATTTTGACGCGAGGGCAGGCTGAGAAGCTTTGCCTGTTGGTTAACATCCCTTTTATTTTTATTTGCAAAGATATCAAAACTTCTGCTGAGAGTTCTTTCATTCCTTACTTTTAGTGCCATCTAGTAGGAATGGTTGCCAGCTGGTCATGTGATCAGCAGTTGTGACCAAGATGGCGATTGGTATGAACGTGCGGTTAAAGTAGATAACCGTAATCGAATACTTGATGGCGAAAGAAGCTTCACCTGCCTAATTTTTTCGCCGGGTGCAAATTGTGTACGGTGATGCCTGTGTGGGCGTGAGTACCGTTTGAAGGTGGGCAAACATGGTCAGAGGAACCAACTCAAGCCATTCCAAACTTATTGATAAGTATCATTTTGGAAGGCCAGTAACTGCCATCGACGTGACTCATCGAGAGGCGTTTGACAAGTTGATCAGTGAAAATCGACGAATCAAGCAGAATGAAATTGCCCTGCAGCTCGATATCTCTAAGAAACGAGTTGGGTTCATAATCAGTGAAGTGCCGAAAAATGTACGCAAAATGGGTTCCAAGAATGCTGTTAGATTATATAAATGCCATGGGGAAACGGATGTCCGAGA
This sequence comes from Thermobia domestica, assembly GCF_964235325.1. NCBI lineage: Eukaryota > Metazoa > Arthropoda > Insecta > Zygentoma > Lepismatidae > Thermobia > Thermobia domestica. The sequence goes on from NC_137459.1 coordinate 79,669,809, forward strand.
AAAATATGCCACAATATGTTTGAGGGCGATTCTTTACTGTGCTAAAGCGTCGAAGATGATGAATCGTGGGTACAAATGAGATCACCAAATGATGAAGAAGCAGTCTATGAGTACTGTCTCAAAGGTTCTTCCATTTCAAATAAGTTCAAAGTCTGCACATTTGCTGGAAATTCACGCTGACTATGCTTTTCTATGTGGATGGGGTTATCCACACCGGGTTTCTTTCCAAGTGTACAAACGTGAACTCAGAGCGGTACATCGACACCTTAAAGAAGCTAAAGCCTCGATTGACGCGTGTCAAGCTTGACAATCGAGATGGTCTTCTCCATAACAACGTTAGACCCCACACCAGCAAGCTGACTACCGACACAATATTGAAGGTTGGATACATTATCCTCCCAAAGCTGCATAAAGCCCTGACCTTGTACGCATCGACTTTTGCATCTTTCCTAAACTGGAGGAACACCCTAAGGGCTTCCACTATTCGTCCGATGAGGACGTCCAGCTCCATACGATTCTGGTGTCGCCAATGAAGGAGAGGTTGCGACGGCTCAGTGGTAGAGGGTTCACCTGTAGTGCGTGGGGTCCCTGGTTCGATCCCAGCTCGCGTCAAGTGAACTTTGTGGTGGACAAACACCGTGTGTGTGGGCTTCCACGGGGTTCACCCATTTCCTCCCACTTTCTTTATTCCACAATTGCATTCATTGCTGATCACCACCGTCTCCTTTAGCCTAGCTGGCATAACCATGGGACGTAAAAATCAAAAATTTCATTTCATTTTCTTCAATGAAGGACTGGTGTGCCGTTGGAGAAAATGCGTAGTAATGGATGGTGGCTATGTCGAGAAGTGATGTTCCAAAACTGAAGCTTACATGCTAAGCCTACATTATATCATTATATTATTATTATTATTATTATTATTATTATTATTATTATTATTATTATTATTATTATTATTATTATTATTATTATTATTATTATTGTCATTCTCATTTCATTAAATTATGTTCATTATAACCTGAGATATTAATCAACAGAAGACAAGATTTCCAGCCGACCCTCGTGCAAATGTGTTGTACGGAAAGAAGTCCTTGTTCTTCGTACGGCTAGGATAAAATTTAATGAATACTGCATTTATACTCTCACGAACGTGACTATTCGTGACACACCTATGCGTTATCGACGAACCTCTGCTGGGCGGAGTGATTAAAGATGGCGGCGATTCGCGAGGTCAACTCGTCGTCTACCCTTTTTCTCCCACTTTCAAATATCAAGAAACACAGAAACGCATGTTTAATTATTTGGAATTAAAAGTCTAAATGCGACATTGCATGTTTCTAAACTTAAGAGGCCTCATCACTGCGAATTTAAAATACCGCCAATTTTACAGTAATTATGTGATATCTTCAAATAGATAAAAGATAATCGAAAAGTGGAACAAGACCTCCCTAGACAATATTATACTGCGTGAGATACCGTTATGATGACTCATTTATCTGCTTTCGATTTCGAGCCAGTTTGAAAATCGTCATTTATTTTCGCGTTTCAAAATAACTGCAAATGGAAAGCTACTAGGTGACTCTTGATAACGGTACCCAATTCAAAATAACATCGTCTAGGGAGGTCTTGACCCACTTTTCGATTATCTTTTATCTATTTGAAGATATCACATAATTACTGTAAAATTAACGGTATTTTAATTTCGCAGTGATAGGGACTCTTAAGCAGTTCTGCGATACTGTTACCTTGATATTCGTATTATATACAATAATTATATATTCATCCCCTTTCTACCCACCTCTTTCCTTCCCTTCAGGGTTAAATACAAAAAACAACAACAACAACAAAATCTGCAACATGTGCTTAGTTGTTTTAAATGTTAAGCACAGTTACCTAATTCCATGTTACTAATCTTAAGGGATTCCAAGATATAGATATCCTATCATGATAAGTTCAACCCTTATTTCCCCTTTTCATGTTATATTAAAAAAAGGAAAAAGAAAGAAGAGAGAGAGACAGAGAAGGTGTACAAATATTATATTCCCCCAAAGTAACAACTGTTGGTATTACGTATTCAACAAGGAAACCACAACAAATAAAGATTAGATTGCTTAAATTTAGACCACAGATTAAAAGCTCGCGCCTAGTAATATATACCATATTGCTCTTAGATCGTGTACGTACTTTTGAAACAACAGAAGAAAGAAAAAATGACAAACAAAATCAAAACTAAACCAGCAATGGGAACCTATTTTTCATGTATTTTATTCAAATCCATATATTTTTTGTACAACATACTGTTTTCTATCGGTTGAATTATCTCTTTAAGAAAACATAGGTGCTAGTTAAAAATAATGTAGTTATTGCAGGCTCAAGTCACAACCATAATATAGTTTGGATAATCAACATTATATATAAAAAAATATATATATATCAAGTTTAACAAATATTTTAGTGAGTGTTAAATGTACTTTAAATAAAATAATATTTGGATTTAGCAACAACGAATAAAAAGTTGAAATTTTCAACTTAATGTAGAAATATTGATTACGAATTATACTACGATAATTTAACATTGTTAGTGCATATTTCTGTGGCTGTATAAATTTATATTTCCTAGCTACACCTGAGATCTCAGCAAACAATTAATCAATTAAATGCTAGTAATAATTCACTAGCAAGGTCTAATTTTCCAGCATATATTGTTTTGTTGCTATGCAGCAATTATAGACACTTGTTTTCAATTATCATGTATCAAAAACATCACCAATTGCATTTGTTGTATACCAATATTGCATTTCTAAATCGACACACGAAGAAGTATTTCACATTGGTGGAATCAATATTGTTACACATTTACGTTTCTGACGAATTATTAGTATGCAAGAATGTACGTGTTCAGAATGAAATCTGAACTACAATCCATGTAAATTGTTTTCTCCCTTCAGCTCGAAATTAAATTGCGAACTTCCCTTTTTCTTTAGAAAATAGCTTTTTTGTGCTAGTTTCGCTCTTCTTTATTCTCGTTTTCTCGTTGCTACTTTTTTAGTAAATAACTTGATGTAGCCGCTAAAAAAATAATATTTTTTCTCTTCACTTGGTCAGAAGCAAGTGATATGAGGAAAATTTTCAAACGTTTTTGTTCTATCTTAGACAATCTTTTGGACAGAAGTAGAAAGGGAAATCAACGTTTCAGCTTCTGGTATATTACAGCGGGAAGTATTACATCGGCCCGGATAAGCCTGCGCGCGACGATACTGTTCTGTGTTGTTGGTGCTTGGCAATCAGATACGAGATAGTTACCAAGCTGCTCATCCACTGCGTTTCTGTGTATATACTTCTCGTCTAACACGTTCCCGCGAGGAACTAATTTCGAGCGTGTTGCCCCAGGGTGCATTAGATCCGCACTAACGCCTCCGAGATTTGAGTCCATGGACAAAATGAGCCGAATCACGCCTTCTTAATGGGTTTGCAGGAACACATCCGGGCCAACGGGAAATGGCATCGATTCGAAAGTAGTTGCTGTCAGAACCAGTGGGCAAGCTGGGTTTTATCACACTTGGTGAGGCAAAAGAAAGAATAGAGGGGAAAATGGGGCAACTGGAGACACAAAATGGAGTCAAATCGGACATCTTCGGTGGCAAAATGGTGAGATTACAACCTAAATTTGAGAGAGTTGGAATGATAAATGATGCTTTTCCTCTGTAAAGAGGACATCTCGTTTAACGTCTTGCGATCTTCAGCGCCTTCAGCTCCAAAATGAGCTTAACTAAACACGACAAGTACATTAACTTGATTACTTTCTGGACGTTTATTTCTCAGAATTTCACAAAATGGAACCATTATCGCTTGCTTTTAACGTGAACCGAAATTATACACGCAGTTACGGATAAGGGATAATATAGATGTGAATGTGTCAGCAATAACTTCTGGTTATTACGCGAAAAATATTGAATGTATACTTGCTATTTACATGTTTTTTTTTTTTATTGGAATGTATAGTATTTAACTGCAACTATTGCTGAACAATGTTAAGTTTTCCCTAAATTCCCGCAAGTTTCTGTCCCGATAAAGAGAGTAAGAGAGATAGATAGAGAGAGAGAGAGAGAGAGTCACGGTGTTGTGCTATTTACCAATTAAGACATTTAAATTTTGTACTTATAATATTAACCACTCTGTTGTTTTCACCGTTAGGTTCCCAATCATTTCTTAATACGCATTTAAATTTGGTTAACTGTTCTGTTATTTTACATACGATATAAAATTTCAATTCTTTCTTCCTCCTTGTATGCGTGTTTGTGTGAAAGAAAAAAATATATATTTCACTGAAACACTAATTAAAATCGAACCTTGAGCTCTTAATGGTAACACAGGGAGGATAATTAGAAAACTATATCGAATGCAAAATTATATAATAAAATACAGCTGAAAATAAAAAAAAAGAATTTACTGTAAGGACGTAGTATTAAACATTCACTCACTTAATAGGTTCACTTCTCATGATATTATCTTCATCGTGAAGTAATAAGTTTTGATTGTTTTTAGTGATGAATTATTTGCACAATAAATATTAAACCACTATTGAGTCATTTTGATTATTTTTCATCTAAAACTCAAACGAAAAATAGGGGCCTGAAAGCCCTCCCCCCTCATGTGATTTTTTTTTTATTTTAGGGCCCAAATAGAAAATTGAAGTCCTACATTACATTACTATTTGTATTGGGTTTCGTCCACGAGGTTCTACCACACGAGAGTTTACGAAAAAATAAATTATATCCATCACAAATGTGGCTTTTTTCTTTCATATTTTCAGTTTGACTACGCTAGAAAGTTGAACTCTTGACATATATTTTATACTAATTGCAATATGTATAGGAGCAATTCACAAATATGTGTTGTATATTGAATCTATATACTTCACAGAAGCAACTAAATGTTGTATTTTATATATATACTAGTATATGACAAACATGTTGAAAGCACAAATTAAGATATTTATATCACTAATATTATATGTAATCAGTAGCATACCCAGAATTCCATCAAAGAGAGTCTTCAAAGAGCAAAACTAAATGTATTACTAACAGTATGCATCATCATCTCCATGATTTTATAAGTTTGAACACAAATCCTTCTTAGCGAGGACATGTGCAATTTTTGCATACACGAATTACTTTTATTATTATTTATATATTACATAGAATGAGGGTGTTAACCGTTAAACAATAATGGATCTGAAAGGCACCCTATGTAATATTTATTATTTTGGATACTATATATTTTTATTTTGAGGAAAACCATATCAATAACTACCTTGCAGATCACTTCAATTTTGGTCAAGATTCAGAGGTTTAAACTTTGTAATCAAGTTCACTGCTGTAGGTGATCCATTCAGTTGATCAGAAGATATAACCCGCTATGCACTTCCATAGAGTGTTACTATAAATTAATTAGGGGTCGTGGTGGTTCAGTGGTAAAACATTCACCTCTAGTGCGTAGGGATCTTGGTTCAATTCTAGCTCCATCCAAGTGAGATTTGCTGTGGACAAACACCATGTTTGTGTGTGTGTGTTTTCTCGAGCTTAACCAATTTCTTCCCACTTTCTTCATTTCATCACTTCATTCATTTTCATCATCACCGTCTCCTTTAGATTTCACGGCATAGCCTTGGGATTTAGGCTTTAGATTTCTGGGCTTTCGGCATTAATGACCATTCAGCCAGTCACCTGTGAGAGATGACGTCCCTCGGTGAACACACTATCCGGGAAGAGGGAAGGAAGAAAGCGGCGTGGTATGTATAAGTGAGGTACCATCCCGACACTTGCCTTGCGTGAATGAGGAAAATCAAGAGAACCTCATTGAGGGTGGCTGGCCTGAAAATGCCTTTAACACTTTTTCGACCGAGTGCCTTCACCGGGAATCGAACCCGAGACCACTCGCGCCGAACGCATAACCTGGCGTGCGACGTAAAATTGACAAAATAATCATCGGGGTTGAGTGCAACAGTGGTCTAACCAACATTTTTTTTAATGGAGAAAAATCACGTTAAACACGTATGCTTCTTGTACAATATATAAAAAGTAACCATAAGTGGTTGAATGTGTCATGCATATATATATATATATATATATATATATATATATATATATATATATATATATATATAGTACAAAAAACACATGTGTTTAAGTTTAACCTGATTTTTCTCCATTTTTAAAAAATGTGGGTTAGACCACTGTTGCGCTCACCCCTTCAATTGTCCTTTGGTAGTGTTCCATCAAGCTGTACGTGCAGACCATGTTAGTTGCATATTGTTCAGTTCAGGAATGGAAAAAGAACCGCTCTGTTTGTTCCGCAACCGGTTCTGAACCGGTTTAGGAACCGAAAACCCATGATATAGTTAGGAGCTCTTCCAAAACCGCTCTCATTGTTTTGTTGAATTTAAGAACCGCTCCCAAAACCGGTTCAACATAGCTCCTACATTTAAAAACCGGTTCTGCATTTTGCACATGATTCAGGAACCGGTTCAAAAATCCGTTTGTTTTATTACGAAGTGATTGTGGAACTGGTACTGGAATATGAAGAAAAGACCAGAACCGAGTCTGAGATGTCAAACTACTGAGGCCGGTTCTTGTGATAGTCTTTTATGTAAGATAAAAGTGGACACGGTTTTTAAATGTAAGACAAATCTAGAACCATTTCTGATGCTTTTTTCTGAGAAGTCAGAAGAAAAAAGGACAAGTGTTTGTACCAGATCTGAAAAATGAAACAAAGGCTGGTTCTGCGACTATCGGTACTGGTTCGTGGATACCGTACGAGGACAAGTAAGACATATCTTAGACGTCCCACGGACATCCTATTTATATCGCGACGCCCATGAGATATCCACGAAACGTCACCGGGATATTCTCTGCTATCAGAGTGACATATTTGAGAAATATTAATGAAAATACAAATGAAAAATACAAATATTAATGAAAAACACTTGAATAAGTTTATTTGTTTCATGCAACTGCAACAGTTTAGATTCCATTGTGTATATACAGTATATGTGCGTGTGCAGTCAAGAAGCCGAAGTCCATCAAAAGGCGAAAGTAGTGAAAATAAGCGAAGAATACAACGCGTAGACCAAATAATATTCAATCATGTAGGGTTACCAAGTCTTACCATGTTCTTCTGTTATTTTTATTGGTGGTAAATGATATTTGTTTCATGTGCAACCAAACCGGTTGATAAATTGACCGCATATATTTTTCAAACATGCTTTTAATTAAAGGTAATCAGGGTTAATGCTACTTTGTGTTGCTTTTCAAACCAGACGTTGTTTTCTCTGTAGGAAATGAGAATGGTCTGATTTATTTGTTTATTTATTCAATTATTTAATTTATTAATTATTACCTTCATCAACTATATAACTCCAGTTATAAAAGGCGTACAGTTTACGTTTACATATATATATATATATATATATATATATATATATATATATATATATAATATGTGTGTGTGTGTGTGTGTGTATGTGTGTGTTTGTGTGTAATTAACATACATGCATTAAGTTAGCTTTATATTATTATAGGGGATAATAAAGAATTAACAGTATAGAATTGAACAAACTAAGATTAGTGGAAAATAGATGAAATAATAATAATAAAAAAATATATTAGATTCACAATATTACCGAAAAAGAAAAGTGCAGCAATGTGAGAAAGGCAAATTTGTGATAAAGCTCTAATATAAGATCTTGTCGAGACAATACATGGATATATAGTACAAAAAGAAAAAAAAAGGAAGAAACTAAGAAAATGTAATATATCAAAGAATTGGTTTTCAGACGCACAATATCTATATAAGACAAATTACATTCAGTGGAATATTAAAAAGAAGCGCTGTCACTTAATAAATGTATGCATACCGAAATCAAGTATCAGTATCAGTGGACTCATATTCTTTTCCGATATATATATTTCACAAACATGTAAAAATCGCTCTCAGAACCGGTTTGACGTTTTCTTATCATATTAGAACCGGTTCAAAAAACGCTCCTTCCTTAGCTCTCAGACCTGTGTCGAGAACCACTTCGAATGAAAACGGTTCGTTAACCATTTCTTCAACAACTGTCGAAACTCAGAACCGCTTCCAGAACCGGTTCGACCTTTTTCCTAACATCTGAAAACCGGTTCTTCATTTTTTGATGTGTCATAACCGGTTAAAGAATAGCTCCTTTCTGCGGATATATCTCAGAACCAGTTCGAAAACCACTTCCTGAGAAAAAAAAAAAACAGAATGGTTCCTGAAAAAACAGCCACAACCCAGGCGTTTTCACAAGAACCGGTTCATTTTTCATCCCTGATTCAGTTACTTTCGGTATTCTAACCAAATCCTTCATGTGGTGCTTTTGGTATGCGAGACCCGGGTTCAATTCCTGAGGGGAACTCATGTGGTTCGGATTCCACGTTAATCAGTTGGCCCGTCTCATATAGCCTCGCTGGTGAAAGAGGCAATAAAGGAAAAATCGACTAAACTTTTTTCATGTGATATACACGTCACAGTGCTACTTGTTCTCTCAAGTGGCAATCCGATGCAAATTTTCCCGACTAATGTCACAGTCAGAGTATTGTGGATTTCCAGGCCGTTATTCTTGTTGAGCGGTGTCCACTCATGGTATCACATATGTTCAACTTGCTCGCCTTACTGATTTCACGGAGCCGCTGAACGACCATGGTATGCTGTATGTCTAACTCGGAATGACACGGACACTTATCCTAGAGTTCACTTCCACGATGTGCCTGACAAACTCATCCAAACATGATGTTAGTCAGTATCTCCGGGGGTCACTTTTCATTGTTGTGTCACTGGAAAACCAACAGCGAATTGTCGAAATATTCGCCATTCGCCATTCCTGGTTCAAATGCACTTATTATTATTATTATTATTATTATTATTATTATTATTATTATTATTATTATTATTATTATTATTATTATTATTATTATTATTATTATTCAGACTACTGTGCAGAATTTCAGAGTTTGAATTCTGAAAGAAAAAAAAATCGCTCACAATCGTCTGTGTTCTCCGGGGTGCATTTGCATATGACCCTTTTGATTGTCTTTGTACCTCAACTTGTTTTGTTGACGTACAGTATGCAGACTTCGTGACGTTAGATGTCTGACGTTAGTCTATGACTGCGGTTTGCTGCTCATGTGTGTTTCTCACTAGATGTCAAAGCGGAAAGTTTACTAGTACCAACCTAATCCAATCTAATAATAATAATAATAATAATAATAATATATGTAAACTTAAAGCAAACATGTTGCGCTTGATTTATATTTATACAAACGCATAGCGTGTCTACCGCGAGGTGAAGCAACTGGCTAGAGACTGTTTGTTTTTATCGAGAGTGTTTTTCCCAAACATGCTACGTGTAGTTGGCATGTTATGTGTCCAATCAGATGGCACAAATCCAGTGTGGATTGTATTTTACATTTAACAAACTCTTCGGCTATTGTAATCAAGAGAAAAAAATTACCGTTGTATTTCTTTATAAGGTTGAGTCATAAGTCTTGCAATATTCTGGTTCAAAATATGCATGCATGTATTACCGTACAATGAAAGCAGATTAACATTTAGTCTTAGGCTATTTGAGAAAGCGTTACCCCCTGTAGCGAACGCGGCCAAAGTGGCTATTCAGTTATTTTACTTTCACCAGATGTGTAAATCATACTGTGAGCCAGTCAGGGTTTCCAGGTCTTTTGCCAGGTCCAGGTGTGTAATAGCAGAGTTCCAATACTCTGCACAAACCATCTTCTAAGCAGCTGTTTCTTGCTACAATCCCTTTACCTGGCAACACATCTTTCCTTTTTTTCCTTCCTTTTGAAATCTTTTAAACAGCAGGCGGTCTATTGTTCCGACCCACACCAAATACGCTCGAGATGACGTTTTCTCAGCGATTTTGTTGTTTTCGCGTTTAAGATTATCCACCTACATTTAAATACATGGTCAGCGTATTCCAAGAGTACGCATGAGTAATAAATACGCTTTGCGATCGCCTCAAATAGCCGGTACTTAAAGTGCAGCTCATTTTGTACGATTGTTTGTAGAAACTTTCTTCTCAGTTATTCTATTCCACGTCGATACCATATCTTGTCCTTAGAGGGAAGAAGCTAATCACTGCTGCTTACACCTCCTCCTGGTTGGCGAAACATCGTCATTTCAGGAATCGTAACTATGAACCGAAACTGGTAGTAATTCAAAAGAACAATAGCAGGACTCTATGCCGGATGTAACATCAGTTCGAATCCATCAAATTACTGATTATTGTTGCGTTTATCGAACCGAGTGTGGTTTTGCGTAATCCTCTTGTAGTAGGAAGCACTTTCGATTAACCAATGTAAAATATTTTTGGTGTAATGCAGCATACATCCAAGTGTTTTGAATAAAGGTCAGCATAGATGATACGGCCGTAAGGAACGAATACAAAGTGAACAATCTCCTCGTAGTTCCACCACACACAGAATATAACTATATTCAAAGCGGATTTCTTTGATGACCGACTCTGAACGTTGGTCATTTCTTAACCACTGTTTTTCAACGTTCAGATTTCGGAGAAGAAACACATACTTCTCTTTGCATGCGATCATTTGTTTCAGGAAACGCAAATCTAGCTGGTTTTGCAGCAGTTGTTAGCACACGACTATTGACTTCCGGGCCCCAGGTGGGGTCAACTAGTGTGACACAATGAAACGGGTTCTGAGTTCGTGAAGATGACGCACCACAGTGACCTCACCGAGTTGGTTTGGTATCCGTTTCTTGTCAGTAGATGAATTTTCATCAATGTCGGTTTGCATCAAGGATCTTATAAAATAGAGGATCTGCCCTTACAACAAAATCTTGAAGCCATACGTCACAGTTTCGCCACCCTTACTCTGTCCACTCCGCCCAATAGGATCGCAATGTTTTGAGCCAATAATCATGGCGGAAACGAAGGTAGCCAATCAGACGTGCCGATGCTCGGTTGCTTTTTGGCTTCACCGATTTAATGGGATGAAGATACATATGGGCAGATCCTCTATTTATAACATCCTTGGTTTGCATGACCTCAAAGTATGTTACCATGGGATGGCTAGATCTCGAATGTTCTTCGGTATTTTTACAACCCACATGAAATTTCTCGAACCAACGGCTTGCTGTGCTATGGTTCACTGCACCTTGATCTTTCACTTGACATCTTCTCCTTTTCCTGTCGCAGCGTTATGTCTCAGTTCGCACTGAATGTAACAGCTCCCCTATCAGGCGTTGTTGAGTACCCATCGTCACTTCCACTAAAGCCTTGCTGAAGATACTGCCTGAGTGGCGCTCTCCGAGTTAAATAGTCCGCTTGCCACATTACCTCTTCGGATAGTTTGACCTTGAACTAATATTTATGCCTCAGCTTTGTAGTATCGAATTGTGAACTGTTCTTAAACATTTCTACAACCTGTACGAAATTTATGGAATCAACAGGTTGATGTGCTATTTATTGAACATGTTCTAGAGCTTGCGAGGACTAGTCATTTTCATGTATTGTAAAACTTCCTGAATACGCTAGAGACAAAAGCTCAATGTTAAAAATAAAATAATATTTATTTATTGAACATATTCCTAGAGAGAGCATAAACAATAGAATGAAAGTATCAACAACCATAACAAAAGCAGGGTAAACAAACTGTGCAAAATTAATATCATTTAATCAACACGCGTTTAATTATTCTGCCAAACACCTGGTAGCTCGAAAACAAAGTCCCCCTGAGTTATTAGATGATTACAATAAATCGGTATTCTGTGAAAAGAAACCTCTGAATAACTGCCAACCTGGGGTAGGCAAGATGTAATAGGTCGGTATTCTGGGTTTTGCGGAAAGGAACACGTAAGTATACTTCTTGAATAGTATTTCCGATTCCAAGTTCCCATTAACTCCTACGAAGAAATTTCAGGATAGAGCTATTTCTACGTACTCCTGGGCTCTGACATATTAAGATATCGCAAGAATTCCTCCTTAGATAATATTCGAAGTGCGGGAACAGGAAAGCGTACTACGACAATAAAGAAATTGAAAATATAATCAAGTTGAGAGAGATGCGTAGGTACAGGCATTGCCCAATGGGAGAGCAGTATTCGATCTAGGGTGATGTTAGTGTTTTATAGAATGTTACTAGTGATGCAACAGTGCATAGTTCTGTAAACTAATTCTAATTTATTTCTATTTACATGATATATGATACTTTACGAACAGAAGCAATGTTAACACGTGTTTCAATAATTAAAATATATGCAGGATATATATAATACATTAGGATTTCCATAGAAAAATGTTACGATTTATCCTCTCACAGAATTTTAAGTCTAATTATATTTGCCATTCTCACATTATCCAGGAAATAATACTTTTGTTAATGAGAGTGAAATTAAAATCAATGAAACTTTTCTATTAAGACACAATACACCAGTAAATTTAAAAGAAGTTGTTGACAATCTTCTCTTTCTTTCTTTCTAATTTAACCATGCTGTAATTAAACACGTGTTCATTACACAACGCTAACAATTCCATGAATCGTATTCATCTTATTTCATTCAGAAACGAGGACTGTTTACGTATTACGAATTCAAATGACAACAGTTCTTGAGAATCTTTTATCCTGGTTTAACTAATGCATGCCAACATCTTCACAATTAAAATGAAGCTGATAAAAAGTAGATGCGTGAGTGAGTGAAATACCAAGAGCAAGGAACGGAGGCTGAGTCTAATACATCGAAATTTGAAGTAGTTTTCCTCATTAGAATGAGGTTTTTCAACACGTGGAAGATAAGATAGATGTGGCCTTCCTATCTAGACAGGAGCTTTAATGCAACGATCGTTCTTGAAGAACTCAGAGTGATTTCATTAATGAGAGAAGGTAAGTAAACAGAAGCGTCACCATCAACTCTCTCTCTCTCTCTCTAGCTAAAGCCGATCTCACTTCTCTAAAATCTCAACGCTTGCTTCCACTTGAGCACGACGACCCCGCCATTAACACGCACTTTAAGTCCAAGTGTTCTATCTTCGTGCTTTTCGAGAAACAGGAATCTTACTCCTCTCATGTATAAAAATAAAACAACTATGAAGCCCAAAGTGATCAGGAGAAAAAAAAAGAAAAAGAGAAAGGAAAAGAAATAATCTAGGATCAAAGTACTTCTCTAGGTTCTCTCCGGCAATTGAGAGAAAACAAGAAAAAAAAACTCCTTTACTTACTCGGAAAGCTTGTATTAATAGTGTAAATAATTGAAAGCATTAAAACTTTTACGGAAATACGAAACTTTCTGCTAACAATATAATGGTGTCTTTGTGAATAATGGCTCCATTATGCCACATCACTATGGGATTATACTTCATATTGAGTTAGAAATTATTTACTTATGTTTTATTTTCCTTTCAAGTGGATTCTCTTTTGAAGTCGGAATAAAGATGGTACACGTATAGTCTTATTTACTATGATCATACGAATGAACAATTAAGATTTAATTCTAGCTTTCTAAAATACATCTACAATTGATAAAGCCAAAATAGTACGTTGTGTTATTCACAATTTTATCGGCGAGAAATATTTGTCTGGGTCTATATGGACCTATGTATAATACTCCAGACGAGTATTGATGACTTGTATCGCAGGTATTAAGTTGCTGTGTTCATTCTAAAAGTATTGATTTTGATTCATTTTAATGTGGAAAAACGTATTATTATTATTATTTTTTAAATAAGACAATTGATTGCAAAATTTACATTCGTATTATTGTTATTTATTTCTTAAAATTTAGCGTCCCCCTTTTTTCAGCAACAAGGTTCTATGAGACATGGACCTAAAGTTTTAAATTGGAATTTGAATCACCCTAATGCCTTCGAATTTAAATGGTTTTCCACGGTAAATCATACCTGGGACCCCATACATCAAAGACACATGAGTTATCCACTTTTTAATTCCACCCCAGCCGATAGTTGTCTACTCGGTCTCCTAACTAATATTATTCAATTATCTACGTACTTCGTCCAATACTACAGACAGAAACATTATGGGCAGTTAAGGAACTCCCATACTCTTCACGGAGACTCGAATCCTTAATTTATTTTACTTCACGATCGTCACTCGAACGTCTTAAATTACTCAACTGCAACACACCGGCAGCCATTAGATCAGCATCATCATTTCCAACTGAATGGTCTGTGATGTCACAGTTTGAAAGTAACTGGCAAGCAACTTGACGTTTACAAAATTTACTGATGGCACACAAAGGAGAAGACAAGTAATGTAACCGATTTGTTTTCAAGCACACTTCTCGTAAATCTTAGACACTACACGTACACTACCAACATTTGTTCTCTTGCATCATCCCATACCTCATTTTCTTTTCATTGCATTTCTCTCTGTAATTCTCATTTTGTAAAACGGCGCTTCTACGTCATGCATTGTCCAGTTAGAAATGACTGCATTAGACCATCAGGGAGGACCTACGTTAATTCATATACTTTAAGGAGCATAATTAATCTGAAAGCAATGCACACTTCATTATCATAATTATAACCACAAAATTGTTCTGCCATGATTCCCAAGACACTTGTCATCAGTTGAACATTTTTCATGTGCCATGGTTTTCAACTAACCTACAGGGTGTACATGAAGTCTGGGTACATGGGAAAAAATTTTTAGTCAATTTAATGTTAATGAATAATATTTTCAACATCATTTTTGTGCTGTTCAATGCATAATTTGATTCCCTTTGCAAGATTAAAGTGAACTCGATGGAATAGGTTTGAATTGCCGTCGATTTCAGCATACTGTCTGGTAATGAGTTCTGTCAGGTGGTTTAAATTTCTAATCTCCATCGAGTAAACTTCCTTTTCAGCATACCCCAGAAAAAAATCAAGTGGAGAAAGGTCTGGCGAACGAGGGGACTACTTCACATGACCTCTTCTCCCAATCCGGTGAGGAAAATTGTCATTCAACCAATCTCTAACACCTGCAGAAAAATGGGCAGGGGCCCCATCCTGCTAAAACCAGTGGAAGTTTCTCACCCAAATGCTCAATTTGAGGCATCAATTTGTCTCTCAGCATGTTCAGATAAGTCTCACCGGTTACATGTTCACCAACGAAGAAATGTTCTATGAGAACAATCAGAACTCATTAAACTACTGTAAAAAATACAACCTCATGTTCGTTTGTTTTGAAGCATATATATATATATATATATATATATATATATATATATATATATATATATATATATATATATATATATATATATATATATATATATTGAAGATACATATATGATATATGATTTGTGAAAATGTTCATCCGGTTATTTACCCAAGCCTATTTAATTATGCTATGAGTTCTGTACGGATATATTTGTGATGCTGTTTGCTAATATGTCAATCTACTAAAGTCACTATTCGTCACAAGTTAAAATATGTCATACAGAAAATATAGGGTTCCCCCAAAGTATGAACACATTACATATCATTAATTATTATGCATTTTTTTTTCTTTTCCCCGACAAAGCACCTTTGTCAAAGTAAAACACTAATGAACTGGTACTTTTCAGTGGACATGAAGGATGGCCAAATCGAAGCATAGCACATGAAGTTGATTTAACGTATAAAATGTGAAGGTGCTAAAATTAACAACATTGTGAATTTACTAAATCGAATTCAAAAACCTTTCCAAAACCCATCAACCTTGCCTTCGTAAATGATGGAAAAATGCTGAAGACGTTATATAACATTGCCATTGAATAAAATGTTAACAAATTCAATTTCTTGAAAATATGTAAGTTTGTCTGTGTCCAGACTTTGGGGATACCCACTACAAGTCAACATACACATTAACCTAAATATGACAATACTCAAGTGGTCTATATGTACTTTGGGTAAAAATTAGAACTTGATCATTTTTTTATTTATTTATTTAAATCCTAACCGTTGTATGACTAATGTATTTCACTGACTCGAATTTTCAACGGGAGTACACATGCATCTCTGTAAATTTTTACACTAGACCAAATACATGTGTGTGTGGGGGGGGGATATGTGTGTGTGCGTAATATTACCAGATTACATGAGTTGAGAAACCACCACCCTTCGAAAATATTTTTATGCTTTATTGTTACAACTTTTATCCGATCATTAGAAATACAGGCAATTTCTAAAAGCAATAAATGCGGTTATATCTTTGAATTATGATGATTGCAGTATGTTACTTCTTTACTATTTTTTAAATAAATCAATTTTGAGTTCTTTATTTAGAATACACAATTTAGAATATTTAATAAAATGCAAACTTTAGAGTATTTTTTCTCATGTATTGTGTTTTGATGCAAAGCCATTACATACATTGCCACACACAGATTCAACTTTCTTATTTTTTTTTCCTTTAGGTTATTAAAAATATATATTTGCATATTCTACGGAAATGCACACCGTAACATGTTCCCCCAACTCTTACCACAGTTTTACTGTCAAGAGTATGCATTTTCCTGCACAAATCACTTAAAACTACTGTATGTCATTTTGGGCAACTATGTGCTCAAAGGAGTTTCGATATGTTGTCGCTTCTACTTCGAACATAGCGGATCGTTGCGTTTTTACTTCAAACATTAAACAAAATCATATTTCAATAATATTCTGATTTTATAGAGTAAAATTAAATATGTAAATAAATAAATACAAATTGTTCAAAAGAAGTACACCTACACATTTACCTCAGAGTTATCTTCCGTTATAATAAATTGGTGTAGTAATGGGGTCCTACAGTCCTGACAAGAATGTAATGCGAGCTAGCTAACCTGGCGAGTCTGTTATAGAAAACATACCATATATTGTGCTCAGGGCGTGCATTTGTACCCGTTTGGGTACTCAATGGTTGTGTCCTAAATAATACAAAATATATTAATATTTTCTTTTCTTTACATGCACAGTACAAGTAAAAGCACTTCAACTGATACCGATATTATAACTTCATTGCTAGCACAAAGCGTGAGGCAAAAGTTGAAAGTTGCAAAAGCGGGAAAGGAGGTTATAATTACTCGTGGCCTTTTCCAATTGTCTCTTCCTGTTTCTGAAGAGTGCCGTTGTTGGTTACTTGAAGCGCTGCACACGTATTGATCGTTTGGTTGAAGATATTTCTTCCTATCTTTAGAAGTAGCATCGCGTTCGTTCATCAGGAAAACAACAATATCGTATTGTGGAATTGTTCTCTTTTCTGTGTGTTGACCCACTACTTACGCTTTATGATTACTATAGAAAGCAACTAGAAGTAATTAAAGACATGTTAATGGTAGTAATACAACTCTATGATTTTCTTAAGTAATATTATTTATTTTATTTGTTCTTAGTCACTAAATGCTGACGTTCGATTATCCTTTGTATAAACGAGAAAAGTCTCAGTGCCTTAAGCTAATTCCTAATAATAAACGTTAACGCTTACAGGTATCGCTAGCGTGCAGGTTGTTTGCTGATTTGAAACTATTGTGTCAGCGGACACGGTGGTTCAATGGTAGAACGACTATTTCTGGTGTGTTGGGTCTCTGATTCGATCTCCGGTCAAACAAATTTGTGGTGGACAACATCGTGTTCGTGGGTTTTCTCGGAGTACTTCAATTTCCTCCCACTTTCTCATCCCACTAGATTTTTTCATGATCATTTACTTGCCTTACTCATCGTATCCCTTCACCTAAAGGGCACAATTGTGGGATGTTCAACTCAAAATTTAATTTCATTTAAATACTGTGACAAATTATTTGTAACTTTCTTCAACAACTGGGTAGTTTTGATTTAATTGTTTCAAGAAAGGACAAGGACTATGACAATATTTAAATTTGAGTACTAATATTTGTTTTCTAACTGCATGTTGGTTAGTTAGACCATAAAATAAAATATAAAATTCATAAATATAAGCAATTAGAGGTTTTAGTAATTAATAGTGTACAGGGGCCAAAAGACTCGAGCGGGTTAACTAGTATAGAATAACTAGTGCGATGTTTTTTTTTTTTTTTTTGATAAAATGCCACAAAATATTCTTCCTTGATTTATGCAAATTGATGTCAAACGCGTTTTATAAAATTAAGCATTTTTTGCAAATCAAAACTAACAAAACATTTTCCACAAATCTAATCTTATCGATTATATCTTATTACTTGCATTGCACGTTCAAGTTCCCTGAATTTTCATGGAACGCTAGTTATGCGATATCGGAATGTCCGTGGAATGTCCCGTTTTCTGTGGAAATCTAGTTGTCCGGTTATGTCATAGAAACATGACTTCCTGTGGATTTTATATGGGACACTTTTGAACCCTTTCCGGCACATGAAAATATTAATATACTATTCCATGAGAAGAACGTTTCATCAAAATCCAAACAAAATTTCGAAGATATTATTATTCTTAAAGCTTTCCTTCCGAAAATCCCCCTTATGATTAACCAAATAATAATCACACATAGTTCCAAGTTTAATTCAGTGTACTTTCTGGATAATGAATAATAAATCAATATAAGCACTTGCCTAATGTACGAGCTAAGTATAGTGGTATGGAACGGGGCGGTAAGGTCGTTTAAACATCTTGCTGAGAAGACGAGCTTAAATATAGGTGAAACTACTGCACACACACACACACACATACATACATACATATATATATATATATATATATATATATATATATATATATATATATATATATATATATATATATAGTAGATGTTAGATGTGTGTGTGTGTGTGTTTGAAAACAACACCGACAACATTTGTAAGCTGATTCCTGACACCACGATAAGACAAAAAGTGTAGACCAGTCTAAATGCTTCCTTTCGGAGTTATAGGCCGGGAAAATATGAAGAAATGTACTGTAAAAGTCAACAGTTGCAAAACAATTAAACCTACCGTAGTCGGTCCAAGATTTCACTTAGAAACTAATATGTGCCCTATCCAAAGATCCATGTTTCAGAATTCTAAGGTACTCACGCAACAATTTTTATAGAGGGGATTTGGTTACAGTGTAATTACTCTGACAAAGTAATCTATGTTCTCTTACAAAATAATTTGCTTGACTAGCGAATGGAAGTTGACAAAACATTACAATCACGACTATTACTAGACCTGGATGAATAAGTAGTCATGTGGAGAAGTAGAAAGGTGAATACTAATATATTATACTCTGTTCTGTCAAGAAAATCAGTTAAACAATTCCGGTGTTCTAGAAGATAATTAAGTTCTCTAAAACAGTTATTTGTAGAAATAAATATGTGCATGAGATTGGATTCGATTCCTGGTGGGAAAACAAACATTTAATTTCACAATAATTTACTTTCATTAATAATATGTATCTTTTAACCTAAAAGGCATAGTCATGGAACGTTAAACTTAAAAATAGGAAACAATAAATCCACTTCACCATATAAAAAAATACCAATGAGTGTAATTTGCACCGCTAAAATGTTACTGTAATACTATAACAACGTTATCATTGTGGTTAGGGAACCTTATTACAAAATGAAATTTTCCGTACAATGTGGCCCTCAGTAAAGTTTTCGTCTTTCATAGAAGATGTATTTCATTATTGTTTGTCGATGGTAATATATTTCCTCCGTCTTCTTATTTCTCCCAGCTTCCCTTGTATCGCGTCACTCGGAAACACTTTCTGTCTAACAATGTTCTAATTTGTTATTGCCCTCATTTCAAGTGACCTAAAGTATTGCTCTTTTCTTCTCTACTGCAGACATTCTCTCTTTGATCTTCTGTTCTACTGGAACAATTTTCTGTATTATTCGCCATACCCACATTTTGATATAATCTAAACATTTATCTTATATGTTTATGTTGTGCATTTTTTTCTTGTTTGCCAGTACGCATTGCATTCTATCAATGATATGTTTCATGTCTGCTCCCTCCTCTCTCCGCATAACTTTCTGAGAAGATGAGCAGCAAATGTGTGACATCAGAGAGCATTAGGTTAGAAATGAGTGGTGTGGTGTATCAGGCTCATGATTACAAAATCTCTATATGTCCTTTTTGAATTCCGATCCATGTGATATCAGACGACCTTTCAAAGTTCATTGCATTAATATCATTCACTTTTCGCTATCTCATTTAGTACAGAATGCATATTCAAATGACGTAAAACTCTGATAAACAAGTAATGCTAACCATTGGCCAGTCTTCACTTTATTTTTATTTAAAGGTTTACAAAATACGTCTTTCTTCTTTCTAAATCTTAATTACTGACTGCATTAAAAACAACGTATTAACAAATTTGACCAGTTTGTATGAACTATAAACTATAACAAAGAAGTACAATCGATACGTGTAAGCGGTTATCCACAAATACACTTTGCTAAGTTGTGTTTCCTATCTCCGTGATTATGCCTGGTATTTCTTTCGTTCTTCTCTTTGTATATGTTGACCAGATAGTTTCTTTTCCCCTACAGAAGAATATAGCACAAAAAAGATACTAACTTCTTGCAACGCGGTTCTGCATATGACAGTTTCTAATTACGATCCTCTTTTGTGCATCCTCCTTATATATATATCATTTTTTTTTTTGTTCTTTAATAATTACGACTTCAAATTTAGAATCTACTTTGCAGTTAATCGTCTCTTAATATCTTCGTTTTTGACGCAACCATTTCATCCTAACGGAAGATTCCTTAAGGTTTGAACTGCTCAAGATGCTTAGCACTTTCTAAGAAGAGAACACGACCCGAGAAGCTTGAGAAGATTGACCGCCATTCATGGGTGAAGCTAGTTTTTGTTCTCAGCTAAATCTCAATGTCTCCAGAGACCGTTATCTCTGCAAACTTTGCTAAAGTTTGACTTATGGAAAGTTTAGAAACTTAAGAAAGAACCTGATCTTCTTATGTGCTTTAATGTTTTCTAATCAGAACAAAGAAAAAAAATGAGTATGATAAACCTTTCAAAAATACATCGGAAACATAGAATGGAAAATACTTGACAAACTATGTATCTTATTGTTTTTTCAATAAAATTTAAAAGTTAAGGGGCAGAATAAAATTTATAAACAGAGTAGCAATAGCAAAAAAAAAAAAAAAAAAGTATTGCTTTTTTCTTTTATGATTTCAGGACCAGTATTCCTCTTCCGAATTTCACTAACAGATCAAGCTCAAATACCTGAAATGAATAAAACAAAATTAAAAGAAAATAACTAAAAAATAAAATAAAATAAAAGTTAGAACCCTCACCAACAAACGTGGGTATGCACATTATGTATGTTCCTTATTCAATGAGGTCCTGCTAGAACTATACTAATTAAATTGCGGTGTACAGCGCTGTACATATTATCATATTTTGTTTACAACATGATACATTCAAAGTTCTTTGATTATAGTAATCATAAGGAGTCGTGAAGCTTGACATAGATCTACCAACTTCACCACCTAATTGAACGTGAGTGTGTCCCGGTCGTCCACCCTCACGCTTGACATTTTGTCATTGTTGTCTCCAGCGATATACAGAGAACATTTCCTGAGGGTACAGTGTTATCGGATTGTCGCTTTCGTTTTGTTTATTTTTATTGTTATTATTGCCACTGTTTATTTCTAATAACTGTTAGTGTTCGTGTTTTAGTTCTTTAAGTGTTGTTTCTTTGCCTCTCGTTCACCATGTTTTTTTTTTTTTTTTTTTTTTTGTCTGGCAACATTGTTGGCGTACTTTTACTGTTTCACGTTTCCTCAAGTATGCTTACAGTAGTCACTTCCACAAATCGTACTAATTTTTCCGATGCATCACACGTGAGGCAAAGTAGCTCTATGATTGGCGTAGAACACATGCTTTACCAGTTTTCGCGGTCGCTATAGCTTTAAACCTATTGACAAACTAAAATTTTCCAGTTGCGGAAGAAAAAGAAATCATCATTCATGGAATTTTGCAAACCTTTATTATAAGTAGATACTGCATTTTAAATATATATAAGTGGCTGGGCGTGCACTTATGATAGTATTATCTTACCATACCTTTGCTCTTTCATGTTTGATATTTGAAAATATATTCTTCAATTTGACTTCCCCAAATACAGATAAAGTGTTTTTCTTTATTTAAAAAAATCTTAAAGCATCGTTCACTTCATGACACCCTTAAAATATAATTGTTAGTTCTTCAAACTATATTGCATTTAGCATAGTATGCATTTTTATATCATCACTTAGTGCTTGAAACACCTAAAGGCTATTATAAAATAGGCTATAGGCGAATAATACAAATCCTCATCTTAATTTCTTTCAACGGTTTCTGATCTCCACTTAGATCTGCTGTAGTAAATCTACATAACATATTCGATGTTTTCTTATTACTATTTTACTACAGGAAAATTATAGAAATAAGTTTTTCATACTACTTGCTAATTTCCTTCAGCATTAGGTTTTCATTGGACTCCCAATATCAAATTGGAATGGGAGAATACAACGGCGTTGATCAGCGGGACCACCAGACCTAACCAAGAGGACAGATACTCACAAGAGAACATTCCGATTTGGTGAATCAAATTGCTGAAAATGATTGCTAACACTGGATTCAGCACCAAAAGGAACAGAGAAAAAGAAGGTGTTTAGTGGCAGAAACTATACAGGGTGGGGGATAAGTGAGGACAAAGTGCGAAGATAGAACATATAAAATGTCTAGAAATGACATACTAATTTTGAAACTTGTAGAGGGATTGAGGTCAAATGTTGGATATGAGGAATGCATGTAGGGTAGCTCCATCGAATAGGCGAAATGTGAATCATGGGTGACATCTTAAAAGCCGCCATGTTGAAAATAGCGCAAGAAGAATATGCGGAAAAGGAGTCATGTGGCATGTGGCTCTTGACGCACACCGTCTATTGAAATCAATAGTGGCCAATACAGTTTGAGACCTCTGTAACACATTCCACGCTATGGAAATGTAGCAATATTGTCGTAAAGGTGACGTGAATGAGGAAAAACCACAAACGTGAATGAGACAACTTTCCAACCAACAAACATCCCAATCTACCCAATATTTGGTCATATGCTGGTAAAAATGCAAATATGGCCAAGGGCAACCTGAAAGAGTTCACGACTGACGTTTTCTGGTCTTCTATGGAGTATACAAAACTGCTGCTCCTCGTTGATTTATGGAGAACCAATAAAGATTAAGAGTTGGTGCAGAAATCGGAGAATATAGGATTTCCCCAACTCACCCTGATGGTTGCACTTCACTCATAAAACCGTTCAATGTGTTCTTCCTCCGACCGTATAAGAATTTCGTAAAATATATAACATACACCGTTTTTCTGTCATCTGATTTCAAAATATGACACGAGACAACTTCATTAACTTGGAATCACCCGCCCACTTCCAGCTTACAGCACCGAGGTTCCAAGCTATACTTAGATATGCTTTCTACAAAACTAGATATTTCCAAACAGTAGTCATGAAACCTGTCGACTACTGCTTCAGTTTCAACACCGGAGACAGCTGTGACGAGTCCGATTGCCCACCTTTACCGTTTTTCAAATGTTCCCACCGTTGTCTCCATTTTTGTATCAATCAAACAATCATTCTTAAGTTCCATAATAGTTGCAATTAAACAGAGGTCCCAAATTGTATTGACCACTATTGATTTCAATAAACAGTGTGTGTCAAGAGCCATATGTCACATGACCCCTTTCCCGTATATTCTTCTTGCGCTAATTCCAACATGGCGGTTTTTCAGGTGACCCCCATGATGCACACTACGTCTATTCAATGGATTTGCTCTACATGCATTCCTCAAGCTCAACATTTGACCTTAATCCCTGTACTTGTTCCAAAATTAATATGGCATTTCTAGATATTTTCTACGTTCTATCTTCGCACTTTGTCCTCACGTATCTCCCACTCTACCGACAAGCAACCTCTTTTTCTCTGTTTCTATTGGTGCTGAATACAGTGTTAGCAATTATTTTCAGTAACTGAATTCACCAATCGGAATGATCCTTTGTCAGGTCACCTACCTGTAGCACTCCTCACACCAACACACTAGCCGTAGCATGGAAACACAGTAACAGTACTTATAAGCTACTTATAATTCCAGTGTAGTGATATTTACTAACACTATACAATAGCCACTACATTTTATTTCGTCCATTTCGTGGAACCATTCTTAAACATTTTGAAGCATTTCGAATCACTGGATCGGTTAGTTCTATTCAACTAATAAAATATCCTTCTCCTTGGTCCAGTGGCTAGCTTTGGTCCTGAGTTCGATGCCCATTCAGAAATTTGAAATTTCAACGAATTATGATGATTCTGATTTATAAGTCCATCCCTTATAGCCTCCGAGCTCAAAGGGAAGCTAAATTCGAATTCAACCAACCGATTTAATGAAATATTATGATCAACTATAGATGAATTTCAGAAATTAATTTGGATATATTTTATGTACCAGATCTTATATAGTCTAGACGGTATTATTTTCAGACCCTTCAATGCATTCGTGACTTTGTGAAGGGAAAATATTTGATAAATTATAGGCTATTATCAAGTTAAACTTTCATGTTATTATTAATTTGGAATTTGAATAAAACTGCAAATAATGGCTTTGTGTTCAAGTAGTGAACATAATGTTTAATCTTATTATAAAAGGGAAATGTCTCACTCTGTGAGTAACACTAATTCCAAATAGCTTACAATCGCTGTTCCAATACGTTTCTTGCCTGCCTGCCTTTATTTGATGCCTGCCTTAAAATTTATAGTGATAATTCAGAACATAAACATATCTTGTTTTCTTTTTATTATTGTTATTATTATTATTAAGACAAGAGTCGTATTAAATGCATATCATTTTATAATTACATTTATATAATTCAGAAAAAAATACATGTTAAGCACGATACAATTGAATAACTAAGCAACATGAACACAGCACATAAAATATAGACAGTTGTTATCGTGCACCGCAACACTTAGCAAGTTTTACCGCCAACCCATATAAAAGATACTGCCATTAAAAGTCCGTAACAATATTTAAATTTGCGCATATGTGTAACCGCAAGTCAGTTGGTGAGCACACTTAAAAAATAAATGAATAAGGTAACACAATTAAAACTTTCAATAATGACAATGTTAATGTGCAGCATACAGCGAGCCAAAAGCTTGGGAAAATAATAATAATAATAATAATAATAATAATAATAATAATAATAATAATAATAATAATAATAATAATAATAATAATAATGGGTTTACCTTGAAGTTGTTAACATGATAAACATTATTTCACTCTACATATTATTTTCGAGCAAAACTAATTAGTATGCGCACAATTCATGTAACAATGGAAAGATTAATACTAACTTGTCTTTTGAAAATATAATGAAAACAAAATAAAATATAGCAGGTAACACTACCATTAATATAAGGATACTTCTTTCTTTTTTTTTGTTTAGAACCATTTCATAAAGTTATGTCAAATTACTAATATGACATTAGCATAACAATATATTTTTTCCAATAATATTCATATAAAATAATGCTTATGTTGTAATTATTATTCTGTTTGTATGAATTGAGATTGAAAATTCAACTCTCATATTTTGGCTTTTTTTTCTTTAAAAAAAATTAATATAATTTTGTATTCCTATCCGCGTATAGCCACAAGCATGGTTCAGATTTTATGATCAATTTATGCTGTGTGTTTCCCTCATAACTTATTGACCGTTCAAGGTTCAAATTACGTGGAAATACCAACGACCCAGAATCTCGTCCGAGAGTTTCTTTTCTTTTTTTTTTTTTTAATTTCAACACAGCACTTTTCTTAATGATGTTATTTAGAGAGTTTATGGCACATTGCTGTACGTAGCTTTAGGATTTACTGGACATACTATATAATTCCACGTCGCACAAATTCAAAATAATAAAAAAAAAAGCTTGGCTAATGCGATCAGTGCAGCTCTCATCTAGTCACGCTGTGGTTTCCCTCATTGAGGGAATGGTTGGGTGAAAACTGGTCAGGTGTCAACTAGAATGTGCTTCCCCCTAACCCTTCGCCATGCCATATAACTTTGTCGCCCAAAATATCCTTCCACAAGTTTAAGCGACATATCGGAATAAAAAGTGTGACCAGTCGACAACTAAATCAATTAAGCAGCTCTCCGCTCGTAATATTTCTAATTTAATATCACTTCTATTAATTCATGTCATGTAGAGGCAACACGTAATACAAGTTTACAATGACTTATTATGACAGACATCACGTTCACGACTCACCATACCTTTTTATTACGTTTTTCTTTCTTTCTAATTGTCTGTATTATCCATGTGCGTCACATCATAATATAACGAGTTAGATAAGATCATTCGATAAGTCACAATATAGCATCCATCCGCCTAGACATTTTTCTGCATGCAATCATACATATAAACAAACATACAACTCCCCCACACACTCATATACATACATGCATATATATATATACATATATATATATATATATATATATATATATATATATATATATATATATATATATCCATTATTATCGTTTAATATTTTTTTTAATTTCTGCAAAATATGAACATCGAAAATTATCAATTTGGTGATGAGATTTTTTAAAAAGATCCCAATACAAGACAACTATTACTTTCTTTAAATGAAGACAGTTAGTGATGAGCAAATGCAAGACCAAGACCAAGACCGGGGTGGTCTTGGTCTTGGTCTTGGTCTTGCATATCCAGTCTTGGTCTTTGTCTTGCACAGGAATCCTTGGTCTTGGTCTTGGTCTTGGTCTTGCACACCCAGTCTTGGTCTTGGTCTTGGTCTTGCATGCAAGAGTCTTGCAAGTCTTGCAAGTCTTGCATTCAAGAAATCTCAAGATTTTCATAGGTAAATTTTACTATGGATATAAGGGATAATAAACTCTACAATGCGCCAATAGTAACGGAAATACAGTGTATGTTTCTAAATGAACTTCGTGTAAGTATGATGATAGTGTACAACATAGGTGATGAGCTTTATTTTTTTTAATGGGTGCCCACGCTTCACTACTTATAAGATATACCTAAATCACAGCGTTTCGTAATCTGTTTATATTTTTTAACATGTCTAACACTCCACTGGTTCCCAAACTGGGGAGGGTACCCTTGAGACTCATGAAAGAAAATAAAGACGGCACAGATTATTGAAATACCATGAATTGCAAAATAATATTTACACTGTAAAGGCGTCAGATTTTTCTTTCCAGCCACGATTAGCTAATCCTTGTATTAAACAAACTTCCAATTAAATATTGAGATTTTGTTTTACTGATTCCTGTATGTACACTATAAGGCATAAACATGGACATTACGCAAAAGCGAATAAAAGAATTAAAGGCTTTCGAAATGTGGACATGGAGAAAAAAGGAGAGAATTAGCTGTGTTGAACGTAAAACGAATGAGAAGGTGTTAGAAATATTAGCAGTAGGGGGAAAAGGAATTTTAGATATTGTTAAGAGGAGGAAGAGGAACTGGTTAGGATATTGGCTGAGGAGGAACTGTATTATGAGGGACGTGCTAGAGAGTATTATGGAAGGAAAGAGAGGGAGGGAGCGAAGGAGACTGTAGTTGAAGGCAGATATTAAAACAGAAGATTGCTACGTCAAGACGAAGAGACTAGCTGAGGACCACCGAACATCGAACCTTCTCAGTTGCAGCAAGTAACCTGTCAATAATGGCAGAATAACTATGATGATGATGATATGAATAGCAATATTGACCAAAAAGAGAAAATTAAAATAATAATTATTATAATCAAACCTTAATATTTTAGAACAATTTGAGTGAAAAGTGAAAATGACTGAACTGTCTATTTCTGCTATAAACTCAATTTATATGAATACTTTCGACCTGTATTAGAAATACAAAATAACGGCATCAAACTCCAAGTTATTTGAAGTCTCACTTGTGAATATGGATTACTAGCATCAATTACCCACTTCGTTGGGTTTAACTAAAAATAATAATAATAATAATAATATATTTTGTTAGTCAGTCACTTTTTATTATTAGTAAAGCGCTTTCTGATATCGATCATTTTCGATTATTTTTATATTTCTTTCTCCCCCTCCTCCCCAAGTTGCGAGGCTAAATTGGATTTAAACGGCATCAGAAGTGTCACTGTTCGTCTCAGAGACCCCGGAAACTATGCATTCGGCACTAATATCGATCATTTTCAATAAACTTATATATCTCCTTGACCTCCATGTTGCGAGGTACGGCATCGGAAGTGTCATTGTTCATCTCAATGACCACGAAAACCATGAGTTCGACATTGATTTTCGATAGTCATTTTCGATAATTTTTATATATCCCCTTCCTCCCCCAAGTTGCGGTGCTGAATTTGCATTTAAACGGGATAAGAAGTATCACTGTTCACCTTAGCGATGACGAAAACTATGGATTCGACACTAATATTTGTTCATTTTTGATCATTGTTATGTATCTTCCTCTCCCACAAGTTGAGGCTGAATTTGGTCGTAAACGATATCGGAAGGTCAGTATTCAACTCAGCGACCTCCAAAACTATGGATTCGACACTAATCTTCGTCATTTTCGATCATTTTTATATCTCTTCCTTTCCTTCCGACAAGCTACGGGAATGAATTTGAATTTAAACAGCATCGGAAGTATCACTGTTTAGATCAGCGACTCCCAAAACTATAGATTCCATTTTAATATCGGTCATTTTCGATCATTTTAAAATATCTTTCCCCTCCCCCTCCCCTAAATGTATCGTCAAAGTGATATGACAGAAACCATCTCAAAGTCCGATCCTCATCTATGTTGAAAATGAGATCGAATTCGGTCGGGTGGTTCAAGAGTTATTAAATTTTATTTATTTTTATACATTTTCCATCCCCTTTCCCTCCCCTAATTTCTACCGTCAAAGTAATTTGATATAAACCACCACAAGTCCGAACCTCGTCTATGTTGAAAATTTGATTGTGATCGATCGGCTGGATCAAGAGTGATGAACTCACAATGACAGTCACTTATATGTTTAGTTTCTTTTTTACACATATCTCCCTCCTCCCCCTCCCCTACGTTGCACCATCAAAGTAAAATTATAAAAATCGCTCCAGACCTGAACTTCATCTATATTGAACATTTGGTCAAGATCGGTCGGGTGTTTCAAAAGTTAAGTTTTATTATATATTATATATTATACCGAACCTTATACATGTTAAAAATTTGATTGAGATCGGTTCAAGAGTTATTAAGTCACAAACTTAGTCACTTTATTTTTATTTTTATTGAATTTTTGTACATCTACCCCTCCGCCTCCGCCCCTACGTTGTTCCGTCAAAGTGAACTGACAGATAATATTCCAGGCTTGAACCTCATCTATGTTAAAAAAATGATCGAGATTGGTCGTTTGGTTCAAGAGTTATTAAATTTTATTTATTATTTTATAACTCCTCCTTCTCCCCTCCCCTTATTTTTACCGTCAAAGTGAAATGATGAAAACATTCCCAGGCCCAAACTTCATCTATGTTGAAAATTTGATCGAGATCGGTCAGGTGGTTCAAGAGATTAGTAGTCACAAAAATAGTCACTTTCAATTTTATAATATAAATTTATTGTTGTAGTATAATGTTATATCGCTCAATCCTCGATGTGCCATATACCTAAGGAGACTAAAAGTTATATTAATAAACAATTATTCAACGTACAAGCATCCGTCCAAACTTGCCAACGTACAAGCATCCAATCAAACTTGCGGTCACACGCACTAAGTTTTTGTCAATGTCATGAAAATGTTATTTCGATATTAATTTTATGAGCAGACATGAAAAATTTTTAACGGATGCTAGAGTCTCGGAGCCAAGGCCATACCCATGTAGTCGACACCTATGGTGTACGGTATTACCGATGTTCAATGCTACATTTCGATTTAGTTTTGGAAGAAGGACACCACTAATTTGCTTTGAAATGAAATGAAGTATCTAGTTTAACGTCCCACAATTATGCATCAAGGCTAAGGGAGACGGTAATGATGAGAAATGACTGAAATGGTGGAATGAAGAAAGTAGGAGGAAACAGAAAAATCCCGAGAAAATCCACGCACATAGTGTTTGTCCACCAAAAAAGCTCACATGGCGCAAGATGACACCTGTGTGGCTTGCAAACGAGCAATATCTACAGAAAACGCGAACAACCAATTCAGAAAACGACATACTGTAGCTATATGCTACAGGGGCAGATCGACTCACATGGATTGCATAAACTTCTGGGAACACATTCACTCCAGCAGCATTTTTACTGAAGTCAAGAAATCCATCTCCCTCTTTTTTACATTCTATATTTAAAAAAATCAAGTAGTGTCGGTACTTGTGCAAGACTCTTGCGCAAGAGTCTTGGTCTTGGTCTTGGTCTTGCAGGTATGGTCTTGGTCTTTGTCTTGGTCTTGCACCCTTGGTCTTGGTCTTGGTCTTGCATCGGGATTCCTGGTCTTGGTCTTGGTCTTGGTCTTGGTCTTGCATGCAAGACTCTTGCAAAAATTGCAAGACCAAGACTCTTGCGCTCATCACTAAAGACAGTCAGCTTTCTGAAGAAGACAAAGTTATTCTGTGGGTCACGGAATGAACTGTTAAAAAGAGAAGATCATCAAATGCCTCGTTTGGCTGGTTCATTTCAATTTTCAGCGCTGAAGATATGAGAAGCGGACCCACAGCATGTTCTCTCGAGATACTGAAAAGATTACACACAGAGCGCTTCTCACTATTACTGTTTTTTTTTAACGACAAATGTTCAAACCGGAAATGGTTGGTTCTACCACTTCCGATCTGAATAGAAGGTTAATGAAAAAAGATGGAACATATTCTCGAGACACTGAATCGATTACAAAAAGCCAGTTCTCGTTTTTTTTTTTTTCGTTCTTACTCTAATACCTCTCGACAAACAGACAGATGGACGGACACACATAGCCGTTCCGTAAGGTTTCTGACACTTATACATACTACAGTTTGGAACTCTAAAACCTGACAGCTACTAGAGGCGCTACTGAGATACTGCGAGTAATCGATGAAATGTTTTTTTTTTCCTCAAAATGACTAAAAGTGCTTAGACTTTGCTGGTTTAGGGTGCGGTTTTGACTGAGTGAACTAGGAAATTTTGATGGTAGTGCTATAGAAGTTTACGCGAATGGCAGAAGGTGAACGAATGGAAATGACAAAGTAGAAGACGTAACAGATACAAAATTGGAAGGGCTGATTGATAGAAGTTCTTCAGGAGACACTTAAATGAACTTAGCAAAGAAAGAGAGCTTGGCTATGGGGAAATGACATTTCAAGTGTCCCTATTGCGTGTACGTTGGTATATGTACGTCTTGAAATCCTTGAGACTGCATATTATCCTGCTAAAATACGCAATCTGAAGTTGTTTGAAGGAAATATGCGACATCGTTATTTAGAACTTCCCTCATGCAGCAGTTACCGTTGTGGGTGGCCTCAATACATAGCAACAGAGACTATGTTGTATTCAATTGGAGTTGCATGCTGTCGCACCTGACGCTCAGTCGTTATGATATTCGAGAACGCACGCTGGTAGATAGCATCCCTAATGGCAGTGTCTAACGTATACATGTTCATCACTGTAGGACAGGTTCGGTGAAACTTCTCCAAAATCATGACTATTTGTCACTTTGCACACCAGCCGCTGTGTTCGAGCTCCTATTGTAGCCTCAGGAATACAGCTTTGTGTAAGTGGAAGCCAATGCAAAAACGTGAGTTCCACAACTTAAGCGTTCAACATAAACCGCCACACCATCGACGTATGCATATTAACGCCCTTTTCCGTGCCTGAGCGATGAGTTAACTTTATGGTCAATGAAGTACGGATTATTACGATCATGCACACAAGATACACTTGATCTTCTCAGGCATACTCAAATTCTATGATCCACTTATACCCATGGCTCCTACACATATCTCGATTGTAGCAATATGATGTGTGCGGGTCTCAATGTTGTGGTACGAGGAGGCACCTTCCCACAGGCTGACCATGCAGTATCTTCCAAAGTTGGAAGTATGTGTATATTATTCCCCTGCTGAGAGCTGGGTTCAAAATATAATATTTTATGGGTTCCTCAAGTTAGGAAGATGAAACATATGATGTGAAGTTCTTTTTTTAAAAAAAAAAAAGTTGGAGCGTACAGCAACGTTTTCTTGGATTCCGCTTCTAAGGATGGAAGGGGACAATTTAGGGTGATTCTTTATATGGTTTACAACTCAGTTATAATTCTTTATTGTAACCACACACAGACTTGGTTTATATGTCATTATACTACAAAACACTTTAAGTTTTCTTGTGAGAAATCCATTATGGCTCAATGTGTGCACCTTCAGTCATCCTGGACACATCCCAACGAAAGCCAATTTCCTGCCATCAGTAACCAGCATTTCGGGGGTAACGTCCGCGATGGCTGTTGTTATACGATGCTTCACTTCATTAACATTATCAGGTAGGGGAGGGGTGTACACCTTATCTTTCACAAACCCCCAGAAAAATAAGTCAAGTATCGTGTAATCTGGAGACCGTGGCGGCCAGGCAATTGGTCCACCACGACCTATCCACTTATCTGGGAAACATGGAACAAGGAATTCCATTACTTCTATCAGGTACTGCGACGGGGCGCCATCTTGTTGCAACCATAAGCGGCCATCGTGGTCATCTTCATCTAACTGTGGAACAAGGAAGTTCTGGAGCATATCAAGATAGACGACGGTGATGGTGCTCTCAGCAAAGAAGAATGGTCCATAGATCTTTGTTCTGGAATCAGCGCAGAACACGTTCGCTTTAGGACTGTCACGAACGACCTCCACGTGCGCATGTGCATTTTCCGTACCCCACAAAAAAGACAATTGTGTGTGTTCACTCGGACGGAAAGGTTAAAAGTTGTTCAAGAATGACTCATTACCACTAATGCGATCTAACTTGGAAACACAGAATTCGTGTCGGGTATGTTTATCCGCTTCACTCTGTGCTTGAACCAAGGACAGCCTTTATAGCTTCATGTACAAACATCTACACAATACACGCCAAACAGTGGTCTAAGGGATACCAGTTTCTTGTGATGGCCGTCGTGTAGATTTTCGAGGATTGCTGACAAAACTCTCCCTAATTGCTTCCACCACATCGCCAGTCACTGATGAGCGCCTTGGAGCATTTTTGTGCCGCGCGGAAAAAAAAAACTGTTTCAATAAATGTCTGGTCCGATTTGTACACTGTTGGTCTGCTGGGTGGTTCCTTGCCGTATTGTGTGCGAAACTTAAACTGTACACTCATTACTGACTTCGTTTCTTCAAACCAAAACACGCACTTCGTTCTTTGCACGCCAGTGAAAGTCTCAATTGTCAACGACTGACCGGTGGTGCCGCATGTGGTCAACTCCGTAACTACTCACTACGTGAGTCAAACTTGAAGTTCTCTGCAGTATAATGACATATAAACCAAGCATGTATGCGGTTCCAATAAAGAATTATAACTGATTGAAGTTGTAAATCCTATAGAGAATCACCCTGTATAATATTTCAATTTTCCACTTTGTATTAATAATATGACGAAATGAGAAGATTCTCTAACTGTTTAAATTGAAAATTTAAATATAGTTATATAGAACACTTGGGTTGACGTGGATTTTTATAATTTCGCATTGTTTGAAATGAATATACTAAGGGGTGCGTGGGGAATTTTTATTTATTTATTTATTTCAAGAAATACCGGTGCAAAATCTGAAGTTATGTTTGAACATTTTGTTTAATTTCTTGTTTTAGCATCTTAGTAAATATATATATATATATATTTCAACTCCAACTCCAAGACTTTTATATGTGACTCAATCCGCATGTCATCCTACCTCTACTGTACACAGCTATCAGAGCAAAAGCAGTAAGACATGGCCTATACATTTTTATGAAGCGCTAACAAAAAATGTTTGTTCATTGACGGGAAGAATGTCTATGTAAACATTTAAATATATTTCAATATATATCAAAATATATTTAAATATGTACATAGACATTCTTCCCGTCAATGAACAAACATTTGTTTTTAGTTAGTCCTTCATAAAAATGTACGGGCCATGTCTTACTGCTTTTGCTCTGATAGCTGTGTTCAGTAAAAGCAGGATGGCATGCGGATAGAGTCACATACATGTTTAAAAGTCTCGTACTATAACCGACTTAATATAAGATGAACTGAATCCAGTTTCCATACTGTCATAGACCATTAAAAGAGCTTCCCTGTCTGCAAATGTGCATTATTATTATTATTATTATTATTATTATTATTATTATTATTATTATTATTATTATTATTATTATTATTATTATTATTATTATTATTATTGAGTATCTTTCGGCAGGTCCTGAGACTAATGGGGATTTTTTCTCAATTTTAGATTTTGGCCTGGAAATGTTTCTTCCACTTTTGTCGACCTCCCAATATTTTCTCCTATCTTTCGAATCCTCGATCAGCTGTGTTCTTCTTCTTCCTATTCCTCGCTCCCCTTCCATATTTCCTTCTATGGCGGTGTGGAGAAGACAATTTCTTCGCAAGATGTGTCTAATCCAATTGGCCTTTATACGAAGGATGGAGGCCAGAAGTGTCGTCTTTTCTTCTATCCGTTTTAAAACATCTTCGTTTGTTGCTCTCTCGGTCCACTTTATCTTCTCCATCTTCCTCCAACACCACATTTCGAAGCTCTCCAAATATTTCCTATCTAACTTCCGTAATGTCGTAGTCTCTGAACCATACAGTCCAATGCTCCATATATAGCACTTGACCAACTTCTTCTTCAGTCCAATATTGAGCCTGCTAGTTAAGTGATCGTTTCTTGTTGAATGATTATTTAGCTATGTCTTGACCTGATCTCTTTGGTTGCAGTAAGCGTCTCTCGTCAAAATACTTCCCAGATGCTTGAAATTATCGACCTCTTCAAGTTCTCTTTGTTCTACTCTGATACGTAAGGGTGTGTTTCCACGGGATATTCTCATGACTTTCAACTTTTCGATGTTAATCTCCATTCCATACAGTTTTCCGGCGTCAACTATTTTGTCAATCATCTCCTGTAGTCCTCCTTCGGTTTTAGCTATTATAACCGAATCATGTTGTTAATGATCTGCCTTCCAATCTTGAAATCTCCAATTCCCATTAATGCTTCCTTCATTAAACATTCACTGTAAATATCAAATAATTGGGGCGACAAACTACATCTTTGTCTGACTCCTCTTCCAATCTCCACCCTATTGGTTTCTCCTTCATTCAAGCCCAGCTTCACGTGTTGCCCAGTGTACAGGTTTTGAATGAGTTGTCGTTCTCTACAGTTGACTCCGATTTCATTAAGTATTTTCAGAAGTTTCGTCCAATTGACTCGGTCAAAAGCTTTTCGCCAGTCGATGAAGCAGTAATACAACTCTTCTTTTACATCAAGAATTATTTCTGATATAATTCTCATCAATACAATAGCATTTCTGGTGCCTTTTCCTTTCCGGAATCCAAATTCAACTTCTTCTAACCTCTCATCTATCTTACTTTTCAGTCGCCTATTCAGTATTCATGCAAGGTTCTTTCCAGTATGGGAAATCAGGCTAATAGTTCTGTGATTGCTGCACTTCTTTGCTTGTTTTTCTTGGGCAATGCAATCATTGTAACATCAATAAAATAATTTGGCCATTCTCCATTCAGGTAGATCTTCTTAATAAGTGAAGTCAGTACTTTCACTGCGTTGTCTCATAATCCCTTGAGCGAAACTACTGGTATGTCGTCTTCTTCAGTGGCCTTTCTTCCTCGCATGTCTTTGATTGCTTGTACTATTTCACTTTTCAATATGCTGGGTCCTTTTTCATCATCATCCACCTCTTCCTCTTCTTCGATCGCAATATTTTTGGGGTGGTTCTTCTGATCATACAGATCTTTATGTATTACTCCCAAATTCAGGATTATTTGATGGTCAGTGGTTACATTACCTTCTTGATTTTCGATACCGAACGTTCGTATACTTTTGTTAGCTTTCCTCCTAATTCTTGTGCTTTCTGGTACATCAGATCATATCTGCGGCGCCGTTGAAGTTCCAATATTTCTTCACATATCTGTTACATGTACTTTTTTTGGCTTTGTCTGTCTGTCTTCTCAATTCATTATGCAGCCTTCTGTATTCCTAGATGTCCGTGTTTTTCGCCCTTCTGCGTTCTTCCATCTTCTTAAGCGTTGCTTCAGTTATCTATGGTTTTCTCGGTGCTTTTTATATTCTGCCAATGTTATTGTGGAGTATGTCAAGTAGAATCTGTTTAACTTTTCCCCAACTATTCTCTATATTATCAACGACATCGACCATTGCACAGAATTTTTCTTCAATTTCTTCTTTCACATCATCGTCGATATTTCTTAGTCGCTCCAAGTTATTTTTTTTTAATTTCTTCCCATTTTTCTTCATCGACTTTAACCAGGTTTGCACTTCCGCCACCAGGAGATTGTGATCCGAATCAATGTCCGCTCCTGGCAGTGTCTTCACGTCTCGTACACTATTCCTGAAACGTTGCTTCACAAGAAAGTAATCGATTTGGTAGCGTTTCGTATCTCCTGGACTTTTCCACGTGTAAAGCTTGTTTTTTTTTTTCGTTTCTTAAACCACGTGTTCATGACCACCAGATCATGTTGCGTACAGAAATCGATAAGCATTTGACCTCGTTTGTTTCTTCAACCTAGTCCAAACGGTCCCACTACCTTATTCTCAACTCCTTCTCCTACTACGCTCTTGAAGTCCCCCATTACTATGGCGTTGACCTTACCTCTTCCTTCCTGATGCAATATGTCACTAATCTGATCATACGTTACTTCTACTTCATTATCATCATGGCCGGTTGTTGGCATATACACTTATATTATCACAATATCCACTGGTTTTGCATATAATTTTACAAACATCAAGCGGTCACTGCAGTATTCCACTTTGGTTACGCTTCTTGCTACTTCGTTCTTCATTGCTATCGCGACACCATTCTCTCCCTTATCGCCACCCGAATAGTATATTCTGTAATTTCCCGATATTGTTTCATCTTTCCTTGGCCATCTCACTTCACTCAAGCCCACTATGTTCACTTTACATTTGTCCATTTTCACTCTTAAATTTTCAAGTTTTCCCTCACGTCGTAGAGTCCGTACGTTCCAGGCTCCTATGCTGAAATTAAAGTTATTATTATTTTCTCCTCTGATGATTCTTCGCGGAGCAGTCCTCACACGGAGATTCGAACGGAATTTTTTAACTCAGGAAGAATCATCATATTTATTTTTTCTCCTCCTTCGTCCCTTTTGGGAAAAAGATAATGTGGTAGTATTCCCATTTCCTTTCCACATCTCCATGCCGTTGACCATTTAGTGGTTCATCCGCCTTTTAGGACAGTTTCACCTCCTAAGAACAAGAAAGTGCACTCCCCTCCACCCGCTCATCCGCCCTCCGAGAAGGCCGTTGGCACTTGGTAGAAGCTGACTCTTTATCCCTTGAGTCGGTCGGTCCCCATCTACGTTAACCGCCAAAGACGTTGCCCGCTTTCTTTCTCGAGGAGGTTTAGTTTTTGATTTTCTCTTCGTTTAGGATGAGATCCGAAGGTTTTGTGGAGTCTCCGTATGTAGTTATCAAGATGATTGATGGAAGAAGATTTTTACATTATTGCAGTGTGCGAATTTCAGGCATACCGGAACAGGCCTACAGCTAGGGAGTGGTCCGGAACGGCTGAGTCCCTATCCAACGAGTTTCACCCAGATTACACTTTCGGTTGTTTGTTCGTAAGCAAATATTATGCAAGGTGAACTCAAGTTAGCCCCCTTGGATCTGCATGAGAATGAAGATATAGATACAGGGCTGTGCTTTTGATGTACGAGGCCTGAGACGAAAGTAAATTGTGGGTCAAGTCCATACCCAGCATAAATAAATTGAGCGTCTCTCGGGAAGATAATGGTAAGTAACTTTATTTATTTATTTTACTTTCATGTGAACTGGAAATATACATTCAACATTCCCAAGCAATTCAATGCAATAATACACACCCAGCAAGTTTCCTCTGCCATCTGCAGGTATTTTTTCTGAACTTAAAATTACATGTTTTTTTTTTTTTTTTTTTTTGTGATCCAATTCCAACTAATTCAGCCAAATTACTTAATTTCGCCGGAAGTGGCGCTTGTCATCATTTCCACCGAGCAACTCAATTATTTTTGCACAAGTTTTAACTTTTTTCAATGATATTGGTATCCCACTATGAAAACAATTCGCAATATTAGTAATGTAAAATTGTAAAATTGGATTACAAAATGATGGTTTATTTAAATAGTATTACATTAAAAGAATGAATTGCATATAGTAATATTGTTAATTTTCCTAAAGAACCTAACCCTTTCCACCTATGGCATGGAGCTTAGAGCGTCTCCTCAGTTGTCCTATCCATGGAAGTGCTGTTTGTAAATCAAATATATTTTAATTTTTGTGCTGGGTACAAGGTACCTCAATTGATAATTAATATATTGAATAAAATTTTCGCAATACTAGGGTGAGAGGTTTTATCTCTAACCTTATGCTATTCTACTTAAGTCTGGAATTTGTTAGCCTCAGAGCAAAATTTAAATTTCATTTTATAATACTTTACAAGGATGTTTCTAAAGTATAGCTTTTGATTGATTGACGTTTAGCGTCCTTTCTCTGCAATGAAGCTATATGAAACAGGTGAAGCATATACTTCTTAAAATAGGAATCGAATCTCGGCTCGGTTTCAATACAAGCCGAGCACAAGCACTGGGAGTCAAAACAATACAAGATCTACGGGCATTTACAAACTGTAGTATTTTTCAAAAAAAAAAAAAAAAAGCAATGGATACTTTGATGGTTCTTAATAGAGTAATAGAGTATCTTGCTAGAGATCTCTGTAGCAAAGCGATATTAAGTATATTTCTGATCGTACATATGAACGTATTGTGGGCGAGTAATTATTTTGTCAAATTACTACATTTTCTAGAATTGTATTTTCTAACCATTATTTAATCTTTCAATTTAGTTTTACCAACTGCTCTTCAACGAACATGATTCTCAGTTATGTGTTTAGTTTGATCTCAAAACAATGAAATAATTAAAGGAAACACATTCATGTAATTAGCATTTGAAGCAAGTAGAGCTTGCGCAATTAGATTTATATTTTTAAAGAAAAAAGTAATATGTGGTTTTATTTAAATAGATTTCCTCTAGGATTAATCCTTTTTAATTAGTGCTGATTCCCCCTCCATTAAATAATAATAATTCATTCCTTTCTTCCCTTTTAATTGGTGCAAAATAATAGTTATAATTGTTAATGTTTTGTTAGCATTTGTGAACTGTAAGTTATAAACTAGTGTAGTGAGATGCAAATAGAGTAAATAAGATTTTTATTTAAATGATTTAAATAAAAGCGCTAAAAGCAGAAAAAAAAATAATAATAACAAAACACTTTAAAGGAGAAAGTAAATCATTACTAGTATATATAAAAATAATTGAACTCTATGTCAAGAGAAACAAATTAACGCCTCATAAAATTATTACAAAAGTTAATTTATATTAGGTATTAATTTATTAGACTTGGTAATACTTCATTTTTAATAGCTATCAGCAATAAATTATATTTCATTACTATCACTTTATGCTTTTAAATGGTTTTATTGTCTTCTAATGTTTTTCTTCATAACAGTAATTTACATAATGTAATGGGTACTCTTGTTGAAGTCTTTGAATATTGATCGTTTTTAGCATTTTTTTTTTGTTGTTTTAGAGTGCTTATAAGTCTGTTATTTTAATTTTAAATTTATTTACTTTTCCCACTTTTTCGTTAACTCATAGCCCTCCCCTTGGAGCCGCGCCTGCACACACACACACACACACACACACACACACATATATATATATATATATATATATATATATATATATATATATATATATATATATATATATATATATATATATATATATATATATATATATATATATATGTTACTGCTGGTTGCCATCCAAATGTGTTAACACCGTCAGGTACTTCCAGTGCTCTCATATTATTCCATACTGCACAAAAACATGTGAATTTTCGACACGTCATTATATCGGTGGTGGAATGGCTACATCTAGTGTCAATGCGCCTTTGCTGTTCCAGAAAGTTCCATTCTTATCCAGCTTATGCATTAACATTCTCATTTACACGCAAAAAGAAACAACTGCCTTTAATTCCTAATTTTTCACGTTTCATGAGCAAAATTTTATTCACTTTGACATGTTTCTGATATTCGTGAGGAAGAATGTCGAACCCCTGCCCCATGGTTTATATTTTAAACATATATGTAAGGACATGCCTTCTCTGGAGGTGAATTTCATGGTATTCACACTTACGGTTCAAAAGTTCTGATGCTCCAAATTTCAGGTTTAATGACTTCACGAACAACGCTGTAGCTCTGAGGGCTAAATTCTCATGAAATTTTCATGAGCTTTATCGAAGTTATGTGTGATTATACACAAAATTGATGATAAGGACTGTCAGCCACTGAGAAACTTCAAGGTATACCTCTGAAGAGTTTTGTTAGATTTTTATGAAGTTTACATGAAACAACAACAAGAAAGAATTGCTTTCTCTCATTGTACACAAAAATCATCAAACTTGGCGCATTTATGATAAAGTTGTGCGTAGATATATGCATAGTAAAGACTGTTAACTACGATATTTATATTACATCTACTGATGTATTTCGCGGTTTAGCTTCAAAGACTATCATTACATCCTGATGAATATAGAACCGCTGGGAAAATATGCTGTTTAAAAATTTAAAAAAAAAAATCAACATTGGTACACGTATGTTGAAATTAAGCTTGAGCAGACACAGAGGTAGTATTGATAACCTCCACACTTTCTGAAATTCCTTCTTGTTTCACCTACTGTTAAGACAAAATGAAATTTTTGAGTTGGGGATTTTTGTTTTGTATGAATCCAGGATATTGATTTAATGCAAATCGCCAAAAGAAAATAAAAACGTTTTAGCATGAAATAAAACTAAGTGATCAGGGTTAAAAGATAAGAGCTATGTATTGTATATGCTCATTTATTTGCACTTTTTTCTGTCGTACACTAAGAAAATTCGTTACTGTCGTACGTACAATAAGAAGAATGTCGTAGATATTCAGTTTTCTAAATGAATGCAATATGATACAGTATCAACGTCATCCATTAAACCCATAGATCCAGATTTTAATCTTTCCTTCAAAGTATTAATTCGCTGATCTAAACGTTTGTACTTCAATGTCTGCATATTTGGCTGGTTCCCTACCTCCAGCAATAACATTAGACTTTCATTTTCTTGCTGTTCTTGGTTCAGCAACTCCAACAATGTAAACATATTGTAATGATCTTGATACAACTTCCTATTCAGTTTTGAATGACATCCCTCAACAATGTTAGCCGTTCTTGCACCTTCGACGTCGAAGCGATTTCACAATACTATAAAACAAAAGAATAACTAAATAATTATAGCAATGCAATGATATATTTGAATTACTTTTTAACTCTATCCACAACGACTCTGGAACTTATTACAGGAATAACTAAACATTTCTGACCGGAGCTAAACAATTTATTAAACAATTGAACAGTTTTCGCAGGTATGACATAAGATGAAAAACAGGTGTTTTGGCAGATGTCTTCTTGAAATATCTGCATTAAAAAAAGTAAAACCAAAACATTCTACTAGCCGTAACTGAAAGTAAAAGAAAAATATATACATTAATGTTAAAAATCTTAAATTCAAAGTGTAATGTTAATTAATAATGTATATTTTCAATTGAACTACATTTGTGGAATTTTGTACGAAATACAATTCGGGAGTCATATTCTATACGCCCTGTACAAAATAGTTATAAGAAATTCAGTTAATGCGATACAGCGAAGTCCGTTATAACATAAACTCAAAATAACTAAGATGAAATAAAATATATGTATTCACGACGCCAAAGTAGGATGTTTAACACGGCAATAGGAAATATTTTTCGGAATATAGACAATTATAAAAAAGTAGATTCAATCGAGAAAACGTTAATTTTGATAGTGATACTTACGGATGAAACTTTGCATCTATCTCGTTCCCCACGTTTCCACCAGATAATATAAAAAAAAACATCTTTATTGTGAACCATAGGTGCGACTTCTTGTAAATGGAGAATAGTGTCACCAATATTTTCCAATGGTACAAGCGATAGAGCTATGGCCCGAGAATCCATTTCCAAACTCTTTTATGTTCTTGGTACAGATAAGCAGTTTCAACGATTGGAGCTTTTCCCAAATACATTGCATGTAGTGATACTTCAACTCATTGTAGCGTTCGGGAAGACGCAAGTCACAATATTTATAACGGCTCTTTCAAACAGGGTTGTAACAGGGGACGCGGTGGCTCAGTGGTAGAGCGTTCACCTCTGGTGCTTGTAGTCCCGGGTTCGATCCCAACCCCCGTCAAGTGAACTTTGTGGTGGACAAACACCATGTGCGTGGGTTTTCTCGGGGTTCTCCCGTTTCCTCCCACTTCCTTCATTCCACCATTTCATTCATTACTCATCATCACCGTCTCCTTTAGCCTAACCGTGGGACGTAAAACTCAAATATTTCATTTCATTTTGGATTATAACTTTCATTGAAGGGAAAATAATGTTTTCTGGTCTTTTCTGCTATCAAAGCTGCTATCCTGAATAACGTTTCCTCTTCTTTATAAGAAAGAAGACAAAATAAGTATGGAAAAGTCTGTTCCAAATCGTTTCCATGTAAAGAATACAGTTGATGGAATATTCTGGGAACAACTTTAAATGTATCGTCCATTGTTATAACAGCTCAACAGCAGGGTTTTTGCAGTTTCTCGACCGTTACAAATACCTGTAATAGAAAAATGTAATTAATATTCATTGTTTCACTAACATTAAATTAAGTTAGAATAACCATTCTTACTAGTTCTTAGGCTCTCCACCTAGAAAAACAGAAAAATGATAATAAAAATGAAAATAACATTTCTCCAACACATAAGAAGAATTCTAAAATAGAATTTAAAAAGAAAAACTCTGAAAATCAGAACACAGGAAAGATCCCCGGGAAACATTCATTCCCCTAGAAAAAAGGCATACAAAAGTGTACCTTGAAATTTATAATACCTCAGACTAAGTGAGGAGTCCAAATATTTCCGAAAATATTTACTCCTCCTCTATCACATGTATAAAAATAACTATATATGTTCTATATGATGATGATATTGACGATATTTAGTTCTATAATAAAATGAAATATAAATTGAAGTAAATAAGTACTATAATTGTGCACATAATGTAAATTCAATTCCTCAATCAATATATCTTACCAGTAGACTATCTGATCCAACACCATCGTCTGCTAGAATAAATCATTTTCCATCTAATGTCTCTCTCTGCACCTTCCTTCTAAAACAAGATTATCTAATGAATGCAGAATTGGTGGACATTGTTTAGCACGTATGTCGTACAATTTACACATAACACCATCAAATGTTGACAAAGTAACAGACACTTCTTTACTTAATTCGGTTTGGGCAATTGCCTCTCTGTAATATAAGTAAATACGTTTCAGTTAATATAGTCTACATTGTTATGAAGCTACCTTTTAAATATTATAATGTTTTGTATAAGCCACATTTGTTAATATTTTATACAAAACAAAATAAATGGGTGAGTAGGGTGACTACGGCATTTTTTCACTCTTTTACTTGGCTATTTCACTGTTCTGTGGTAAAATCTGACAAACCAACTCTGTGCTTATTACACTACAAGTCTGTGGCTTGCACTACGATAGCAATACCCCGCTCACCGAAATTTAAAAAAAAAATAACTAAATGCCATTGTATTGCACCTTACAGGAAAGAAATGAACGTACCTGCAAACCTATGGAAGTGGTTGAATTAGAACCTCGATTACCCTGTTCGTCATTTTAACCACTATACATCTGGCTTCAATTGACGTTATTTGCGGCTCGTACAAATGTATGCCTCACGATTTTATGGGCTCATCTCCAAGAAGAAGAGTTGTTTTATATCCAAGTGTACATTTCATATAATTCTTCTCAACATTACGTCCGTTAATCCGATATAAACAATCTTTATATTCAAACAGTTTGCCTCCACGTTTAGTGTTAACAGAGTTCGACATATCTGTGAGGACAAAGACACTTGTTAGTACAAAAATATGCTCACAAAGCACTCCGAAGACAATCTATAATTTGGTAAGATGTGCGGCACGGACCCAGGGAAAATCTAGGAAATTACTGAGCTTGCACAAGTATATGACACACACCAAGTTCACTACAAGACAAACACACACGTTATATTTCCAGTGGCTTATTACAAGTTTCAATTCAAAGGTAGATATATTTTGAGTTTCTGAATTGTTCCCTTCCCAATTCAATGCTAATCAGAGGAGCAGTATTTATTTCGACTACTTAGGATGATTTTTGGTAAAAGTGAAAGTACGTACATCTATTTCCCCCTTTGTTGTATTGCAATTGTTTTCAAAATCGCAACTATTGATGCATTTTCGTTAATATTAAACTATTTTTTCCTAAATAACTGAATTCACATTAAATATAAAATTCCCAAGAAAAAATCCAAACTCAAAAATATATCTTC
Organism: Thermobia domestica; assembly: GCF_964235325.1. Taxonomy (NCBI): domain Eukaryota; kingdom Metazoa; phylum Arthropoda; class Insecta; order Zygentoma; family Lepismatidae; genus Thermobia; species Thermobia domestica. Next base: position 79,714,554 of record NC_137459.1, read on the forward strand.
GTATCAACAGTAGGCGAAACAGGAATAGACAAAACAGGAATTCCTGTTCCGCCTACAATCGTGATAACGTATAAATCTTGATAAATATTGCTGGAAGGCTAGTAGGCGGAACAGGAATAGCCGAAATAGGAATACATCCTTTCTAAAATCGATTAAAAACCGGTCTTACTAGTCTTTCAACCAATAGACTGAAATAGTGTAACGTCACTTCCTCTTCGTTGCCATGGTGATCGCTATTTTATTTTCTAAACAACAAGTAACCTAAACACCTAAAGGACCTAAATGCAGAGCAAAAACAGTGAGGAAATATTTCGAAATTGCAAACATTAGAGTAAATGAAATATTTATGTTACTTTTTAAATATTTCTAATCAATGAAATTAAAAAAAAAGAAACAGATATAGAAAAGAAAAAAAAGAGAAAAGACATGTACTCATCTTGTTCATAAGCAGATATTAACCTTAAATAATTCTGGAAAATGTTTGATTCATTAATATAAGTATCATAATATTACATACGTGAACAGGATTAATGCTGTTTAGAATATATGCTGAACCATTCATAATTGAATGTTTTCTTATTGCACTGGTTTTCTTTCTTTTCTAAAAAAAAAGGAAAAGTTGGTAGGGAATATAAGCAAATCTGACCTGTATACACTGATGGTCCAGATTGAAAATTTCCAAAGACTTGGTACTTTCCCCTTTCTTTTGTAATATTGTAGATAATATTGTGCACTTCCATTGTCAGGGGTGAGCATGAGAAAAGTAAATGCTCCAATAGAATTAACATTGTTATATTTTTTTTTTAAATCATATATTTTTAAAGTTTTCCTTGTACCGACAATTAGTCAATCTGCACGTTACGGAGTTTATAATTGGTTCTTAAGGTGGATTACGTGATAATGACGTTTACATTATTTGTTTGATTTCAACCTTATCACTTAGAGATATGTAGCTTTTAGAAATAAGTTACTTAGATATTAGTCTTTCTTTATGAATTTTCTCGATTTTATTCATAGTTTCTAAATGTACTTCCATATTATAAATCTCTATCCTTTTTCACCAACTTTATTAGTCTTTGCAACATTTTATAATTGTAAATACATTTACAGTCATTGTCCTTGTTCGTACTAGCTTTTAAAATACACCATTCGCTTCACGCGTTTGTATAGAAAAAAAAATATGGCTATCGCTATGGTAACGGAAAGGAAATTACGACATCACTATTTCAGTCTATATAGTTGATTATATGGAATTTCTAAAGTTATAAACACATTCGTAGTTCCTTTCAGAAGTACCCACTAAACTAGTGAGCTAAATTTAGTGCCTGGGTAACAAATGTTTTGCACTTATAACTTACTTTTGCATAATGATTTTATTTTACGCTTTCTCCGAAAATTTGCTCAGTTGTTGATGTAATCTCTTTTTGTTCCTTTATTGTTTCAACAGTATATATATATATATATATATATATATATATATATATATATATATATATATATATATATATATATATATATATGTGTGTGTGTGTGTGTGTGTGTGTGTGTGTGTGAGTGTGTGAGTTGGCAGCTGCACGCGGTTTTGGCTGATTATTATTTGATAGCATAAACATGCCTCTCAGCTACTTGTTCTCCCGTTTTTAGTTCTAGTCTATTGTGTCTGGCGTGTCAAATTACCTGCTACTTATTTAGTTTCACAATTAAGATATGTGCACATCTGATTATGTTTTAAAGGCAAATGAGAATTGTTTTAACGTTCTCGCTGGTGGTTCAAGGACTGCGTATTATTTTTGTACGAACTGATTACGGGGAATTTAATTTTCTCTCCTTGTGTTCCGGAAATCTGATAATGAGTTGAGAAAAGCAAGGAGCCCGAGGTAAATTTCAGAGGTTTAAGACTCTCTGTGAAGCATTCCGATTTATGAATGCACCAAAGAGAGAGAAGAGAGCAGAGATATATATTTCGTTCAGATAAATTTTCTTCAGTTTGATCCAGAAAGCAAATTATTCATGTTTTGCACTGTAAACAATATAGGTTCTATATATGAACTGGAAGAACACCATTTCAATAATTTATTTTGTGCTGATATTTGTGTATAGTATTATCATACGGGAAATTAATAGTTGAGGCGAACAATTTGAATTGAGTACTTCCTATCCTTTCCAACTTCTTTTGTATATTTTCCAAAGAATATTCATGAAGTAATAGTGATTAATATTTTAAAATAATAATAATAAAAATTATTAAAAAGAATATTCACACAAGTGCCTCTATATAGCATAAAGTAGTAGTATATTGCACAATAGAAACGAGCGATATTTTCTTTTTTTAAAAAAATGAGATAAACCCTCGTTATCCTTAATGCACTACTGAAGTATTTTCATTGAAATAACCAACAGGAAACGAAAGCTATGTGCTTCGATTTTTTATGTAAAAGTTACTTTGAAACTTTATTTTAGCCGTTAGATTAAATCATTCCATTTTCTGAATGATAGCAACTACTAGCAATGAATGGATTCTTTTTTTAAGAATAAATAATCGCAAGCAGTAATTAACGAAGATCACAAAGTTTTTAGGATATTAATCGTGAAAAATGACTTTTTGTCTTACTTTAAAAAAAATATGTTTATTTTTCGACAACTTAGTTTTGACCAAGGAACTGAATGGTTCTAAAACATCAAAAAAAGTAAGTATTATTTTTATCAAATTTGTTTTATTTTTATAAATTCATCATTATATTAAAATATCACAGAACCTATACTTAAAATTACAAGTTAGAAACTTATAGCTACCGGTACTTTAGTAATACTTAATAAACATTATTTAGTTAATTAACTGTCTTAGGAACATTACTTCCATCGTCTGAGAACAATGTTGACGCATTCAGATTAAGCATAAGAGATACACTATTTCAGTAAATGATATTTACACACCATCAAAAGTAAACAAGTTTATTATAACACTGCGCCCCCTTTAAACTGGCCATGTTTTGTACAACAGTACATGTTCCAGTTGCATTCGTGCACTCGGATTTTCTTATGAGAAGCGTGGAATCTTTGGGGGAGGTCCTATACTACAAGCCACTATCTATGTATAGTGTTGAACGGGTATTATTCTGCAGCTGAAAACACGATAAGTACTTGTAAAATACTTCCATCTATATTGTCTTAAAAAAAGTGATCGTTTTTATAGGAGGGTAGATATGAAGTGTAAGATCAAATTTCCATGTAATATCAATCATTTCCCTGTATAGTTTTATTGAGAAAGTGCAGAAGCTATGTTGAGTTAGAAAGGTTGAGAATTTCGAGTAGAAGCAAAATCTCTTCTACTATTGACTTACTAAAATATTCTATGAAATATTGAAAATATAAACTAGTTGCATAAGCAAAACGTTTTATTTCATCATTCTAGTTTATCGAAGCTTACCCATAATACCAACTTCAAAAACAACTGACAAACAAAACCAAAAAAATAGCATTTTTGTCTTATTATTCATCTTACATAAAACGTGTTTATTCATGACACACTCTAATACATTTCGTTTGATTAACACGCATTTGTAAACTGAAATTTGAACTCTGAGTTTCATTTTTGAAGTAAATGAAACTTTAAGTACAATAGTGCGTATCCATCTAATAGTTGTTTAATGCATATTAGGAATAAAAGTTACCAACAAACAAGACGTTGTTATGTACATCTTTTGACAGATGATTGTATTGTTACCTAGAACTGCTTTTTGTTACAGCATTTCAATACTTATATATCTCTTGTTCCTATAGTCTTTTGTGTCCCTTGGAATAATAATAAAATATACAATACATAACGTTGTTTTAATCAGTAATTTATTTTTAGTTTTGATGATGTTTGAATATCGTATAAATTAGTATGGTTTGGACTTCTATTAATAAGATTTTTTTTGCGGATTTTGCAATTTAACCATTCTGGTATATTGGTAATACATCATTCATTTTTTCTAGCCATAAATCATTTTCGGTAATTTCACCTACGGAAGAATAACGAACACTCTGCTGAGTTACATATTTTAAAACCACATTCATATTTACTCTACAGCATTAGGTGGTTTATCGTTTAGACGAAATCAATTGTGAAGCAAGCATTGAAATCACCAGTGTTTTATTAAAAGAGATTAATTTTATAAATCGTTTTTTTTTCTTTCTCTGGTAGAAACAGAAACAGCGATTTTAAATGTAGTGGTTTCAAAGGAAAACTTCCGAAAAGTGAATTTAGTAGACGAGTCATTTTAAATGTTTATTCTGTATATAACTAAAAGTTCCATAATTTTCTGCTCAACTAAGCACTAACCTTTCACATCACTCCCTATGTCATGCTTGATCAATTGGAAACGAAACGCAAATTTTAATATTAATTTTGCATCATAATACAGTGGAGGTCGCTGCAAATGATTACTGCAATGTGTATGTATTTATCTATGTGTGTCTGTTTGTATGTGTTTGTGTCGTATTTGTTAGAATTAATTTACTTACTTATCTAAGATTTGATTGGCTTTTACGTATTTCAGTGAATAATCTAACGTTCAGATGTGTACACCGCTATTAATTCTATTAACTATGCTATAGTTGTTATTTTTTTATGTTAAGCTTAAACGTAGAGATTTTTTTTTCTCTCTTAATTTGGGGTAAATAACTTGACAATTCAACCAAAATTATTTTAAGACCAATATTCATGTACTGCATTTGTGTAGATTGTTTCGTACTAGCAAAGATTTATCTGTGACAGAATAATCAATTTTACCCAGTAACACAATCTATGTACATATTAATAACTTGCGTCCCATTTTTCGCAGCTCATCATTGTTTTCACCAGATATATTATGAAGATAATTCTTATAAGCAACTTACATATAATCAGAAAGAAAAGGATGTCATGTCATGCCTATCTGTCAATCAGATGTTTCACTTAATCTCTCACAATCTTTGGATCCAAAGATCAAATATATTCCAAGCAAAAGTTTCTTTGTAGGCCTTATATCTCGAGAACTACATATAGTGTAACCAAACCAAAACAACCAATTTACTCCGTATGATGTGCTCAAAAATATGAAAACTCGATTTAGGGACCGTTCAAAAATTGTGTGGTCCCTGATCCACAAAAATCAATATATTTCATACAATCATTTTCCTGTACGTCCCATATTTTGAGAACTACACATAGTGAACCTAAACCAAAACTACAGATTTACTCAGTATGATGTGCTTATTCCGTAAAAATTATGAAAACTTGATTTAGGGGCCGTTCAAAAATTTTGTGGCCCTGATCCACAAAATTCAATATGTTTCATTCAATCAAACATTTTCTTGTACGCCCCATATTTTGAGAACTACATATAGTGTAGCCAAACCAAAACCAACATTTAACTCAGAAGTAAGGGACCATATGGTTGTCGCGCAAATCAGATGCAGATATACGCCATCTGATTGAGCATGTAAAGATATGGATAACACAGAAATTTAAGGTGCTAAGGGCCATAGGGAGCGGAGCGAGGAAGGAGGAAAGATTGAATGTCGGCAAAATTGAAGAAAGTCAGGAATGACGGGAAAAGTTAATATCTTGCAAACAGGGAAAGAAAGTCAACCAAAAGAAAGAAACTAAACATAACAAGGGCATCAAGGACGAAGAAAGATCATAATCAGGGTTGCCATCCGGACCGCAGTGTTGCCAGCGCTTCATAACATTGATATGGAAGATGTAGCACAGTATAGCAATTCACGCACAAGGGAAAATATTATTAACACAAAAGACAATTGAAAAGACTCTGTACACGTACGTAAAAAGGTTTAACGATAGTCGTGAGTGAATAATGTACATGGGGGAGAACAAATGTAGACATGAAAGTGAAAGGGATACGCATGATAACACAGAAACGAAAGTGTTTGGGAGCATCGTTCCATGATGATGATGATCGGTGTTCTGCCCGAAGGCAAGTTTTGACCTGAAGGTCCCTGAGCTGGATGAACCTATGGTGGTTTGCTATTGCCTTCCATGGGCTGATAATGACGTATAAAGTACGGGAGCTACAGTTTAACGAGGGATCCGAACCTTTTCTGTTCGATCCGGGATTTGCAAATCTTCCTGGAAGAAGTTTTGTGGCCCAATCTTCAGGGTAAGGATCGTGTTTTGCTTTTGGTTGACTCCTGGACTCCAAACAAGGAAGACACTCTTTACAACATGACAGTTCCTAACGGTGTTCAATTCTACAAAAAGCTGATTCCCTCGAAATGTACAGGCATTATACAACCTGCTGATGTGTTCTTATTTCGTCCATTCAAAAACATGGTGAAGTTCATCACAGATAAGTTAGTGTTCTCCGGTATTAATGTGTGGCAACGTGAGAACTTTCTTCGCCTTCAGTCATTTGTTCATTACCAGTTTTCCTACAGGCGATTCCAAAAGATGATACGCTTTGCGTTTTTCAAATGTGGCTACTCCAATGAACATCCTGGACAGTTTGAAACACCTTCCGCATATTGCTTTGAAAAAAGACTCACAGAGGAATGCTGCAGAGTCCTTTTTCAGCTTGCTTTCATCCGCTGTGCTCACTGTGAGAAATGTTTATATGTTGACCACACATTCATTCGTGATCTTCACGTCAACTGCAATTAAAATACAAATGGTGCATACTGTTCTCTATTTTGCTCCATTTATATATTCACGCGGGTGTAATATTCACTCACGACTACGTTAAACCTTTTTACGCACGTGTACAGAGTCTTTTCAATTGTCTTTTGTGTTACTAATATTTTTCCTTGTGCATGAATTGCTATACTGTGCTATATCTTCCATATCAATGTTATGCAGCGCTGGCAACACTGCGGTCCGGATGGCAACCCTGATTATGATCTTTCTTCGTCCTTGATGCCCTTGTTATGTTTAGTTTCTTTCTTTTGGTTGACTTTCTTTCCCTGTTTGCACGAAATTAACTTTTCCCGTCATTCCTGACTTTCTTTGCCGAAATTCAATGATTCCTCTTTCCTCGCTCCGCTCCCTATGGCCCTTAGCACCTTAAATTTCTGTGTTCTCCATATCTTTTCATGCTCAATCAGATGGCGTATGTCTGCATCTGATTTGCGCGACAACCATATGGTCTCTTACTTGTCAGTATGATGTGTTTATTCCTCATAACATACAAAAAAAAAAAAAAAAAAAAAAAAAAAAAACTTGATTTACGGGTCATTCCAAACTTTTGTGGAATATATATTCTTATGTGGTTCAGACCTCTAGCTACATACTTGTTTCAATCTAAAACTTTCAAATAATAACATACAATTTGAATTTAGACTTCGTTACGTCTAACACTTTTTTTATTTATATGAAACAATTAGAATATAGTGCACTGTATATCTTGCACTCAATATGCGTACCACCAGTTTAAAATATGCATATTAAGTTGTTCATACTCAACAGTTGTTTTAATTTCTTCTTTATGTTACTATTTATATGTGATTATCTTTAGTTTATATTTGCTGTACCAATTAGTTCAATAGATCGTGAGTCATTTACCCACTAATCCAATTCAATAGAATTAGTTTTTATTATTGATTTATCCATTCCGAACTCTTCCACTATCTTCTAATATTTCATTTTCATCTTTAATTCTTCTTAGCTTTCAAAATACGTTCCTCTTCCACGCTTAAACACCGAAATGTTCTCTTTCAAATCATGCATTACCTTGATAATGGTACATTCTTTCCTTTTCTGTTTCTCCTATGTATCTCGCATCGCAGTAATTACAGATGTACATATACACTATTTCTTTTCCTTCTTGTAACATGTCATTATTATTATTATTTTCTTCTTTTATATTATTTATTAAAATATTAAAAAGACAGCATATCGTTCGCAATCGATGGAACTCTTCTGATCTTGACCAAATCTGAAATGGTGATTAAACTTCATGAGCTTACTACATGCATGAAATATTTTGTTGTGCAGGCCTTTCGTCCGTCAGTTGTTGGCCATCAACGTTCCCGTTCGACTTAGTAAAATGTTATTATATGGGGATATGATATTGACAATAGGCCCTACTAATCTAATCTTGACACAATTTAGCATAGTAGTAGCTATCGTGTAGCTTAGTAAGTTGGTGAAACATTATGATTTACAGGCCATTCTTTCTTGAGTTATTGACCACCAAAATCTTGGCTTGGACTGAGTAAAATGAAATTTCACTAAATCACGATTGATAAGACCCATACGATCTTGACCAATCTTGATGAGGTGATAAAGGGTCGATTAGATTTGTACACATTTGAGCAACTATATAAAATATTATGGTGTGCAAATGTTTAGTTCTGAAGTTATTGACCATCGAATTTGAGTTTGAACTCATGAAATCAAGAAATTTCGCTAAAATACAACTGGTGGAACTCATTTGATCTTGGCCAAATTTGGCATGGTGGTAGATTTTCATGATTTTACTACGTATATGGAATATTATGCTGCGCAATTTTTGAACCTTAAGTTATTTCTGATCGAATTCATGATTTGAATTTTATCAAGTGGGGACCTTTAGTTATCGAGTTATTACCCGCCAAATTTCGGACTTAGATTTAACTAATTTGTTACGGGAAATGTATTTGCAATCAAGACTTGCTATAAGTCAATGAATGACGAATATTTCCTCTATAGGAAACTTTCCTAGTTTTAGGAAACAAGTCAGGCTTTGCCATTTTTTCTCGTGTGTGTGTGTGTGTGCCTGTGTGTAAGGGTTTCATACATCAACTGTCGTTATGTAAAATCATTACGAAGTTTAGAAATAAACAGTTATATTAGTAGCTTTATATATAAAAAAAGTTTTATAAGGTACACAAGGACAAAACAAACCTGTGTTCCAAAGTAAATTACTCACGAACAAGCTTTTATGTATAAAAATATTTTATTTGTTTTCGCCTTTGGACTGTGCATTTGTTTGCTGCAAATTCATTGTAATGAACACGGAAAGACGCAGATTTATTGCATTGTCAGATAAGAAATACAGACAACTTCCTTAAGCACAGCCCCCATGATATTTCTAAAAGTTTCGTAACAAATGCCTTGCATGACTTCATGTCATTATTATTAAATGGTGTTGTGAATAGCTATTCAGTTGAATCACCAACTATGTTGCTCACATGGTTTCTGGACATGCGACGCACGAATCACGCTGGTCCAACTTACGAACAATGTTAGTATTGGATACTTCGTTGATAGTAATAAGTGATGCAGTTCGTGTAGCATTGCAATAACTACCTTGCAATTATAAAATACATTTTTTTTTGCCTCTGGATGGACTGTTTTCTGACAACTGAAATCCGTCTTAGGGTGAACCAGTGCTACAGTTTGCGTTTCCACACATGTGCAGTAGCACTTATTGTTCATGGAAAAAAAATGCACAAGTTTGGTTTGCTAAAGGTAATGACAATAATACTAGTAAATCTACTACTACTACTACTACTACTGCTACTATTACTACTACTACTACTACTACTACTACTACTAATAATAATAATAATAATAATAATAATATTTATTTCTGTGCCATGAACATCCTAACGGCAAAAATACAGCACTTTATCAAACAAGATTAATACATATTGCATACAATGCGAGCTACATACTAAAACAATAAAACATAATGATAAAATAAAACAATATCGGATTAATAATTCCTTGTCAAATTAATATAAAATATTTTTAGTCTCAATATAGCTACATCGCCATAAATACTAAAAATAATATTTGCCAAACTCTAAAATTCATGCTTCTATACTGATAAAAATAAATTAAACTAAATTGAAAGAATTGGTCAATCTTTTTAAAATTACAGATTTCGGATTCAAAGGAACTAATGTTGATCTATTTCTTGTATTATACATTGGTACACTCATACATATATTATGCAAGCAATATTCACTATGATAGCTATTGTCTAGTAGTTCCTTAATAAAATCTCTTTCAATAAGTTTTCTCCTGTCGCTCAACTCCTGTAATCTCCAAAATTGACACCAGTATGCATAACTACGTGAGTAGTAATCTCTATTCATTTTATGGCATAGTAACCAAATAAAACATTTTTGTACTGACTCAATTTTGTTTGCCAACGTTATACTATACCTATACTATTCCAAGTAACTAAACGAAACTCTAATCTTGATCTTGTAAGCACTCTGTGTATATATATATGTATATATATGAACTGGTATTTCTAAACTCAGGCCATTGTTTAAAAATATACCCTATTATTCTTCTCGTCCCTTGGATTATATCATTTATATGATAGATAAATTTCATATTTCTGTCGAACACTATACACACATCTTTACTGTGTTCGGATTTATGCAATGTTACTCCATTAATTACATATTTCCTCACGTAGTACTGGGTTTTGTTAGTATATGTTATGTATTTAGTTTTCTCACGATTTATTTTCAAAAGGTTATTTTTACACCATGTACTAACAGTATCTAGATCTTCCTGTAGTAAGTAGTTATCATACTCACTATTTACTATTCTAAATAATTTTATATCATCGGCATACAACAAAATATTTGAGTATTTATTTTTCCCAGGCAGATCATTAATAAATACGGAGAAAAGAAATGGTCCCAGAGGATATCCCTGAGGTATGTCATTCTTTATACAACCGTAACTAGAGGTTATTTGACCAATTTTTACTTTAAATGTTCTGTTTGCTAGATAGCTCAAAAACCACAGATTTCGGATGTACAATGGAGATAGGCCTATATTTCTTAATTTATGAATAAGAAGTTCATGCTGTATGTAATCAAAATCTTTTTGACATCTCTCTCTCTCTCTCTCTCTCTCTCTCTCTCTCTCTCTCTCTATATATATATATATATATATATATATATATATAGTGTCTACTTGTAATCTATTCTTAAGTCCTAGATCTGGAAAATCAGTAAACTGTACAAGATTCGTAACAATCGATTTCCCTTTATAAAATCCATGCTGAAATTAACTTAATTTCTTTTTTGCTTTAAAATGTAAATGTTTGTGTATTATAATTTCAAAAATCTTGCAAAATGCATTGACTAATGTTATTGGCCTATATATATATATATATATATATATATATATATATATATATATATATATATATATATATATATATATATATATATTTGTAATTCTACGATCACCTGTTTTGTGTACTGGTACAATGTATACTTGTTTCCACATTGAAGGAAACTCGCCATTTCTCAGGGATGCATTATATTTGTCAAAGCAGTTAACAATTCAGTACTACTCCTACTACTACTACTACTACTACTACTACTACTACTACTACTACTACTACTACTACTAATAATAATAATAATAATAATAATAATAATGTAGAGGTTAATCAAATCCACGTTTGACATAAGGAATATTGGTATATGGACAATTACTCGTTTACTTGCCTATATCGCAACTAATATCTGGTTCAAATAGTAGCAAATTATGCTGTAGGGAATAACAACAAATTTGTTACTTTTCAATATGTTTAATTCTAAAGCATACTTTATTATTTCAACACAAATATTTGCTAATATCTTACCAACCTTTGATAGCGCTAGATTGAGGAAAATGTATTTATTTTTATGTGCATTAAAACATAAGAAATAAAAGAGAGTACAGAAATACTGATGAAAGTAAAGTCAGACCGCTTTTAGTGCTATTCATTAGCTTAGTTTGTAATTATAACAATTCTAACCTAATTGCCTTGCATGTCGAACATATATATGTAGCACTCGTTTTATGAAGCGATGAGCTCAAATGACGTGTGTCACAAACAAATATTCACCCTACTATAGCATGTATAGGTAAGCTGATTGACTGCCTACCTATTTGCAGGCGCTAATTCTCGTGTTATTACTAGAGAACAGTGCTAAGCATGTACGGGTAAACTGATTGGCTGCCTACCTATTTCTAGGCGCTAATTCTCGTATTATTACCAGAGGACAATGATAAGCATGTACGGGTAAACTGATTTTTGTCTGCCTATTTCTAGGTGCTAATTATCGTATTAATACAAGAGGGCATTGACATATATTTGTTTGTCTTTTTTTTAAAAAAAAAAATATGAATTATTTTCGTTGCGGTAAGGAGCATTTTATTTTAATTTTTATAAATAACTTAAGTAAATGAAGATTATAAATAAATAGACAATTAAAAGAAATATATCAAGCAACTTGAGAAAAATACTAAAGGGTAAAAATAACAAAAGTGCTAAAAAGCAGACAATAATAATAATAAAGTGCTTTACAACAGAAAATAATTTGTTTCTATTACATGTATAAAAGAAGATGGAGTCGTGCCAAGCCCAACAAATTAGTGCCTAATATAAATTTATTTCCATGGTAATTTTATGAGGCATCAGTGTGTTTGGCTTGGCACGACTTCAAGAAAGATTTTTTATAGATAATAGTAATAAACTAGTTTCTTAATTTTATATTTGTATCTATATTATTATTATTATTATTATTATTATTATTATTATTATTATTATTATTATTATTATTATTATTATTATTATTATTATTTTATTATTATTATTGTTGCATCTTTCTAGTTTTTCTTTATTATATTTTATGTTTTTTTAGTGACTTTTATTGAAGTCGTTTCACTTTTTTATTTTTTTTCAATTTTTCTATTTACTTTTAAGTCACTTTTGAAGTCAGTTATGTTTTTTTTTTTTGCAAAATATTTTATTTTCTGCATTTAATGCGTTTTTTTTAAGTCAGCTATTTTTATTGTATTTTTCATTTTTTTCTTTCATTTTCAGTTTCCAAATAGTTCGGTTAATTACCTAAACTAAAGATGTGAAACAAACTTTCTATAAGATTGATATCCCTACGAAACATGCATGAAGACATGCGTAATAATTAGTTACCAAAATTATCGATTCTTCTGTTATAATTATAGATAACAACCTTCCTTGTGAATACCTCGGCGCATCAGTGAAGTCTCCAAAAGAATGCCAATTAGTCTAAAAATGTAGTTAGCCTTTCGCGAATGAGATGACGTTAATATCTCAAATCGCAAGGTATACTAGTTCCATCAGGTCATGTTTAAACTTATTTGATATCTGATAGTTGAGACTAGTAAATGTGCAAAAAAGTGTTGGAATTCTTAAAATGCGATGGAAGATATTGCGCCTTGAAGATGAGTTAATTTTCCCCAAAATTATGCTACGTTTTACAATTGTATTTCGATAAAGATACAAATTGTCGAAAGTAGCCGTCATCAACTCAATGCTATTGTGATGTAATATTCTCTCTTCATTGAGAAATAAATTTATGTGAACTGATTTACTAGGAAACCACTGAAATATAACTAAATATTCTTCAGTTATTAATTTCCTTTCTTTCCCAGTAATTGCACACAAATGTTCATCAAATATTCTTGAGTACTTTTTTTATGGCGTTATATATTTTGGTTATTTTATATGGTTATTTTCTTACATATTGTTTTATTGATTTTTTGTGTCTGTTTTCTTTTTCAAGTGCCCAAATAGCTACTAACAACAAACCTATAAGGAGTTACGGTCGCCCATTGATAGATCCCTTATATCTGTTTTCAAGAGTCGAAGATTTGACTCTAGGCCATGTGAATTCGTAGTAGACGACATTGAGAGAGGGAGAGAGAGAGCGAAAGAGAAGGATTACTCTTGACACCAGATACAAGCGCTCTACGAATGGCTCATCGTAAGTACTTATAGGTTTGCTGTTAGTAACCTGCGGATAGATAGCCATTGCAAACGGGAAGCATGAGCATAACAATCAGTTCAAAACAGTCGATTTTGATGTCCAAGGTACTTTCTCGCAGGGAGCGACCAATCAGGTGGTGCGGTGGCTCAGTGGTAGAGCGTTGTGCTTGGGGTCTCTGGTTCGATTCCAGCTCAGGCCGTGTTGATTTTGTGGTGGACAAACACCTTGCTCGTGAGTTTTCTCGGGGTTCTCCCGTTTCCTCCCACTTTCTTCATTTCTCATCATCACCGTCTCCTTTAGCCTAACCAGCATAACCGTGGGACGTAAAACTCAAAGATTGCATTCCATTTTTTAAATGCAACAAATCACAAACTTTTCTTCAATGTTTATCGCGGGTCGGATGCGAACAGCGAGCCCCACTTAGTCATCACTGCTTTTGCTAACTGAATAAAGATTGTTAAAGATAATTTACAATTTAACTCCAGAGATGTATTAATAACTGCAAACAAAATTACAGCATGTTAGCAATTAAAGTATGAAACGTTTATTTTAATAGGTTTTGAAGGTTCTTGTATAGGTTTTACTGACTTTGAGTTAAAAAATCATTGACAAGTTTTATTATCGTTCAGAACGTACCCTAATTGTTGTATCGAAACATTTTTTACCCGGTTCTAGAATTCACATTTCATATTATACATTCAGAATATGCACTCGTGTGCTACTCATGTATCTACGTCATATGATAAAACATGCCATAAAAATTGAGATATTAATATAAAAATTAATTTCTCGATCACAGCCAATAGCAACACTGTAATTTTGACAAGGTCAAACAACATAACTTAACATTGAACACCTCTGATTTAAACACTTGTAAAGAAGTAAAAAGAGCTGACTTCTATGAAATACAAAAGGAGAGGAAGTCACTAATATTTATGTGTATAATATTGATTATAGTGATGTTTTAAGCCAAATGTTCTATATTCATTTGAGTCAACCTTCCTTTCTGCATATTTCCTTGAGTCTAATGCATGTTCTAAACGTATTGTAAAAACAGTTTCTTTTAAACCAGAAATAACCAGTTTAATACGACAACCAGATAAACTGCTTTTTTTAAAGTCTTCAAACACTGACACGACGCACCAAAGATCTTAATCCAACCAGAATATTATTTGATTGGTGGAAATGTGGTCGTGTCGCAAGTGACATTATCAGTGTTGTTAGTCTCACCAAAGATTTGACCGTTGGTGCCTTAAATTAACTCTGTCTCTGAAATGTATTTGCCAAAAAGTTGAGAATGTTTCATGAACTAAGAATTTTCCGACACTCTCTGACACTCTATGACATACTGTATTTGCTTCTTTCTTTCTTTCTTTCCTATCTACATGTCAAGAGTCCAATTCTAAAGTTTTATCAAGGATTTCTTAGCACCTTGTACTACAACAATTACGTGGGTGAACTGGACTGCATTTGTCTTGAGAACACACTTGAAACTACTCAAGTTTACTGTGATTAGAATCCGTACTCTAAGCGTAGAAACAAATGTTTAGTATTTGAGTATTAAATTATAATTTGTATCGTAACAAGCATTCAATAATGTCATTCCTATGCAATCTTACTGAGGAATACACACCGAATTGCTAGCATCTGTTGAAATATATGTGTAAAAGTATTCTAATTTTCAGGTTAACTGCAAGTTGATTTGGAGTTTTATTGAGTTTATTTTTTACCACTTTTTAAAATAGTTTTCTTTTATTTTCGATAATGAATACTTATACTCTGTGACAAGTTACTTTTTTTTAAATTTATGTTTTCTTTCCCTGTTTTTTTTTTCTTTTAAAAAGTAATGTCCCCTGTAATTAGAAACGCTGACATATACAAATATTTACTTATCTATCATTGAAGTCCGGTTAGTGGGCATGCGACTTCCATTGAATTTGTTTTATTGCCAATGGAGTTGAATAGCTATCGATTCTCCAGAGTAATGTTAAATCTGACAAAGCTTAATTTGACTCAATTGTGGAGTGAGCACTCCCATATCTTCCGCATTTCATTCTGTCAAATGCCGGCAACTGACGTAATCAATCAACAATTGTCTGAAACGCATTCTTCTTCAGGCTATGTTATTTATTCGTGTTTGTCAAAAACACAAGAAGTAGAGCAATAATGAAGTAACGTATTCATTAAGAGACTGTAACATTTTTAGCAATTACGTAAAACTCAATGTTTGTTAGAAAATTTAATGTTGTGGTATATTAAACAAATATTTTGTTTCACTTGGTGACAGGGTTGAGTGATTACACATAAAACAAATCTAAATTCTAAAAAAAAGTATTAAAATTGTCCTTACAAATATGTATGGATGGGTAGGTAGATTTTGATATTTTATAAACTATCATATTGACTTCGTAAGATAGCCTTACCTGTATAAATAACAAACAAGTACTACAATTTGCGCACATGATTATGCTTTTAACGTTTTAAATCGTCTGTGGTCGAGAGAAAGTTTTAAGCCAGAGAAGCCATGCGAAAGGAGAGACTATTGTACATAACAACAACAATGCTTGCTTCTGATACCCATGCACTTTCGTGGTCGCCGAATCTGACGGGTTTCTTAACTCTCAAAGACCCACTCCATTTCACACTTGCTGTCGGTTGTTTGTCGGCTTCAGTTTTCAATACTTTGTACGCTCTGCAGTTTTCAACGAGGGTACAACAATATGAAATGTTAGCTTACACATGTTCTTTTCTACAGTCTATGCTATTAATATGAACTCTGGAAGTTTAGGTTTTGCTTCGGTTGATGCAAGTAGCAATTTTGCAAGAAATGGGATTTATGCCTTTGACTCTATCCTGCCTTTGAATAATTTTATTTTTTATAAAGAAAGAAATAGTTTAATACATCTGTGTAAAACTGGTTTTCTACGTGACGTAAATTGCTAGAAATTGGTGTAGTTTACGTAATAAAAGCGTAACAAGTAAATTGCCTTGCCAACCTTGGTTACAATACAATAGACTAATAAACTATAAGGAATCAGCATTAAAACCAGAAGTAATATATATATCACTTAAGGTTTTAATATAATGATAAGTTCGGAGATGAAACATGTTATTGGGAAATCAAATAATATATTTATATATATGCAAGTGTGGTTTGTCCGTGCGTGCCACAAAGGCTCCGAAACCAAGACCCGGAGCTCCATGTGAGTTATATGGTATTGTAGCCCTGTATCCCCCATCCATGAAGAAGGTTTCGGTTTGGGCCAACAGGGGTCCTAGAGGCAGAAAACGCCCTAGCAACGGTGTTACTGTGCTAAAAAATTGGGTTAAATTTTAACGACAATGCGTGCATTTCTTTATTTTCAATTTCATTGTTGCTTTTCTTTCTACACAAGTCATTGTTGATCGAATATTCCAGAACGTTCTAGAATTATCAACAATCACTGAAAATGTTACAGACTGTTATAGAAGTTACCCAAATGTTCGAGCATGTTCTAGAATTTTCAGGGTGCTCTAGAACCTTCCAAGATCTTCTGATCCAAGGAGTTCTACAATGTTCCAGAAAGTTCGAAATTGTTGTAGAATGTGCCAGCATGATATATTATTTTTCTATAGGTTCGAAAATGTTCTAGAATGTACACCACTAGGAAGGTATACATTAAGAATACGGGGTCATTTTTATTAAAGTTTTCAGGTATCTTTATCATTATGCTCAGGTTCTTCTCAACCTATTTAATGTTTTAAAAGGAAAATGGTGGGGTTACGTCAAGATTATAGGAGCCAGACAAAAGAACCTACCTTAACCTAATCTAACCGAATCCGAGCTACTACTACTATTGGTATTACTACCAGCACTACTTAGTACTACTACCAACTACTACTACTACTGTTTATACTACTACTACTACTACTATTTGTTCTATTATTACTACTGCTACTACTCTTACTACCAACCAACCAACTATTAATATACTTCTACTAATGGCTGCCTTCCATATCTAAACACAATTATCTCTGTTGCGCTCCTGAAGTTTACCTGTTCCAGATTGAGTATCGCCATGCTCCAACACAAGAAAAGTCTATATAGAGTAGCGACACTATTTCCACAAAGAAACGTGTTTCAGAGTTACGGTAAGAATTACTTATTCAGAGGCATAATTAACTAAAATTATAGATTACTGAGAAACAACTTTTCTGGAAGGTTCATTGATAGAAAAGTAAATACATGTCAGTTTCATTTTCAAATTACTTAATGCTCTTTGGCACCAGTGTGCTCAAATAGCACCAAAGAAAGTTAACAGGCAACGATGGACCGGAGTTTGAGCCATTACATTTATTTGCAAGTTTGTTTAAAAGAAGATATAATGTCTACATACATAGCTGAAAATACAATGATCATCGCTTATCGGCCTTTTGGCTAAGATCAAAGTGTAGAAATACAATGATGGTTTAAGAATTATCACAAACTACCTAAAATGTTCATTTTTCGCACGAGGAAAATACGTTTATATGAAATGAATTACTCTCAATAAATTGGAAATTAAATATATGCCAGGAAAACTTTTAAAATATAAGATCGGATATCCTATGTTTAGCAGAAGGGGTCCAGCTCTTTTTTTCTAAAAAAAATCGTTACAATTTTGGTAATTTCTGTTCACATTAGTTTAGTTTAGGTTAGGTTAGGTTAGGTAAGTTTAGTTCAGCTTAGGTTAGGTTAGCTTAGGTTAGGTTAGCTTAGTTTATGTTATATTGTGTTAGTACAAGAGTCCAGCGCAATTTTCCAAAAATAAAAAAAATGATAGGATTTTGCTTATTTCTACTAATATTAAGTTAGTTTAGGTTAGTTCAGGTTAGTTTTGGTTTGTTTAGGTTAGATTATGTTGGATTTGGTTACGTTATGTTATGTCAAAGTACTTGCATCATCATCAGTACTAAGTGTATTAAACGTAATTTAAGAGTGCTAATTAATAATAACGTTAAACAGAATGCCGAAACGTAAAAGAGGAGGTAATCTAGCAACTAGATAACAAATGTAGTTTATAAGCATGTATTGTAATTAAAAAAAACTTAGTTACGTATGAAATAAAATGAAAATAACATTAAATGTATACCAGACTTTCTTTTCACTACAATTTTCATTATTTGAATTTAATAACATTATTGTTGCTTTTCTTTTTAAATGAATTTCCTCTCACCAAATTTTCCATTCTTGCATAATCGTGCACTTCATTCATAAAAGTTTGAAAATTATTAAATAGTAACAAATCAATTTATAGCGAGTCGCCTATCTCCTATAAACATATTTTCCCCGCGCGAAGAACGGGCATTCCATCTAGTAATAATAATGCTAAACATTCCCGTTAACTCTTACCGTTTTTCAATTACGGGGATCCGATATTGAAACACGAAGTGGTTTTAATAAATGGACAACGACTAAGATGGAATCTACTCTTTAATTCTTCGAACTCAATCCACATATATAAAATTTCCGATTTTGCTCAATGTGATTGAACACTGAAACACTTATTAACTCCTAATGCTTACTTCTTAAGGATCAGCATTTAACAGCAATGCATTTTTACATCCTGTGTTATTATGTATGTATTGCTATCATGCTTCTTGTATTTGAATTTATAAAATATTTAGTAACTAAGTATGCGTTAATTTACAATATTAAATTATTCCTTCCTCCTTACATGTCTAGTGGATAGGACGCGCGCCTTTGGTGCACAGAGTGTCGAACTTAATTCTCAATACAAAAGTATTGAGCGCTTTACGATGATTCGAATTTAATCTTAAAGTGTAGATAATTGTTTGATTTATCCTAAGTGTTGAAAAGAGACGCTAAGCTTTAAGAAATAAACAAACAACTTTTAGTTTAAATAGAGTAATAAGAGCGGGTCTACACTCTACTTCTGGGAGGCTGATTTATCGCTACATCTTTTCATTTCGATTCTGATACCTTTCAACAGAAGCTCTGCAGAGACGAAAATGAAATGAAACAAAATATTTAAAATTTACATCCCACGGATATGTTGTATAGGCTAAAGGAGATGGTGATGATGAGAATGAATAAAATTGTGGCATGAAATATGTGGTAGAATCTCCAGAAAACCCACGCACACAGTGTTTGTCCACCACAAACCTCACTTGGCGTAAGCTGGGATCGAAACAAATATTCCATGCACCAAAGGTGTACGCTCAACCAATGAGCCACCATGGTCTCCTTCAGAGATTGGTTACAACGGTCACGCGATTCCGCTAGTCTTCAATGGCTAAGCAAGTGAACATATGGAAAGTGACCTTTACATCATGACAATGTGTCGTGTCACACTTCAGGAATTGTGTATGCCTTTTTGTCCGAAAAGCAACATCTGGTCGTACACCAACCTCCCTAGTCACTAGATTTAGCTCCATATAAATGCTATCCTGTCTTATATATTGAAGTTGAAGGTAAAAGGTAAATATTTAGAACCCATCCAAGATAACCAGACGATGAAACTCAGGCGCGTTTCCCAACAAATATTCCAGGACTTCCTCCAGGGATGTTGACAATGTTGGAATCGGATTGTATGTGCAGTACTAAAGTGCTTTCTAGCGAACAATAGAAGGTAATTCGTGTCTATGACTTATTACAATATCATTCAGAGAATGAAATGGACAAACCTTGTATTATACCCTAATACTAATACGTGACTGCATAGTTCTGGACAACTTTAGTTGTAAAGAAAAATATCATCATACGTCGGAGAAAACATAATCTATGTATTAAATTTCGCATACACGACATTATATAAAATATCACAAAAATGTTATATGTAACAATAACCAAGAATGTTCAATTTGTAATACAACGCAATACAATGACATAGTTTGTATTAATTTGACGCAGTTTAAGCATTACATTTACAGAAGTACTCACATGAAGCTGCGAATATTGAAGTTACCACAGTCTTTCAAGCATTCCATTGTATGCTAATCTACTTAAGAGGAATTTACGGAACGTCGTAGCTTATCGGCGAAATTGAAATTGCCAGACGCATGTGGTTGTACTCAAATATTCATTACAAATAGTACATGAAGGGTCCAAATAGGTACAAATAGTCATTATAAATAATACGTCTCTTATACATTGTAATAGAATGAGTAAAACAACCATAAGTTTTATTTCATTGAAACTGAAGCTTCTGGTATGAACAATATCGAATTTGTGTGGATTCGATTCGATATTTCCCAACATACGGATGTGTGGGAAATTGTTCTTCAGTAGACAAATATTGTTATGAACATTTGAAATAAATACACGGTAATGAATCACACTGTGGATATGCACTCTTTAAAAAGAAATTATCTACCGGCTGTTGGGACTCTATTATCATGATATATGCATATATATATGCTTAGAAAGCGCAATATATTTTTTAATTTTACCTCAAATTAATTCGAAATAGTTTTCATGCATATATGATTGTTTATTAGACTGCAGATATTAATTGTTAAGTCGTAGGAAACCAGTCAAATAAAATAAAATGCCGTAGCAAAATACAAGGTGCCAAAAGTAAACAGAAATTACATTTTTCTTAATGAAGGGTACTCGATACAACGAATCGTGAACTGCTAATTACATAATTCAATTCCAGTAAAAATTGTCTATCTTGGCCGCCATCTCTTGCGTTGAAAAATGGCCAACTTATGCAGGTTGTCTGCTTGCAAAAACTCTGAATCAAAAACTATTATAAATTGCATTAAACAAATGTATTACTTATCTTGTAAACAATGTGTAATAATTAAAACATTGTCTTTTGTTTGCAGTACAGTATCTTGTGTGTAATATGGTAACGTACGCGCATTCGATACGAGAGCTCTATACTCAATGCTCGTTGGAGCCAATGCGGTTCTAATTCAATATCAAGCTGAGCTGTGTTGATAAGAAACGATAAATCCCGATCCAATAAAGCGTTGTCTCCGTTTTACTTTCACAGACTGGTTTGAATGTGTTAATTCCAAAATGTTAATAAATTGCAAATCGCTAAGCATTTTTTTAAAAAATGTTTTTCTTCCTTTGACGTATAACAACATTATCAGATAAGATCATCAGTTCCAGGAAATACTCGAAGTATCCGAGCTGTCTTACCCTTCTAAGTACTGAAACATTAAAACAGTTTCTGATTTATGCCCTGTTCATCCCAAGTTGCTGAAAAAAGTTATACTATTTCATTAATTCTTAAAAAAAAAAAAAAAAAAAAAAACAATTTGCAGCATGAATCCGATCCTCATATATTATAACTTTTCTACAGGTGGTCTGGAGAAATTTTCAAACACGTAACGAAAACAAAGGACATCATAGTTCAATGAATCATTTTGAACTAGACTATTAAATATTTTGCAAATGTAGAATATCAATGGTGTGAATCTAGTCATGCACATGCTGTCAAAAGACATAAGCAGCTACAAATTGTATCATCGCTTTCTGTATCTTTGGATAAGTTACTTTCAGTGAACAAGTTTTTAACTTCCTTCCGTTGGTGTGTTGATTTTGCAAAGCGTAACGACAAAAAAAAGTCTATTTTTTTTTTAAGAGATTAAAAAGGTTATGTGTGTTGTTAAATGTCCAGCACACAGAGGTAAGTTTATCATTAACAGAATATAAATACGACCAAGTTTTAAGATAGATACTTGACAGTAATAAGTAACATAAACATGATGGAAAATGCGTGCGTTACGAAAATAAGACCGATCTAGGCAGTTGACCAACTTACAGAGTGTTTTTTTTTTTTCAACTGGAAGCGTTTTGACCAATAGATGAATCCTTTTAAAATGCATTTGAAAGAAAAGTATTAACTGGTGAATTAGATACATATCGTCATATCCAATCCGTTAACACAATGTCAAAGTATTAACAAAATACATATTATGAATACTATTGGTATAACATAATATGCTTTTAAAATCTTAGAGAATCAAAATCTAGTCTGCCACATTCCTCTTTTGTTGCGGTCATTAATTGAAGTGCTCTACTGTAGATGTTGAAGTTTTGATACTGTTACAACAAAGTTTGGTGGTTTATTTGAACAAGCTTAGAACAAACTCTTGATGTGGGAGATTTCCAAGTTGTTGAGACACACTAAGAACCATTGCAAAGCTTCCAGAATCTGGAAAGGAAAGGAAAATTACCATTCGAAATGAAACGCACTGAAGCGTGGAAAAAGCTAGTGGGAGAGGAAGTTCAGGCAAAGAACATTACTTGTAATGGAATTATGAAAATCATACTCCCAATTTTATCTTGCCAGTCTTAGTAGGGTTTCAAAAGAACAATCCAAGTAAGAGCATTCGTCCATGACCAGAGTCGATTTCTGTGCTACTAATGTGTATCCCAGGTGACGGCGTCTGATGAAACTTAATTTTCAGAGAAAATTTTCATCCGGAAAAATGATTTGACTTTCCTCTCTTTTTCCTCTCTGCGTCTCTGTTTTTGCATTTCACAACCAAAGGTGGGTGGCAATGCTCTTAAAAAAAATATTTCTTTTTTTTTTCACAGTCAAAAGTAGCAACTTGCTGAATCAGCACAAACTGCTTGAATTTGCTCTACATAATATTTTCATATCCGATTACCTTAAATGTTTCTGCCTTTTGTATCTCAATTCACCACTTGAACGTGAGGATATTTCTAATTTTGAAAATGCGTTTTTCATCTTTAAATTTATGTTTGAAATTTCAACCAATGTTCCGCGTATAAATATTCAAATGAAATTACATTATTTCCCACAATTTAACAAATGAATTATAAGGCTCTATAAATAGTACTTGCAAATTAACTGCTCTTGTTTAATCAAACTCTATTTATTCATCTGTGTAAACTTTGATAATTTAGAAGGTGTTTCAAATTTCCTCTCACATAAAAAAAATGTCCGTGTTATTTTTTTTTTAAATCTCATCTACGTGACGTATCCTCTCGTGGCCTATCCAACTGATAAGTACCATTATTTGATTGATGTCACGCATGTATTTCGTTTGTTGCAAATTCAGGTTGGATTATATAAAACAATCATAACAGCACAATCCACATGCAACTAGTGCTAGAGCTTAATTACTTAAAGTTCAGAAGAAAATAATTTAATAACGTGTTGGTGTTGTTGCCAAGTCTTTCTTCCATACTTCGACAGAGATGCATTTCCCATATACAAGATTGTGAATAAAATTTTAAAATTCTAGTGAGCCTTCATATAGGATAGAATTTTGTAAAACAAAAAAAGTAAGATTTAAAATTGTTTATTTCTGGACTAATAATAAAGTCATAACAAGATTATCTGGTATAAATTTACTTATTTTTGTCTTTTCAACCAGACTGACGTAAAGTAAAGCTTTATCACCAATAAGAGTTGCAAATTTGGCATGTATATAAAACTGTCTAACTCGATTATTATTCTTTTTTTGACAGTAGTTGTTTGGACGAATTCTTGAAAAGTCTAACTGAAAGACAATGCATAAACATAATACGTTGATTACCGCAAAAGTCACGGCAGGTGAAAACAACGCAAAAAAAGTGAGACATTCAACTGAAAAGTTCTTACTTAGCTTTCTCTTGTGTCGAAAGCTATACTAACAAGTAAATGCTCTGAATAAAGTAATCGAGCTAGGAAATGAGACGTAGCGTACTTGATGTAACATGTGAAGAAGATAGTATTAGCAATGCTATGTGGCCCGAGTACTATATATGGTGGAGTGAGAGGTTTTAGAACATGGTAGGGGGGAGCGAGATTAAGTTGTTGAAATTCTCATAGGAAACGTAGGAATTCAGCGTAAAATTGTATAAGAGCGGGTTAATATTGTGAATATCAAAATGGCACAGGAGCGATATAACCCTCACCTTTTCATCTCCTTTCACACTGAGATAAGAAGACTATCAATATTTTTTTAAACTTTTTTTTTTGTATTTTTTTCAACATTCCAATAGCACAGACTTTCTCTCCTCATGTTATGTTTTAATCCCATCCCCTCCACTACACATGATGCCCATCCATATAAAATCTGCTATATTCACTATTTATTATTTTTCCACTATTTCTCAATTCAGTTACCTCATTTATATTACTAAGCTACAACACATGAAAAATATGAGTTCATATTCAGTAGTTTACACAGCAGTAATCATCGCATGATCAAAAGTTGTATTGAAGAAACTACGTATCAGTTTTAGACACATTAAACATTACGTTTCTTCCATAAGATGCATCATTTAGCTTAGTTTCAGATATCAAACGTTAATATGCGTTGATATGCATAAAAGGTTTCTTCAAAAAATCCTGATCACCCATCATTTTAAATATATATATATATATATATATATATATATATATATATATATATATATATACCTGTCTGCATTTTTATTCACAGTTAAAAGAATAATCAAATAAATGTGCATATTCTCTGATTAAAAAAAAACTTCAAAAAGCTATATTCTACGATGGCTGTGACAATATATATATTACAGTGGCGGATCCAGGATATGATCAAGGAGGGGCTAAGCCATAGTTTGCCGCTTTATTCAGTGTAAAATAGGATTTAAGTCCATTTTAGCCAGTGTATACCATACCCCCTTGGATCCACCTCTGTATATATATATATATATATATATATATATATATATATATATATATATATATATATATATAATATGGAAATACAGAGATGTTGTTCCTTAACAAGACTATGCAATGCCTAGATAATGAATATACAGTGGTATACACTTTGCGCGAAGGTTAGTTAGTTATTTTGAGTAAACATATCATTCAAACTCGAACATAATTTCATCAGAGTTAGCTAATTGGAATGTACGTTCTATATACTGTAGAATTGAGCTGAGAAATAATAATTACTTTTCAAAGCAATGTTATGACTAAGTATAGTAAACTTGAGAAATTAGTTCGAATAAGCCAAGCAAACGTTTTTTATTATTTAAGAGAAAGGAAAATAAACAAAAATTGAATATACTACCCTGATGAAATATTGCATAGTAATAAAAACAATGTTAAACGTAGTGAGAATAACTATTAGCCTTATTCTTCAACATTAAAAGTATAGACTGTGTACCTTAAATTTGGAAAGCGAAAGTGGATGTGTCGCTTAGTTTTCTACTCTATATATTTTTCCGTAGGTTATTGTGATAACATTTTCCTTTTCCTTCTTTGAGATCTCGCTGGTTTTCATCAATCACTGTGTTCAACTCGAACAGGAAAACGCATTGGCATTATTGAAATAGCTTCAGAGTAATAACGATAAAAACAAACTTCGTTTTTAATATAATAAATAAATACCGTGATAAGCAAAATTGTATTTTACTGAATAATTTATCAAACCAGTAAAGTAAAAAATTGCTATGGCCTTCTGGCCGACGTAGTATTTAATCAAACTAGCGAATCTCATATTTCTTTGAAAGTTTTATCTTTCTTGTCAAACGTGAAGAAGAGGGTTGTGTCAATATGAATTTATGTGTTTGAGTTCTGAACACATTCAATAAATCAATGGTCAGTTTTCGGCTTTGCATATGCACTTGTTTCCGCTCGTTTTGCTGTTAAATGTGCGTTCGTTAAATGTTAGTGATCAGTTTACATTAGTACCTTCTTGAGAGACATCTATCTTACACATGATTGCTTGCTTAAAACGTGCAATGCATCCTTGTTACTCTACATACTGTACAATCTAATATAATTTGCTTTGCTCCATTATACCCACAATTTATAGCTTATGTTACTATATTTAGTAGAGCTGTAAATCTATGACTTTTAAGGAGATACTACCTTTAATATTTCTTTTTACGTTCGTGGGATAGTTACTTGATAACTACTGGAATATAACTGAATCGTTCCACAAATATGTGCTTTACAAATAACTGCAATGTAATGGGAAGACAGCTGGCAGGAAGTATAATAGGACCTGTCTGAATGTGGATCGACTTCAAACTTACATACAAATACATGTTCTGCTATCTTGTATTAATAACTCTAAAAAGGTTCAAGAAGTATACATAGCATAAAATCAGTAAGGGAAATTGAACTATTACATTGAATGCATTAAGCCTTAGACATTTACTTATTTGAACTTCAGATATAGTATGAAAAGTCAGTTTTCACTAGATTTGTTAACAACTTGTTGAAAAAAAAATAGATTAGCATAAACGATTACTTATTATCAAAGTTATAATGTGTTAAGTGGTAATGGTTACATATTGTGACGATGCCTCAAAGAAGAATAAACGATATATTGATTATTCGATTGCTGGTCGTTTCATTAGTGATGATAATGTAAGTTTATTTTATTTTTATGTTGAATACATTAGTTAAGGTATTGTGGGATTACTAATGTAGAAGCTTGTAGTAGTAACAAATTGAGTATCGGCAGAGAGTTATAGCCTACATTATATTGGTTGGTTGACTTGAAGCTTAGCGTCCCGTTGAGGACCGAGGCTATATGAGGCGGACCTACAAGTTAATGTGAAATCCGATCCGCAGGAACTCCCACTGGGAATCAATCCTGGTTAGAAGGCGATAATTATATATTATATCAGAAATGAAATCTGAGTTTTACGTCCCACTTTATGCCGGTTAAGCTAAAGGAGACGGTGATGATGAATAATGAATGATATAGTTTAATGAAGAAAGTGGGAGGAAACGGGAGAACCCCGAGGAAACCCACGCACACGTTGTTTGTCCACCACAAAGTTCACTTGGCTGGGACTGGGATCGAACCCCGGACCTAAATCATCAGAGATCACTGAGTCACCGCGGCCCCTATATTATATCAGAGACGGCTGTATGTTATAGTAACAAAATCACGAATTCTTCCCAGTTAGTACGAAGAAAAAATACTTTTTTAAATGTAGTTTTTTCTGCATATGAATAAGAAAAGATGGAATGAATATTTAAGTTAGTTTTATATGAATTTTGTAACCTTGCTTGATGTCCATTACAGATAGGGCAACAGAGCATAAATCGCAATATTTGGTATTACTTTCTGTTCACGTTTTTGTTTCAGGCTGGTATAGGAAAAATTGAAATGAAGGACGATATATATATATATATATATATATATATATATATATATATATATATATATATATATATATATATATATATATATATTGCATGTATCAAAGGCATCATTGTTGTCAAGGAATACACCAGATAATCGACCGTTGATTGTGATCTGTTCAACGTAAGCATGCAACGTTACATTTATTTTATTAAATTTTAGTTTAATTTGTCCATCTCGTCAGTGACGTCAATATAGAGCAGTTAAAATTTAATTTGATGTAGGCTCTTCTGAGATTCGAGTTGTGAATTATGCGTTGAACACTTTCAATTAAAAAAAGAAAGAAAAAAATGTAACAGATGAATATATATTATCAAGAGTATAACGTTTGTTGGGGATACTAGAGAATGGTTTTAGTGAATTGTGATCAATATTCTTTTTCGCTTTTCTTCTGATATTGCCTAATTTCCCTACATAAAGCACTTGGAAGCCGCTAGCATTGTTTCATGAAAGGAAGCGAATAAGATTTTCATAAATTTAATAGGATATCATTAAATTTCCATTAAAGAAATCTGAAGTTTCAATGTCTTTCTCCTTCCAAATTCCAAATCGCATTAGCTAAACTTAAAATCAATTTTCTAATTTGAATATGTATTATGAGAGTGTGTATAGAAGGAAGAAAAGTTAAGCGGATGTCTGTGCTTTTTATTTTATTCTGAACTTTTGTTTATTAGTTACTGACTTATATATACAGCCATAGAGTATTATTCAAAGAAGACAAACGTATTTCACAATTTACAAAATAAAAAAAAGTTCAGGAAAAAAAAATATGAACAAAGATAGAAACCAACATGGAAGATTTTACTTCAATGTAACTATAACGACAATTTTAGTTGGATATTTTCATAACTTTATATTAACAGATAAACCACATGTTTGCCAACATTCCCCAAATACTGATATTAGCTGCTTACCCAGCATTTGGTTAAGATTACAGGGTGTATTATATCAGTTGCTTACCTAGCATTTCGTTAAGATTACAGGACGTACTTACATCAGTTGATTACCTACCGCCTCGTTAAGATTACAGGAAGTACTGATATTAATTACTTACCTAATATTTCGTTAGAATTAGAGGAAATACTGATATTGGTTGCTTACCTAGCATTTGATTAAGATTACAGGGTGTATTATATCAGTTGCTTACCTAGCATTTCGTTAAGATTACAGGAAGTCCTTACATCAGTTGATTACCTACCGCCTCCTTAAGATTACAGAAAGTACTGATATCAGCTGCTTATCTAGTATTTCGTTAAGATTATAGGAAGTATTTATATCAGTTCCTTACCTAACACTTCATTAAGATTACAGGAAGTACTGATGTCAATTGCTTATCTAGCATTTCGTTAAGATTATATGAAGTACTCATATCAGTTGCTTACCTAGCGTTTCTTTAAGACTACAGGAAGTATTTATACCAGTTGCTTACCTAGCATTTCGTGAAAATTACAGGAATCCGTTACGATTAATATTTTAGTTCTTAGCGACTATTATTTTTAAAATATTGATTTAATCGATCACTACTTCTCACGAAAAGCTATTAACATACATTGAAAACTCTTCCGTCATATTATTTATTATTTTGTACCCAGTTTTGCGTACATGTTGCTATCACTTTGACATCAAAAACTGTATATAAGAATGCTGTTGTTTCTGGAATACTACCATTGTTCGCGATCTTACTGACCTCTGTAGAAAAGATTGGAAAAATAAGGACTTTGAAAAATAGCCACCACTAGAAGCACAATCGCTTTCAACAATGATTGTAGATCTGTTATTGTGTACAAGGTATCTGACTAGATAATGTGTTATTCTTAACAGTATTGCTTCAATAATGAATATTTTATGCAAGTTTGTTGAATTGTGTGCGAACTATCCATACTTTACCGTATGGATATTTTCGCCGATTTCTGAGTTTAAGCATGACATCGTTTGCTTTTTGCGTATTTCACACTGCACCTTATTCTAACACAAGCGACGTGTCGAAATTGACACAACAGCCAGTGAAACCTATTTCATAAAGAAGGGACAGTTTCCCACAGCACAAAACAAAGTTTGTTCAGTCTGGCTTCAGACAACTCACATGTTCAATTTATTTATTTTTGCTTGAGTGACGAACGTACTATTTCTAGACCTCGGCTGTATAAGGCGATAATCCACAGTTTCCTTATTTTTGGAAAAATGGAATTGAATGTTTAGGAGCATTGCATATATTTAATCTGCTGCAAGAAAGTTTTCAGTTTACAGCTTCCTCAAGAACATGTATCTCTTCTGCTTATTCTAAATTTTTGTCTATTTAGCATTCGAATTACAGATTATACAAAAATAAAATTAAAATAGTTTGTTTGTACTTATTGATGGTTATCACCATTTACGTGCATATGCATTGTTAGTTATTATCTTTTATAAGAAAAGTACTTTTATTGATGTTTCAATTCGAAGTTTTATTTAACGCTTGTAAGTACCTGTGACACAGATCGGGGTAGAGAGGAGGAAGGAATCAGCTTCGATCTATTTGAAGGTCCATCTCGGCATTTACTTGATGTGTCCAACGAAAATATAGTATTAAGAATAGCACTTATTACATTGTTTCGTAAATACGTTGATGGCAAAGCAATGGCTAGCTTTTGACTGAAAAATTACATTTAACAAAATGCTAATTAGAAATCCTTAATCTAGAACTAGTGGCACAGAGATACCTTTCATATTCTATACGCAATTATAACACTACTCTGATACACAAAATCACTGATATACAACTCACATGTTGCTTCTTAAGATCATTCTGACACTTATTACCTTTGTTCTGTTCCCCTGTCTCACTTTCTCCTCTCTTACCCCCACAAGAACAAAAGTCATTGATTGCAAGTGTGAAATAAAACGCGTTCGTCATGTAGTAATCAAATCAAGACCTACAAATAGCTGATTGTGATTCTTTAAAAAGTAAACAGCTAGTCGATTTAATAGCCCGCGTAGTTTCAACCGCAAGACGGCTTCCTCCTATGGTGTTTAAATGACGTCATTGCTTCATATTTTTCGTTTCGTAGGCTGGGTTTGAGATCTACACATTACAGAGGGACCAAAGGGGGACATACCAAAAGTTGAAAGCTAAAACAAAATAACGTCAGATATGCGTAGTTATTGAACATACCACTTGCCTTATTCTACGTATAATCCTTGGCATACCCCAGCACATTCTACTATGAGAAATTCTACATTGCAAAGAAATTATAAAATAGAATACAACAAGTATTTTCATTATGTATCTACACGTACGTTCATAGCTAATGTTTGTTACTCGATTTAAAATAACAAAAATTTAATGATCTTTATGTCAATAACTGAGGCGTATGCTAGCTACATATTCTGCACGTACAAGGAGATAACCAACACAGTTCGTGCATGTAAACTGTGATAATCCACATTGTATAAGATTTGCAATAATACTTTCTGAATTAGCTTCAGATGATGCTGATGATTCCGCTTCCATCTCAGGAACATAATCCACACCGTCTGGATCATTCACACCACTAATGTCACTTAAAATGTCCGCCATATCGGCAATTTCATTTGATAGAACAGCATGCTGCCTTGCGCACGACGCCATGTTTCACTACGGGTTGTCACCTTTTACGTGCGTAAGCTTCGACAAAGTGGCATGTCACCGTGCCTTTTCCTGCCAACTACATACGAAAATCAAAGATCTCTCACCTTGAACAGACGGAGAAGTGGTTTGTCGCCTTGTTCATTCACAGAACTAAAATTTTCATGAAATGTGGGTTATCACCTTTTACACCCGAGGTTTGGAGCAGTATTTCTAGCGTTGGTCGAACCCGGTTCTTCCTTATGAAATTGAATAATGCAAGGCACTTTGTTACGACGCGACGGTGCTCTCAATTACAAATAGTCTTTGAACACATATTAAATTTGTCTTTATGTGAACTCTGACTGCAAAAAGATCATAGACATTTGTTGTAGATTGTTCATACTATTATTTCAAATTTGTTTGCTTTGCTGTATTTCTCCAGCTATGGTAAGAAAGACAGCAATATGCTCCACCTTTTTCAATGATTTTTTAAATACCTCATTTCGTTTCATTTATTTCTCCTCTTTTGTCTACCAGAATATACTACAGAAATGTGGCATATGGCAGCAATTTGTTGGGACAGTTGCTTTCCTGGAGAAATGTTGGAAAAGGTCCAAAACTGCCCAGACAAGTCTCGGCAATGATTGCTCTGCTGGAAACGTTCGATTTCGGTTGTGAGCAAACACAGCGTGAAGTGCAGGCAGATATACAAATCGTGACCCGCGTTTAGCGCCTACAAAAGCTTTACTCAAAGAGGCCTTTCTCAAATAAGAAAGAAAAAAATAAAAAGTAGATTTGGGAAAGTTGTATGAGAAAGGCAGATTTGATCTGCCAATGTGGACTTTGAACTAAAACTGAATACGACATTGGAATGTCATTGCTCAGTGGAATGATAATCTGGATTCGGAGCCAATGAGAATGAGTGTCAATGTGATCGATATGTTTACATTTGAGAAATGGCTATATTTGAAAGGAGGTTAGAATATTTGTTAGGAGATGCATACATACTATTTATTCGATGAAAATTAAGCAACTTTCAGTTACTTAGAAAGTCATGATTATAGGCAGTAATTCATTTTCCGAGACTACAGTGACATTTTTCTTCCTTCGTTTTTGAAAATGGACAGGACAGAAAAAAAAAACTTTTCCTCTCACAAAAATATTATGTTAAAAAAAAATAGAATGAAGATATCAACATTGCTCAGCGTAAGGCAAAACTTTCGTGTTTTCTCTTGATAGACGAAGGGGAGATGGGGGGCACGGTGCCTCAGTACTAGATCGTAGTGCATGGATTTCCTGGTTCGATCCTACCTTGTGCCAACTGGGCTTTGTGGTGGACAAACATCGTGTTCGTGGGTTTCCTCGGGGTTCTCCCTTTCCCCCCACTTTATTTATTCCACCATTTCATCCACTTCTCATAACCACCGTCTCCTTTAGGCTAGCCAGAATAATCGTGCGACGTAAAACTGAAAGATTTCATTTCATTTTTTTTATCTTGTTAGATTGGACTTTGGTAAGCTCAGAACTCAACTTTCCTGAAAGAGACAATACTAGATGCACAAAAAAGTTGATGACGCATTAAGTATCAGAAACAAACCAATGCGTATATAAAATACGGAGTGACCATTTATCTGAATTTGCCCCGGAAAATGTTAAATCAATAGACAAGAGTGGATAAATCGTGTACCATGCAAATGTTGACAGGAGACATCAGACCCGTAGCCGGCCCAAAAATGTATGGGGGAGCCGGTAGAAGTTGGGGGGGCAGATCCAACCATATTATAGTTCATCACCATATTATAGTTCATTTGCAAGCCTACCGTGAAAATTTTAATGGGGCGGTATAAATTTAGGAGGTGCCGGTAAAAATTTAAGGGGGTCCGGCCCCCTAGAACCCCTTGCGTACGGGTCTGGGTGACATTAGCTATCATAGTATGTAATGCCAAAAGCTAACAGTGTTACCAGCCCAACATTGTTTTCTTTTCAAATGTCACTGCTTCAAATTATTGCATATTTCAAATTAACATGTCGAACGGAAACTTACAATGCTATACTTATTATTCAGTGTTGCGAAGTAAGGACGATACTGTATTGCAAATATCCACACTTCAGTGGTATCTACAGGAATAATAGAACAGGTAAGACAGACATGGTAATACACACATAAGGTACTTTATTGTCTAATACTATGATCATTATATGACGGATTTTAAATCAATGCGCAGAAGATTGCGATTGATTGAAAATTTGACTTTTCTAAAAGCCTTTGTTTCGAAAAACTTTTTTTTTTTTTAAAGATTATATTATATCATCCAATTGAATATAATATTTTCAATGGATATGATGATCACAATGCCATTTACAGCAATTCGATATTTCAAATCGTTCCGGAGATGTAGTAGAAACTGACTTTTTTTTTTAAAAAAAAAAGTGCAACACTGTATAAAATTATGCAATTCCGAGAACCTGTTGTACGTATGCCTATCAAAATGTATTGTTGTAATGCTATATAAGCAAAGTAAATAAAAAAGTGTTTTAAAGGGTACCCACAAATACCTCAATTTAAACAATGTATCATCTTTTATCATTGACCATACCTCCCAAAAGGTTTCAGATATCAAATTGCTATAAATGGCATATAATCTTTATGTCAACTGAAAATCATGCGCGTAATTGCATGTAATGCTTATCTAAACAACTTTTCGAAAAAAAAAAAATATACGTTGAAAACGGAACGTTTCCAATTCTTTGTAACATTGTTTCTACTTGTTCGAAATTCGTCATATGATGACCCAGGCCGGTAGCCAGCCCAAAAATTTAGGAGGGGCCCGGCAGAAGTTAGGGGGAGCGATCCAACAATATTATAGTTCATCACCATATTATAGTTCATTTGCAAGCCTACCGTGAAAATTTTAGAGGGGAGCAGCAAAAATTTAGGAGGGTCAGGGTCCGGCCCCCCTAGACCCCCCTGGATACGGGCCTTTGATGACCGTAATATTCGACATAAGGGTACTTTGAATATTCACGCCCTGTCCGTCTCGCTTGTGTTATTACTGCTGCAGAACCTTCCAAAATTCGGTTGTTTCTTGATATTTGTGATACTGTAGCGTCCTCAGTTTGAAACATTGCATAGCAAGCGTAGTGTTGTGATGTTTTATTTCATATTAGATTTGAAATATGTATTTACCTAATGTAGTGTTATTTGAATATATATATATATATATATATATATATATATATATATATATATATATATATATATATATATATATATATATATATATATATATATATATCCTTAATGATTATTAGGCATTTCCTGTCAGCTAGAAACGTAAGAAAACATGTAGTAGAAACTCACTAAAGTAACATTCTTTTTTTTCTTTACAAACGGGAAACATGGTTCTTAATCCAGTATCTTCAGGATCTGCGATTGGTTTCTTTACAAAAAAAAAGCTAGTGATAAAATACAGATAGCAAACTGGAATGGGCAAATTAGTTATTTTTCTTGTATACGGAGAGACAAATTCCCGATTTTTAGCGTTATCCTCAGTAAGAGGCCATATATTTCGGTTACTACAATTCTCTTGAAGCTATCTTTGGGAAGTGAATGGGGAAAAACGCGAATCCTTCTATTGCAGGCGCACGTAGCAAGAAGAGTTTGCATGTAGCGAAGAAACTAGATATTGGTGACTGTGCTGCGCGCGAGAGAAGGACCTCAATAAATTACAGGACCCGTAGAAGGATCTTCTTAATTGCTCTCAGGGAGATTTATGCAAGTGTAATTCAGTTCACCGCAGGTCGGCTGGGAGGAGAAAAGCGTTACAGCATGAGCAAGCATCTACCAGACCCATAACATCAACAAAATGAAGATAAAACTTACCTGTCTTTCGTGAGCCTGCTTTGTACACGTACGGTAGGAAGATATTGCTCTATTTCACCACGATTTTTTTTTCTTTTTGATTCCCAAAATTTAACACGTTTATTAGGGGTGTTGTTATGAATATACATTAGTGGCTGCTTGGGAGGAAAAGTTGATTTATGGAAGAAGAATTGTCTTTGCGCTTAAGGCTTGCTGTGCCATCGCAATTAACGTGCTTTTACACTAACTTAGATGCTTAGATAAGTAAAATCGACCTCTTGCCTTGTGTTCCTATTTTGTTATGGTGTTACTACCGTAAAAATGTTTTTTATTAGCATCACAATATAAAAGAAAATCAGATCCTCCTAACATTTTTCTCAACAAGTATATCCAAGATTAATAGCTTTCTTATACAAAGTTTGAGAAAGACAAAAATGTAAAAACTTTCAAAAGTTCAGCTGGAAGTACTTCTTTTTTAGTTTCAAAGACAGCTAAACTCCAGGTACTTTATGCAGAGTCGTTTCGACGTATGATTAGCGCCGTACTAAGGGTTTGACTAACGCATGGTTGTCAGAAGTATGTTGTTAATATCTGATTAGCACGTAGTAGATGACTAAGTTAATTGCATGTGACTAATTAATTTAGAGCAAGTGAGTACCCTGATTAAGCTACGATTTAGGCACAACAAACTTTCGTTATGATAATACAAAGGTAACTAATTGCCTGTCTTTCTTTCTTTTTTTCCCAACTCGTCGAGTGAATTATCTATGGAGCAGCTATTTAGCCGAGTCCTCTACAATAGTAGAACTGTTTCTTGAAATGAACAGTAAGAGATGGGTAGAAAATGTCCAGTGTTCTGATGGATACATACGATTGATCGATAAATTACCTTCACTTATAATTGCAAAATAATATTTTCATTGTCGCTAATGTTAATTTATTTTTACTTATTTCTGCCATGTTTATGCCTCAGCGATGAATAAGTTAATTATAACCCGATTTTGTAAAGATTTATCAGTTGTTCTGATGCCAAGCCACAAAGAAAACATTTCGAATTTCGTATTGCATATGTTTCAAATTTACATACTACACTTGCGCACGTCTAGATTTCCGTAGTTGCCACCGTTGTTTTACTCACCCAATGTATTGAAGTTATATTAATTATTCGTATCCAAATTAAATTATTAGCTGAACTCCAAACAGATTGGGAATGTCAAAAAGTGCATCCTCGTTTGTACAAAACTAATACGACACTAACTAACCACGTGACTAACTCTTGATTAACGAATTCTCTCTGAATACCTCCCATGATTTTATAATGAAGAAGTTTAAAATTATTACTTACATATACTTCTTGGAAAACATTATACGACATAAACTCTATATTGATTGCTAAATATAATGGCTGTGAATGAATTTTACACTTGAAATAAAAATATTAACATTTATTACATATACAAACTACCACGAAAATTTTACATGATCGCCGTTGAACATATTTTAGTGCCTATCCCAAATTATACTATGGGAAGCACTGGTACTCATTCATAAGGCTTGCGAGGTGTCGCAATCCATGTGGGCATTTAGTGGGCAACGCGCTTTCATGGGAAGATTACTTTGAATTCACTGTTCTTGATTATTCACTGTAAATCGTAAAATAAAATATATTCTTTACAAGTAAAGATTTTAAGAAAAAAATATATTTGGTCTAGGAATTAATTCGTGCGGGTGGACAAGAGATGGCGCAACGAACGGAGCGTCCCACAGTTCCGTGTATCCACACATGTGTTGCAAACCCCTGTCATCGCGTATCGTTCGTAGTATAGGGCAGTGGATTAAAGCGTCAACAACACCAGTTTGTAGTTAAGTGAACATGGCGCAATTTGTGCCTGATAAAGTGTTTTTGCGGGGTGTCATGCTGCATTACTTTAACATGCAGAAAAGTGCGACTGAAAGTCATCGTATTTTGGTGGAAGTGTATGGTGACCATGCTCTAGCTGAGCGAACGTGTCAGAAGTGGTTTGCACGGTTTAGAAGTGGTGATTTCGGCTTGGCAGACCAAGAGCGAGCTGGACAGCCAAAAAAATTTCAAGACGAAGAATTGACAGCATTGCTCGAGCAGGATTCGTGTCAAACGCAGGAACAACTTGCAGCAGCATTAGGCGTTGATCAAACAACAGTCTCCAAACGCTTGAAAGCCATGGGAATGATTCAAAAGATGTCACATTGGGTTCCACATGAATTGAAAGACAGAGACGTTGAAAGACGAAAAACCATTTGCGAATTGCTGCTTCAACGACAGAGCAGAAAGGGGTTTCTGCATCGAATTATTACGGGTGATGAGAAGTGGATCCATTACGGGAACCCTAAACGAAAAAAGGCCTGGGTGAAACCAGGTGAACCAGGTCCATCACAACCAAAACGAGATATTCACTGTGCAAAGGTTATGCTGTGCATATGGTGGGATATGAAAGGTGTGGTGTACTATGAGCTGCTGCAACCGGGTGAAACTATGAATGAAGAACGTTATCGACGACAATTAATGCGTTTGAAGCAAGCTCTGGCCAGAACACGACCAGAATGGGAGAACAGACATGATAAACTTATTGTTCAACATGATAACGCTCGCCCACATGTCGCAAAACCGGTCAAAACCTATTTAGAAAATGTCGGATGGGAAGTTTTACCCCACCCGCCGTATTCACCAGACGTTGCTCCTTCGGACTACTACTTGTTCGATTGCATGAACAACGATTTGATGGAACAGCGGTTTACTTCTTCAGAAGATATCGAAACATGGGTCTCTGACTGGATCGCTTCCAAGGATGAGGACTTCTTTCGCCAAGGAATCCGTACATTGCCTGACAGATGGGCGAAAGTGGTGGCTAGCGATGGACAATATTTTTCTTAAGGTATTTATGTATTTTGTGTTTGTACTACAGCTTCAATGTGTGCGTACCAACCGCACGAATTAATTCCTAGACCAAATATAATAATCTATTCAATTGGATATTTTAATCCTGGAACATCTCTCGGTTTCGCTACCACCATATATGATTTTCTTTAACTTACGTGACTAAGAGTACGCTTTACAAAATATAAATCTTACTGACACTTACTTCATATTGCTATTGCTTTCATATAATTTGATTTTGGTTGGGTTTTACATTTAAAGTCCCTATCAACAGCAAGGCTACACGAGACGTGGACCTATAGTTTAACGTGGGATCGGAACCACCATATATATTCAAAACAACACCGACAACGTTTGGGAGGCGATTCCTGACACCAAGACAAGACGAAAAGTATAGACCAACCTGGGTGCACAAATGTTTCCTTTCGGAGATAAACTGCCGAAAACATGAACCAATTAATTTTAAATATCCATAGCTCAAATACTATGGGACGTACCGTAGTCGGATCAAGACTTTATACATTGACTAGTATGTGCCCTATACAAATATCCGTTTTTCAGAATCCTGCGGTACATCCGCAACAATTGTTATAGATGTAGTTCCAAAGTACTTTAAATTATTTCCACGTAGTCAAATTGCCTTTATAAAAATGTTACGTGAGTACCTTAGGATTCTGAAACATGTATTTTTGGATATTAGTTTCTAAGAGAGGTCTTGACCCGACTACCGTAGGTTCCATAGTTTTGGAGCTATGGACCTTTAAAGTTCATTTTCTTCATGTTTTCGGCAGGCTTTAACTCCGAAAGGAAGCATTTGTACACCCAGGTTGGTCTACACTTTTTGTCTCATCTTTATGTCAGGAATCACCCCCCAAACGTTGTCAGTGTTGTTTTGAAACACCCTGTATATACAATGTGCATGCATGCAGGGTATCCCAGGAGGAAGTGACACAATACTTTGGGAAATAGTAGTATCGGTGATGTTAAGCAAAAGAAAGAAAACAAAAACATGTGTTCTATTCTCAGCGATTTGAGAGCTGCAAGTTTGAACCATTTTTAACTTTATGTTACGTATTGATCATTCTGTAGTTATTTTGCAGAGATGAAATTCAGCGCATTTGAATGGTGATGGAATGCCCCTTCCAATGGTTTGTAGTACGTGATAATGATGTTCGAGGTGTACATCAAAAGTACGTGCCGTTTTGTTTTAAAGTCTTCATTTTTGTCATTAAGGAAAGGAATTGCAGCGTCGTAAACGTCCATCCTGCGTCTCTAAACAAAGCAAGCTTTCTTTACTAGGTAGCAGCTATTGAATACCAGTGCCAGGTCAAGTAAGATGTGTTCTGATACTGTCCGAGAACATGGAATTTTCGGTTGAAGAGCAACGGGTATTTGTAAAATTCCTTATTGTAGCTAGGCGTTGTGCAGCCGATATTATTCGCAAGTTGGACGGTACGTGTGGTGAATGTGTGACGATAGTGGTCTTGCAGAAAACACTGTTATGAAATGGGTGCATGAGTTGAAAACAGGGGGAACGTGTGTAAAAGATAATCAATGGTCTGGACGTTCAAAGAATACCATCAGCTGATGCTAACATTGGCCGTGTTGAAACTTTCTTCATGGAAGATAGACGTGCCACTATGCAAGAGATTTGTGGCACACTGGAACTAACAATGGGAATAGTAGAACGAATCATAATTACAATTGAACTGGTCCTAAAGAAAATTCTCATTGAGTTCTACGGATGCTTAAAATGACGATTAAAAGAACAATTAAGGATTCGATCAAACGTTGCAAGTTTCGCACGCTTCAGAATTGAAGGACGCAATTTCTTGGAAAGTGTCATGACAATGGATGAATCATATATTCTGTTATTCAATCCAAAATTAAAAAGGCAGTTGGTGTGGTAAAAACACAAATATTCACCCTCCCCCTACCGCAGAAAATCGTCAGGTGGCACCAATGAGAAAGTACTGTACGATATCTTCTGGGGTTCCCAGGGAACGATATTGTCCTTAGTGATGAGCGCAAGATTCTTGGTCCTCCAGTTTTTGCAAGAGTCTTGCATGCAAGACCAAGACCAAGACTAAGGGGTGCAAGATCAAGACCATACCTGCAAGGCCAAGACTAAAACCAAGACTCTTGCGCAAGAATCTTGCAAAAGTATCAGCTCAGTGGTAGTGCGTCCACCTCTGGTGCTAGGTTCCCTGGTTCGATCCCAGTTTGCACCATGTGAGATTTTTTGGAGAATAGAGACCGTGTGCGTAGGTTTTCTCGGGATTTTCCCGTTTCATCTTACTTTTTCATTCCACCATTTCATTCATTTCTCACCATCATCAACTCCCTTAGCCTCGGTGCAAATCGTGGCACGTAAAACTAGATGTTTACACCATTTCTAAACATATTAGTCGTGTTCTTCTTCTGAATCTAAAGAGAAATGTAGTATTGAACATCGGTAATTCCGTACGCAATAGGTGCCGACTACATGGGTACGGCCTTGGCTCCAAGGATCAAGCATCCGTTAGGAATTTTTAATGTGTGCTCAAAAAAAAAAAAAAAAAAAAAATATATATATATATATATATATATATATATATATATATATATATATATATATATATATATATATCAAAATAACATTTTTATGACATTCACAAAAACTTAGTGAATGCGGTCTCAAGTTTGATTTCATAGGTGGGTGCTTATACGTTGAATAATTGTTTATCAATATAACTTTTAGTCTCCTTAGGTATACGACATATTCAGGATGGAGCGATATAACATTATACAACAACAAATAATTCATTTTCACAAGTGAGAGTGGTTTAGTACTGTTATTTCAAATGACTTGTAGTTTGATGCTGTATTTTTGTATTTCTAATAGGGTATACAGGTCAAAGAATTTGTATAAATTAAGTTTACACAAAAGACATGGGCAGTTGAGTCGTTTTCAGTTTTCACTCAAATTATATTAAAATATTAAGAGGTTTGATTATAATCGTTATTATTTTAATTTCTCTCTCTCTTTTTTGGCCATTATTGCTAACATATCATCATCATAGCTATTCTGCCATTATTGGCAGGTCACTTGTTACAACGCAGAAGCTTCGATGTATGATGGTCCTCAGCTAGTCTCTTCGTCTTGACGTAGCATTTTTTTGTTTTAATACCTTCCTTCAACTACAGTCTCCGTTGCTCCCTCCCTCTCTTTCCTTCCACCATACTCTCAATAGCAGCCCATACACGTAAACACATGCCTGAAGAAACAGCCCGACTTGTATGAAAAATGATAAAACCACAGGCAAGTTGATCGTGTATGGCCTCGTTCATTCATGTTAAAAGTTTTCAAAATCTTCTGAAAACATGTTTGATGTTTTTGCCGTTCTGCGTGCATGTTTACCGTGTATGGGCTCGTTCATGCAAGGTGGCTGTTTTATATTTAGGTCCGCCAATCACGACAGCGGAAAAAATCACGTGAGTCTCTCCTCCGTCGCATGCCAAGGTCGTGCAGTTGCAGAAAGAAAAAGCACGCGTTTCCTCGTCCTCCACATTTCTCAAACTACTTTCAGTATGTTGGACAGCACGTTGGTACGTGTGTGGGCAAAAAATTCTTTCAAGATGCTTGATGAAAGAAACCTTTCATACATGTTGGTAATGCAAGTGCGTGCGTCTATGGCGCGCTTATCATGTCCCTCATAATAAAGTTCCTTCTCAGCCAATGTTCCAACCAGTCCCGTTTCCTCCTCTTGATTACATCTAAAATTCTTTTTTTTTTCTCCCCTTTTCTGGCAATTGTGCATCAACAAAAGGTAGAATTTATTGAGTAATAGACACAGGATAGTTCCCAGTATTTCCTTCTTCTTTGAAATTATCATGAAACGACACGGAATATTTATGTGCACCTCGTATTTAGAACGGAAGTTTTTTAAGGGAAATTTGGGAATCGGTTTTGCGATATAATTCCTTTAATTAATGCATGTATATAATGTGCGAGAGCGTCTGCATGCAGTGTTTTGTTTTTTTCCTTAAGAGTAAAGATGTCGTTACTTCGTTATTATTGTTCACATCATTAAAATTATACGTTGCAATGATCAAGTTTTACAACATAGTATATCTCATATGTACACACTCTCGATAGATATGTATTTTCTATTGAAACTGTATGGAACAGTAAGTTTTTTTTTTTTTTTTAATATGTGTATACTTTAATATAATATTTAGATTAGGGATAAATCTTAGAAAGTTGGCGGTACAGTGTGCTATAGCATAACACACACACACACACACACACACACACACACAGAGAGAGAGAGAGAGAGAGAGAGAGAGAGAGAGAAATGTATATTGTATCATTTTTCTATCCGTATTTGTTTAACTTCAAAAGCTTGAAACAATACATATCTCCGACATTGAATATTTAATTTTACTAAGTAAATGGCTGGAAAAATAATGAATCTTGTCACTTACATATTGAGCTTTACATAACATTATTTTTTAAATGAATATTTAACAATGCGGCCAATCTAATGCAGGTAATGAAGGGAGCTTTCTTTCTTAGGTACTCCTGCTTTTTTTTTCATCAAGATACTGGAACACTTTTTCTTTCCTTTCATACAATGGCTGCTATTGATATGTACTGTGACAGCAAGGAAAAATAAATTTTAAAACGATAAGACACGAACTTTTGTGGGAGGCAACGTTTCCCAAAGTTGATACGTCAGCTGAAGCGAAAAGGATGTCAAGTTTAACAACTTGACATTTGCTTGCCTTTCAGGGGGACGCCAGGCAGAAGAAAAGCTGTCAAATTCCATTATCATCTAACTGGAGACTCCAAAACATAAAGACCTAGAGATATTCTATCGTTTACTTCTCAATTTCCTTGTATCTCAACACATAAATAGGAATAAAAAAAAAACTTCGGACTATGTGTTATGTTTACCACATTACGGTAGATTTACAACTTCTTCAATTTTGTATTTTACGAATTCTGCTCGATCTACGACTACAACGAGAAAAGAAAATGTAAAATTCAGTTAATGCATTTTCACAGAATATTCATAGTGCTAAATTTTAGTAGTAATAGAACTGTAAACTCAAATTGCATTAACAAAGAACACACACGGATTTTTGAGCGAAACACAGTTTCAAGGGAGAATTTGTAATATTGTTTGGGCAGAATTTGTTGCCAGAAAAATGTATGTGCATCACGTCCATATGTTTAGCAGCATCCTTATCAGAATAATAGCCATGTCCGGCAATGCACCGGCCACATGGTTCTTGCCATTGCTGGAATACAGCTTTGAAGTTCTTTGTTGAAGCATACTCTTAGTTCTTTTTTTTTTCGATTCGCGCTGGATCTCAACGATGTACAGTGGTCCAGGAACCCGACATACTTGGCCAAAAATGATTTTTCAAACACACAGATGGAGTGCGCGCTATACAGTTTTGAAAAGATAAATATCTGGGGGGTACCTGTCATGGACATCTTGCAGTCTCCCAGTTGACATCTAGAGCCATCTAAACTGTACAAATGTATGATAATGATTTGTCGCATTTTGCATTGAGAAAAGGGCGGCATTGTCTTGGAATTTGTGTACCTGTACACACTCAATACGAACATGATATGTTTATTTCTAATATGTATATAGATATTCATCTTTTGAATAACAAAGGTGCTTGTTGGATATATGCGTCTACCATGTGATAGATGGTAGATAAATGTACACTCCGCAACAAAAAAATGCGACAGCTAACGCCGTGCAGTTAGGCCACCCAATATACACCTTATTATTCCAAAATCGTGTTAGGTAAAGAGACATTACTCATTTCTTCCTCATTTCCTCATTTCTTCTCTTCCATACTAAAATTAGCTAACATGAGCGCAATTCTAATTTCAAAGCCACAAGTATTAGTTTCGATAAAATGAAATAACGAAACCGAGACTAAACAAGATTCATAAGTTGATGTAGGGAGAAACTAAAACACACACAATGAAAAATTGAAACTAATGGCTGTCTATTACACAGAGATTCAGAAAAGAGACACACACACACACACAGAGAGAGAGAGAGAGAGAGAGAGAGAGAGAGAGAGAGAGAGGAGGAGGAGGAGGAGGAGAGAAGAAGAAAAAAACAAGGGAGAACAGATAAAACTGTGGAATTCAAGCGTAGTAAGAAAATAACCTAACATTATAAGGTTCCGTTTCCAGAGACCCAACAATATTATAGAAATAGCGTTTATTTTTACATATTTTTTTTCAGAACTATTCGAATATATGGAGGATGCTTTAAACATTCATTATGTCACTTTCATAATGGATAGCATACTCAATTTCAAGTAGAACTGTAGATCTCCGAGACACA
This sequence comes from Thermobia domestica, assembly GCF_964235325.1. Taxonomy (NCBI): domain Eukaryota; kingdom Metazoa; phylum Arthropoda; class Insecta; order Zygentoma; family Lepismatidae; genus Thermobia; species Thermobia domestica. Next base: position 79,759,103 of record NC_137459.1, read on the forward strand.
TCTAGGACAATGTCAAAAGTTTAACACATGTGCCTTGTTTCCGTATGGTCCGATTGCAAATTCGGTAGTGTTCATTGGACGTACTGGTCCAAAATACATTCTAATATAAAACTATATAGCGTTGGTCATATCCTCAATTTCAGACTACTAATGCAAACTGAACAAAATAGAAAAAAAAAGAAACGAAAAGAAAAATAAATAAAGAAAGAGAAAATTGAAGAGTGCTATCTTTCTGCTAAATTTCTATCAGAAACACACTATATTGAAAGTCCAAACTGTATCGTAATGGAAAGTTACAAATGTTTGAAAGGAAAAATTTTTGCTCCTCATAGATGTAGCATGTTTGAAATTTCAAAGTGAATAAAACATATTGAATTATAGAATCGAAACAAATTTTGTCTCGGACTTGTATAAATAAAATTTTGTTTTCAAATAACCAAAGATGTAACAATTTTCTAGTCTTTTCCAAAGATTTATCTGTTCCGAACATCCAGCATTGATTTAATCTCTTCCGGATATAACGTAATTTACATAGAGAGAATGAACACGCTAAGAACTCAAACGGATCATCGCGTCAGTCGGATGATGTTGGTTAGGTTATAAACAACCACTGGGTCGAGGATTCAAACCCGTTGTGACCCGGTTATTCGACTGAGACTCGGTAACCCAGAGGGTAAAAAAAAGAGATTTTACTTATTCCCTTGCGTTTAAACAGTATTTCTGTCATCGATGACCAGGACTGAAGCTGCTATCCCCAGAGCACGAAAAACACGACGCCGAAGTTCCCAGTTAATTAGGTTCTCCAGACCAGGTATATAGGGCTCTTGCTCCGTTTAAACTTTGGAACATCAAGTGCGTGTGTGTGAGAGAGGACGTGAGGGGGGAAGTGAAAGATGCAAAGACAGGATAGAGAAACGTCAAGAAAGAAAGAGGGGAGACGAATATAAATATGATAATACGTATCTTTGCAGTGTATGATGTAGAACCCACACACTGTTTACTCGAAGTATCGCCAGTGATGCCTTATAAGTTCTCCATCAGAAGATGAATATCTGTTTGCAGCCATTATTTTATGCGAAAAAAATCGTACTACCTGATGGGGAATCGAACGAAAGTTTTCTATTTGGAAGTATAGCACGTTACAACTACAGCACCGATTCCTTTAGCCAAACTTCGCTTCACAAATGGTGTAGTGTTTCTTTCTGAGAACGATAACACGAAAAGTTTATACTGCAGATCAAATATGTCTTTGGAATGTTCTGGTAATTCCCTTGCCATTTCCCAACTAACATTCGTAAATCGTGTATATTATGATACAGGAGTTTGCTTCCACATTCTTATGTATTGCTTGTCCAGTATGATAAGTCGATTCTTCACAATCACTTCGTAAATAAAAAACTTTGACATGAACAGGACTTGAACCTACGTTAGGTAGCTGTATTATTCACACGGCCATTACGTTACCCCTACACTATCATGCCACGTGAAATCAGAAGCCAAATATTACTTACTTTAACTCTGATCTTTGGAACCTTTGGACAAGCAAAGGATTCAACTTTGGCGAAGAGGGTGGGTGCCGAAGCGACATGTCGTGACTGACGAATAACTCATTGAACTAATAGTGCTCGGCGAGAAAGTTCATTATAATTTTGAAAAAATAAATTCTTTGCACTTCGGAGATTAGGTCACTCTTGCCGAGTGCTCTTCCCAAACGCAGCAGAATGTTCGAGTAAAACTTTCTATTCAAGATCTAGCTCTGCGGGCGTGCTCAGGAAATCACCACCAGAAAAACTCTTGACGTTAACACAGCGATGTATCTTGGCACAGTGCCATATTATAGCTGTCATTGGCTTCGTCATCCTCTAGCGTTGCCTGGTTTGACACATCAAAATACAGATTGGTGGGTGAATGATTGTATGGTGCTTCCGTACTGGTCCTTATTTTGGCTTTAGTGGTTAGAAAGAGTACTGCTTCGTTATACCACAAAAGGACATTAATACGCCTTGCACTATGGTTTACCTTGCGAGTCCCTCCAGCTACACCCCGCTCGAGTCCGCCATGCAATAGTACCGTAATTTATTGTATACCGGATCCGTGCACAGATTCACTTAGAGGCACCCACAAAGTTTACCTTTTACAACCATCATTTCAGACCTGTTTAACCCAAAGTTCGTAGACCAAAACGTGCTCGTGCAACACTGTGTAAGGGCACAATATTAAGCTGTATCAACAATACACAATAAATTAGACTTTTGCACATCTTTTTGATTACATGCACATTTAAAAAATATTTCGCATACCTGCGGAAATTCACAAAAAAACATAGATATCATGACAATTACATTTTTATCTAGATATCAATTGAAATGTTTTACACGTTTTATATAAGTATGTTTTATATTAACTGTATGATTTAAAGTTTATTAAAAGCCCTGGATTTACGCGTGTCACGAACTGTTCGTCCCCTTGAAAAACCCTTTTGACCGTAACTTAGCTGAATCAATTGGTTTCTGTTCATCCTCTTCATGTGAAGGCACACTTTTTGCGATTGTTCCTGTTCTTGTCTATTTTCATTATAGATTTACTTATCACTTTTATTTTGTATCTTTTCATATTGAAGACTTAAATATGTTGACGCAGCGAGCCACTGTCATAATCGCTTGTTTTGTTATTCGGGCACCTGCCAGAATGAATGCACTGTTGCCAGTCTCCTCTCATAGAGGAACTCCCAGCCACCAAAGCAACGCAATGGATAACTAATAGTTAAAAATAGCCATGAACCACTGTGGTTAAAAATGCAGAGGGAGTAGATTTCCTCTTTGGGTTACATTTCATAACCATATTTGGAGAGGTGCGTCGCAAAGACACACACATACATATACACATTTGTTTGTCTGCGAAGATAAATTTCTCAGAGCTGCCTTTATACGAGATTCATTTAAAAAGTTAAAATTTTTCTTAACTAATGATAAATGAGTTATCCTTGGATGTTACAATATAAATACTAAAGATCATTGTAGTTGCGAACGCAACCTTGTGCTGCCGTCTATTAGTGTCCATCATAACTATTTAAAGAACAAATTAATACGGTTTTATGCATCACATATTGTCATATAACTTACACAAGTTGTTAAGCTATTAATCGTTTTTCTGAAATTTGAGTGCGATGATAGATAATGTAGAACTATTCCGTGATTCTAATAAAATTGCCAGCATGTGTCATTGAAGTCTGATTAAATAACCTTGAGCCAAATAAACCAAAGTATATAAATCTACTGCAACAGTCAAAGTTGTATATGATAAATAGCAAAAATCCATTAAACACTAGAACAGATAAAAGATTTTAGTTAAAGCTTTCATTTCTCGCTCACTAAATATGAATAAACGAGGTCTTGATTGCTGTTAAATTCGACAAGATTGCTTGCGTAGCGTACCTATTATGTTTTCTTTTATTTTATAGTATAGGACAATTAAAGTGTTTAAATGAAATTAATTTTCAAAGTCGTCAATTATCTTTATCGTTTCAAATACCCCGAGAGAATATTATATGCTGATTTTTTTTTAATATTGCGAATGCTCATTCAAGTTGTTGGGAGGCAGAAAAAAGGTAATACGATTCATGATTGGGTTCAACCTTACCTTTTTCTAAAAAAAAAAAAAAAAAAAGGAAAAACATAAAGTAGAAGTAGGCCTTGTTGAATGAATTTTTCTCATCACTTCAAAGCATCCCCAACCCATGGTACGGTCTCCATGGTACAATTCAATGGCCAAAAACTGAAAGATCCTTTTGGCTTCAAACGAGTTTCCTCTATTTCCCTTGGGCTCTTTCATTGTGTTGGAGAAATAAAAACAACTCTCCCTCCGGCACTCCTCCTATTGTTTTTAACCTACTGGATAACACAGAAGCCAAGGCTAGGATGAAAGTCTCTTATGGGTCACAGAATTGTGTGTTGTAGTAACATATTGTGAGGTTTATGAAATTTTGTGATATATTAAGGAGAGATGAACTCAGAAAGAAACATATCCGTTTTTATTGTTGTATGTTAAGCCACATAAGGGTGCAAAAAACAATTTTCTGAGTTGTGGGCCATGCGTGCGACTTAGAATTCCTTATATTGCAATAAAGCTACATTTAAAAAGAAATCATTTTCTTTTCGATCATTCGGAGACATTTGGTTGCTTTCACTGCACATTAAGACCTGAAAATTAAAGTCATAAATTGTTATCGTGTAACTAGAATCTAAAATGTATGTGTTTGCAGAAATAACCCTTCCACTTGTAGAAATAATCCTTCCAATTATACAAATAACCCTATTCTTGGAGTTGCAATCCGTCAAGTATAAGGAATATAAAAGGGGAGAATAAATCCTATGTTTCAAGTTTACACATGTTGAACATACAAGACAGTTTTTCAATATTGTAAAAAAAAAAAAAAATCTTAATGTATATTTTTATGACATTAGAGACATCCCCCAACTTTGTGTTAAAATTTGTGAAGAATAAAAATGTAAATTCACCTTCTCCCTTCATTACAAATATATGTTCCACGGTAAGTTTCGTTAGAGAGGTTGTTCCATTTTGGTGTAATATGTCTTATAGTTTCCTTCCGGCTTACTGATCACCTTCTCTGAGTCAAAGAATAAAGTAGTGAATTTAGTCTCCTAGCTCTCGCTATATATATATATATATATATATATATATATATATATATATATATATATATATATATATATATATATATATATATATACATATATAGGGTGTTAATGAACTACACTGACAAACTGTAAGAGGTGCTTCCTCACATCAAAATAACAAAAAAAAAATCCATATAGACCTATGGCGAAAAGAGCATAGTTTCAGGCTGTCCAAAATCGCGAACAAGATAAATTTTAACAGGCCCTGTTTATAATTCCAGATACCATGGATGGTGGTCCTTATCAGCGTAAAAGAAGCCATGCATACACAATACAAAAGTGCATATTTCGTCAATTTTGAATAGCTGTACAGGGTATTCCCTACAGGGTGTAATTTTCACATATACTCTCAATAGAGTTGTTAGATATACAATGATTTTAAGGAGGGTCCAAAGTAGGTAGGAGATAAGCCTTGCCAACAATAGACATCCAATGCTTTGGAGGAAAGTCGGAAGCGTTAGGAACCGGGAGGTTCATGTCTTTTTGTGTTCGGAATAATGTGCAATACGATATATTTCGTAATGATATATTTCACGTTTTCTTCACTTATAAGCTTGAAAGAAAACATTGCAGCAAGCGTTCTCCAGAGACCGTGCTGGTGACGATCTTCAACTTTTCCGACATAGCGCCAAAGGATTACGTGTTCACTGCTATCAAGGCTTCTCGTTTGACTACTTTGGACCAATTATAAAATCAAATCATATTTCAAAATTCGGTTGATCGCATGTCCGTGAATTCCACTCCGCATGGAATGCTCTGTGCATCCACTGAACATTAATGAAATATGCATTTTTGGATTGCGTATGCGTGACTTCCTTTACGCTGAGAAGGACCACCATCCACAGTTTCTCGAATTCGAATTCATTGACTCTTTGGAGTAATTCCCAGTGATTTTGATTAAAACTAATCAAGAATTAGCGCTGAATTCAGTTTCCTCATTTGTTATGGACTACCTCCCACTCCCTCAACTAACTATATATATATATATATATATATATATATATATATATATATATATATATATATATATTCTACGATAATTTACTTACAACTGTTCGATTTTAGTGTATTGCGTCCTACATGCTCTTTAAGACTTCCCGATAACTCACTCTACATGGAGCTGAAATGAGTAAAGAGTAACCTAGTGGTTTTGATACAATATGCATATTTTCCTTAGCTTTTTTTTCAGTAATCCCCTGTGCTTGGACATAAAATCAGTCAAGAATGAGCGATACACTTAGTCTCCTAATGTAATATAGATTACTCTCTCGCTCGTTCCTGATATATATATATATATATATATATATATATATATATATATATATATATATATATATATATATATATATATATATATATATATATATATATGTGTGTGTGTGTGCGTGTTGTGGAGATAAGAGTCCTGTAGATCCCTTGCGGGTGTAAGAAGGGGTGTGATGTAAAAACAACGTAGAACAACCGAATCTTTAGTTTTCGGGATATCTGAGGTGAATAGTGTCACGCTCGATACCGTTAAATTCATCCTCAGCCCCATCAGCATAGGGATGAACAGGCAAAAAAAAATGAAATGAAACCTTTAAGTTCTACGTCCCACGATTATGCCGGTTAGGTTAAAGGAGACGGTGATGATGAGAGATAAGAGAAATGGTGGAAGGAAGAAAGTAGGAGGAAACGGGAGAACCCCGAGAAAACCCACAAGCACGGTGTCTGTCCACCACAAAGTCCACATGGCGCGAGCTGGGATCGAACCAGGGGTCCCAAGCACCAGAGTTGAACGCTCTACCACTGATCCACCGCGCCCCAAGGTATAAATAGACGTTAGAAATTCACTGTCTGAAATTACCTAGGCTTGTGTCAAATCCATAGTTTTCAGGGTCGCTAAGCTGATTTGTGGCGGTCCTAATGACATTTAAGTCAAATAAAAAAAATATAACGGACAAATATTCGGGAGTTTTCAAGAAAAAATATTTTAAGGAGAGGAAGAGAACAATTTATGTAATTAATTTCTCGATATTGAAATTGAAGTTTTCTGTTGTTTAGCAGGAAAATGGCTGAACCGTATGAAATAAATTCTGGAGGACAGTTAGTACTTATCTCAAACTGGATTTTTGTCATGTTACTTTGATTAATCCTCGCACTACCAACGGGGAATACTTTGTGCACACCACAGTATTTTTTTTTTTGTAATTACTCTTCTAATCCTTTTTTTTTAATTGTAAAAAAAAATATTACTGCTCAACATGCTTAGCTAAAGCATATAACTTACGGTAGTGCATAGTGAACTTTAGTGTGTCTCATAAATGTGCTATTTTAAGTTGGTGAGAACAAAGTACCCCCTCGTTGGTAGAACATGTGACTGACATTTAGAAGTTTCACTCCTAGATGGCAGTGTAATAAATAGTGTATCCCGCTTTTTCTGAACTCGGCGGTTAGTCTTGCACTACTCTCTTCGGTCAATATAGGACTATTAGTGTGCCTCATAAATTTGCTATTGTAATTTGGTGGTCACAAAGTACTTCCCCGCGGTAGGAGATGTGATAGGCATTTAGAAGCTTCACTTCTAGAAGGCAGTATAATCAATAGGTGTTAGTCTTGTTCCGTGTACTGCTCGCTTTAGTCACTGTAGATTTTTTATGATACTTTCTAATTTGTTTCTTTCGAAAGATAAATTAAATCGTAACAGGTGGGTACAAAATGAATTCCCCCTTGGTAGTCCGCGTAACAAAAAAATACTTAGGTAGCATGAGGGTTAAAGAGCACATCCTAAGAGAATGGAATAGTACAAAGTTTATGTCAAACAATATAGTATCTTATCATTTCATCATTACAATTGCATTACAATTAATGATTTAATCATAATTATTACAGTTTCATTGCAATGTGTATCCAAAGGGGGAACGTGGTTCAAATATTTTCCATAACAAATTTTGCTCGTGCGAGGGGTAATTTCAGCTAGTATACTTACATATATCCAGGGAACTTATACATCTACAGTTACCTATGCCTGTACTTTTATTTAATCTAAACTTCTCAGCATCGGAAAATATTTTCCATTTTCTTAAACTATTCTTTTAAGCCTTTCCATCCTTTCACGGTTCACGATTAAATACATGGTTCATCCATTATTCGAGCTTGTTACAGGGTAGAGAAAATAGTTTCATATAGATATACTGCTCTTATACACTCTTGAGCTGAGTAATAGTAATTTTTATATTCGTTTCGATGCGACGCAGAAGTGAACATTCGTAATTACAAAAGGAAAAGGGTATTTCCTAGTAAGATAGTGAAATCGGCAATTGATCCAAATGGAGTCGCTATTGACCCAAAAGATTACCCTTGACCTTTTGGGTCAAAACTACCTAAAACTACCTCCCATTACCGAATTATCGTGTCGAACACGCTCAAAATTGAATATTTTTAAAACAATGGTGGGGTGGTCGAAAAAAGTTTGAAAGTTTCACAAATTGTAGATACTATCTAGATGTAAATGTGCATTTTTTTTTCAAAACCATCGATGCGTATTTTCTTTAATTTTTGCGTGTGGAAAATTTCAAAAACTTGTATTTTTTTTGGGGGGGGGGGACACGTCACTGATTGATTGGTTAAAAATTGTTATTCCCTTAGGTACAACATATATTTTTTTCGGGGCCTGAAAGTGATGGCAACCTTGTCAAAAATAAATAAAACTAAAAATAAACGTGTTTTTCGCACAGTTTTTCCACCATTTTTGGGCTCCCTAGGTGAGGACCCCTTCAAACAATCCTTTGTCAGAATTTATAATTTTACTTTGTCTTGTGTCCCTTCCGCTTCTGTCGCTCTTTGTCTGCTTCGATTGTGTCAATTTCGGAATAGAACACCAAATATATATTCGTAACAGTGCTTCCACTTCAAGCGACTCTTGTACAACGAAGTTACACACACCTCGCGTCGGCTCCTCGTAACTATCAGTGCTTGCTTCGCTGGCCGCATGCAGTGACGCTCTCTACCGCGAACTGTGTAACTTTGTTAGTACTTATCTGCCCCCTAAAAATGTCTTTTCTACATTTCTTTTTTTGAAATTTTCAATACGCAAACAAATAAAGAAAATACGCATCGATGGTTTCGAAAAAAATGCACATTTACATCTAGATAGTATCTACAATCTGTGAAATTTTCAAATTTATTAGACTACCCCCACCAAAATTTAAAAAAAAAAACGAAAATATTCAGTTTTGAGCATGTATGATATGATAATTCGGTAAGGGAAGGGGTTCAATTTTTTTGAGGTAGTTTTAGGTCCAGAGTAACCTTTTGGGTCAATAGCGACCCAATTTGGATCAAAGGCGGATTTCAGTATCTTACTAGAGAAGACCCTTTCTGTAAAAGGGATTATTCTTGGCATGGATGAAAAAGTAGAACATTATATATGTATATTGCAGGAAAATGTATAGGAAGCTTCTAAACAACACTGACAACATTTGAACATTTGGGAAGTTGTGAGAATCAACAAGGTAGGACAAAAATTATAGACAAACTTGGATGCAGAAATGCCTCCTTTCGGGACTATGGCCAGCGCAACATTTGACGTATATATATATACGTCACTTCTTCATATATATAAAGCCATAACTCGAGAACAAGATGTCACACATCATCATTCCCTTGTCTTAATCACTCATCTTCCTTAGTCTAACAGGCATAATCGTGGAACAGTTGAACAGAAAGAAAAGTTATACTTCTCCCAACAAATTTTCGGCTAGTCATAGCGCCGAAAAGAAGCGTTTTTGCACATTTTTATTACCTTGATGTCAGGAATCATCTCCTAAACAAATACACAAGGCTTGTTACTAAAATAAGGACAGATAAACTTGCATGGGAAAAGGTGTGTATTAAAGTTGAAAACACAAGAAAATATCTTTATCCATACAAGGATTGGGAGTGATATGTCAGTGCTGCACTGAGTCTTGTACAAGGAAACGGAAGCGGTAATACCGCATCCCGTAAGGTGTGAAGTGGTCATCAGGAATTGCTTGCACATTTTCAATGGGGCTTCGTTGAACATTCGCAGTTCAATCTCGACCCCACACTGAGACCACTATCTTCTGTACCTAAATACGCATGCTGCTGGATAACATTTTGATGGCAACCTTGAGGTCATGGAAGAAGTCGCAACGTGATTCCAGATACAGGCGCCAGAATTTTACGATTGTGGGAAACAAGAAAACTTGTTCTGTGTTTGAACAAATATTTGGAAAATGGGGGCACTTACGTGAGGAAATAGTTTCTGTATCAGTGTAGTGTTGTTTATGTGTGTGTGTGCTAGAAAACGCTCCTATCTTTAAACTCTTGTTTAAAGCATTGTAATGGTTAAGGAATTTATATTCGGACATTCAAAACATAGAGATGAAATGAACTGATCTCGAGTTGCGTGTTACAATATAAGTTATAATATGAACATTTGTGTAAAATTAAGCTATTTTATTTTTACAATAATAACAAGTGAGTTTAATTTCACTGTGTGAAACTATAGTAGACTTCCAAACTTTGGGAATTCAATACTAACACCTGAAAGAGTACATCTATGACTACTAATTGCAATAAATTGATAAGATTATAGATAGAATCTGTTCCTCAGACGCTTAAGCCATATCGAAAAGAAATTCACTATGAATTGTTGTTCCTGTTCTATGGCGAACACGATTGAAACAGGAAATCGTTAATTTGAATCACTTCCGGATTGAAAGGATGGTTAAGAGAAAAGTTGAAACTTACACTTGGGGAGCTTAATCAATTGCAAAAAAAAAAAAGTATTATATATATATATATATATATATATATATATATATATATATATATATATATATATATATATATAGTGTCATTTTTGCTTTACGGAAATTGTATACCCCTCTCAGGCCGCCACTGGACTCCCGAAAAAAATTCTTTTTCTCTTTTTTATCAAAATAGAAACAAACTGTTCTGCTAGTTTCTGTTGGCGGTGGGATAATTCGCCGACAAAACTCCACTACACTAAAGCACAGTAAATACACATTTCCAACTTTTGCAATATCATAAAAAAAAAAATCTCAAATGCATATTAACAGCAATAGGGAAAAGTAAATAGCAATAAAAAAAATCATGAAAATTGTATTTACCGAACAATTTATTAACAACAAATAAGCACAACAACAACAAATTCGATAATGATTTACTGTTATCATTATTTAAATTATAGGCTACGCTCTGTATTCAATACAATACTAATTAAACAGAACGTTTCACCAAAAATTACAATACATGGAAAGAATTAGCGCATAAAAATAGTCCATGCGTAAAATTGTCCTGCGGGGGATTTCTAAAGTGAAAGTTATTAAGTATTTAACACAGATCACGTGCACAGATCTCATTACCATTCAATACAAATTAATATATTTAAAACAGTAAGCAATTAATGCAGTTAAATGTCAAATATTACTGTCTAATGCAATTTTAAACGTGGCTAAGCGGTTATCGTACGCGCCTTTGGCATGGGAGTCCCGGGTTCGAATCTTGGCGGGAGCTCATGTGGTTCGGATTCCACGTTAATCAGTAGGTCCACGTCTCATATAGCATCACTGCTGAACGGGACGTTAAACTCAAAATCATCTCATCTCATCAAAATCAACTTAACTTAATTAAATTGTTGAAATGACATATTTTTTAAAAGGAGAAAAAGTAAAGTAGTCGGTCATCTTAAAAAAAATACTACAATAAATTAGTTAAATTGGAAAAATATTTAGAATTCAATTGAGAGCAAAAGCTGAATTCTATTTCCCTATTCAATTGAACAATTTCTTTCAATTACCGAACGTGATTGAAAAAGCCAAGACCGGATTCCAATTAACAGACAGACAATTATAATGCACATTAAACTAAATGCTGTTGAGAGGTGCGAGAAGAAATAGATGAAATTTATAATTGCACTTACCAATGTTCAACTATTCACTTTCGGTATTTGACTGCTTGAAAATTCCTCCACCAAACAGCTTAACTATAAGGAACAAATTGTCGCAGACAATTCAACATCAACATAGAGTGATTTAATCAACGTGCGGTAATTTAACTTCCAACTAATCCGTATATAAATTTAAACTTGCGAAGCTTCCTTTTAAACTTGAGTATTACTTCTTCAATAATTGTCCAATTTAATAGCAAAACAGATCTACAAATATAATTCCTTAAACAAACAGTAGTTAGCCATTTCACTGGCAGCATAATTGTTAAACTGCACCATGAATGAAACAGCATGGTTTTGTCGAAGCAAGCCAGAAGTAACGATCTTATCAAAAGCTGGTTGATTTCACTAACTGGTTCTTATCGCTAGCTGAATCAACGCAAGAGTTAGCTGCCTGTAAAAACAGACACATAACGCTTGCTGTCGATCAAGCAGTGTGCTAAATCATCATTATTTTAATTTTCGTGAATTTATGGAAAAGTTACTACATTTTTTATCTCATCTTTTTTTTCTTTAATTGTCTTCCTTTCTAATCTTTACACATTTACAAACGTTATTTATTGAGTCTAAACATCTCACTTTATTTTATTTTTCTTCTTCTTTTATTCCAACCGGTGTAACCAATAGCAAACTACTTGCAGCAGCAGAAAAAAATGCTCAGCGGCTAAAGAATCCTTCCCCCTAAAAAAAATGGAAAGAAAGGAAAAGAAAATGAAATGAAATGAAATATCTTAGTCTAATGTCCCACGTTTATGTCCATTGGGCTAAGGGAAACTAATGATCAAGGCAAGCGAATGATGGTGGAAGAATTAGTGGAATGACGAGAAAGCCCACTGACACGGTGTCGTCCATCGAGCTAGGAACCCCACTCTCCAGAAGCAAGCCCTCTATCTTGAACTCTACGGAAATCGGTATTAAAATTGGAAGAAGTAGTGAAATTCAGCCACCTGTGGTTTTGATAGAGTGTTATGGATTGTGATGGTATGTACGTTTGAGGCTTTACATCGATTACGGAAAACCTTTTGCCGCTATCTATTACCATTTTTTGTTCTATACTGATAAATTTTGAAACCGGAAATGGTTAATTCGAACCATTTCCGGCTTTAATAGAAGTTTGACAGAGGAGATTGAATCTTATCTAAGGACGCTGAATCAATTGCGAAAACCGCAATCGATATTTCTTACCGTTTTTGCTGTATGAGAATCAGTATTGAAACCAGAAAGAGTAGTAAATTTTAGCCAATTCCGATTTTGTAGAATGTTGCAGATTGTAACGAAATGACCGACTGAAACATTGAATTGATTGTAGAAAACCACTTGCCTCTATCTATTGTATTTTCTGTTATATGATGACAAGTATTGGGACCGGAAATGGCTAAATCGAAACATTTCCGGTTTGAATAGAGGGATAATAAAGAAAATAACGCATATTCTTGGGAGAATTAATAAATTGTAGAAAACCGCATAGTGATATATCTTACCGTTTTTCGCTCTGTGGAAATCAATATTGAAGCCACAAGTAACTTTAAATTTGAGCCATTTACTTTTTTTTTTTTTTTTTTTTTTGTAAAGTGTTCAGCATAGTTAAGATACATTACCTTGAGTAGCTGAATTACATGTGAAGAAATGCTTCTGGCTATCTATAACCGTTTTCGTTCTATGGCGATACACGTTGAAACCGGAAACGATTAATCTGAATCACTTTCTGTTTTAATAGGAAGTTAAAAAAAAGGAAATGTCACCTATTCTTGAGACGATGAATTGATTACAAGAAACCGCATTTCGATATATCTTACCTTTTTTACTCTGATACCTGTCGACCGACCGTGCGACAGACGGACGGGCAAATCGAGTCTATAATACTTTCGGTATTTATGCACAGCACAGATGGAGACTAAAAATTGAAGTCTCAGTTTGTGAATTGAATAATACAAATTTCCCATTTCTTGAGTTAATTACATATGCAAAACATAATTTTAAAAAAAGCTTCCTATGGACACTTAAAATCACCTACCAGTTTAGACAAGCTATAGAATTGAAAACTAGTTTGTTTCTTTTTAGAGTCCTAACCTATGCATTACGTAAGTGGCTGAATTCTTATAAAACTGCTTTGTCCGTCCGTCCATCCGCCTGTCAACAGGTATCAAAGAAGAAACGGTAGAAGATACCAAGATACGCATTTCCAATCGATGCAGTGTCCCAAGGATAAGTTCCATCTTCCATCTTAACTCTCAATTCAAACCAGAAGTTGTTAGCCATTTCCACTTTCAACGTTTATCTCCATAAAACGGAAACAGAAACAGATAACGGGAAGTGGCTTATTTTTGCAAACGATTTAGCTCCTCAAAGCAATGTACCATGACTATACTACATTCTCTGTTTTAAACGAAAGTGATTCAAACTTAATATTACTTCCAGGTTACATAATGATTTTAACAGAATAAAAACGGTAAGATATATTGAGATGCGGTTTTCTGCAATAACTTCAACGTCTCGAGAATATGTTTAATCTTTTTCATTAACCTTCTAATTAAAAAAATAATAATTTAATTTAGTCATTTCCAGTTCCAACGTTTATCGCAATAAAGAAAAAGAAGAACGATAAGAGATATTGACATACGTATTTTTTAATCGATTCAGCGACTTAAGAATAGTTCAATGTTTTGTTTTAACTTTCTATTAAAATCAAAAGTGGTTCAAATTAGCCATCTCTAGTTTCAAAATTTATCACAATGAAACAAAAACTTTAACATATAGCAAGAAGTTTTTTTGTTTATTTTTCTTCTGTTTTCTCTTTTATCTTTGCAAAAGATTCAGCTTCTCAAATCAACGTATGATGGCAATGCCCAACACTCTACCGGAAGTGGTTGACGTTTTTTACTATTTCCGTTTCCAATCCTGATTTTCATAGAACAGAAACAGTAAGAGATATCGAGAGACTGTTTTTTCTTTCTTTTTCTCTGCAGTCGATTTAGCGTGTGAAGAATAGATTACATTTCCTCTGTAAACCCTTTATTCAAACTGCAAGTGGTTTAAATGAACCATTTCCTTTTTTTAACCTTTATCGTCATAGAACAAAATGGCACTAGATAGTGGCATTTTTTATTTTTTATTTTTTTATTTTATTTTATTTTATTTTATTTTTTTATTTTATTTTTTTTTTTTTTTTTGCAAACGATTCAGTGTGCCAAGAAAACATATGTAAACCCAGAACACTAGTAAAACAGAAAGGAATTGAACTTTAGTACTACTTCCAGTTCCAATACTGATTTCCACAGAGCGAAAATGATATATATATATATATATATATATATATATATATATATATATATATATATATTGAGGTGAAGTTTTGCTCCAATCGATTCAGTTTACCAAAAGAAAGTTCTATCTTCAATGTTAAACATCTATTCAAACCTGAAGTGCTTGAAATTGGCGACTTTCGGTTTCAATCTTTATCGCCATAGAGCAAAAGCAGAAAGCCAAGTAAGCTGTAGAGAGTAATGACTTCCTGATATGATTCAGCGTACGAGGAGCAGGTCATATCTGTTTCTTATTCTTTATTCTGTTTAGTATTGCCCATATTTCAAGTACATGTTAATAAAATAAATAAATAAATAAATATTTTTATTCACTACTAAAAATGCTGTTCAAAACTTCTAAACAGTTATGAAGTTTCTCTCTTAATACACGAAAAAGAGAAATCTGAAAAAAAATAATAATAAGAGGGAAAAAGTATTGATTTTATGTGTCCTGGATAAGAAGAGTACTTTCCACACTTGACCATATTTTACACCATAATATAAAAAAATTGGCACGAGAATACACTTAACACCTTTATGAATTTCTGGATCTTCGTCACTATACATACACTGCCGGTAAGCATAACCTCATAGCATTATTATGTACACTAGCGTAATTAAGATATAATCTAAGATTATAAGGATTGTAAAAGTGAAAATGAGACTTTTAAGTGTACTCCTGTAATCATGTATTGTATGGAATGTGTGAAGATATTGAAAGTAAGAGAGATAAATAGGTTATATATTATCTAGATATAATTGCCTTGTCGGATCAAACAAGTATACTGGCAAGTCAGTAGGTTGTAAGTATCCCGAGCGAAACACTCACGATGCTAACTGTGGTTACACTCTTAAACACCACCACGAAGTTAGTGCTGTTTGATAACCGATAGAATTTCAAACATTTTTGCGGCCCGAAGAAGTGATAGAATGGCACAACAGGATTGTGCGGTGGATTACGGAGGACTTTCCAGCTAAAAAAAAAAAAAAAAAAATCTCATCATATGAATATTGTTTTGCGTAACGGATAGTCATTTTACGCATTATATATATATATATATATATATATATATATATATATATATATATATATATATATATATATATATATATATATAATGATAAATTTATGTTTACGTAACATCTTCTGTAGTCAAAATTAGACAATACTAGCTGAATATTTTGATAACTCAGTCAAACTGATTTCCCATGTGAAAACATTACACTAATACTGCGTAGCTAAGATATGCTTCCTGATATGCAACATCATCTAATGGGACAAGCATAGTACTCACTGTTTATTAAGGAGATGATATCCCTTTCAAATTGAAGTTTTAATTCGGATATTATATATAACAAAGATTAATACATAATTAATGGAAAGGTTGAAAATCGAGAAGAAATATATGAGAGTTACAAAAGCGAATAAATTGTTCAGGAAAGCGATACTTGAACGGGTGTTAGATGTTGAAGTATTTTCTTGTCCTATCACGGTATGTTCATAGTTTTGCAGTTTTCTTAAATAAAACGAGTTTTTAATACCGAGTGGCAGTATCAGAATGCAAAGAAATTCGTAGTTATTTTTGTAACGGCTCAGTATTGCGTTCCCCATCACCTTTCATTTCACTATTCAGAAATTTAGGTGATAACTACTATTTGTCTATATCTTTCGAAGGATTTATTTGATAACTACCACATTTGACCAATGGATTTCAATCAGTACACTCATTAAAAATAAATAAATCGCAAACCGAACCCCTTAAAAATAAATGTTTGCCTTATGCATATGCAACCCACACGATTTTGTTGCTAGAATGGTTGCCTGACAACCAGGGATTTTCATACCCCGTCAGATGCGAATATGTAGAGAAGCGATTTTTGATTGTTCATGTGTTCGAATCAACTGAATTGATCACTTCCGTCAACTAACTCGATTTTTAAATTTGTCTCCTATATCCTGGACAAAATTGATGGTGATTCGTCAAGTATTTCTTGAGATAGTGTGTCTCTCGGAGTATATTTAAAGAGTAAGCATATAGAAAAGATTAATTTGATATTGTTGTTGCTTATAAAAGATTAAAGCTTTTATGAATGCTCCTCACTAAAATTCGAAACACAAGTTACGGGATTGATAAAATTTTCTTTGTTGTACTTTTAATCATAAAATATGGCTTACCTAGTTGTGAGAAGCGTTAATTGTAATGTGTTTCGAATAAAAGTAGAATAACAGTCTTAATTTATATTACATGGATGAGCCTATGGATTGTGTAGAAAGGATTCAATTCTCTATCTAGAATGTGAAAGATGGTTACAAGAGTTTGCATCGAGTATTTCGTGGTTAGTAATATTAAGATAATATTAAAAATAATCAATAGTCCATTTCTCCTGGAGAAGACTGGTTCCGCATGAGAGAATTCGACCAACTGTTCAAGAGAAACTATAAATAATTTACAGTCATCTTCAGATGTGAAAATTACCTACAACGTATAAGTTAATAATACAACACGAATTCATAAGAAACGGTTCAAGAACAATAATCTGAACAAGTTGGGCCACTCATCCAAGTATAAGGAGTTATTATCTATGTTGTTAATGAATGACATAATGTGATTCGTTCTCACACTTAAAATTTGTCATCTGGCGCTTTTCCATTCTTTGATATATATATATTTTTTCCTCAATACTCATTTGACTTGCACGTACGAAAACGCAAAGCAGTTGTACGCACAGTACGTACAAAGGGATAATGACGATGTCAAACATATTGACTATCTCTTTTACTGTGTTGCTTCTATGTATCTTCTCCGCCCCTATTTCCACTCTTTTCCCGTCGCTCATAGCAACATCGAGGGTCAAGGCTTGGGTCTGATTTGCATCTTGAACCTGGTTCCGTTCTCACAGCACGGGGTGGAAGCTGAATTAAATTGTCAGCTGCCGCCGTCTCTAGGGTTCAGCTGTGGCGAAGTTAAATTGGAAGCCACCTCTTTAGAGAGGGTTGGATTCAGTGTTAACAATCTTTTTTTCTTCTTTTTTTTCGTTTTTGTACAGCAGGAAAAGAACACGTTGTACGCAAAAGTTCTACATTTATATTTTCCTTCTTTTTCTCTCTTGTAACTGTAATGGTCAATGCAGGATCACGCAGGGTAATAAGGTCAAGTCACTTTACAGAAGAGCAGTGTTTCGAAGTTCCATCTGTAAACTTCTAGGCATTTTTTAAGTATCTTTATTAAAGTGAGACATTTTAATTTGAAATAATGCATAAAATAAAAATAATGCCAATTTTGTAGTCCGTTTGTGTTCGGTGAGGAAGGAAATTTCCGAATTTCAAGTCTAAACTACAACAATCTTATTCAAATTTTATGATTAGCGATGCATGTTTGCTGACAATACATAGCTCTGAAAGATTTATATCATTGCATTGCATCCTAATTATTCTGAAATGTTGCAGCATCTTTTCTAAAGCATGAATTAATGCCAAATAAATCATATTAAAGGGGAACATCGTGTCTCAGTGGTAGAGTCTCATCTTTGGTACTGCGGATCACTGGTTCTATCTAAGGCCGAATGATTTGGAGTGCATAACATTGTGTTCGTGAGTTTTTATCCTTTCCTCCCATATTATCATTTCACTATCGTTCAATCCCATTAATCATCTATTTTTAGCCCACATGGCATAACCATAGGACATCACACTAGAAACTTCATTTCATTTTATTTCAAACCATATTTATTATGTTTTATGTTACTGAAATATCATATTAGCAGTAGTATTACGAGACTGATTTATTCAAAATAATTGGAAATAATATACAACGTAATGTCCCAACCGTAAATCGAATTTACGAAATATGATAACGGAATGTTTTAAATCTTTTGAAGAAGTTAGTGTTTACAAAACGTTTGCTACTAACGACCGGAAAAAGTTATTTATAACATATGTCTGAAAATTGTGGATCAAGGTATTGCCAAAATTTTGAAACAAATTAAAATATCTTGAAGTGTACGGAAGCAAAGAATAAGAAACTCTGGTAACACAATACACAGCATAAACGATTCAGCAAACGCTATCGTCAGTGTTATTAGTAATCCAGTTTACTAAACTCGGTCAAAATATATTTATTAATTAGACCACATCAAGTTAATACGAGACTGTAAACTATCACGACATTTTTATAATTTAAATACAATCCAGATAAATAAATTAATTCAGTCTAAGAACAACAGCAAGACCGATTTTCATAATCTGAACTTAGGGGGCTGGTATTCAAATCAATGATATTTCAGATTTTCTCTTGGTGAAACTCACATTTAGCGTGAACGAATATATAACTCCAGGGTGACGAATTTACATATTTCTGAGGGAATTTCTCCCTGAAATCATCATTAAATGAAAATACTAGATAAAAATAAATGTATTAGGTATACGAATAAGTCTCCAAATAATTATTTTATGTAATAAGTACATTGACATACAATTGTTTCAGGTATAGTTAACTTGTATTCAAAAATTGGTTTACCAATTCAGAGAAGTTGAAGTCATTATAAGAATAATATATTAGTTTAATATGTACTGGTTACAAGCGTTTTACTCAATAATAAAGATTTGTTTTATTTATTAACACAGTTTCAACACACAAGCCTTGCTCAAAATACTTCCAGTAGGGCTGTCCACGAGTCGAAATGTAACATAACTTTCGTGACAAGATATGAGATGACACAGACCTCTTCCAATAAAAGCAGAAGCACGAGATGTTACTTTTATGACACTTTTTAAGAGACAAGATAGTACCAACTCTTATCCCATAGACATCTCTAATTTTCAAACTCACTCACACTTCGAAACGTTATGTTTAGAAACATCGGATTACAAGTTGATCAGTGACATTTAGTACTGCAAATGAAAGAAAAAAAAAAAAAACTCAGTGGATCAGAAATATACATTTATATTAACTGGGATATGTGTTCCAGGTTTCAGGGCTTCTGAAAGAGAGAATAGTAACCGTAAGAAAAAAAAAAAGTTGCGCATCAAAGACCCTTTTACTAATCACGTCCTATCAATTTTCACTAACACTCTACCATGGATAGAGTTTCCTCTCATCCTTTCCGTTTAAGAGACTACCAGCTGTTTTTCTGAAGCTTTATGTTGTCAGTAATCAATCATTTCCAGAAATGATTGTGTAATTCGTTGTTAAAGAAGAAAAAAAGCTTATAATTTGAGCTACCAAAACCCGAGAATGAAGATTTTCTCTTCAGTTTCTCACATAAATAGCAAGGATTAATTATTTCTATATATATATATTTTTTTAATGTTAAGAATGTAACAAGGAGCAATCCTACCACTTAAATATTGATAGACAGTAAACACTAATACATTTGTCTAATTGTATAATTTAGACCTTTCCTAAAAAGACGGACTAACATATGCATGATATCGAGTTTGATATGCGGAGGGAGTACTTAAATTGTGTACAAACTCAAGTAAAATTTTGGGTTCATCCTTAAAGAACGAATACGTACGCTCTTGTGTAGCCTCGCTGCTGACATAGGACGTCAAACTGAAATTATTTATTTATTTAAAAAAAATATACAACAGGCTACTGCCCAGTTACATTATTCTAGGTTTCAATAATTATATTCATGGTTTTATCTATTTAATATAATAAAGTAACAATAATATTCAGACTAAGTTTTCACTAAGTTTGAATAAGTTTTCCCTGCTGTCCTTCACTCCCAAAGCGAAGATAGGTATGCCCCCTTCTAGAAAGCAAAGGCCAGTTCCTTCCCAAATCATACATATATCTAAAACACCGATGTGACACCGGACTTGGAGGTCCGAACCCTTCCTTGAGCAATCCCTCGCATAAATAAATAAGTAACAATCCAACACATCTCTTTAATAACTCAAAACAGAACTACGACCATTGCCGTGCCAAATGATAATCGAATGTTATAAGATCTACAAAGGTAAAAATGTAAACCTTGGAAAGTCATAACAAAATAACACATTTAGCACTGTAGCACTGTTGAATGCTTGTGAAAAACAGAAACAGAGCATGGAATGGTGACAAAAGGTATCCGCCTCCTGGAAAGTAACGCACCCGTTCATTGCTTGAATGTTGGCAGACAGATGCACGACCCTGAGTATGGAATCCGTCATAGTTCGTGTCTTCTTTTGACCACACACTATCTTCGTTCCACCTCTTCCCAAACATGCAGTCATTTCCTAGGGACACGTACTTCTGCTATGTTGTCACACTGCTTTCTGAGGTGCAGTAACACATTTTGGACCACTACACCTTACTTCACGTTCGGATCTGTAACAACAGCGGTGCAGAGTTACGAGCTGTACATTACCACATGACAAAGATACTTACGCAGGATTACACATGCAAAATTTCATCGTTCTATATTATGTGGAAGTGGGTCAGGGTGAAACTTTCTCTCGCACCTCTCATTAGCCGGGAAATTCCAAAGAAATCACATATGTGCAAATTACTTAGAAACTATTAATTTGCGACCCCCGGTTCATATAGGTGAAAATGTTGCAAAGTGCTTGTAGAATATACCCTTGAAAGGAATGCATCGAATTATCATGTATTAATAGATAGTAATAAACAATCAAGAAATGCATATGCTACACTGAAGTTAGACACGGTCTAGGTGCAGAACTATGCTTCACATTGCATAAATACGAAAGTGGGAATATGTTTGTGCCGAACAGCAACAATCTACTTCATCTAATCATTGTTCTTTTTGCTATTGTCCCAAAGGATCAAAACACTGTACATTGTCACAATCCAGCATGTGCGCCCCTAGCAGATTAGATAACATTTCATAACTTAAAACAATTCTGGTTCTCTATACAAATATACATGACAAAAGTAATCTAATACATTAAAACGGGAAAGTGTTGTTACCTACCACTTCTAGTTTGCATGAAATTATCAATGAACTCCTCTCTAACGTTTGGCCCCCTACATCACAGTCAAAATTGATGATGATGAATCAGCGAGTTTTTGAGTGTTTGTGTCTCCTGGCTGGACACATACAGCATAAATATACAAATGAGTTTTTTGGTAAGCCAAACTCCTTAATTAATATTAAGAAGAGGAAGAGGATTAGTAGTCAGTATAAGATACACATTTTTCACGCTATCAAATTGTGTTTTGCACAAGTAAAAAAAAAATCTTATAGAACGACTATGTACGTCCTTCCCTCTGTGGACAAGTGTTTTAGTAGAACGGTAAGAAAATTGGGATTTTTAATTTTTAATTCAGAGTACCAAAAACAAGTTTCATATCCGTCCTTAACTCCATATTGAAAGTGATAGTAGTGGATTTGCCATTTTGTATTTCAACATTGTGTTCACAATATGGAACAAAACTCAATATACTATGTCGCGTCCATTCAAAATTGAGTATCTCACAGATTACATTCTTTGTTGATTTGTTTGGTGTTCAAGAATTATTTTCAACTCTGAGGCTGTATAAAGCTTTCGATTCAAGCCACAAGTATTCATGCCGTTAACTAAACGAATGCTTATCATTTAGCAACGACGGGATTCAGGGAGATTGGGTTTCTATGACTTCAGCTCCTCAATGTGTTATCAAGCAAAGTGCTCGGTGGTAATACGGTTTCTTCGTACATAAACCAAATTATATTGGTTGAGACAATGAACTAGATATCTTTCATTTTGCCCATATTAAGCGGTAACAACTATTAACTTGGGCAACATGATAACATCCTCGTTCTGGTGATAACATATGAACGAATTTTGATGGAAAAGTTAGGCGAACAATAAGATTGATCATGCATTATGAGCTGTAGGATTTTGTGTCTACGATGTACCCGATTTCAGGTGAATATTTTAAGAGTTAAGTGTGTTATGCATTTGCTCTTCGAGTCGAGGCAATATTGTTAACGTGGATTGTATTACAAAGCAAATCGGGAGCTCCCTTCTGGCTAAGCATTTAGTGTACGTTCCATTGGCGTGGGAGATGCGGATTCGATTTCCGGTGATAGCTTATGTGGTTTGGATCCCATGCTATGTTGTAGGTCCAAGTTTTATGTAGCCTCGCTGCTGAAAGGGACGTAAACTGAAAATTTAATTAAAAAATTCAAAACAAAGCAAACAGAAAGTTAACATTTAAAACGGGCATATTATTCTAAAAAACTATCCCTCACTCTCTAAGATTTATTGCAGACTAATTTCTTTGAACCTGGGGCTTGATTTAATGTACCATGAGTAGATTGGTGCGAGTTGTTGGGGTACAGGACACCTTTTTGTTTGAGCAAACCAAAAACTACAAATTAGCTAAAGAAAGTATGCTTCCATATTGATATCTACACTAGAGGACGTAATTAAATTGGATCTAAGAAGCATATATTTAGAAGAATGAAACAAAGTAATATGTCTTGAAGTTATATGTATGAAAATCCAGTAGATTATTCTTTCTTCCCGAGTATGTTGAAAAAAAAAATATATTGCAAAAAAACTTGTCAGACTTACAACACTATACTTTCAACAACCATCTTGTGAGATTTATAGGAAGAACACGAACCTCTAATATGCTCTCTTGAGGCAAATTTACTATCTTTATATTTTCTGTAATAGATAATAATGCTAGAAACATTTTCCCAGATACATTAAAGAATCAAAAATAAGCACTATACTGGAAGGCATTTCAACAGCTGTTACATAGATACGTTCAGTCGCCACTTTTTGTTTCGACTGTATAACATTTCACCGAGAAACAATTTTAATTTGAAGTAATGCGTTTTGACACTTATCCAAGAGTGTTTGCCCTTTATAGTGAAACACAGACTCAGAAAAGCACACACAGATAACAATGTTGCTGATTTGAAATGTATATACTAAATGACAATAGGAAACAGCATTTCTTGTTTTTTTCTCTATTGGGACTCGAACTGCGACCTTTATGTTACAAATTCAAAATAAGGAACTTAAATGCCAGAGGAACTTTTATTGACTTTACGTTAAACAAGAAACGACCAGGGAAGGGTCGCCGTTCGCTCAGAGCTATTTTCCTTCTTTTCCATAAAAAAAAAAAAAACGTTTTGTTTTTAATGTGTTTTGTTTTTGCCTCGATTGCTGAAGATCTTGAAGTCTCCTCATCCCAACGGAGTAAGCAGAGCTGCATCAGCCCTCGAAAGAATTTAAATGTGTGTTCGGTCGTATTGGGTTGTAAAAAAGGAGAATTGGAGAAGTTGGCGTTCTTGGTGGATGTTTTACTTGCAACGCAAGAGCTCTATTCCTGTGGGAGAGAGAAATTCCACCATTTAACTCCTACTTCCCTTGGTGCCGCACAATAGGAATACAGAGAGGATTAGAATAATTTGAATCACTTGGCCGTGCATACTACATTACCTTCAAATATAAAAGAATAAACGCTTTCTAAAAAGTGTTAAATTAACTTTTAGAGGGATAAAAAAGGAAAAGAAAGAGAAAGAGCATGACTGCAATTACTCATTTCAATTTTCCCCCGTATATTTTAAATGCGCTTTTCAACTTTTAAAGATAAATCTTGCTAAGTTACAACGAATTTATGGTACAGTCAGTAACATAAATTTATACACATTACACACTGGAGCTTCCTTGTGGATATATGGTTCGAGTGCGCACTTTTGGTGCGGGAGATCCGAGTTTAATACTATGTGGGGGCTCATGTGGGATTCCTGGTTAAGGTCTAGGTCCTCGTCTCAGCCTCGAGTGCTGAAAAGGGCATTAAGCTCTAATTCAATCTAACTAATAAAACAAATTGCTCTTATTGCAATAATTTTGTTACAAATAGGCAATATGTGCACGATTTCATCGTAGGAAAGAATATATAATTCTCACCAAACTGTCTAAAGTTAAGCCAAACGTTAATTTATTAGTTTCTACTTTAATTACACAAACAGTTAAACCGTGGAAAAATGTACTTCATGGACTTTTCTTTTTAAAGTAAATCTTTATAACAAATACACATTACATTTTCAACATAAATTATTATTTATTTTCCAATGATTCAGACTAAAAATTTAATGGTAGGCTTGTTCCATGTATCTTTGTTCTAAATATTAATTACATAACTTTTCTTTCCGCAACTTTGACCAAATCTAAACCCTAATTTTGATGGTCCAATGTCCAAGAACTAAAACTTTTCACACTAGAATAGTTCATATACGTATTAAGCTCGTTGGGTCCTACCTATGCCTAAAGGTCATAATCGTAGGACGTTAAACTGTAACATTTCATTTCATTTTGGATTCTACCAACACGCAAAGTTTTGTCAAAGTAAGATGATGAGTTTCATATCTCTCTCTCTCTTATATATCTATATATACGGTGCTCTAAAAATGGCGCCCATGGATAACAACTGAGCGTTATTCTACAGGTCAAAATAAAGCAAACACGCTATGCAATGGTATACCCTCCAGAGCCTCCTTCAACCGCTATGGGGAATCAAAATTTCACTCTGTGGCAACATGTAACGTGAGTGTATTATTGTTGCTCTGCGAATCCATGAAACATTTACGTCGATTCTAACACTAATAAGTTATGCTAGTATCAACGTCTGTCGACGTTAACTACAATCTGGAAAGAATCGATGCAACTATTAATTGATTGGTTCAACATATGTATTCTATGATTATTTGTCTACGACGTTGCCTCATAGTGCAATTCGCGTCTCCAGGCAAGGACCCGAAAATATGTAAACTAATCTCAAACCTCAATTTTGGTCGTAGCCCATAACTGTAGAGCCAAAATCATACACACAATAATATTGCATACGGTCACTGAGCTAACTTGGCCAAGATCGGAGGAGTTCCATTGATCAAGTACGATATAAACTATCCTTGTGATTTATCCTTCCGGAGCTAAATCAAATGAATGACAAAGCTTATAGTGTGTGCGATACTCATACCATTGCATTCTAAACGCTACTGCATTATTTTATATTCTAACGATATTTTACCATATTCAAGATATACAAATGTAATTACTGTATTATTGTTATTGTTGTTGTTATTGATTTCCAATCAGTTTAAATTATATCCTAATTTATATGCTTATTGTTCAACACAGAAGGGGCCTAGCAGTAAAATGCTACCCATGAAAGTAGACCAGTCCGGCGTAGTAGTGTTGAGTACCGACCAAAAGAGCAGGAAAATGTAAACGCTAGCTTACCCGCATGTTACAAGAGGTAAGCTTATGAGAAATAGTCCCCATTAACGTCTATACACTTCAGTGTATGTCGCAGCATGTTTGCTGGCACGATCTGTACCTCCTTGCGGGCGACCTCCATATGGTTTTGTAATGTTTCGCTGCAGCTCGCCGAAGGTAAGAGGGTTGTCTGCATAAATTTTCTGTTGTAAGCATCTACAGAGATAAACATCACAGAAATATAAATTCAATGAATGAATGGGGCTACAATTCCTTGCTACTTACTGCGAATTATTTCTATAAGTTGCTCATACACTAACGCCAGATATTTGTTCTATGTGTAGGATGTTGATCCATCTTGTTGAAATTAAAAGTGTAGTCTCTTTTGTGTGTGTGTGTGGTGTCAGTTCGTCCTAAAACTGTTGCAAGAACACACAATGAACTTCACTATTCACCACCGATCAAAGCATATCACACTCGCTACACATGTTCTTGAAAATGCGCACCATGTACCAATTTTCTGGTCATGTGGAGGTGTTTTGTTAAAAATTATGTGGATTCTAAATATACCAGTGTCACATATTATACACATTCAGGTAACCCGATAAACAGATACAAAGTACATACCTTTCGTTAGACATAAAGTACAGCAAATTGCCCAAACGTCCATCCGCAACAATTGTCAGCAACCAATTAGAGTATGCAACCCATTTACCTACGAGTGGCTCGTTCAGTTTCTGATCACATATTACTCGATATAGTTTCAGTTTCAGGTACTTCAAGACACACCGACCTGCTGGGATAGTTTTTGAGTAGACTGCTGTGGTCTTAGTGATATCCTGTGCTGAACATCACGGACGACCTTTAGTGTTCAGTTTAGTTTTTATTTCCGCCCATTCACATTCGCCAAAGGCGCAGTTTAGCGCCATTTTTGCACCTGGTTCTGACCACAGTATTTAGCAGGAGGTTATTTTTCTTGCTATCTAGTAGACAAGGCTTCTTGTGTGTTCTTAATTGAGCCTGCCTCCACATATTATTCCACTATCGTAATTCTCTGCTGGAATAAAAACATCGTCTTCTCGACGCGATTTGTTTACCAAAACTGAACAGGCAGGACGTTTAAGCTTAACAACTGTACATCGTTCGTTACGCCGTCGCCAAATTGCGGCGCCAGACAGAAATAAGTACAATAAGGGGCTAAACAACTGTGTGTCGCGTGGCACATTGGTGTGAGCCAGAATTAATCAGATAGTGGCACACAGTTACACGCTAATCCCTCGTATAACCCGGCTGGGTTACTTTTATGTGGGTCATCCTGTATGTATCTACTACTCTCTAAAATGTGTTATTTATTGTTATCGGAACGTCCGCTTTGCTCAAATATGTTTTATGTTACTAGAAGGGGAAAAAATGTGGAAATGCACTTTATTCGGAAATCATATTTATGCGAAAATCTGTTTGATAATTAAATAAAAGCAGTACAGAATAAGGACCTAAATGGTGTGGGTTCCCGATAGATTAACGTTGCAAGAATGAAGAGGAGCCTCAATTCATGTGGTCTTTGAAAGATAAAATTTAATTCCCATTTATGACATACTTCATTGCTGCAATGGGTATATTGAAGTTGTCTCACGGGTCATATTCTCTGTCAGAATGGTGTTAATGTTGATTGCACAAACACGATGACTAGCTTCCGCCTACTATTTATTCATTGTTAACTGGAATATGAAGCGTGGATAGTTTGCAATGTTGCCAGATTAGACAACTTTCATTGTGATGGACATATAGTATTGTCATTGAGTGAGGTCAACTACTTATTCATGTGTACCTAGGAAATGCATAATATTAAAAGTTCTAATAAAGAGAAGTCATTATGCTTCTACTTGATGATTCACTATATTAGGTAGACTTTCTAATATATAACTAGACGTAAAGTTGATTTATACTTTTGCAACTAATAATTGTACACCAAAATATCATTGGTAGTATTGATTATAAGGATTGAAAAGTTTCTACTGTTCAAATACATTGCAATCCCGTTCAACCGAATCCATTCAAAAATGAAATGAATTATTTCAGTTTTACGTTCCACGATTATAAGGTACAGGCTAAATGAGACGGTGATGATGAGAGATGAATGAAATGGTGGCATGAATAAAGTGGGAGAAAATGGGAGAACCCCAAGAAAACATACATACACGGTATTTGTCCACCAAAAAATTCACTTGTCGCGAGCGGTAACCGAACCAGCGACCCAACGTACAGAGGTGAACGCTCTACCACTGAGCCATCACGGACCCACCGAATCTGATAATTTCCGGGATATGCCAATCGTTAAAAGAGTAGAATATTTGAATTCATCATGGTTTACTTGGAACAACAAGACGAAACCTGCCTTACTGAATTGCTTCTGATTAAACGTCTTTGAGAACGAGCTGCTGGGAAACGTTCGTCTAGTCTTAACCAAAACACAATAGCATTTGTTTTCACAAGCTGAATTAAATTTCATTGTTCTAGTTATACTGCATTAGTTTAGCAATGCTCACTTTTCAATGCATCATATGTTGTCAACATCGTATTTTTCGCGCTGAAGATATATCAAAATGTATCAAGTATACAATACTATATTCGACAAGACCTGTATTCCGGTTTAACCAAATTTTCGTTCGATCGAAGCAGCATCGGTCCCATCAAATTCAGTTAAATAGAATTCTAATGTATTATTATGTTTGAAAGCCTTTTTCAAAAGTTAAAAATTTTCTACCTTCAATCATGAGTTTTTCATTTTTCTTTCTTCCTTTTTTTATTTTCTTTTCTTTTCAGTTTTCATGGTTTAAGACCTTATGCAACGTCGTGGTTATGGAAGACGTGAATATGTGCTCCAAACCACAACGTAACTTGAATTCGATGCAAATTATAGGTACACAGATCTTTTATTATTTTTTTAAAGATCAATCCTTCCAGTAATTTGTAGATTGTTTTCCACCACGTTATCTTGCTTTCAAGGGAGATAGATTACAGCAATACGCCATCATGTAACAAAATACTTTAGTCTATGAAGTTGGTTTTATTTTTGTGTAGGTTTCAATTCAAATTCTGCGATATTGTATGTAGCAAATTTATAATAACCATTTTTTTCCTCAATATACTTAACACACTAATTGCGATGTACATCTTACTAGCTAAAATGCTTGTTGTTTGCATTGGCAGAAGAGGTTTGTGGAAAATATTTAAAACCTTTCCCCTCTAAGATAAGTGTTTCAGTGGAAGTGTAATGATAACAATTCGTGATATCTCTTTCCCACCCACACCCCTTCTTACAACCCAAGCCCAGAAGGGAGAACTTGAACTTAAACGTCATCGAGTGTGTCACTATTCATCTTAGTGAACTCGAAAACTGTAGATTGCACACTACATGTAATATCGGTCATTCTCTTTTAATTATACTCTCACAATCTCCGGAGCTCCACCCGTCACTCCCTTCTCACTCTTCATGCAAATAATATGATATAAACCTTGGTTTGTCCATGGTCTACTTATATGTTCGCTACCATTTATTGTACATTTATCCATGCATCAAATTCAGTTCGGCGATCTCGAAGCAGTTGCAATTCAAAGCAATGACGCAAAGCAAATGAGCTCTCCCTGCCATCTGCAAGTACATTCCAAGTACATTTTCGAAATTAAACTACCTGCATACAATCCTGTAATTCGATGCCAACCATTACCTAATATCTGATTTAACCAAAAGTGACGCTTACCATTGTGTTCCCTCAAACTTATAGGTTTCCTCGAACGTAGATAACGCTAATAGTAATTTTAGCTAAGTTACAATAATGAGCTTTTAAGCAACTTCGTTTTTTTTTTTTTTAAAAAAAAGATAAATAACCTAATTCATTATTATATAATGCTTATAAGCTTGCTAGTTGGTGATCTTGTAATGCACCATTGATAGTGCTGAAAAAAAGTTTCAAGTCTTACCAGTTTGATTTCGTATTTTCTCTTTTTTTCCCTTCTTTCTTGCGTGTATAAGTGTATACACACTTCTAGAAGTTGATTTTTTTTCTCGCAAATTTACGATGAAAATGATAAATCCGTAGAAAAACCAACTAGAACCTGAAAGTTCTTAAACCGAGGAAACGAAAAAAAAAAACTTTGTTAATGCAATTGTACTTTATTATTTCTTATTCAAATATATCTACGAAGTAATGTTTTCTAAGTAATTTCCGGTTATAATTACGATTTTCTAAACTTTTCGAGCAGTTCCAAACAATTACTATCTAAATCCTTTAATGTGTTTCTCATGATCCATCTTTGACAGAATGGAGCAAAAATAGTTCAGAGTTCGGAAGACTAGCTATTTTTATATAAAATTAAATAATAAAAAAAAACTCTTTGACACGCCTCCAGATGTTTTTACATTTTTAACGCAGTGCTCAATATACTGCAGGTTAAATTATTATATGTTTTAAATTTTACTATAGATTTAAAAGAAAAGAAAATTAAATAATCGTTTTTTTTTTTTTTAGTTTTATACTTGTGCAGAAAATATTGTAAGGTCTATTTCTTTAAAACAAATATTTTATCTTTTAATATATTTACTCTTTTCAAATATTAGTAAAAGCCTCAAACAATACATATTTCGTTAAGAATAATATTTCTAACATAAATATATATTTCTAACCCAATACATATTTCTAATCGGAGTTCCCATATATATATATATATATATATATATATATATATATAAAGTCTTCGACTTCGAAAATGCTTGTTCCATTATTATTTTCTCGCTGGTAATACCAGTTTGATAAGTTAATTTATACGTTGCTTCCAGTAAACTGCAATATGTATTGGCTCATAAACAACAAATATAGAATAATCTGTGTATATTATAGTATTCTTTTTCTCCTGCAGTGTTTTTTTTTCTGAGGTAAGTAAAGGATTACCAGAAATCCAACTTTAAATATTTTAATGTAACAGTCGAAGTGTAGGTACTCAACTATTTCCTTTCCCTCTAAATATTGAAGTGGACTGTCTCTCTAAGCGAGAGATAACGTAGACCTTCTCGACTGTGATGAATGCGATCTACTGTTTGGTAGGGTCCCGGAATAGACTTCAGCGGTGGGGGTCCATCGCAGTTCCTCCCATTTGCGTGTTACTTGGCATGGGCAATCGATCATGCCAAATGCATTTCTACTCTTTCAATCGTAGGATGCAAGCGTTATAAAAAAAAATGTTTCTTTAAAGCAAAAACGTCAAAAGTTCCGTTTTAGATATGAGTATCTTTCGCTCCAGTGTTCATAGATTTTTTTTTACGAATACATCAACTGAGACATGGAAAATAAAATAAAATTAAAAAAAAAACATATTGCAAATAAACTTAATGTATGTTGCGTGATGCTTTGTAGGTGCTTCTTTAAAATATGAATATATGACATTTTTATTTCCGTTGTTAAGGCAATGTCTTTTTTTTTTCCCTTGTGTATGGTTTATTATTTCCCTTTCTAGTCACACTCACTCAACGCACTTGTTCGTTTCAAGGATTTTTCTTTTTAATACTGTCAGTGTAAATACATTGTTCTTAAATTCCTGGAATTAGATTTTTTTTTCTTTAAAGAAAATCCATGCTGCTCTAGACATATAAGTATTTATTTGAAAGAGCGAACACCAGTTTCAACTTCTGTAGTAAGCTTTTTTGTTATGCTTGTTAGAGAATCGGACTTTTTTCATCGCTAAGAACAGTTTGTGTAATTTATATGATGCTGCAGATTTCCGTCTTATATAGATTTAGTGCTGCAAAGAAAAAAAAATCAAGTATATAAGTTCATACTTCCAATAATGTTTGCTTTGAAGTAACATACATACTACGATAAATCACTACATACAATTTACTGCAATTAGTTTTGATATTCATTACGTTAACGTGAATAAAATTGAAAGTGCATGGATTTTTTTCCTCAAACTTGTCAATTCTAATTTGACAAGAGGATGATAATGTATCAATCGGTGCACGTTTAAGTGAAACTCGAGGGACTGTGTATTTTCTATTGTATCACTAATACCTCGTAGAAATTGCATACGATATAAATGTTTTTTTTAATCTATATAAGCTGTAAACATTTTTTTTGCTGTTTTATCAAAAATAAAATAGTATAATAATTGAAGTAAAAGTTTAAAATCATGTATGATTTTACAGAAATGACATTTTTCAGTTTAACGTCTATTGATTATGCCCACTAGGCTAAGGGTGACTGATAATTAAGTCAAGTGAATGATGAGGGAAGAATTCTCAGAAAGAGAATGTGGCAGAAAACGGGAAAACCAGGAGAAAATATGCGAACACGATGTTGTTGACTACAAACTTGGCCATGGATCGAACCAAGGACCCTACGCACCAGACGTAAGCACTCTACCACTGAGCCACCGTGG
The DNA here is from genome assembly GCF_964235325.1 of Thermobia domestica. Lineage (NCBI taxonomy): Eukaryota > Metazoa > Arthropoda > Insecta > Zygentoma > Lepismatidae > Thermobia > Thermobia domestica. Next base: position 79,791,677 of record NC_137459.1, read on the forward strand.
CCCCTAACTACTGTGAGCAATGCAACAAAGCCTCATACTCCACAGTCAACTCGAACACATGCAAGACGAATGGCTCTCCAGCGTTGTGACTGACAAACTGTCCTTGCACTCATGCCTCTCTCACGCTAGCCTCTCCTGTCTCCTTCTCCCTAGTTTGGCTGTTTTGCTTCTGGTCAGTGTGCGTCTGGGCTTTTAGCTAAATATTATTACGAGTTTGCGTTGACCGTAAAAGTCATAATAGTATCATTTAAGAGATAACTCAGGAAATAGGAAAGAACTAGTGGCTGCAAATCAGATTTATCATGCAATATATTGCTGGAGAAATATTTCACTCACGTACACACTTTGAGGTCAGTATTTTGAGAGTCAAGTATGTTGCGTAATTTTGTGACTGATGAGTTTTTGAGATTATCAGAATTACCATTACAAAGCAAACTATTGCAAATTTTAAAACGGTCAGAGTACGCATTTTCCCCGTAACTGAACCGAATTTTTCAATGTTGATATCAATTTGATGGTGTTACTGGGATTTTCTAGAGTCTGTCCTGATTAGCTGTAGTTTCGGTAAGAAGTACGCCTATTTCTAAGCATTTTCTGGGATTAACATAGCAACTTTATCTGTTCCAGTGGGATCCGGTGTGCATTAAAATCCATATTAATCTGTATGTTTACGTCTCAGATAGGACGTTTAGTGCACAAGACCGTTAAGTCCAGTTCTGGTTATTTTGAGTATATTTAGTCTGTAATATTTTATATTATCTGAAGCTCCTTTCAGAGTTTAAAAGATTTAAGTCCAGATATTATATATAACTCTTGGAAAGTTTCCAAACAATGTAAACTTTTTTGTTGGGTAATTAAGTGTTGTATACAAACATTATGTGTGATTTCTCACAACTTTGCTAATTGTGACTTGATAATTTTGCGCTCTTAACACCTCTATCACTAGTAATGTGATAAAATATCACGGTATTGTGATGATAAATTTGCTAAATTATAAGTTAATATAATAGCTAATAGCATATTTACCACGTCCGTTGATTACCTCGGTAGTAGAGTAGTAAAATGGTTATGATTTTACCAATTATCACTTAACCGATTGCAAGAGAACAGGGGTAAAAGAGTAACCTTTGATTAAACACAATAACTAAAGAGTAATTAACCTAGGCAATCTCATTTTATTGTAATAATAATAATACAATGTGGATGAGCACCTTACAGGGCTATTCTAATCCAAATACAATTATTACTAGGCACTTGGGTCATCCACAGCGAGAATTAGATGCTCGTGTATTAAAGAACTCAAATATGCTGCGTAATATGTATGAATAATAATTGCTACATTGAGATACAATGCCTTGGCAAATTACATAGTAAACTCATAACCAATATGCTTGTAAATAGATATCAAACATGTTTTACGAGAATAGCTTCTCTTTCGAGCAACTTACAGAATTAAATGTACTAATTGTTATAATTAGAACAATTGCAATAATTATACTAATAGTTCCGGGTTTATCATAACCTTCGGTTATGTGATGATTTGATTGCCATGTACTGCCCTGCCATAATTATGCAGTATATATATATATATATATATATATATATATATATATATATATATATATATATATATATATATATATATGAAACATGCAACATACAACTTACATTTTCTGGTCCATCGATGTTAGTCAGGAACGACGACAATATATTCGCGCTACTACGGTGGTCAGTTACAATTGCACCACCTGCCCGATACTGTCCGACTTGATAATACGAGACGAATCGAGACGAGACTTCAAACGACCGAACGCGATTGAAAAACCGCATCAATACGACTGAATGACTGAATCCCCTGGTTTAGAAACCAGAAGTTTTTATGTGCGCCTCATTTATTCTTCTTTTTCATGTTTTTTTCAGAACCAGTTCAATCTAGACTATGAAATAATATTAGTTTTAGTGACGTATGCGGGAAAACACTTGCTTTCACATTCTTCACAAAAATGTTTTTGTTATATAATTGTTTCTGGTGTTCTTCTCCAAGTATGTTACTATACCAATAATAACTTATTTGTGTTACTCGGTTTTTCCAAGGTGACTACATTTTCATGCACTAAAATAATATTGGAGTCTAATTTTCGAAATTATGAAAATTTCGACTAAATCTTTTACGATTCCGTAATGCCTCATATACTTTGAGTTGAAAACCAAAGTTAAACTCCTAATCAACCAATAAATGACGACTTATGTGGTTAGTATTACGTAATGGCATAGGATGTATACGAATTATTGCTCCTTAGCATTTTGTGGTCAACAACAATTTTGACTGTATTGTGGTTCTGTTCTAATGTTCTAATGTTCTGAAGCAGCTCTTGACTTTTTGATTGGATTTTAAGGTCTTCTTCCAGTGCCGATGCTATATAGCCAGGTTAGTACACAAAGCAATCATTTTAGACATATTTTTACTTTAAGATCTCCATCTGAAACTCCTTCCATAGCTTAAAGGTTGTGAATTTCTCCTTCCAGACGTTGCGAATTTCTCTTATAATGTAAAATATAAATACATAAAAAAGCCCTAACTTTTTCATGTACTTAAGCTTAGTAGGGATGTACAGATCCGGATCAGACCAGTTCCGAACATCCGGATCTGATCGGATCAAGATCCCAGGGATCCGGATTTCTGACCTGGATTCGAAATTCGGACATGAATCCGATTATCGGTCGAATCTGGGTCCGAATCTCGGATCTGGATCCGAAATCCGAATCTAGGTTTGAAATTTGAATCTCCAGATCCCAATTTCCGATCCAGATCCGAGATCAGGACCTAGGTCCAGATCTGGATCTTTTTTGGTCCGGAATATCCGGATTCTGAAATTTTTGTCCATCCTTAATAGAGTACCGTACATATTTTGAGTATCTTTTTTTCTCACAACTTTGTAATTGGTCTTAATTCCTTTGTGTTCTCGATGCCCCATTTGAGACGGAAAAATAGAGATCAACGTTTGATACAAATCTAATGAGTTTCCACCAGGAATCAAACTCAAAATATGTAATTAACACCAACATGCTGTAATTAACACCCACAGGCGCTCTAAAGCGTGACAGTGCTCTGTAAAATGTACACTACATTTTGGATAAATATACACTACTACAAGTTGTTTGATTTATAGGGATACTAAATAATTTAGGACAGTTATCTTCTTCACCTCTGTACTCTTTGGGTATATACAATATTGATTGCTAACCGGAACTTATATAGCCTATTTTGAAACACCGTGATCTTAGTAAATACATGTGCCTGAAGCAGGAAGCTAGTTGCAAAAAAATGAGCAGTTCTGGAGTAGCTCGACTGTAAAATTTTATTGCTCTTCTGTTAAGTTTGGAAAGTTGGGATTAAATGATTTCGCTACCTAAAAATACTGATTTTTCTATGATTCAAACTCGTTCTTGATTTAGTAATAGGTAACGGTAAGGAGTTTTCTGCAATAGATTTCGAGTCTCAGGAGAACATATTGTTACAATCCTCAACTCTCTACCAAATCGGAAGTGGTGGAAATTTAGTACTATTTCATGTGTCAATACTGACTTCCGTAGAGCAATAATTGTAAAATATATCGAAATGCAATTTTCTGCAGTTGATTCAGTTTATGGGGAGTAGGTACTGTCTCCTTCCTTAACCCTCTATTGAATTCGGAAGTGGCAAAAATTAAATATTTCGAGTTTCAACACTTAGCTGCAAGAGATTTTCTACAATCAATGCAAGGTTTCGAGAGACACGAAGACACAACCTGCAACACTCTGCCAAAACGGAAGTGGTTGAAATTCACTACTGCTCCTGGTTTCAATGCTGATTTCTGAATAGAAAAACACGGTAACACATATCAAGATGCAGTCTTGTTTTTTTTTCTTCAGTCGATTCAGCTTTCCAAGAGTGGGTTCTATCTCCTTCTTGTCTTCTAAAATCAAAAATGGTTAAAATTAACCGTTTCTGATTTCGACATTTATCACCAAAGGACATAATTGGTAATAGAAAGCGACAAGTGGCTTTCTTTAATCTATTCAGAGTCTCACAAGTACATACCACTACCACCCGGAACACTACCAAACCGGAAATGGTTGAAATGTACGATTTTACGGTTTCAATACTGGTTTTCGTAGAGCAAAAGCGGTAAGGGATATAAATATGTAGTTTTCTGCAATCGATTTAGCTTCCCAAGAGTAGATTCTATCTCTTTCCTTATAAATCTATTTTATAGTGAATTGGTTCAAATTAACGATTTCCGTTTTCTACTTTATTGCCAGAGAACAAATACAGTAATTTATTTATGATATATATTCAGCGATTGAGGAGCAGATTCTATTTTTGATTTTATTACTCTATTTCAACCAGCAGTTATAGACGTACTGCTTCAAGCTTGAATATTGGTTTCCCATAGTTTAAAAGTCCACTGTAGTTTCACACTGTAAAGCGAAACTCACTTTGTAAATAATAAAATTGAGATGATTGAGTTTAAACTGTGATTAAACCGACGCAACAAATTAAAGTTGAAATACATGTATAGTAATGTTCAAATCTACACATGACTACAGTAATTAAAATAGTTCAATGTAGTTTATAACGTTTTCCATCCGAATCCTAAAGAGGACTTGGAGTGAGTTACTAATGCAAACTTGGTAATATTGTAATAATTTCATGAAACAACAACAATAAATTTTATATTCATCTTAGGGTGTTTAGAATTGTATTTGCCACACATTTCGCATGCCTACCTCTTGTTTACTGCCCAATACACGCATTTTAAAAATACATTAAACTGGTAGAAAGTTGGACTTTGCTATATAATCCCAGTAAGGAAAGAGTTAAGTTGGTACTAAAACGTCACAACAGTTTCAAATGTACTAACTACTGCACGCTAGTGACACCTAATGGCGTTAGTCAGTCAGCCTTCATACGTAGTGACACCTGTTAGCGTGATTGTTTACGATTAGGATTTAGAGTGACTCTCTGAGGTGTCTTTTTTATATACAAAAATATGATTGGTCTGGAAGAACACTTTATTAGTTTCGTGCATAATATATTTTCTTCTGTCATGTGCTTTACGATTTATGTTCAGAAAGATGTCAAGAACCCAGATATCACACACTTTCAAGAAATTAAATGGTAGTTACTTTTTCGTTACAAAAGTTCAGGTTAATTTATGATCAAGTTAATGAACAATTAAGAAACCATTTAGATTATCAGGAGAACATACTTCATTCTAAATTATGCTAAGGAAAAATGGTTTGTCTTCAGTCACTACCCTACATTCTCTAGTTTCCTTAATCTTAGTAAAATCAAATTGAGAGCCCTTTATTCAAATATTGTTCTCTTCTTCTTTAAAATAAATCAGGAGAGAGGAACAACAACAAGAAAAAAAAGAATGTTTTTCAACTGGACTTTGCGTTAACAGGTAGAAACAAATTTCTTTGTAGGAAACTAGTGTAGCATAAACCATCCTTAATTTCACAATGTTAAAGAAAAAAAATCTTCCCACGTGATATGGTAAACATTTATTGATACATATATATAAAAAAATAATATGCATGCATATTCGGCTGGCATTCACATCATTGTCTGAAGTTTAATGATATTGGAATTTCAATAAATAATAATAATAATAATAATAATAATAATATAATAATAATAATAATAATAATAATAATAATAATAAAATATGGTATCTATGGCATTTATATCACACAATTTTTGCACTGTTCACTTTCGATGTTAGAAAATTAGTACTTTGTTTTAAATTTCTCAACTATTTTCTAATTTAAAAAATTTTTTTTGTTGTTGTTTGGAAATGCATTGCTTTTCCTTTTTTTGAAATAATCTAAAATTCAACAAAAAAATGTATTTTAAAATACTTGGATTTACCAAACCATATATATATATATATATATATATATATATATATATATATATATATATATATATATATATATATATATATATATATATTTGTCATATCTGTTTGACCACCAGGGCGACGAAATCATGTCTGTCCGTATGTACGTTTATCCGGCAGTCAAACAATCTCAGGAACTACTGGACGGATGACCATTTATATTGGTTAGGATATACAGAATCAAAAGTTGTGAATCAAGTTCACTGAAAGAGGTAGTGCATTAAGTTGATCCGAAGGATCGACCCCGCATATATTCCCATAGTAATTTATTATAGTATGAAGTGTATCTCGCAAGTATGCAACCGTACTGTGCCTGAATATAATAATAGTTGCATATAATTCAGATACTTCCAATATTCTAACACAATTTATTCACGTGGTGTACACGTAACGTTGCTATATGTTATAAATACTTATAGTGCAGTTAGATGCTCATTAGTGGAGACTATTACTTGGTGGGATAATGTTCAGATTACTCGTTCATGCTGTTTGATGTTAAAGATGTATTGGCGATGGAAGAAAGAGTGTAAGTTAATAAAAGTCTGGGGGGGGGGGCTGCCTGTGAAACAAAAAAAAATAACAAAAAGTCATGTTGTGACATGCTGGATTCGCGCTTCTTCTTTCTTTCTTTTTTTTTGTTTGCTTGATCATGTGGGAGAAAGAGGCGGGAGAGGTATCCCGATTGAAACTCTGATTGAGAGATCGTAATTAAATAATGATCGAAAGGAGAGGGGTGTTTTATAGTGTTTGTCTACTTCAAAGCATTGACTGTGTGATTGGTAGCTGGACCTTTGCTACATGAAGGCGAGAGCATGCTAATTTTAGAATATATATCCTAATTCTAATTTTCTTCATTTCCAGAGAAACACTCAGGTTAATAAGACGTCATTAATAATTATATATTTTAGTAGTAGACAAGTTGCACAACACTTTTAATAAACACAAACATCATTTAACTTTTCGTTATTAAATATTTGTTTTTGACAATTCATTTAAATGTCTGTTTTCTCTGTTTCTTACGCTCCAATTCACAGAAGATGAGTAATGTATATACCGTGTGTAGAGTTGTCCAAACGCCAACTCAGTATTCGAATATACACATTGCCACGATATGCACTTTGAACTCTTAAACTAATAGGCAAAAATGCTGATTTTTTTTACTATGCAAATATCGGCACGATTACATTGTTTAACATTATCTGCGATAACACAAGGTAGGCAGTGGTACCTAACCAACATACAGTTTTTTTTTAAATCTAAATGGCACTGCGACAACTTATTACATATTTGAAATATCCAAGTCAAACGAGGACTTACATCAACACATTTGTGTAGTTGCATGTTTTTTTTTCTTACATGCAAATTTGGAACATGTAATAACCTGACGTAGTGCCATTTGAATATATATATATATATATATATATATATATATCAACGTTTTTTAAATGTTTTGTTTGCTTTTTGCTTAGCAATTTGTGAAACGCTCTTATATTTGCATTACGATTTGTAATTTTTGTGTAACATTTTCAACATCGATCCAGAATAAAATTTACTTATTGCTAATTTTACTCTTTTACGTGAAAATGAAATAATTAAAATCTAATTTTGTATATAACAAACAAGTATGACAACGAAAGAAAAGCAGCGAAAAAGTAATGACAACCATGTCTAAAGGAACTAACTTTGTCATTTTACAGATTGTTTAAGATAATGTAAATATGTTTTTGAATGTGTTTATATAGAGCTTTTGTTGAATTCGCAAGGCCGTCTCAAAACCAGAAATTGACATTACGCAGACCACAAAGTGAACTTCATTTTCATGACAAAAGATAATTTCCTTCCTTGCACAAACACTCTATTCCTAACTCATATTGTTGCCAAATTATACATGAATCCATTATTTTTTATATTTTTTGAAAGAAAACTGTAAACCAAGGACTGTTTCTTTTATTTGACCTTTCAAGGAAAAATAAGAGTAGCAAAATATTATTTTTCTTGTTAATATTATGCAATAAAATAGTACATGCGTCATTTTTGAACCCTTTACGAGAGCTTGCACTGAAAGGACAGAAACTAAAGTATTGTAAATCATTTGTCGCGATGATCTAAGTCTACAGAACTATTCATATGCTATAACACATGAACGTACAGATTTTATATTTGTCATCAGTTCTAAGGCCAGTCTCCAGTAATATGAATTGTAGTCTTCAATGGATTGTTAGACCTGTGATTTGAGACCCTAAGAGGCAACTAAAAGGTTCCAAACGAATCTCTATCACTGAATTTTAAGGACGACCCTATGTGACATCGAATGAGAATTCTTCTATCACGAAGAAAAATAATATCTTGCTCGTTTTCGTAGTAAGAATAGCTGACTTCGTTAATAACTTATGATCATAGATGCATCTTATTTTGCGATCCAATTTTGGTTTACATCACATTTATATGATTTTGTGTGACAGGAGGTTAATGTACTCGGTTGAAACGCTTGAGAGTTGAATCTACTCCTAGAAGCAAGAAAATAATCCAATAAATATTTCCACAGAATCATTTAGTTTCGGTTATAGGCTACCGAAGTCGTGGTTAAATGAGTTTTGGAGGTGAAAATATCCAAAACTACTAGCGATAGAGCTGGGTTCGCACGTTATCGTCTTAGATTCGTAATCTTCTCTATCAAAAAAGAAGAAGAAGAGGAGCATGATTCAGTCTTTTAGTGGTGCCACAAGAGATTCCCCCACAGGAAGTAAGGAATTATCGGAGATTCCACTAGGAAGTGTGGGTCATATTTCTGACGTATGGAACGACATCCCAGCAAGTAACTAAAATTTATTAACAAAACAGCAATATCTTAATCAGAATCATGATGGTGAATTGCTTTTGAGGTGTTACGCGTGGTTGCATAGTTACAAAAGGAAATTATGGTAGTTGATAGAATGAAATTAAACAAAATTTTCATTTTAATGTCTCATGATAATACCCTGTGGGCTAAAGGAGAAGGGTGTGTTTAAGGAGGAACTCACCTTGAAAAGCTTGAGTAAATGCACTTTCCAGACGGATAATGACAAAGAGAACAAGAACTGTAAAATTATGATGGCCGACAAATAAACAGAACACTGAACAAGGTTCTCGCATATAGTGATAGATGTTTCGCACACTAGGTGTTTTATCTCACCACCCCAAAACATCCTACTGAGTAATTAGACATCCAATTGTTTAATTTCATTTTACCAACTACGATCATTCCCGTCTGTAGTATGCAACCACGCACAGCACAACAGCCTTTCGCTATCTTGATTATGATTAAATTTTCGATGATTTGTTAACGAATTCTTGTCACTTTCTGGGATGTCGATCCATATGTCATCCATGATCCATGTATACCGACGTAGTATCCCTCACTTCCTATGAGATAACCCCTTGCGCCGCCACTGAAAGATTCTGAATTACGGACTTTTGGATAGAACAGATTACAAGAGTGAGACGATAGCATGCCTTCCCAACTCAGTGGCTAGTAGTTGTGGAGATATTCACATCCAAAATTTATTTTTTCACGCGTTCGCAGTCTATAAGTCTGAAACTATGCTAGTCCGAAGGAATGTTTACTGGAATTTTGAACCTTGCGTATTAAAACTCTGCATATATATTGCATATATATCCTTCAATATCACCAGAAATCTTAGAATTGTACATTTAATTTTAAAGACCAAATTGATTTTCAAATTACGCATTTCTGTTGTTGGTGGTCACGGTGGTTCAGTGGTAGAGTGTTTAATTCTAGTAAGTGAGATCCCAAGCCACACCGGTTGAGTAGTCGCTAACGCTCTCGCCTTTGGTACAAGAGTCCCGAGTTCGATTCCCGATGGGGGCATTTGGTCAAAAAAATTAAAAAGTATTTACAGGTCAGAAATCCTGAATGATGTTTCCTCATTCACACCAGGCCAATCTCGGGGTGGTACCTAACACATACGTCATAGGCCGCTTCCTTCTTTCTACAATCCTTTCTTCCTTCCCTTTCCCCGGATAGAGTGCTAGCCGAGGGACGTCATGCCTCAAAACGTGACGGGTAAACGTGGCTATATATACCGAAAGCCCAGAAATCTAAATACTAAATCGGTCCTCAGCCAAGTAAGCTTTTATTGGATAACATCATGCCAGTTGGTTTTCTCGGGTTACTTCCATTTCCTCCTACAATCTCATTCTGCCAATTCTTTCATCGTCATTCACTTGCATTAATAATTCGTCTCCCTTATTCTAACGGGCACAATAGTGGGACGTTCAACTGAAATATTTTATTTTAATTTATTTTTGTTTTCTACCTTCATTACTAATGTTTCAAAGTAATGGTTTTAGTAATTGTATTTAGTGCTTTATTTATAGGTATGTGAGCAATTGATTTGGTTTCATTGAGTGGCAAACTATTGTAATATTTGACTAATTCTTTAGCATATTTTTAAATGTATATTATATTTTCAGTAGTCTACCGTAAAGGAGACGGCAACATATTTAATTGTAGCATATGTAACTTCAATTTAGGGTAACTTTAGACAATGTAATGAATTATATGCATAGCAAACTTTTAGTTAGATATAGGACATTTTACATCGTTTGCAATAAAGGCAGTTGCGTCGTGTAAGCTAAGCAGTGAAACGTTCTAATACGACAAATGGAAGCTCTTGCTGGCTAAGTCAACATTGTGAGGGTATTTTCTCCTCCTCGGGGATCCGTTTCACTCTGAAAGGATAAACACACTTGAAAAACTTTTTTTTTTTTAACCAGATGAATGTAATTCTTTGCTTTCTGAGAGACAAAAAAAATCATTGTAGATTTTCTACTGACAGCCGCAATCGCGAATTATCAATATTGGGGAAAAGTAGAAGAAAGAATGTAATTACTTGATTTGCTTAACACGAGATGTTCTACCGTTGTTGAATGCAACTAAGGTTTTGATCTGCTCAATGTACTTACTAAATGACTACTTTAATGGTACTCGTAATACACGGCTGCGAAAGAGACGTAAGAAGAACATATTTTGTGTGTAAGGAAAATGGAAAATGTTCTCGCTTACCTCACGAGTTCCTCTATTTTGAACTCTTTACACTGCTCTTCCAGCCTCTTTCTTTCAAATGTTGTACTTCAGCATCAAAATTTTCCAGATGATAAATGCCACAGAAACACCGTGATTGTTAGCTAAACTATTCTACTGATATCTCTAACATAACAGCATGGCGAAATAACAATAAAAGAAATTGCATCTAAATTTTGATTGAAAACTTCTCCTCCAATGGTTATATATGCAGGAAACCAGTTAAAGAATAACCTAGATATTACCGATCTTTTCCATAACTCATCACGGAACGATGTTGGATGATTGGGTTGGATATAACATTATTGTGTTGTAATGATTCTTATCATTTGGAATTCAATTCTAATGTTTTGAGCTACAGTATTGGCTGAAGACAGGATATCCTGACATACATCTGCTACTTTACGGACACAATTCTCTCCATGTGCTCTACACAGTTTAACATGTTCAAATGTCTTAATTGCAATTTACTTGTTACCTACTCTAGCAGAGCCAAGCATTGTGCTAATAGCTAGATGCACAGAATGAATTTAGGCTTTGTTGCTGCAGAATGCAACTGGAAAATATTCTTTCTAGTAACTGACAGAAAAGGAGGAACAAAGGTGTATACACATATCGCACGTGTAGCATACTAATCCTTGCACCCTGATAACTATATATATATAAAAAAAAGCTTTTTTCTCCGCCAGCAAGTGTCTGGTATTCACACTTTCAAATTAATTATAGGAAATTAATACGAAAGCAAGCAATTATTTTCTTAATTAACTTCAAAATGTTATGATTAGCATTTTTCCTCGATTAGAGGAGTTTAAATACAATTCTTGCATCTCGCTGGCTACGTCCTTGGCTGTTCTTCAAGATTTCCACTTGTTCTAGATCTTGTAGTCAATCTACATAAACGGAATACTTGAATTTTAGATAAGACGGTTAAAGTTTCACAGTACTATTCTTTCTTAATCATAACCCAAATTAGATTTTCTTCATATTAGTAGTTCGTTTGTAAACTATAATATGTTGATACTTTGGAGACATTATTTTGGAAGCCACTAGTTGCATATGCGTATTTGAATATGTGCTTCTGTATATCATATGCATGCACATTAGACCGAACGAATAGATTTTGATAAAAAAAAAATCACAGAATTAAGACTCATCCAAATAACATACAACGAAGTATTCGTGGCTTTACTCTCATTGACAAACTGGTATGCTAGTGTTAAAAGAGATAATGAAGGTAATTTTGAATAATTACCTGAAACATTCAAAGCTGGCTTTGTAACTTTCTCAATTTGGTTTTATACATTGGAAAATATAATTTTCAACGGCAGATTGTAGAACATTCACCAAATGTATTTATTTGATGTATGTTTAGTACAAAGTAAGAATTAATTGTGTATCTATTTCAAATCTAATCTTGTTTCTAAAATTTTTAAAAAAATGCACCTTGAAATAAAAATACTAGATGGCACACCCGTCAAATTAATTTTATTTTGCAGACCTAACTCGACTTTGTGTAAAGGGTATTTTAATTATTTGCAATATATAATTATTTTCTCTTGGCCGTATATGTAAGTTTTAAGTACTTTAATAAAAAATAAAATTTATATATATGAGAAGATAGAATATATGAAAGTTTTCTGCAATTTTATCTAACTATCTCCAAAACACCGATAAGACTACAAATCAAATAATAGTAGTTTTGAAGTTAATGATAATAAAGCTTCATTTCAGTCTGTAGGAATTTATATGATTATCATTTGTTTAAATACATATTTGTTTTATTCACCGATTCAAAAAATTCTTAGGAAGTACATGTTTTTGTATGGGATATTCGTGCCGATTACACTAAAACTCTTTCAATGTGCATGTGTGTGTAGGTGCATATAAGTGTGCGTTTAATTTTATGTGTCGTAATAAAGCTATCAAAATTCAAGTCAGCAAACTCACAAATGGTTTAGAAGGAAAATGAAGAAAAAGTGTTTTTCAAATTGGCTCATTATTCTCGCCATAGATTTTAGTAGCACGAAATCATTGGTTTGTGAAATCGTATCTGTGTGGAAAGAAGTGGTTCAGAGAAGGTCGTTAAAGTGGTATCTAAGAAACATTCTTTAGTAAGAATATATTCATATTGACCATTATATAACGAGATAATACAAAATACATTAATTGTTTTCACTTGCGCTATACGCTAACGCCAAACCCAAATTATGTTCTTTTCTAATCCCATATTATTTTCCTTATTAAAAGGAAATAAATGTTTTTTTTTATTATTTGTTCTCAGCACTTGTCTATGTCTGTGAAACATCAAGAAAATATATGTAAAACTAATAAGAATGTGACTTAAACCTGCGTGACCATTGTGTGGTCAGAACTGCTTTAAAAATCAGGTTAATTGCACGAGGCTACATCCGGAATTCTTTATATGCAATTCTAAAATGTGTGTCCGGTATAGAATTCAAAGGATTCAAAGTTCATGCAAAAAAATAAGTTAATCACAATCCTCACAACGTACAGAGATGAATCTTTGTACATAAATTCTTGATTTAAAATAATAGAACCCCTTTCTAGTAAGTTTTATCGGTTTATTAGCCAGGTGAAAATAATATTTCTGACATTTTGAATGCAGCCATTGCATTAATTTTCAGGGATTGTGATGCATGCAATAGAACCCGTGTCCAGACATTTTTAAATATTCCTATTCTAAGAGGGGTAATAATTTATCTTCTATGTAATGACGTTTGTCCACTCAATCCTCCTAGATCTTTGGAGCAACTTTGATATTTTTGGCACATGACTGCATCATAGCCTATCTTGGGTTTGTATCATGGTGCTTTGGTTAAAAAAAAAAAATCGTATCCTAAAGAGGAAGCAGTGATTCAAACTTCATGCACGAAAACATTGACTTTTTTGCAATGCTCTCAACTTTGTAAGATTATTTTTGGTACATAAATTCTTGATTTAAAATAATAGGGCTCGTGTCCTCTTGTTTTTTTAATTCCTGTTTTAAGGGCGCAAGGAGGCATGTATATAATATTACTGTAACGATGTTTGTCAACGATCTCCTCGTAGCTGCGCCGATATTCATCATTTTCGGTACATGAGTGTATTTGATATACTTGAGGTTTTTAGCACATTTTCGGCAGAGGTGAAGGATCAGGGATATGAGAGATAAAAAATATGTTTGACAGTCAACATCTTTTATACCGCTGTACTGATTTTGATGTTTGGTACATGAGTGAATCAGGTTTTATTATATTTTCAGCAAGGGAAGGAGAAGGCGTAAGGGGGTGACATGTAAAAAATAATGAGAAACAACGGACACTAATGTCCAATCTATAGTTTCTTTGGTTGCTCAATTTACTAGTGATACACTCAACTCTGTTGAAGTGCAAGTTTAACCTAATGGGTATGGGCTGGAGTGGGAAGAGACATGTCAGACATGGGACAGACATCTCAGACAGAGAGTGGGAGACATGTAAAAACAATTGATCGTGTCTAATCCATAAAATAATGACAATGACGAGGCCCTTTGGGTCTAAATTAATCCCCCGTGCATATCCTACGGAGAGGATATCGTTCAAACACATTAAATAAACATAATTTCTCCGTACAATGAACGGACATTTCAGCTAGTATCCATTTAAAGTTGACAACAGAAATTTGTAATAAAATTATTAAAAAAAAAAATGTAACCATTGTATCGAGAAAACATACACTTCATCATTTGTACGTATATTGTCTCCAGCGAAAACCTTAAAGTTAATTCTGGAAAACTGTCCCTACGATTGTCAAATATTTCATCGTAAATGTATATGTTCGAGAGTCATGAAACACTTCCCACTGTGATGCATTAAAGTACGAGCGTTGAACGGGGTCATGAACACATATACTAATAAGTCATTGCTCTGCATTATTCCATTTGTCAAAAACCCTTGACTAAGCTATTTTCTGTGCCATGATGCTTAATGCAGTTTGCCACGACACACCTTTGTGAATCAATATCTTTGTGTTTTCTATTCTTTCTTATCTGAAGAATAAGTACAAGAATAGACTTGATACTGAGGCGGATCTTCGCTTTATAAGTTTCTTCGTTTCATTTTGACATTTACAAGTTAGTGGCTACGAGACAACACCGACCATATTCTTCAAAAAGATATTCCTTTTCTATATCTGATGGATAGGCTATTGTGGTTTAGTTTTATTTACGTACTGGATTTATTATAATATTTGCAATATCTTTGTCAAGATGTTCGGTCCCACACTTGAAACTCAGGACCACCCGATTACAAAGTAGGCGTCATACTACTGTAACATGACTATACCACTACAAAGAAAATACAAAATTCTCACACCACACCTACAAACATATATCGTAACGTGAGAACCAGAGGAACGCATCTCCAAAAATGCGGTTGTCATTTTCTTCATGTTTGGAAGTAGTTTTGAAAGCCCCACTTGATGTACGTGGAACGTAACGTCATCTGTTCTCCTTGTCGATCATCTGTTGTAATATGGCTCAATTACTGTCTTATTAAAAACACATCTTTCTAAGAAAATAATATTTTTGTCCTCTCGCCTGTAAACCTACGAAAAAGGAGTTACGTTCCTCTAGTTCTCATGAGATGATATATATGTTAACATAAGAACAAATATAAATACCAACCCTATATATTACAAGAGGTCCTTCAAATGTATTGCATACTCTAAAGGGGGCGCAGTGTGGAAAAGGTTGGGAAAGGCTGCTATAGAGCAAGTATGGTAAAAGGTATCTAGAAGTGATTTCCTGCAATTGATTAAGATTCCCAAGCAAGTTTTGCCATCTCTATCCTCTCTCTCTCTCTATTAAAACTGAAAGTTATAGCAATTAACTGTTACTTTCAGTTTCAATATTGATCCAACTATCGCAAAAACAAAAAGATATGACAAAAAAGCGATCTTTTGGAATCGATTTACTGTTCTTCGAAATTATCTATTCAAACCAGAACCCTCTATTCAAACCAGAAGCGATAGAAATCAGATACTTCTGGTATGCTAACTATATATAAAACTACATGAGCTGACATAAATTATTGAGCACTTCCTTTAGGGCTACAATGATTAAATTTGACATGATTGCATCTTTCCGGAACTAACCCACAAAAGAATGCCAAAATTGAATATTTTTAATTTTTAGGGGGTCTAAAGAGAGGATGAAAAATCCCTCCATGTTGTTTAAATGGGCCTTTCTTTATTTTTACCTATAATTTCATGTTTTAGGTACTTAGGTTTGGAATAAAACTTGAAATTCGGTACGCTTGTACGTTTTCGTTAGCACTAAGTAAATAAGTAACAATAAAACAATCCAAATTTAGATTAGTTTTATAGGGAACTGAAAATGCTTCCCTATGTTATTTATATGAAACACCTTTTACACCCCCAAATTATTGAATACTTCCTGTAGAGCTACAATGATTAAATTTCGCATGATTGTAACTTTATTGGATAAACCCACAGGAAAATTGTCAAAAGTGAATATTTTTAAATTTTAGAGGTCTAAAGAGGGGATGAAGAATTTCCCCATGTTATCTAAATGGGCCTTTTCTGGACCCCCTCTTGTTTTAGGTACTTAGAATTGGAACAAAAACTTTAAGTTCTGTATGCTTGTAAGTTTCGTTAGTGTTACCTAAATGAATCATCAGAAATTAAAATTTCTAACCGTAGAGTGGTTTTATGAGGCACTGAAAAATCTTTCTTGTGTTATTTATATGTGAGTCTTCTACACTCCAAAATGTTTAGGAAATGAAATGAAATCCTTGAGTTTTACGTCCCACGGTTATGCCGGTTAGGCTAAAGGAGACGATG
This sequence comes from Thermobia domestica, assembly GCF_964235325.1. Lineage (NCBI taxonomy): Eukaryota > Metazoa > Arthropoda > Insecta > Zygentoma > Lepismatidae > Thermobia > Thermobia domestica. Next base: position 79,808,549 of record NC_137459.1, read on the forward strand.
ATGATGAGTAATGGGTGAAATGGTGGAATGAAGAAAGTGGGAGGAAACGGGAGAACCCCGAGAAAACCCACGCACACGGTGTTTGTCCACCACAAAGTTCACTTGGCGGGGGCTGGGATCGAACCCGGGACCCCAAGCACCAGAGGTGAACGCTCTACCACTGAGCCACCGCGGCCCCCCAAAATGTTTAGGCACTTCCGGCAGGATTATAATGATGAAATTCGGCAGGATTATAGCCTTCTAGGACTAGCCGACAGAGAATTTGCTAAAAGTGAATATTTTTAATTTTGGGGGGTCTAAAGGGGAATGAAGGAATTTCCATGCTATTTAAATAGACGTTTCCTTGGCATACAAAATCTTATCTTTTAGATAATTGAAATTGGAAAAGAAACGAGAGAATTTTGGGTTGAAGAGGTCCGCGGCCGTAGGCCGGCCGAGCAAAAATAGTGTGTGGAGTCGAAGCCCCCGAATAGGCAGATTCAGGAAATGTGAAGATCAAGTTCACGAAATTCACTGTTGATGCAAAGGGCGATAGATTAGAAATGCGAGGCCGTAGGCCGAGAAGACTTGGGAGTTTGTGGCCGAGCCCCCAGCTAGCCAAAGTTAGTTAGCATATAAAGTAAAAACCGCAATAGTTAGCGATGTTTTATTTTAACCAATTAAGTGTCTCAAGGAAAATGTTCTACCGCCACTACAATATATCTAGTAACACTGAAATAGTAGACATTTACTAAATATTTTAGATCAATTTTAATTCAGAAAATATCACATCATGCAAACGAAACTCCTTTACGTCATGCACATGTGACACTTCTACTTAATTTTATTCACATTACAGATCTTAAAGGAAAATTTAGTGGAAATTAGCATGAATTTAATATAAAGCCCGTTGCCTTCTAAGGCAAGCTTTAAGAAAGGGAAACAGCAGGGAACTTAGCTACAAACAAATGGATTGTTAGTAGCCAGAAATCTAAGAGAAATACGTCTGAAGGTAAAGCCTCTCTTGTAAGTGACTTCAGTAATTTGTGGTGAAAGCAGAACATTCCCCGCTGATCCAATATACGATCTCTTGCTACTGTGGTCGTTTGGAGGTTTCTCATTCACAAGAAATAACAAATGTTGCTAACTTCAGCTAAAATGTATACGTGTATATACCCATTCACTGCCAACATTATTTTCGTAGTGGTATCAGTAAGTCTTGAATCAAGAAGGGAAAACCATGTCAATTTAATGTAAAGTCGCTGATAAAGAGTGTTTTATGAGTATTGGAAAACCGGGAACATATTTTATCTTTCGTAACTCATTATTTTATTAAAGCAGAAAGTGAAATTTTCTGTGTTAAATAAATGCATATGTATTTACTTCACTATAGGCCATTAAAAAATCACAACAAACTAAATTCCATTAAAATATGTTAAACTGTGACAGTACGAGGGTTTGTCCAAGTTTCAAACCTGACACCTAAGTGTCGCCACACTGCTAATAAGCTGTTTATCGCACACAGTACCATCTATGGCAGATATAATTAACCTGTTTCAACCATCTAGCTGCTTCAGTTTGTTAACGATAGCTATTTGAATCAGTTGCTGTGTTGAGATCTCTTACTACATGGCAATGCTCCTGTTCATTATTAAAAAAAAAAATGTTTGTTTCAAAACAAAATAGCCTTGTCTGACACCACAGCCAAAAGGGAAAACCAACCCTGGTTAGGACGGTGGTTAGTGGATGGTAATAGATGTTCGATGCCAATTTGGTAGAAGAATAAACAAGAAAAAATAAATAAAACAAGTGAGAAATAAATACATGATGCTATTACTATATTTGATAAATTAAATAAAAGAGATATGTAAGCAAGTTAGCGTTTGGTAACTTTTTTTTTCTTTCTGTAACAGAGGGTCGCCTTTTTCTTAGGTTCACGATTGCCTGTTGACAAGGGACAAAACCGTATGTGTATGTATGCATGTATGTATGTATGTATGTATGTATGTATGTATGTATGTATGTATGTATGTATGTATGTATGTATGTGCGTGTGTGTTCTGTGCAGTTCTAGGAACCGAGGCTCTCTGTCTGAAACTTAGTATGCTAGTTACCACCAAAACTGCAATGAAAGACTGCGGCTTCGAGGAAATCCAGCACCCACCTTACAGCCCAAATTTAGCACCGCAGTTTTTACAACAACAGGCGTGAGGACTAAAACATTGTCATAGAGGAACCGAGGTAACTCAGAGAGACTGATTCAAATTAGTGTGTCCGAAAAAAAAATGGTGCAGCTAGATACTTGAAACTTTAACATTGCTTCTTCAATGTTTGGCCCTATACTACCTGAACGGCTGTCGCGATATTTCAGTGTTAGGAAACATTTCGAAAACCCATCGCACTTATCCATTATAAGGTATTTGCAACAGAGATGTAAAAATTCGTGAAACAGTTTGTTGGGCTCAATCGGCTCCAAGTTCAATATATAAGCTCAAGCCCAGGTGAGCACATGATCTATAAGTGCATAGCGATCCAGAGTGTAAGTCCGAATCCGATCGAACGCGAGCTCCAACAAAGCTATTGAGAACAAACACTACCGAGTGCAATCCGCATATAGGATATTGAGGCGTGATAAAATGAGCACTGATTTCCAAACTTTGAATTGTTAACTTAGAAGAACTTTCTATGCACCATTTAAAAAACAACAAATTTTGAAAATTGTACTTTCTTTTCTAAGAAATTTGGTTTACTAACCCGAGCCTTTTTTCTTTCCTTTGCAATTGTTCTGTCTGACCGTGTGTAAGTCAATTCGTCCGAGAAACGCACAATTTCAAGATAGTTGACGGATCAACATGAATTTTCGCCAGGATGTGGAGGTTTAAAATTTAGAAATCGACTTTGTCGATAGAGGTGATTCATTCATCGGAAATTGATAGAAATCGATCATCTCCAGTTTCCACATCGATTTCCACAGTTAAAAATGACAATAAATAGCGAGAAGATGTTTCGTGAAACCAATCTACTGTCCCAACAATACATTTCGTTCCCATCTTCAACTCTCTACTGAAACTGATTAAAATCCACCATAAATTTTGGTTTTAGTATTAGTCTACGCAGAGCAAAACCAATGAGAGAAAGTGGGAAGATTTTTTTCTTAATTTATTTAACGTTGCAATAGGTATTATATTCTATCTTAACACTCCATTAAATTGGAAGTGACAGAAATCAGTCAGTACAGATTTCAATGCTGATCACAATATAGTAAAAACAGTAATATACAGCGAGAAGCATTTTTTCTGTAATCAATTATGAGTTTCAAGCATACATGTCATCTCTAATCTATCTACAAAAATCGGAAGTCGTAGAAATGCAGTATCAATTAGCATGCAATCAATTAAAAAAAATAATTTGCCATTCAAACTAAACTTTCTTACGTGTTGTACGTGCTCTACACGTGACACTGCTACTTTATTATTATTATTATTATTATTATTATTATTATTATTATTATTATTATTATTATCATTAAATATTATTATTATTATTGTTATTTATTTATTTATTTATTTATTTATTTATTTAGTTTTTATTTTAAACTCACACATGATAAGTTATTAACTGAAGTAGAAACTTGAATTTTATAATGTTTCTCCTTCTCTGATTTCATTTGATGTTGAATTTAAGATCCCCTTTCAACAGCTAGGCTATATGGGACGTGAACCTGCAGCTTAACGTGGGATCCGAGCCACATGAGCTTCTACCAGGAATCGAATCCGACTCTCATATGCCAAAGGCGGGCACACTAGCCACTTAGCCACAAGGGAGCTTTACTCCTTCTTCTTATTCAATACATTTTAATATGAAGGACGCAGTCGTATAAATTGCTAGGGTTTACGAAGAATAATACAATTTTACTCTATTTATGTAATTTTAATAAACAAATAAATTCGTTATTTCTCAACAAACCCATTCAGCAGTAAAAGTTATTCAATATATTATTATGCTTTAGATATGTAGGTTATACCAGTACGTTACAGCAACAGCGTATTGCGAGTGACACTCCCATGTAATCCACGCCATTTCATTAGCACGTATTCACCAGAATAGCTTTCATTAAGCAGGGGAAATATAATATATGAGTGAATCATGCCCAAGATGATTGCACTTGTTTAGCTGGCTGGAGTAATTCAAATTAATTCCGTAGTTAAAAATCGGAAATTTTATCACGGAACCAATTGCTTCTATTTATTATTCTCTTTAACCGCATGCGGAATGTTTAAATAATTAACACTTATTAGCTTTGAATTATTAGAAGTACATTTAGCTGTGATTATTTTAGAATGATCTTTACACCTGCCGTTACGTTCTTCAATATGATTATGACATGGAATATTGTTGGACTTATGGGGTTATCATCATACATTTCTGATGCAGGAAGTAGCTCGATCGGTCGTTGGCGTGAATTTGATTACACATATATCCCATTTGGATGGACTCAGTGTCATAGTTTTAGCAATGGGTTTATGAGTCGTTATTACACAATTCATTGCTTTTATTAACGACATCTCTCTTTCTATCTCCATTTCGCTCTCTCCCGAACAGTCTCTCTTTCTGTAAATGTGATGGAAAACCATCAAAACGGATAGAAATGATCGATCAAAGATAACTTTAAATATATATACTATTTGAATCTGACTTCTCGGGGTTTGTTTTCCAATGTACGAATTAACTCAACTAGTAGTTTCAACATTAATGGATATGGCTTCACATGTATTAAAAAAAAAAAAAAAAAAAGTGGCGAAAAAGAAAGAAAAAACAGCAAATAAATGTTTCAAAAACAGGAATTCTGCGAATTCAATTTCAGTTTCATGTTGACATACACTTAAAAATGAATTGAATGCAGTATAGTATCTCTATTCTTGAACACACTTGATTACATTCAATGTGCCATAAGTGAAGTCCAGTGGCCATACAAATAGAGAAATATACGCTGGTTACATTTAGCTTCGTCAGGTATATTCCAACACTAATATTGATGTCTGCGATGTTGCCAGTTTTAGCTTCGCGAATAATCCTTGAAATATTGCCACACTCTTTTATAGTCATGAAGGATTATACGAAAGCGTTAAAGCAGCGTTTCCCAACTGGTGTGCCACGGCACACTGGTGTGCCGTGAATGAGACGCTGGTGTGCCGCGAGGAATCGAAATAAAATTATTAATTTTATAGCAATCAAATTTGAAAACGTAGGGGAAAATGTATATCCCTTTGGGGATTCTATGGTACAATTTGTACCATACGCGTTTTTCATGGTACATTGCGTTATAACTCTCCTATTTGAGCTTTATCGTCCGGGTTTTTTTTTCTTTTTTTGTTTTTCAAGTCCCGAGGCATTGTAGAAGACATTACGTACGGTTTCACACCTTCCTGCGTCCAGACATAGGAGGTGATGACGTCATAAATCTCATATACATTTTTTCATTTATTAAGTCTATGTTCAATATTTTTTGGCGCGCTTATTTTTGCACGTAGAAGATTGAAATTTTGCACAAACATCCAGTTCACCGAGTAGTATTTACCAGATTTTTTTTTCAGATTTGTGAGTTAAAACAAGGGGGAACCAGAGGGTCAAAGGGTTGAAAAAATGAATATTTTTATCCCAAAATCACTTTCTTCGGGATTTTCCCGCCTTATATACATTATGGAGACACGTGATTCATACCGTCTGGAAGGCAATTTTATTGTAAAGAGAATGATGTGCGAAACATGACCCTAGGGTAATTAGGGATGTCTCAGAGAATTTAAAAAAAAATCCCTCTGTATACGGGAATATGGTACATTGTCGGTATATATATTTTTGGCGGGCTTACTTTTGTACCTAGAAGATTGAAATTGTGCACAAACATTCAGCCTACCTAGTACTATTTAACAGATTTTTTTTAGATTTATGCGTTAAAACAGAGGGGGTCCAGAGGGGCTAAAAGTTGGAAAAAGGGATATTTAGACCAAAAAAATCATTTTTTCGGGAATTTCCCGCCTTAGATACACGATGGAAACATGTGAATGGTACCGCCTGAAAAACTCGCTCCTCATTTAGCAAACGTTACTTGAGACAATTAGGAACATGCTAGATGACTTTGAGTGTACCAGACAGTTGGTGATGTGGCGATGTCATTTTTGTATTGAAATCAATGGCGAACATTTTCCACGACGTCTCTGAATATGCATGTGTTAGTGAGACCCTATCAGCGTCACGCACGGTTCTCTAGGGCAAAGTGCTAGTGCGAATGCTGAAGTATGCTTTATAGCCTGACGACATGTGACTACTGTTTCACGTTTGTTACTCGTACTGCAAAGTAGTAGTATGTAAAAAATGGAGCTATATCACGCTTTTCTCCTGTTCTTATCATTTTTAATTATTATATTTATTTATTTACTTTTTATTTGGGATGGTGCTCCAGTATTTGGACACTCGACAAAATATTTTATTTTATTCTTCCTACCACAATGCACACAGTGTGGAACAGTATATTTACAGTGTTGTTTCCCCATTTTGCGAGTGTGTGACAGTGTTCCAGTAGTAGCGGGACATGAATACAATTACGTTACTTTTATGTTCCATACGACAATGTAATCCATGTTCAATAGCAGATTTTGCAATGCTATTTTCATGTTTTTCCTAGTTGGGACGGTGTCCCAGTAGTAGTGGGATGTGTAGATATCTTAACATTACGTGGTACATAATTTTCGATTTCATGAATTTTTTACAGGAGAGAATTCTCTTGTGCCCTCTAACTGAGACTCAATTGCTGCACCATTGTATTCGTCAGGTAACATATCCATTACATTATTTTAATTTGGCATTACTATATTTATTCCTTTTTGCGTTAATACACTTTACAAGACGTAAGGAGATTTTTGGAGTTTTTTTGCTCTCTAACCACGATGCTTTTGACAATTTCCACATAACATTTTGCCATTGTATTTATTTGTAGAATCACCTTCAAAGCGTCGTAGCATGTATTTTACAATACTCTGTATAATATGGTAAGTAATGTGGAACAAATTATTTTAATATGGCTCGTGTGCGATATATAAGATATTGTTCAAGTAAAGTTACAAGCAAGACTCATTCGTGTAAAAGTTTGTCCAGTCTGTTTCAGAAGCACATTTCAATGTTTTTGGAGTCAGTCTGATAGTAATACGTCTCCTAATTAGTCAAGAGGTAATTATAATATTACTGAACAGAAGCACATTTATTTCGCATTTATTTATACTTTTTTTTATATTTGCATTACTGGTACCTATGACTTTAAGCCTGTCAAGTATGAGGGATTACGTCTCTCGGTGAACACACTATAAGGAAAAGACGTACGATGAAAACTCTTAAGTAACCTCGCTCAAGATGGCTGGCTTGAAAAAATCTGATACAAATTTTCGACCGAGATTTCCCAGTAGGAATCAAACCTGGGGCCGCGCACATCAAGGGTGAGAGCATTAGCGATTACGCTATGCGAGGCCACAATCTCACATTTGATTTTGTTTGCCATAGCATTGCTCTCACAAAGTTAAGTAATTATAATCACCAATTTTGTTCTCATTTAATGTTCTTGTTATTCGTATTTAAGACTAATAATAATAACACTGTATCATTTTCTATTTGTTTTAATAGTTATTAATTCAAACGTATTCAAACCTATTCATTCTCTTTCAGTTTGGTCAGAAACTTAGAATGTTATTTATGCAGGTTTCAGTTTAGCCTATTACTGTGTGCTTGTTATTCACACAAGATGCAAGAGTAACGCATGTTGTTCATTCATGTTGTTTTGTAAAAGCCATTTTCTTCACCTCATGTTTGTCACTGCGGCGAAAAACATCTGGTCAACTGGTGTGTTTCTAGCGCTATGCTGGCTTCGCGGCTTCTTTGATGAGGCTTTCTGGTGAGTTGAGAAACTCCGAGAAACACCTGAGATTCTTCGTCAGCTGAAATTGCACCTAGCGACGAAACATGTTGCAGAAACATTTTAATTGCTTTTGAATCTACAATGTTGTTGCTCTCAGAAACGAATACTAGAAATTTCATTATTATTATTATTATTATTATTATTATTATTATTATTATTATTATTATTATTATTATTATTATTATTATTATTATTATTATTATTATTATTATTATTATTATTATTCCTAACGCTATTTTTTTTCGAAAAAAGTTGGAAAATCTAAACTAATGATAATAACATTACATATTGGCAAATTTCTTCTTTGCATATCAGGGAAATACTACAATCGTCAGTTAAAACTTAGTATGTACAGTCGGCGAAGTTTTATTTTTTTTTTTCGTTTGGTAAAAATTATTTTGGAAAGAACGATATTATTGCTGGAGCTTTCGTAAAAAGAAAAACAATACATTATTTTCAATTTACTGAAAATTATACTCAAATTGTCCCTTCCATTGTAAAGTTACTTACGAAACTAATTTGATCAAACGGAAATAACTTTTGCCGCTGACTGTGCATATAAAATATGCTCAAACGTGTGATACCGATCAAGTACTTACGCCCAAGCTCAATCACTGAATAAAAACCAAAGTAAATTCGAAGTTTATTAAGGATAGTGAAACTGAACCCACGAGTTCGAGAGCTCAAAGAAAATTAGTGAGCTCTAGTCCGAGTGAGCCCGAGGCCTTAGCGCAGGCCTGTCCATGAATTGGCTCCCGGAGCCGAAGCGTGAGCGAGCACGAGTGGAGACAAGAACAGGTGAGCACTAGCTTCGCCCCTTCCACTGCATCCAATAAGTGTTGCCAACCACACATGATGGCAAAAAACCTACGGCCAAGCCTGGTCACAAATTCGCACGATGTTGAAGCATTGAGAAGACGCAAGCGTGAAATGTGCAGGTGTGCTCTTCCCCTCCCCATTTCGAAAGCAGTGACGCGAAAACACTGCAGAAAATAAAATTGGTACGTTTTTTGGTCGAGGAAGACGCATGATAGAGGTTACAGTTAGCGTTGAAGTAACTAACAAATGAACAAGAAAGAAAGAAAGAAATAAATAAATAAACTAATATTAGACATGTCAGCTTAAAGACGTAAAAACGACTGCAAAAATCGGAAACGAATTGTTTCAGACCTCTTTAGCTTGCTTACACAATTCGTGACGTTGTATCACATTAGCACTCGGCCTGTAACTTGTCATTCGCTTCACGTTTGCTAGGTTGTAAACGCCTTTTGTTGCTAGATTGATAGCAGAACGACGGGAGGTTGAAAATATTATTATTATTAATAATAATAATAATAATAATAATAATAATAATAATAATAATGGCATTATTATTATCATAATTATTATTAGTAGTAGTATTAGTATTAGTATTATTCGGACCAAAGAGGGATGAAAATGGGGATTGGAGGAAATTCATAACGAGGAATTGCATAGTTTATACCGCTCACCTAACATTGTTAGGGTCATTAAGTGTAGAAGGTTCAGGCGGGCAGGCCATGTAGCCAGAATGGAAGAAATTATAAACGCTTTCATAATTTTAACTGAAAATCCAATTGGAAGAAAACCACTAGGAAGACCTAGACGTAGATGGGAAGACAATATTAAGATGGATCTTGCAGAAATAAGAGTACAGAGTAGAAACTGGATCCATTTGGCTAAGGACAGAAGTAAGTGGAAGTATTTTGTAAATGCGGCATTGAACCTTCGGGTTCCATAGGCCATAGAGTTGAGTTGATTTTGAGTTTAACGTCCCGTTCAGCAGCGAGGCTATATGAGACGTGGACCTACTGATTAACGTGGAATCCGAACCACATGAGCTCCCGCCGGGAATCGAACCCGGGCCTTCCACGCCCCATAGGCCAAAGAGTTAGTTAGTTAGTTAGTTATTATTGTCTAAAAGAAATGCTCAAATGTTGTTAAGAGAGAATTACACAGAGGAACTGAGTTCCGACCAAACACTAATTTGCCGGAAGGAAACTCCAGTGCAGTCCAGCCCACTTTAAGCGTTATCCGTGTAACCCACGTTTCATGTTCAAGACATTGGGAATAATTGTTCGTATCATTCAGTTGGAACGTTTCTTTCCGAGTTTACGCTGTTACAGTAGGCCTACAACATTGTGACTTTCAAAATCAGTCAGTAACTATCGAAGAAAGACAAGCGTGTAGCTTCAGTCGTTGATATGATTTAACATTCTTTTTCATTTTTAACAAGCCACCGGCAAGCAATCAGCCGGGGACAATATATTTTTCCTTATTAAAAAAGACACTCCTTGTTAAAAAAAACACACTAATGGTAGTCACTAATGGTCACTCTTAAAAATGGAAAATCTCTTTGGCTCTTTTATTATTTTGTTTGATTCTTTGCGATCAAAGTAACTTTAAAAGTGGAGTAAGAAATACTGTTCTTCCTATTGATAGTGTAATAGTGGCTTCTAATCTCCACAACCAACCCCTTGCTAAGCCTATTCGTACACACATACATGCATAAGCCAATTTTCTGAAGATAATACTTAGATAATTACAAACAAGTGCTACAGTATGTTTTTTTCGTATCAACAGATTATCTCTTTTCCTAAAAAGCGAAACAACATAATATAACAAACCCAAACTCGGATTAAGAACTTGATAATATATATATTGAAAACTGGTTTTCCATTGGGCAAACTAGCAAATTTTTATAAATGTAAGCGATGGTTTGGTTCCACCACATCCTTCTTTAACAAAAGAAAAGAAAAAAGAAGAAAAGGAACGTACATAGTTTATCATTTGATTGCTGTTACAAGTTTGTGTTGTCTATAGTTAACGGTTACCACATTGTAAAAAACACTATACACTAAATGGCAATTGGCAATCAGTTACCATACATACTTTTTTTAATTTGGTAAGCTAGTGATTACCGCCAAGGTTGACAACACTTCTGCTCCTCTAAGGACGAAACCCGAAGATTCACGAAGCACGAACAACGATATTTGCACGTAGAATGCTCGTGAGCGCTCACGAGGAGAGTTTCCACTATCTGCTCGCCGTGGCTAGGGCTGCCTTAGCGAAATCAGTGACAGCGAGTTACAAGGAGGCCCTGAACCCCAGGCTGAGAAACCCAGCGTTAGAGTGATAGAAATAAAATGTTGGCATTTCTTTTTTTTATTTAAGAACATTAAAGAAATGTTTAGAAGATCGGAAACTAAAAGTATAAAATGACATTCTGAACCTAATTTTACACATAGTGTATAATGTGCTTTTTGTTCTTTTATTTACACACACGCACACACATATATATATAAAATTAATGCACAATGACTATAGAAAGTAAAATATTTTATTTCATGAGCTTAAGAGATTATATTTGCTTTAACTGGTAACAGTAATACAAATCTCCTTAATTCCTTTTTTCGCGTATTCCGAGACCCCCTTTGCGAGTGGAATGCAATCAATAAAGCTGGGTTGCTTTGTGTTTCCGAACAAAAGAGTACTAATTTAGGAGCGACATCAGACTGATTGCGAGAATGGGTTTCAAATTCTGCGCTCTTTATTTTAATATTTATAATTTCGCCGGAATGATGTAGAACCAATTTTAACCTGGAATCGTAAGTATGACAATAAAGCACTACAATTCGTATTTGTACACTGTGAACGCAAATCACCGTTGTTCTTAATTGGAAGCATTTGTAAACCATTCATTTAAGTGAAATGTATGACGAAATGCATGTGTTAACAAATAAATTGTTTCCTTTTGACACTTCTAATGAGCCCAATTAATTTCAACTGATTGTGTTCGTTTGTTCACTGCAAAGGAACGGGATGGCGAAATTGTAGCTAAAGTTAGGGAAGCACAGCATGATAATGAGCCTGTAAAAGGTATAATAGAGATTTGCACAAAGAATATCTTTCTCTAGTTGGTTTAATTGGGTTTGTCTCTAAGAGAGAATTCGTAAAATAAAATTCATTCTAAATGAGTAGAAGTTTAATTGCGTTACTGATTTAAATCATCATTACGATTTTATGAAATGTGCTTCAGTATGCTATGTGTAGAAGAAAATTTAATTTCATAGAAAATATGCTATGTAAAGGCAAAATATTTAGTATATATATATATATATATATATATATATATATATATATATATATATATATATATATATATATATATATATATCCCTTTCGCTACGCAGGTTGCAAGGCTAAATTTGGATTTAAACGGCATCGGGGGTTTCACTATTCATCAAACTGATAACTAAAACTATGGATTCGGCACTAATATGCGTAATTTTCGATCATTTTTATAAACATCTCCCCCCCCTCTCCCTCAAATTGCGGGAATGAATTTTGGTTTAAACGGCATCGGAAATGTCACTGTTCATCTTGTCGACCACGGAAACTGTGGATTCAATACTAATATTTGTTAGTTTTGATCATTTATTTATCCCCTCTCCCTCCTCTAAGTTGCATTGTAAATGTGAAATAGCAAAAAAAAAAAAAAAAAAAAAGTACACGCCCGAACCTCATCTATATTAAAAATTTATTGAGATCGGGCGGGTCGTTCAAGAGTTAAGTCACAAATGTCCCGTCACTTTCGTTTTTATTTACATATTTGGTCTAGGAATTAATTCGTGCGGTTGGTACGCACACATTGAAGCTGTAGTACAAACACAAAATACATAAATACCTTAAGAAAAATATTGTCCATCGCTAGCCACCACTTTCGCCCATCTGTCAGGCAATGTACGGATTCCGTGGCGAAAGAAGTCCTCATCCTTGGAAGCGATCCAGTCAGAGACCCATGTTTCGATATCTTCTGAAGAAGTAAACCGCTGTCCAATCAAATCGTTGTTCATGCAATCGAACAAGTAGTAGTCCGAAGGAGCAACGTCTGGTGAATACGGCGGGTGGGGTAAAACTTCCCATCCGACATTTTCTAAATAGGTTTTGACCGGTTTTGCGACATGTGGGCGAGCGTTATCATGTTGAACAATAAGTTTATCATGTCTGTTCTCCCATTCTGGTCGTGTTCTGGCCAGAGCTTGCTTCAAACGCATTAATTGTCGTCGATAACGTTCTCCATTCATAGTTTCACCCGGTTGCAGCAGCTCACAGTACACCACACCTTTCATGTCCCACCATATGCACAGCATAACCTTTGCACAGTGAATATCTCGTTTTGGTTGTGATGGACCTGGTTCACCTGGTTTCACCCAGGCCTTTTTTCGTTTAGGGTTCTTGTAATGGATTCACTTCTTATCACCCTAATAATTCGATGCAGAAACCCCTTTCTGCTCTGTCGTTGAAGCAGCAATTCGCAAATGGTTTTTCGTCTTTCAACGTCTCTGTCTTTCAATTCATGTGGAACCCAATGTGACATCTTTTGAATCATTCCCATGGCTTTCAACCGTTTGGAGACTGTTGTTTGATCAACGCCTAATGCTGCTGCAAGTTGTTCCTGCGTTTGACACGAATCCTGCTCGAGCAATGCTGTCAATTCATCGTCTTGAATTTTTTTTTTTTTTTTTGGCTGTCCAGCTCGCTCTTGGTCTGCCAAGCCGAAATCACCACTTCTAAACCGTGCAAACCACTTCTGACACGTTCGCTCAGCTAGAGCATGGTCACCATACACTTCCATCAAAATACGATGACTTTCAGTCGCACTTTTCTGCATGTTAAAGTAATGCAGCAGGACACCCCGCAAAAACACGTTATCAGGCACAAATTGCGCCATGTTCACTTAACTACAAACTGGTGTTGTTGACGCTTTAATCCACTGCCCTATACTACGAACGATACGCGATTACAGGGGTTTGCAACACATGTGTGGATACATGGAACTGTGGGACGCTCCGTTCGTTGCGCCATCTCTTGTCCACCCGCACGAATTAATTCCTAGACCAAATAGATTTCTTTAAGATCATGTTTCAGTTTATACAGTATTGTTAAGAAAAAGAAAAACTGACTACCTGCCAGGGCTACATCCACGGTGGTCCACCAGGTCCGAACCCCCCCCCCAATATTTTCTAAGTCAACATATATTTATACAGTTTCTTAATGAAACTATATTTGTTTAACAAGGAAATGATTGATGCAGCATGAACATTCGACTTTTCGTTTCACCTGTATCATTTTTTCTTATAAAAGCATTCGAGTTGTACCATTTTTTTTTCTGAAAATGTAGGTTGAAGTATTTTACAATTATTTATCGGATACAGAATAATGCTCGTTATTTACTACATAGACATAGTGGGTTATTGTATTGAATCGCCCCAAATTTGGATGTCCCCAACAAAACAAAACAAAACAAAACAAAAAAAAAAAAACTGGTTGCGAGCCTGCCACTCACCCCATCTCTAAATATCACATTTTGACAAACGCACGTAGAAAATTGTAATAAAGTGGCTTTAAACTAGCTCAATGGTATGTTGACAACTTTAGAAATGTTGGAAACTTTCCTCCGTATAATATAAAATGTAATGCAACTACTGTAACAGAACACGATGTTTTCTATCGAATTCTCTGAAATATGGCGATGATAGTTGACCAAATTTTAAGGCATAGCTCATATCAGCTTGATCGACAAATATTTATTAGTGTTGATCAAAATGTCATTTACAACTTTTTGTTTGTTTGCTATTACTTCAAAACACCTTAGTGCGGGAAAAAAAATTACAAATCTAAAAAAAAAAAAAAAAATGCAAAATTTCGTACACATAGCATACTTCTGGATGACACTAGCAGAGTTTTGTTTCAGCAAACATGTATAGCGAATTATTTTCAAGTGCATTTCTCACATATTTCGCTAAAAAAAAAAAAACATTTAAAACAATAAACAAACCACTAATGGTTTCATATTCTTGTTCTGAACATGCAATTAAATAACATTGTCAATAATATTATGGTCTTAACCCTCATTTTTTTTTTTTTTTTTTTTTTTGTCAAAAGTGATTTATTAAACGTCCACTCAAACAGCGGAATATTTTATAAATAACGTAGTTCCACATAAAATCCGTTAGTCGCATAAATGTGCGTATTTTACAATAATTACAACATTCAGAAAAATAATTTATTTATTTACATATTCAATGATTTATTGATGAAGGTGGCACCACAGATAAAGCTTTGAATTAGTCATATAAAATTTAAAAAATATATATATATACATACATAATAAACAAGTCAAGAAAAATATTTAAAACATAGAACATAGACAACTTCGAGATATTGAATAATATTTTCACTTAATTATACCACATAATCAAAAGATAAAAATTTTCTAGTCTTTATTTTATGTTTTTTTTTCTTCCTAAAACATACAGTCAAAAAATGTCATGAATGTTTGATTGGTTGACAGTCAATTGTAAACGACTTAATTACAATTAAGTTAAGATAAAATGTTTGTTGAATGACAATTTAACTTGGAAGACTTTCAATTAAATTGTTAATATATTCTGCAGGTTTTCCTCCATCAACCACTGTTAATAATCGAGATTGTGAAATATATATATATATATATATATATAAACATATTTAAAAAAAGTTTGCATGTTTAAATTCAATAATATTTTAATGAGTTGCACAATTTCAAGGAACGTTAATTACTAAATTCCGCGAATATATTCGGAAATCACATCTGAGATTCATCATTATGCAGCACGCCCACTTTTATTATACTCAACTGAAATTGTATCTGGGAAGAATAACGTTAATGAATACTAGAAATGTAATTACTGATTTACAGTATTAAAGAATATTATTGTTGGATAAAATAAAAGAAATAGAGTTTTTTTTTTGTTAGAAACAATAACTTCCTTTGATTCGTATTGCCAAATCACTACGAAAACTTCATATATATTCTTTTTTTTCTACGAGCAGATTTCAAAATGTTTTAAACTAGAAACTTATTTTATTTTATGCCTGCATTACTACTTACTAACATAACGTATTGAACGTAATTTAAATACGTTTTTAGATTGCATTCAGTGTTTCTTCCAGACATTTTTTTTTTTAGATATTTTCCGTAAAAATCAAATCAATTTAATACTTTAAGATATATATTCTATTTGTCATAATCCCCACTATTTGGCGTTGTGACTACTCAAGAATAGCAGGTGAATTAATCAACCTTGTCCCGATTTATAATAATAGATTGGTTTATAATAATATGTTGATTGCTAGTTTCGTTTTATTTTTGATTAATTTTGGGTGCAATATGACGTTTCTCTAAAACTCCCAACTGTTCTCAGTACCTGGAATTAATTTCTGTTAATAATGGGGTAATGAATGTATTCCTTCCCCTATTGAAATATTACTTGAGCATTGTGTAAAACTATTCTGATTTATACGAAACTTAGTGTGCGTTTTGTTTGAGATTAGTTCTCTCCTTATTTTTTTAAAGTTATGATTACTTAAAAAAATATGGTAAACTCACCACCTCTTATGAAAGTGTGCTAACTACAAGTTTCTTTTGCTAAAAAAAAA
Organism: Thermobia domestica; assembly: GCF_964235325.1. Taxonomy (NCBI): domain Eukaryota; kingdom Metazoa; phylum Arthropoda; class Insecta; order Zygentoma; family Lepismatidae; genus Thermobia; species Thermobia domestica. Next base: position 79,824,993 of record NC_137459.1, read on the forward strand.
AAAAAAAAAAACATTGCTTTTGATTTACTTCACCTACCAAAATTAGACATGTTGCCTTCGGTTGGCAGGACTCAGAAAAATAGGAATATTTGCTTTCTGCTTAGAAAAAATATTTAGTTTAAGGATAGTTTTATTAAAATAAAATACGATGTTCATGAAACAACGTGTATGGTTTCTGGAAGTTGAATCATAATATTAACTGGGACGAATATTGCCGAATGGTGAAAATCTACAAGTTACAAAGAAAGGAACACTTTTTAAAGTTACCCTCTTCTACAGAATGAAATTAAATATCTAATTTTATGACCTATGGTTATGCCCTGCAGGCTAATGAAGACGAAGTTGTTTTTTTTTCTACGATGCGTAATATCGCGAAACAGCTAGTAATTGTGTACATTATTTTGATTGTAGCGCATAAGGACAATTATACACGCTTTGTGAAGAGATTACCGAAGACATATATATAACTTTTTTAAACAATCAACATTTCACACAAATACACATGTGTATGCTTCTGCGTTATAGATTTTCATCTTTGATGTGAAGCCAACGAAGGTCTGGAGTTTATTGGCAGCTCCGAGTAGATTGGGAAGCAACACCCAGAAGCAATGTTCGATAAACAGGCTTTCCCTTCACCACCATCTCGTAGATAAGGAACCAGTAAAAGTCTGGTTTCCATCAACAGTCTCCAGGGCTTCATCTTCCCATTCCCTTCTATTAATAGTCAAATTGATGTATCACTGCCTAGAGCTTCAAATCGTACACATCGATGTTTGAAATTCTCAGGTACATAAATTAAAGGGTAGGGGCTGGTCTATAAGTTTTAATGGAAAGTCGATTTCTTACGCTGTCCAAAGAACGTCTGTCTTCATGCTAGCAGGGGAACTGAATCTTCTCGTGGAGATTACATCTTGCGGTTCATTGACCATAAAGGAGTGAAGACGACCTTACTTGGTTCTGTACATCAGCAGATAAAGTTGGGACAAACTCTTTTCCTCTAGTACATTGTAGCAAAAGAAGTGCTAAAGAGATGGATCACCACATTATATATATATATATATATATATATATAGTCATACAGAGAAACTCGTGTTGGGTAGATAATGCCTATGTAACATCCGAAGAAGGATAGCTTTGCCTGTAAAAAAAAATATGGATAATAAACTGTGGAGAGGTCAAAACTCTCTATTCGATTTTGGTTACGACACAAATCTTAACGCTCGACCATTTAATACAACTTAACATAGACATTATGAATTTTGGAGTTATAAGTTCATTTACGTTGAAGCTTAGAAAGAAACATAGAGTATATATATAGCGGCAACGTAAAGTGTTGGTGCGATCAGTTTGACGTGTTTTCTTTTCTAACTCAGATGCAATTTTCAACACCTCGTGCTAGGGAGCAGTAAATTTTTTACGAGCACTTTTCTCCCTTTTTCAAGAATTTAGTTCTCATGCTGACAGGAGTCGACCTAAAGCCACAGGTTTTTACAAGTTTTCGCCTTTGCTAGTTTGTTGCCTAAGTTTACAGGATATGCTTTTTTATCATATTTTCAAGATAAATCAAAATGAGATTCACTAGGAAGGCGACAGAGAAGGTAGACAAAAACTTGGAAGAGATTATGATAATATACATTTTTAAACCGTTTAAAAATTTACTACTTTATTGCATAATACTATATAACATCTACATATATGTAGTAGTTCCTTTCCTGCTATGTAAAAAAAGTAATGGGACAATTCATTGATAAATGGTATATATATCAGATAAATGGTATATATATTCTTTCAGACAATAATATTCGAGTAAGATGTTTTTCCTTGAAATCAGTGAGTAAACTTCTACAACGTAGTTGGAAAAAGCAATCAAATGGTTCATTATTACAGTTATATAAGTTGCTTCAATGTTTAGGAGTAGCAGATAATTACAATATTAAAAAAAAAATCATATCCACCCATCTTGCTTTAAGAGGACAACATTCAAACAACAGTACGACTTGTCTAATACGTAAACTCTAATTAAATATTTCAATTGTCCTAAGAAAGTTCGTATTTGTTTCACTGTAGGTGAACAGATTACAACTGTAGAAAAGAGTACAGGGCTTTTTAAAGAGAGGTGGGGGACAAGTATTATTTTATAAATAAAATGCCCTGTAGGTCCCGTGCTTTTTCTCGGTAATTAACGCACATATAAGAAACTTTAAGCATAATTCAAGTATCCACAGAAGTTCAACTGGATTTCAATCAAAAGTAACTGTCAGTATTCAAATGCCATATTTTCATTATTCCGCAAAGAGTTCAGAAGTTTCCCACATAAATCTTGAAGAAACTATTGCTTACGGGACAGATGTCAAACAAAATGCTCACTGGACATCCACTGGAAAAGAACTAGGACTTCCCATCGACATCGTTAAATAGCTAGACTAACATCCAAGAGATGTGCCTTTGTTCTTTGAATTATTAGGCCACGTAAGTGGGACTTAGAGGATTGTAAGATTAGCACGTACGTTACACCCCACAATAACTATTGAGTGAAAGTCAATTTTTAAATTTGATTTCTGCAATCGACTGCTGGAGAGATTTCCTTGAATGAGTTTGTTAATAGAGTCAATCCGTTGGTATATTTTAACGGTGTCTCCCACTTTCAAATATTGAAACAAATATATATAATTCTAGAGTTTTAGAAGTTACACATCACACCTTTAGATTGCAGGAAAGATCCTCCAGTGGCTGACACCTACCGGATGAAATTGAAACTACTAACTAACAAACTTTATGACCTATGAAACCCGGAGGTTCAATGCCGCGTACACAAAAGCTCTCCATTGACTTCTATCGCTAGCCAACTGGATCTAGCTTCTATTTTGTATTCCTATTCCTACAAGATCCAGCTTAATATTGTCCACCCATCTATTCCTAGGTCTTCTTAATGGTCGTTTTGCGATGGGATTTCCAGTCAAAGCTTTGAAAACTTTTATACTTCCTTCCATTCTGGCTACATGACCTGCACATCCGAGCCTTCTAGGTGTGATGACTCTAACGGTGTTTGGAAAAGGCATAAACTATCCAATTCGTTGTTATGAAGTTATCGTCACTCCCTGTCCCCGTTTATCTTGGGTTCGTATATTCGTCTCAGGATTCTATTATTAAGCACTTCCAGTCTGTGTTCTCCCTTAGAGTAACCGGCCATGTTTCGCAACCATACAGCACAACAGGCACGATTATCACTTTATATATTTCAAGCTTCAAAGTTCTCGACAGAATTCGCAACGACATAAGATTTGAAATCGAAACTTCTATAAAAATCTAAACGAATGTACAGTTTCGCGTAATGCTCCTTTAGCATTTATCCAGGAAAGTTTATTATTCCTGGATTTTCTGGCAAAGATATGCAACTCCAGATGTCAGTTCTGAGTATATTATAGACAACGAATAGGAATGCATTCCCCTCTCTCTCTCCACCATTAGAGATAACCCGTTGATCCAGGCGCAGTGTAAAGAAAAAATACCACAATTTTATTATTTTTGTTAGTGGCTAGAGGACTTAATTTCTACATCATCTCTGCTCTCTTATTATGGACACTAATACAAGGGGCTGCCTAAAAACGAAAGAAAAAATATTGTTTTAGAAGCTATTTATTTATTCATCTACTTTCATTTATTCATAAAACCACCTTATTAGTTTCAAGGTTGATTTGAATGGATTTGATTTTGAGTTTAACGTCTTGTTCAGCAGCGAGGTTGTATGAGACGAGGACCTACAGTTTAACGTGTAATCCGAACCACATGAGCTCTAACTAGAAATCGAATCCTGGTCTCCCAGCCATCAAAGTTTCATTTAATGCATTTGTCCAATCCGTGTTTCCATTCTTGAAAACATTTATTTAAATCTCATTTGTTTTGGTGGGTAATTACTGCTCCATCGATTTTTATTCGCCTCTTCTACGCCAAATTGCCATCCTTTCATGTTTCTATTCGTTTACGGAAATAAAAGGAAGTTACTCGGAGTGAGGTCAGGTGAGTAAGGGAAGTGATGCAAGGAAATTATATATATATATATATATATATATATATATATATATACAAAAACTGGTGCACTGAAATGACTGGGCAGTTAGAACCTGAGGCATAATTTTTGCAGCGAACCTTTGTATTCTCAAATCGTCAGTTAAAATTCGCTGAACCGACCTTCAAGTTAGTTCAGATAGCTTCTCCACTTTTTCAATGACCCGTCGTCGGTCTTTGAGTGAAAGTGCACGAAGTCTTTTTGTAATTTTATGTCCATTCTGGAAGTCGACAAATGTCCAGAAAGAGGTTTGCCATCAATCTGCATTATATTTCATTTATGAAAGGAGAAACCACTCGTATATTTGAGCTTTTTTTCTTTCAATAGCGCTGTTTTTGTAAGCTGTATTCAACGTCGCAACAATTTCTGCTTCGTTTTTACCAAGCAGGAGACAAAAGTTTACAGCCGCAAGCTGTTACAAGTAGGTATATATAAATCGGCCAACAATTCAGTTTTTAAAGCGCGATTAAAACAGCAATATTTTCCCCCTTCCTAATCGGCAAATCGGTTGCACGTTATTGGCATTAACCAGATAGGTAACATAAGTAGCTACGTATATTAGTTTGATTCTGCATTATTAGGAACCAATGTTACTCACATACAGTGATGTCTCTGCTTTATAAATAGGATAGCTTTCTATTGACGACATGGTATATTCATTTGATAGAATGATAGAAGAGAGGGATACACATGCAGATGTGTGTGCGTGTATATGTGTGAATACGTTTCTAACATAAATTCACACATTAGTATACACGATTCAATTCGTGATTATGCTCCGTTCACAAAGCAGCTATCCGTTTTAGTGTTTCCTTTACTGCGATATGAATACATTGTGTGTTATATACGTGCCTATTGAGGTGCAATTGTGTGGCTAAATGCATTTTCTCTCTCTCTCTCTCTCTCTCTCTCTCTCTCTCTCTCTCTCTCTCTCTCTCTCTCTCTCCATAATCCCAAGAAAATGTAGATAAACGAAAAGTGCAAGAACAATGTATCAAACTGTCATTTTGTGATTTGCTGACTTTTTTTTCTCTTTCTTTTTACCCTTATCAAGCTCAATATTACAATTTTAGATGAACGCCATAGCTCTTGACGTATTGCGAAATATATCGGTATGATGAAAAAAGTAATTCAAAGAAGTGGTAATATCGACTCCATGGTCTTCAATCATCCAAGTGACGAGGGTGAATAAAGAGAAAAGCTGAAAATAAAAAAAAAGAACTACAGAAGATTAATCAATGCCACAAGTAAATTTCGGCTTCACGTTACGTCATAGTTGAAAAGTTTATAATTTTCTTAGATTAGCTGTGTGAGAGTTCATTTTAAAAATTATTTTGATCGTTATTCATAGTTTTCTTTTAAATCTTGGAAAAGCTGCACATTTTCATGTATGTCTATACGAAGTATGACTTAAATTTAATATATTTGTTTATATTAAAAGCTTTTTTTAAAATTATGTATGTTTTCCTTTGTGTGACCATAAAGGTTTGAGGAATATAAAACAACACCCCGGAAATGACTACAAGTTTTATTATTATTATTATTATTATTATTATTATTATTATTATTATTATTATTATTATTATTATTATTATTATTATTATTATTATTGCTGTTGTAATTTATAAACTTATTGCTTAAAAGGCTTGTACTACATATTGAACACGGTACCTTGCCTTATGTTTCGTATCTAGCGTTTGAAACAGACAACGAAATGTGGTAATCATTTCCAAGTGAATATTCTGTGACATCACGCTTGCTGCTCTCATTCTTTGTCCAAGAGGAGAAGGAACAAATTTGATGTTGATAAATGTCAGAGGTGACAGGGAAACAATAACTTCAATTGCAATAAAGTCGATGATTTTGCACTTACGCTACTATTGCATCTTTGACCTCGTCGTACTTGGATAACACTTATTCTATTCCATTCTGCAACCTAGCTCTCAATCACCTACTTTCCTGCATCTGTTCTCTCTGTTTCTTCTCCCATTGTAAAAGTCTGCTCCTAGCTCATACAACAGACAGTTGGAAATGATTTTGATATAGCTGATTTTGATTCGCAGTTCAATTCTTCATAAATATGTGAAGCAAATAAGTAATTATGCTTAAATAAGGCACCTAATTTCAATATACAATATACTGTTTCCTGCTACGGAATCTATTATGGTACTCGCGCCGAGACGTAAAGTTTGGGCTCTAAACCAATCATATTTTGCTTGAGGTCCAACACATCGGAAAACTTCGGTACAATTCGTGGAGCTTCTTCCCGAGCGCACACTTGGGGAAACGTCAAATTGCTGAAATTCACCAATAATGTTGCCAAACTTTGAAGACATAGTAAACGAGTATATAACAAGCATTTAAAAATTACCAATAATAACACTGCACAACAATAACTACTGTAAAATCTATTCTAAAATGGAAACAATAGCACAAATAGTAACAACGAAAATATAACGCAACAAAAAAGAATTAACGAAACGGAACTTGACGCTAATCCGACAACATTGTACTCTCGGGAGATGTCTTCTGTGTAGCGCGAGAGAAGACACTGACAAAATTTGATGGGTGGGGGTTGACGACCGGAACACACCCTCGCGTTCTATTGGGTGGTGAAATTGGTGGATTTAGGTCAAGCTTCACGACTCGGCGCGAGTACTATAAACATCAAGTGTGGAAGTACGCATTCAACAATATGCTAAATGTTGCAAGTATTCATTTTAAGTTTTGATTCAGCCAAGAAAATGACGATTTAAAACCGGTAGGAGAGAAGAAGATGCTTTTAACCAGTCCTTCTTAGGAGGATCCAGAATTTGATATATCATAAGAATAAAATACTTTTTTTCGTAACACGAAAGAGAGAATGATGGAAATAAAGCGAATAGTAGAAAGAAAACAAACATAACTGATTGATGGTTTGAAAAAAAATAGAAGAAAATATTGAGAGTACAAGGATCGAGAAAGATGGAAGAAACATCGAGAAAGATCGAGAAAAATGAAAGAAACTATTTCAAACCTAAGGGATATAAATATCATATTAGACCCAGAACAACTAATAATAATAAACTTTGAAAGACAGTAAAAGGGATTACCCACTAAAAGATTCAATTTTGACTGGCACATGCGACTGTTGGAGGATGTGCTTCCACCTAGTTGATAGGTGACATGTGCTAGCACCTAGGGTATATGTGCAACTTCTACTGCCTTTGTTTGAATAGCAGTAAACGATATATGAGTTGTTAATGTTAAAATATTGTTAGCCTAACTGTCTATTGCAAGGAAATAGAATTCGAAAATTTGCTTTCGTTCCAGAGTTATCGTGTGGAGTAACTGCGGAACGGCAAGTCATCGTTACTCGTTAACATGCTAACGAATAAACTCCGTTAACGAACTCAACAGAGATAATCACTCCCGCTGTCTATTAAAAGAAACGAAATTCAAAATTTTGCTTTCGTTCAAGTCGTATAATGAGGATTAACATACGGATGCAAGTCACCGTTACGCGCTAAGATGTTAAAGGATTGACTTCGTTAACAAAATCAGCGGATATATCACTCTGATTATCGATTGTAATATATATATATATATATATATATATATATATATATATATATAACTTTAAAAATGTTCATCCCTCCAAGAGTTATCGCGTTAAGTAATTGCTGTACAACTGCAAGGGCGGACGTTCTAACGTTAAAATAATGTAAGTCTCATTTGTGTGATACCAATGATTAATAGATCATCACGTCATGCCTATTTAGAAATGGACGCCTCAAGAACAACACATGCATTTTCTATGCCATACTACAGAAGTGTTTTCCAAAAGGAGTTTGTTATGAAGAAAGAGCGGTTTTTAAAAGTGGGACACCTGAGTAGTATTATTAGTGACGATATGAAGTATGAACGTGAAATAAAACAAGGATATAAATCTCGAAGGAAGCCTTTAGGAGGAAGAAAAATCTGTGTTCGTGAATCTTAAATAAAGAATCACGAAAACAAGACTCATAAAATGCTTCGTGTAGAGCATTGTACAGTATGGGGCAGAAACATGGACATTACCTCCAAAAAATGATGAAAAATAACTGAAATTTTTCGAAATGTGGGTATGGAGAAGAATTGAGATAATTAGTTGGGTCGAGTGAAAAACGAATGAGAGAATGTTAGGAATGGTGGGGGAGGAAATAACAGTTTTAGATATTGCTGAAAAGAGGAAGGTAAACTGGTTGTTGCATTGGCTAAGAAGGAACTATATGATGAGGGACATGCTAGACGGTATGGTGACAGGAAAGAGGAGTAGATGTAGGATTTTACAGTTGATGGATGATATCAAAACAGAAACAGCGTACATGAAGACGAAGAGGTTAGCTGAAGACCATGGATCATGGAAGCTCCTCATTCAGTTGCGGCAAGTGGGTTGCCAATAATGGCAAAATATATTTTCAAAAATGTAGCTGCTGTCATATCCAGAGTTCAAGATATGCATGAAGCAGGGACATGATTTGGATAGGGCAGAGGGGGAACTGCCCTTCCCTGAGTTTGAGAAGCATATGCCTTTTAGTAAATGACCTACTAATATACTTTTAAATAACGCGGAAGTCTTGTCTCGGTGGATATCTTTGACTCACTCTGGCCCCGGTAAGACCTGAAATGATACTGCTAGTATGAAGTGCAGGAAAATTGATACAATTTCTTACACCTTTTCGCACCTTTCTCGTGATAATAACAGAGTTTATACCTTTTGTTGACCTCTTTGATTCCCCATCATGTTTATCCTTTCTTCTTTCTCATGTTTCTTTTGATGAATAGAAAAAAAAAACATTTTCACTCTATTTGAGCAGTTACGTCAAATTTCAGCCAATGTTTGTAACTCGGGCTGTAATGTGACATTATTGAGTCATAACCTTAGGTGACAGATCGCAAGATTCGAAATTTCAACAGTGAAAAGTAATATTGCAAAATAATTTGGCGGCGAACTTCATTTAGTATTACAACAACAACAACAACAACAAAATATCCTTGCTAATAACAACTGTTTTGCGCAACAACTCACGCCGTTTCGGTCCTATGTCGCTTCGGGGTCATTTGCCGCTTCGGTCCTATACTATTTCGATAGTATGACGGTTTTCCCCTGTATACCTCTTCAAGAAAATTATTGTTACTTGATATTGCGTGATTATAAAATTTTTATTATTATTATTATTTCGATTATATTCAGATAACTGATTTCGATCATATGTCGTTTCGGTCGTACGTAGTTTATGATTTATGCCATTTCAATCCTACGGCGTTGTGGTCCGGCGCAGGCCCGAAACCAACCACAGAGGTTTGGGGGGCCATGAAGACGTTAGGGGGCCCAAGTCATTAAAAATGGTCTTACAAATATCTAAATTGTTTTTTGTATTCAGGTCTGGAGGAACCACGAAATGTTTAGGGGAGCCAGGCCCCCTAGCCCCACTCTGGTTGCGGTCCTGGTCCTGCGCATATAACCCAAACTACTAACTAACTCTATGGCCTATGGAACCCGGAGGTTCAGTGCCGCGTTCACAAAAGCTCTCCACTGACTTCTATCCTTAGCTAATTGGATCCAGTTTCTACTTTGTATTCCTATCTCTGCGAGATCCATCTTAATATTATCCTCCCATCTGCGCCTAGGTCTTCCTAATGGTCGTTTTCCTATGGGTCTACCAGTCAAGACTTTGAAAGAGTTTCTACTTTCTTCCATTCTAGCTACATGACCTGCCCACCTAAGCCTCCTAGACTTGACGACCCTAACAATGTTGGGTAAACCGTATAAACTATGTAGTTCCTCGTTATGAAGCTTCCGCCATTCCCCATTCTCGTTCCTCTTGGGTCCGAATATTCTTCTCAGGATCCTGTTCTCAAATACTTTCAGTCTATGTTCTTCCCTCAGAGTAAGCGACCATGTTTCGCAACCATACAGAACAACAGGCATGATTATCGTTTTATATATTTTAAGCTTCAAATTCCTCGACAGAATTCGCGACGACAAGAGATTTTGAACCGAATAGTAACACGAATTCCCTGCTTTTAGTCGACATTTAATTTCTTCGTCAATATAATTTTCGTCTGTTAATATTGATCCTAAATATTTGAAAGTATCCACTTTATCAAAAGTATTATTTAATATTTTAACGCCTCCACAATTTGCCGTATTACGGTCCCGACGCACTTCCATGTATTTAGTTTTCTCTGCATTTACTTCTAAACCCATGTCCCTGCAAGCGTTTAATAATATCTCTGCATTTATTTCTACTGTTCTCCTATCATCCCCTATTAAATTTACATCATCAGCATATGCCATAACCTGGTGAATGCCGTTCAACTCTAGGCCCTGGTTGCTATCTTTGATTTTCCTTATGGCGTATTCCAGCACAAAGTTAAATAATAATGGCGACAACGCATCTCCTTGTTTCAGGCCATTTTCGACGTGGAAGCTCGTGGACAAAAATTTTCCTACCCGGACTTTACTTTGGGATTCACTTAAACATATCTTAATTAATCTAATTAGCTTTCTCGGTATTCCAAGCTCTGTAAGAACGTTGTATAATGTTTCTCTCCTAACCGAGTCGTAAGCCTTTCTAAAATCAATAAATAGTTGATGTACCGGGGTATTGTATTCCCACTTCTTTTCGAGTATTTGGCGAATGGTAAATATTTGGTCGATAGTTGATCGATTTCGTCTAAATCCGCACTGATAATCTCCAATAATTTCATCTGCGTATGGGGTCAATCTTGCTAACAGAATATTTGAAAGGATTTTATAGGATGTTGACAGAAGAGAAATGCCTCGATAATTATTACAGTCAGTTTTGTCGCCTTTCTTGTGAATTGGAACAATGATTGACTCTTTCCACTCTTGTGGCAATTCTTCCTTGTTCCAGATAAGGAGAATGAGTTTGTGTATCTTGTTCCACAATTTTTCGCCTCCAGCTAAAATTAACTCAGCCGGAGTTTCATCTACACCCGGAGATTTGTGTTTCTTTAATTTCTTTATAGCGGCTTCCACTTCTATTCGATTGGGTTCTGGAATATACGGTTCTGCGGTGTGTATCTCCTTTTCTCCACGCACATTAGTTTTTGGCTGCGTGTTCAGCAAATCGTCAAAGAAATCTTTCCATCTATTTAAGAGGCTATCCGTATCAGTGAGAACTGTTCCGTCAGATTTCTTTAATATATAAGCACGAGGTTGATAGCCTTTTTTAAATTCGCTGATCCCCTTATACATGTCCCGAATATTTTTATTTTTACTGTTATCTTCAAGTTCCTTAATTTTAGCTTTCAAAAAATCCCGTTTCTTTGTTCTAAAAGTTTTGGAAGTTTCCCGCCTGATATCTGCGAAATTTTGTGTAGTTATTTCATTCGGATTTTGTAGCCACCGTAGTTTTGCCTGTTTTCTCTTCTCTACTAGTTTAATGCATTCTTGGTCGTACCATGGTTTGTTCCTACGTATTTCCGCGTGTCCCAATTTTTCTACTGCTGAACTTTTAATGCTATCTCTAATTTCAATCCAAGTATCCTCAACACTAGTGCACTCCGAGTCTTCTAAAACCGAGAATCTATTCGAAACTTCAATCTGGTATTCCTCTCTTACCTGGCTCTCTTCTAATTTCTTTAAATTAAATCTCTCCGTTTTCGGACCTTGAGTGTTACCTTTATTCAACGATAATCTCTCCCGTATTATCGCTGCTACCAGGTAGTGATCAGTGTCACAATCAGCCCCTCTAAACGACCGGACGTCAATTATGCTAGATTGTCTTCTTCTATCTACTAAAACGTGATCAATTTGATTATGTGTTTTTCCGTCTGGTGATGTCCAAGTGTATTTATGAACGTCGCGATGTGGGAATTTTGTACTCTTCACGATTAGGTTTTGGGATGTTGCAAAGTTCACGAGTCTAACACCGTTGTCATTACTTTCCTTATGCAAACTTTCGTTCCCTATAATCGGTTTGAAAATATCCTCTCGTCCTACCTTCGCATTGAAATCCCCTAATAGAATCTTCATATGGTATCGCGGGAGTTGGTCAAATATCCGTTCCACTTCTTCGTAAAAACTATCTTTTATATCGTCACCCTTATCTTCAGTTGGAGCATGTACATTTAAAACAATAATATCACACCACCGTCCCTTAAGAGTAATAAAAGAAAGTCTGTCAGTAACAAATTCAACCCGTTTAATTGCTGGTAATATTCGTTTGTGAACGAAAAACCCTGTTCCTAACTGGTGATTTTTATTTCCTTCCCCGTAAAAGAACGTGAAATTTCCGGAATTCTCAGATCCATTTCCTTCCCACCTAACTTCCTGAACTCCTACTAAGTCCATCCTGTATTTCTCTAACTCACTCGTTACAGATTTTAACGCGCCTGCCCTATAAAGACTTCTAATATTCCATGTTCCAAATCTCATGTCCATTTTCTTTTGCTGATGTCGTGCCAAGTTATCAGTCCTTGTCCGAGGCTTTTGTGAATGTTTCTGAACAAGTACCTTTTTTTACAGGATGAGGGTGTTAGCCTTACCCAAACCCCCAAGCTGGAGGACCACTCCTAGTCGTCTGTCCGCGACTGCTTATTCAGTATATTCGCAGCTAACCTCTATATCTAGAGGCCTTCTCCTCGATCCGCAACCTGAGGACGCGCCATGCCGTGGTGACAGGAACCCACGTTACACGGATATAACCCAAACAGAGTAAGAAATGTAATAAGCGGTCAATCTCGGGACAGACTGACAAAGAAGTCTCTGTTGAATCTTCTTTTATAAAATAAGTTTGTAGACATTCGTTGATCTCCGGTTATAGAACGACGTCATCGTACTTTGTTGACATGTGACAGCAGGTAACATGCGGTCTACTTCTGTTGATAAATAGGGTGTGGTTGGCAGGCATCACATGGGTGGGTACATTGCAATATATGTAGTGCGTGGGCGCCATTTTTAGAACGCCCTATGTATTATAGTAACAAAACCTATATTTATAAGCAGATGCGGTGGCTAAATGGTTGAGCGCATTCCTCTCTGGTGCAACTGGTCCCTAGTTCCATCCCCGGCCATGCGAATTTCTGCTGAACAATATCGTGTCCGGTTTGTTTTTTCAGAGGACTCCCATTTTCTTCTACACTATCATTCAAAAAATCATTTTACCATAATTCGCTTTCATTAGTTAACCTTGTTGTTTTAATCTAAATGCTATAAGCGTGGGACGTAAAACCACAAATGGCCATTCATATTAATAAGTTTTGTCACAATCTTTAATCTGTGTGCAATCATGTGCAATCACTAATACCTTTCTCAGAACTAGCAATGATTAAAATTAGTAATTATGACGACTTAAGACATACGTTAAAAAAACAACTAAAAAATAGCTTTTAGTTAAGATTAAAAAAAAATATTTAAAAAATAAACGTGATTATGCTAACAATATTGATTCAGTAAAATTACTGCATTTGTATTCGTTCTGTATTGCTTGCAAATAAAAAAAAAATACACAATAATATGCGGACATGACTGGATTACTTAACCAAACAAATAGGCCCAATAGAGGTTCACCGATAATTAAATTGAACTTTAAATTTTGTTTTAACGACAGGCAGCAATGTAGGACACTCTGAACTGAAGCATTTGGAGTTCTCATTTATGCTACAAAACAAAGCTCAACTCTATATTTGTGTGTCCCACAGCATATAATATATCTCCCTTAAAATTGCTACGAAGTATTGTTTTATCTTACTGGCTCATAGTCACGGCAGCCGCTCTCTTTAAATATTTCATTTGGTTTACGAGAGCCGGTCAGGTTCAGAGAGAACAATTCTGAGACTAAATAGCGTTTGTGAATGGCGAATTCGAATATTAATGTGTCTCCCAGTATCCGCTTTAACAGCAATTGACTACAGATTAGCTTATCTGAGCAGTTCACACCATCAGATAGCGTCAGCCTCGCGTTAGCAACTGATGACTGCCGTAAAAATGTCCTCCGTTTTACCGTATTAAGATCAACCAAACTCTATACGTGTACATCACGTAGTCAGTGCTGTTGAATTTCATACGAACTGCACATGGATAATTTCACGTTATATAAGTCATCCATACGAATATAGTTTTAAAAAGTATGACGCGCAATTCAGATCTGCTCTTGCAATTTTTCCCCTCAGTTTTAATGATTCGTTCATTACTTTTCAGCATTCTATTACTGACTGACTACCACTGTAGTTGAATAAACGTTCCTACACTTTTTGTATATATATAAAGCAATAGAGTGAGCCCAAATCCTACACACACTTGAAATGTTATTTGAAAATGTCAGATTAGTCTTGCAACAATCAAATACTAGATTGGCTGTGAAAATTTAATGTTGTGCAATTTAATTTGTACTGTAATCCCCTTCACTTTTTTTAAAAAAAATATATATATTAAATGTCTGAAAATGCAATAATTAACTAAATTACACGAAACTCAAAGATTCATTATCAGAGAAACATAACCTTTTCAGGGTAGTATATTCTCTGTCAATCCAATATAATACTGATGTTATTACATACTATCAGTATACCCGTTTTTCGTGCGGGGAGAATGGATTTCATCTTGAACATAAAAGGGACAGTTTGGATTCAAACGGCATCGGAAGTGCAACTGTTCTACGCAACGAATCTAAAAACTATGAATTCGACACTAATGTCGGTCGTTTGTTTTCATTCCTTCATGTATATATATATATATATATATATATATATATATATATATATATATATATATATATATATATATATATATATATATAATATCCCTTTCCCTACCCAGGTTGCGAGGCTAAATTTGGATTTAAACTGCATCGGGGGTGTCACTGTTCATCACACTGATCCCTAAAACTATGGATTAGGCACTAATATGCGTAATTTTCGATCATTTTTATACATATCTCCCTCCCTCTTCCTCAAATTGCGGGAATGAATTTTGATTTTAACGGCATCGGAAACGTCACTGTTCATCTTATCGACCACGGAAACTGTGGATTCAATACTAACATTTGTCAGTTTTGATCATTTATTTATCCCCTCTCCCTCCCCTATGTTGCATTGTCAATGTGAAATAGCAAACAAGAAAAATACCAGGCCCGAACCTCATCTATATTAAAAATTTTATTGAGATCGGACGAGTTGTTCAAGAGTTAACTCACAAATATCCTGTCACTTTCGTTTTATTTATATAAATTTCTATAAGATCCTACTTCCCATGAAGACTTACTTAAATATTTTATTTACATTTTCTTTGCAAGGTGCACTCCGACAAAATTAGACGTATTATGTTTCCATTAAATTGTGAATGATTGGTTATGCAGTGTATGATTTGTTTTTTTTAACAGCTCTTCGCAACACTGACATCATATGACAAGTGGGCCTTCAGCTTAACGTAAGATCCGAACGGCACGAGCAACCATTTTGAATTTAATCTATGTTTACTGCTCCAAGAGAGAGACGGGTATCATAAACATCAATATAGTAGTTCTTTACCGTAATATTTTACTGGCAAATATAAACTGTGGAAAATCATTCCAGTTCTAAGTTTCACAATAATTATGCTCTGTACTCTAAAAGAGACGAATTATCGTGAAATAATTTATGTAACGTAGGGAAAGATGATTCTGTGGAATTCTAGGGATTCTATGAAATTCTATTGTTTACTGCAAACGCATATTGCCTGGTATCGAAGAGGGATTGTTCTCACCAAATGTTAATATTGTAATATACCATGAGATGTAACTTTAATTTTCCAGTTTTACCGGCATATTTTTGTTTCTCTTAAAATGTTTCTTTCTAAGCTTACCTTCGAAAAACTCTCGATTTGACTTCATCCTTAACGCTCCACGTTCCTATCCATAGAGTACAAAAACTAAAATTATGTTTATACAAGTATAAACTATTGTTTATAAAATTCGCAGCTAGAAGGAGTGAAGGAAATGCGTCCAAATTACCATAATTTGTACTGCAGAGTATCACGTATAAAGGACTACAATTTCAGGAGATGAGCGCGTCGGTAGGCCAAGTGCCATCACAAGTTCGGTGTAGCGATCAGTACTTGAAGCTTGGTCAAGGAAGTACGAAACATGCGAATACGTGTCCTTATGCCTCATCGACGTTAAAAAGGGAAATATGAGCATATGACTGCATTCAAACGGCACTGCAGTTTATGTCTAGAGTAGCTTCCCGTACTGCAAAATTGGTAAGCATACAGGACCACACGCCGCAACAACATGAAATGCAAGTGTAAAGTAATGGGCGCAATTGAGCCTAGCAACAACAGATCACACAATTTGACCTCATCATTGGATGACAGGGATCTTGTTCTCCTTGTTGTGATGAATCGTATATGACTATCCACAATGATGGATCGGTGCTGAAGTACGGTAACGGTTATGGACTTCTCAGCATCGACGATTTGTCGATGTCTGCTGAACGCTGGAGTGATGGTATTCATTCCTTTTCAGTCGACATTTATTGATCTAGAACTACGAATTTACCAGGCTACACTACGTAAGGGAATTCCATGGCTGGCATACTGACAAGTGAGTGTCATTCAGCTGTGTTTTCGAAGAAGTCCTACTTCAACTTATCCTACACACACTCGTTAGATGTTATTGCTGTCAGGACACACTATCAACGTGAATTGTCAAACATCATTGTAGCCGAACGGTAGGTGTAATATGTGGAGCACTAGTGGATACATATGATGTGACACGATCTGTTCTGTTATGCATTTAGAACAACACTATCAGTCCCTGTGCATCGAAGAAGTTCTATCAACTAGAGACATATTCTTCCTTCAGACAACTCCGGATACCATATTTCAGCAGGATAGTATATGGACATATGAATTCCGTAAATTATAGTAATTTATGTAACCACGTACCCAGTATTTTTTTGTTAGGAATGGTCCAAGTTTTGGGGCACCTAACACTAGAAGCCACCACGTCTATGCAGTATTGAACGGGTATTATTCTGCACATTGAAAGACGATAAGTAATTGTAAAATATTTTCACATATATTTTCAGAAAAAAAAAAGGTGGTGGATCTAAATTGTTTTCTATAAAATAAAGATTGCATATAAGTGAAAGAACAAATTTTCATGCTACATCAATCATTTCTCTGTTAAATATATTTGGTCTAGGAATTAATTCGTGCGGGTGGACAAGAGATGGCGCAACGAACGGAGCGTCCCACAGTTCCGTGTATCCACACATGTGTTGCAAACCCCTGTCATCGCGTATCGTTCGTAGTATAGGGCAGTGGATTAAAGCGTCAACGACACCAGTTTGTAGTTAAGTGAACATGGCGCAATTTGTGCCTGATAAAGTGTTTTTGCGGGGTGTCCTGCAGCATTACTTTAACATGCAGAAAAGTGCGACTGAAAGTCATCGTATTTTGGTGGAAGTGTATGGTGACCATGCTCTAGCTGAGCGAACGTGTCAGAAGTGGTTTGCACGGTTTAGAAGTGGTGATTTCGGCTTGGCAGACCAAGAGCGAGCTGGATAGCCAAAAAAAATTTCAAGACGAAGAATTGACAGCATTGCTCGAGCAGGATTCGTGTCAAACGCAGGAACAACTTGCAGCAGCATTAGGCGTTGATCAAACAACAGTCTCCAAACGCTTGAAAGCCATGGGAATGGTTCAAAAGATGTCACATTGGGTTCCACATGAATTGAAAGACAGAGACGTTGAAAGACGAAAAACCATTTGCGAATTGCTGCTTCAACGACAGAGCAGAAAGGGGTTTCTGCATCGAATTATTACGGGTGATGAGAAGTGGATCCATTACGAGAACCCTAAACGAAAAAAGGCCTGGGTGAAACCAGGTGAACCAGGTCCATCACAACCAAAACGAGATATTCACTGTGCAAAGGTTATGCTGTGCATATGGTGGGATATGAAAGGTGTGGTGTACTATGAGCTGCTGCAACCGGGTGAAACTATGAATGGAGAACGTTATCGACGACAATTAATGCGTTTGAAGCAAGCTCTGGCCAGAACACGACCAGAATGGGAGAACAGACATGATAAACTTATTGTTCAACGTGATAACGCTCGCCCACATGTCGCAAAACCGGTCAAAACCTATTTAGAAAATGTCGGATGGGAAGTTTTACCCCACCCGCCGTATTCACCAGACGTTGCTCCTTCGGCCTACTACTTGTTCGATTACATGAACAACGATTTGATTGGACAGCGGTTTACTTCTTCAGAAGATATCGAAACATGGGTCTCTGACTGGATCGCTTCCAAGGATGAGGACTTCTTTCGCCACGGAATCCGTACATTGCCTGGCAGATGGGCGAAAGTGGTGGCTAGCGATGGACAATATTTTTCTTAAGGTATTTATGTATTTTGTGTTTGTACTACAGCTTCAATGTGTGCGTACCAACCGCACGAATTAATTCCTAGACCAAATATATACATTTTTTATTGAGTAAGTGTGCAAAGAGATGTTACGTTACTAAGTTTTGTAGGTGTCCAGATCCGGTGGACACTCCGTGGGTGCGATCTTGGCCACGTAACGAGTATGTGGCATAAATTTCAATCATTCATATGCGTATTTCTTCAAGTTTCTACGAACTGCAAATTTTACTTTTAAATTCCTTGTTATTAATTACAGTAACGTTTCGCGTCCCCAATAGACATAGTTGCATGAGTTTCCCGTCTTAAAAGGTTTTATTTATTATTTATTTTAAATTTATTCCATCATGAAATCCATTCTAATTGACATCAACTACGCTTATTATAAAATATATTAAAGTGTTGATTGTGTTGTTATTATCACTGTTTTTGAGACTATAATCTTAAATATTCGTAGTTTAATTAGTAGGATGAAATCATAATTTTATTTAAGATACTTTCAAGAACGGCTTGTAAGGATGATTTGTACTGAAATTATTAGTGAGTAACAACAGAAACAATGAGGGCAAAAGCAATGCAAGACGAAGCTTAAGAAAATACGATAGTAGTCTATAGTTATAGGTACATCTTACCATTTGCCCGATGTAACTGAGGGAAACCAAATAAAGAGTCAGAATAGCCGACTTCACAATTCTAACCGTGACATTCCAAATGTGAGGCATTTTATTTTCTCGTGACTGTTTTCCAGAGCAATGTAATTCGATTTAATATAATAAGTATGCTAACTGTGAATAGTAAGTATCGTAAGAGTTTTATCATTGACCTTCAAATAGGTGACTTTTTTTTTTTTTTTTTTTTTTTTGTATACCTGCTCTAGCGCTCAATTTCAAATGAAATGATATGACATTTCAAGTCATGTCCCTTGATGCTCTTCAGGTTTAAAGATAAAAAGAAAATTAATGAAAATTAATAATGAAAAACTTTTCAGTTTAACGTCCCACGATTATGCCAATTACGCTAAGGGAAAGGAGGATTAAGGTAAGGGAGTGATAATGAGTTAATTGGTGGAATGATAATTTCGAAGGAAAGAGAAGTACACCAAAAAACCCACGGACATGATGTTGCCCACCAGAAAGTTATTGACGCTATGCAATTGATACAACGAAACTGTAGGATGAAACGGGAGAATAGTGAGAAAACCCTTGAACACGGTTTTTTACACCAAAAATTAGCGTGGCTGGAGATCGAACGAACGGCATATAGAACCAAAGGTGACCGCTCTATCACTAAACCACGGTGCCCCACCTATATTTAAATTAACCTTGTATATTTAGACAAAGGTTCATATGTTATGAAACTGAAAAGAAAATTAAGATTATAACAAGGAGATTAAACAGAACATAAAGGCATTCTAACTCTTGGACCTGTATTTAGTTTAATCGATAAAGCCTCTTATTACTTACAACTTTGTTTGTTTGTTTGTTGTTTTTTTTATGTAGAAAGCTTCAAAATGATTCTCATGTTCAACATGTTAATTCAAAGCGTAAAATTGACTGTTATTTCATCTTTATTGCTATTAAATTAGTATTTGCATTTTCTCTTAACTATAAGAGTGGCATTTCAAATGTCATATCTGAAGAAAATATATGCATTTATATAATGTGTGTGTGTTTTGCAAAGATCTGATAAATGATCTTACGATAAATAATTCACATGGATATGAAAACATTTTTATATACATATATTACATTGAATACTACTCTTCATTTTCCTTCATCTCTTTTTTTTTTTTTTCATATCTTGCATTGACTGTCACTACCACACATGAATTGGATTTTGTCATTAACAGATTAGAGGTAGCAAAGTTGTGTGCACAACAGCTTCGATGGATGGTTACAGACAACACAAAGCTTCTAGATACGTGTGTTTTTGGCAGAGAATGGAGGAAACAGAACTCGAGCTTTTTAACAACTATGCGACACAAACACATGGAGGAAATCGGTTCGGGAACGATGCCCGAGATGCAACGTTCTGAAGATCGATGTTTTAGAAACAGGCAAGGGAGTAATGTCGAGATCCATTGTTGTATTATCTCTGCTCTGTTATCGAACTCTGGGAAGGAATTCAATTCCTCTGATTATTCTCCAATATACACTTCCACATTCTTGCTGAACGGATGACGAGCGTGACGGCATTCAGTCTGTTTGCTGGACCATCTCTTATCTGCTAGCACTGTGAAGCTGTTAGCTGAAAAGAGTCACTAATGCCTTTACTTCACTGAACAGTTTCACATCTCCCTTCATATCTCGGTCTCGTTTTTCTCTTTCATAAATGCTATCAAACATGACAAAGTACGTGAGATGTGTTGAAATTTTGAGAACAAAACCAGATTTTTCTTAAGTTAAAACAAAAATCAACTTACATTCGAAATTGAGTGTTTCTCTATTAGCGTTATTGTATAGCCTTTATTACAAGACGGGTTATTTCATGAATACGTTAGTTACGACAACCTTCTACGATACATACGGCCTTAATGGTTTTCAAAATCAAATCAAAGGAATGGTGTTGATAGTCATAATGGTCCCCTGATTTTGAAACATTACACTGATTAATATTTTTTTTTTGTCAGTAAGATATATTCATATTAAGTTTTGAGGTGCCGAGTTAAAAAAATATATATATCAATTTGTTTTAGATTAGCTCTTGTTTTTATGTTATACTTGGTGTCATAAAGTGACACAATTTTGGGTCTGTCCAGCGAAGTTTTTTTTTTTACACTTGTGGAAAGAACGACAACAATTGAAATGTGTAAATTCCATTGATATATAGATAGATAGATAAATGAAGGCAGTAAATATTATTATACACTGCATGATGTAATTTTATGTTTGAAATTTTATCTTTCGATTTCACAAACATCAACATTAACCAATCTAAAACCATACATTTCCTGAGAACACATTAACAATATTTATTCACAGTAATATAGTGAGAGAAACATCCAAGCGTAATCATATTTACAAACTAAATTATATTTAATTT
The DNA here is from genome assembly GCF_964235325.1 of Thermobia domestica. Lineage (NCBI taxonomy): Eukaryota > Metazoa > Arthropoda > Insecta > Zygentoma > Lepismatidae > Thermobia > Thermobia domestica. The sequence continues at coordinate 79,846,499 of NC_137459.1, forward strand.
AAGTAAAATACTGTGATTAAGATACATATTATGTTAAAATTGAGATGTTAATACGGACTTCGCAAATCCTAAAATGATTATATATGTTTCTCATACTTAATTTTAAATACATGAAAATGGAAGGAAATGTGAGTATATCGTGATTTAAACTAAACGATTGCATAGTTTTGTTTTGTTTTTTCATGATAAAAACGTTGATAAAAATGTTAAAAAAGTATTAGCTAGTATTGCAATTCATTTTAACAAGTCTTTCTTTTAAATTTTTGTAAATTATTCTAATATACTTGATTAAGCAACCTTTGTTCTTGATACAAAAATATATATTTTACATGTGACAACATTATATAGTCTCTAGTTATGATAATTGAAATAAAAAAATGTTGTGTAATGCAGCAGTAGAAACTCTCATCATGGTTATTGTTGACAATATACGAAAAAAATGTTTATTCAGTTACTACACCATGTATTAGTAAACGTACATGCATGGTCCATACATGTATGCACAAATTTATCACATAATAATTGTTGCACTTTGTGAAAAAAAAGTAAGGAAAAACTGTAATTGCATTTTCAAGATACTCAAGAAGAATAGAACAATAAAATCACCTGATATTTATTTAACACCGAGAAATAATAATAATAAAAACAAACATTAGCCGCTACAACGCTGGAAACATGATTTCCGTAACGCATGAGGTAATATTGGATAACCGAGCGACAGTTTGTTTGGTTTCGCTGCCCTAGGACTGCACTTGTCAGATACACCTGGTTGAACTAGTAATTATAAATTAACAAACTGTCGCAACAGAGTCTGGAGGTCACCACGTCACAAAGTCGTGGTGCAGGAAACGTCAAGTGCTACAGTCAGTGAGTGGAAACTCCGGACTAATTGCGCTTTCCAGCTATTCCTTTTCACTTCAACTGACAGCAAGAATTTCTACATATTTCATTCTACTAGTTTATGTATACAATAAACAACATAAATCTTTGAGATCAAAATTTGTCACATTACTACACTAGTCCGTATACAACAACCCGTTAACATTAGCAAGACACTAAAGTACGAGTATTTATAAAATAGAAAATACTATTTTGGGATGTTTTCTATATACATTCCGAAAATATTAATTTATTGGTTTGAATTTGGTCTCATTATTCTGTATGGATATTATGTAATTATTTGTTTGTTTATTTGTATTGGAGTTACAAGTTAAACTCTAAAGCCATACTCTTAAGTCAAGTCTATCTCAAATATCAGTCGTGAAACACCAAATAATCGATGTTCTTCAATCGTCTGTATTAAACAACATTCGTTGGTCTAATCTGCTATACTGATTTCAAAACGGTCAATAGGGTTCTCACGGCTTGAGTTCGTGTTCCCAGATTCAAATATTATTGGGAGTAAAGCATCATATACAAAGTCAAACAATAGCTTAGATGTCGCTTAGGTATTCCTCTTCAAAACATCAAAGTTACCAGTAGACGTAGCGAATCATATAATAATACTAATGCTAATACTAATAATAATACTACTAATAATAACTATACTTTGTCTGTGGGTAACGTTCGCAATTGCCACCCCCTACATTTCAGCTGAGAAATTGCAATATTTAACAAGCTATACCGCTAACCCACATGAAGCGTACTATCATTAATAATAATTATTAAATGAAAATAAGGTTATAATTATATGCATAAATTCTCCGAGTAGTTATTGTATTTGGTGCGAGCGGTCCCGGGTTCGATTTCCGGTGGAGAAACTAGGTCGAAAGAGTGTGAAAGAATTTTCAGGTCAGCCATCCTGAGTGAGGTTTCTCTCGATTTTCTTCATTCACTCCAGGCAAATGCTGGGATGGTACCTAACACATAGGTCCCAGGCCTCTCCCTTTCTTCCCCAATCCTTTCTTCCTTCAATTTCCTCGCATAGTGTGCTCACCGAGGGAAGCCATCCCTCATACGTGACGGGCTAACTTGACCATAGAAGCCAAAAGCTCAGAAATCTAAATTCTCAAATCCTCAATTATTTATTATATGTCAAGTAGAATATAATTTAGCAACTAAGAAACTTGAGTACAATCAACACAGCCCGCTCTTAAGCTCTTAATTACAGTAACTGCATTCTAGAGTTAAAAATGATCTGAAATGTTATACAATTATATACTTCTACGATACAGTTTAAAAACAGGCGAACCAGTAGAAAATAATAATTAAATATGTCCCGCCTTTTGGACAAGATAAATTCTTAATATCTTCAAAAATGATATAGAATATCTACCTACTATGGTGTAGATTAGGAATAAGTGTACCGATACAAAATAATCACACACTTTCGACGATACAGACCCTTAATATCTTCAAAAATGGTATTCTATAAGTGACACTATATGCACATTCACTTTATGAGGGCCTGAATCATTTTGGCTATAAATCCAGTGTTATTTGAGCTGGTAATGTTTGACCCAAACCACATTAAGATAGAACTAAAATACTCTAAAATGATTTTAGATAATGAAAGCGTCATTCTTGTATATTCAAGCACAACTCTGTAACTCCTGAATAAATTGCAACCAATCTAGGGAATATATGACTTACAGCTTACAAAAAGAAAAAAAAACAGGGGGCGGGACACATCTAGCACTCTTAGGCGGTGGAAAAAGAGTACAATTAAAATACCGTATTAGTGACCCGACCCGTAGTTTCTGGCTCACTAAGCTGATTAGTGACAATTTCGATTGCATTTAAGCTAAGGTTTATTCTAGTGGTAATACACTGCTAACACCTCTAATGATCTGAGTAGAAAGGATGTGGCATATAAAAATAATAGAACACTTTCGACATTTGTGTCGAATACTTAGTTTTCGGGGTCGCAGAGATGAATAGTAAAGCTCTTAATAGTAAAGTCCAATTTCAACCCCATTGACATAAAGGGTGAAAAGGCATGAAAATAAAATATCTAACGTGACCCACGATTAGTGCTGAATCCTTAGTTTTCGGGGTCAGGAAATCGGGTGGTCAGTTTTAAATGACGTTTGGAACATAGCTATTACCCATCTCGAGCTAGGTGTTTTTCATGCTACTTTGACTAAAAAAAAGTGTATTCTAGTGGGTTATGGACTTTCTTTATCATTGATTTGCGTATTCTAAGAAGGAAAAAGACTCAAATATTTATTCCCATAATCCCATTCTCCCCGCACGAAGGACGGACATTTATATTCTTACTTATAATATTTGCAACACTGCTTAGGGTATATACGATTACAAGAACTTGCAATTGCAAATACCAAAAGCTATTGTTGTATTGCTATAGAAACAGAGGAAAACATCATTTTTTTAAAAGAAAAATCTATGCCATCTTAAGTAGTATAGCAATCTCTATCCATGTTTTTCATATCTCCTGGACGGATTAAGATATCAAACTATTATAAACAGCGTTACGATATTTACGTTTGCTGGAAGTCATGTATATGATACTTATCTAAACACTTTTTGAAATAAGATTTTTTGAGGAAAGTGAATTTACAATCCTTTGCAACTTCGTTCCTACTTGTTAGAAATTCGTTTCTTGGTCATAGTGTTCGACAGTAACGCAATCCTGACGTATGTCGTCACATCCTTCTCACTACGTTTTTACTGTTGTAGATTCCTCCAAATTGGGATGTTTATGAATATTTGTGGTACTTTGAAAATGCAATGAAATGTTTAGGTTTTACATCTACGGTTATGCCGGCTAGGCTAAAGGAGACGGTGATGATGAAAAATGAATAAAGCAAAAACCTGACATAGTGCGATTCTTTTTAAATATTTATGCTGGATTGGAAGCACTGTTAATCGTATGGCATTGCAGAGTACATTGAGATGTGTTGCAATTGCTCGTTGTTGCGGCTGATCACCGCGTACGTACATTGATTTTTATTTATTTAGAACTTTCGCCAAGGGTGTAATAGACAACTATTAGACGATCCATTCTTAGCAAACTGTGTATTGTTGCGCTATTGCCCTATTGCTTACAGTTTCCTTTTAATCTTTCGCCTTATTTGTATTTTGTTTCTTTATTACCTGCTTTTCTTCAACTTAAAATAGTTCAATCGTTTTTTTTTTCCATTCGAACCTTGATTCAACTGTATATTCAGATCTTACACACTTATATAACTCATCTTCCAATGTCATACAATGATGAAGTTCTGTATAGCGACGCAATTTGAGTGACAATATATGTCCCGTTGTTAACTTTGTATATATATATATATATATATATATATATATATATATATATATATATATATATATCCTTGCTTAATTAACTGGATGGCTTGATGCCAAATGGTCTAAATCAAATATGAAAAGAAAAACGAACTAATATATCAAATGAAATAGCATTGGACATAATAGAAAAAAAAATAATACTTCTGAATATTTTGGAAAGAGACAGTATGATCGGACAGGTTATGATACTTGGAGAAATTACCATATTATCTACGGAAGGAACGGCGGAGGGAAAGATTGTTAGAGAATAGCAGCAGTTAGAATATACGGATCAAAGAATACAAGATATAGGGAAGGAAGAGTAAAGGGGAATACAAGTCTGACTCAGAACAGGGAAGAGTGGAGACCTACGTCAGGAAATTCGAAATCTTGCTGAAATAGAAAGAAGAGTTAATTATAATGTTGGGTTATATTTTCGTAGCCACATTGTGTACTTTCATCTTGCTAGTGTCGTAATGTAAAAGTTGATGAGTGTATATTTCAATAACAGTTCCATCATAGGAGGTAGTGCGATTATCGTATTTCAAATCGACAAATAATTTACCTTCACATATATAATTTTGTTCAACTTAGCAAGATCCATCGATTGAGCTCTTTGAACATTTTTTTAATGCTAATAAAATTTCAGAATATGTGCTTCCTATGTTAAGTTTAAAACTTTAAATTCAATGTTAAGGGTCATAAAAACAACTCTTATATTTGCTCTTCACGTCTTTGTTTTTCGATTCTACAGAATTCTTTGGATATAAAGGGGGGCAGAACTAAGAGATTAGCAGCAATTCTAAGACGACTGTGAACGAAATAAAACAAATTAGATGTTAAATAAAATGCCTCGCGTTAAAACACCCTTTTCAGCCAAACAATCAACTGCAGAGCATAGGACTACTTCGTCCTACTTAATTTAGCTGTAACTCGTTTCTAATTACGCTAAACGATTTGGATTCAATTATTCTGGATGTTACACAATCACTTTCTTAAAAAGGAATAAATGAAATAAGAATTGTACGCACGTTGAATGCGAAATGAATTGGATGAGAATTCTAAGAATATATTTAGGAAGCTTGTCAGAAACATTAGAATGCCTTAGTCAAAGAGACTGAGAACGATTAACATTTCAGTTGAGTTCACAGTAATTTACTACTTAGACTGCTATCATAAAATATGAGATTATGTTGCGAAAGTTTCAGAAAAACAATAGTAATAATAATAATAATAATAATAATAATAATAATAATAATAATAATAATAATAATAATAATAATAATAATAATTATTATTATTATTATTATTATTATTATTATTATTATTATTATTATTATTATTATTATTATTATTATTATTATTTATAATGCTACTGATTTCAATTATTTCACTGTTTATAACCGAAACTCTCACTACCAGTAAAAGATTCATTAGAACTTTTAATTGAAATTTAATTTTTTTTAAATAGAAAGTCTGTATACAGTTTATATGTTGTTGTCTAGTATTGTTCAGGCGTTTATAATACTCTTGATAACATATTGGGTTCTTCATAACAAAGGTTAGTTTTTTTTCTAAAGAAAACGTATAGGTTTATAACTAAACTGATGTCTTTTTGAATTAACATAACGTGATTCTTCCATAAGAAAGAAAAAAAAAACACCAGAATGATTAAGTTCTGGCTGAAAAAAAAATATGGCAAATATAATTGGGGCAAGACAAGACAACACATAGGAAGGATACAGAATAAAATCTTAGGGCGGTAAACAACAACGACACTGATTCGACTCCTTAGACGCGGAATAGAATCACTGACTGATTTTTTGACACTATGGTGAGGAAGCCGCGAACTACTAAAGCCATGGGATTAGTTATTCTTTATAATATTCACAAAACATTTCTGATTTTTGGTTCATAAATATTAATCACATTTTACGACAATGCTCTTACTTGGTTTGGTTCCTGAAGTGTACGCAAATAGACATCACACAACGAATTCAAATAGTTTATTTGAAAGAGTAACAGATTCTAAAATTGTCAAATCTACTGTTCTGTTATTTAATGATATGATGATGAGAATGCATATAAAGAAAAAAAAAAACTATTACACGGTATACATGGTGCGCTTTCCATTTTACACAGCTTGGAACTAAAGCATTATTTTGCTTCGAGTGTTTATGTGATATTTCCAAGCACGTTTCAGCATCGCCTCTGTTTGTAACATGATTAGGATTATCTCGTCGCTGGAAACTCAATCCCTTTTCTTGAAGAACTTTCAAAGGCTCTTTCTCTTAGCTTGGAACTAGTCCTCTACACTCAATAGATACTATGTGCAGAAGTTATCTTCTAACTAAGTAAGTAACTACATGTAAGGTATGTCTTTTGAAGGGAAGCATTTCATGCACTTCTCTGAGAGGAGTGACTAAGAATACAGGTTATCATGAAATTAGTTGTTTATAACGCAAAGCACGTGGAATAAGTATCAATCTAACTACAAAAGTGTCATATGGAACATGTATGTAAATTTTTATAGAAATGGATTATCAACTGAGTTTTTAACAGCATATTAACATTAATCAAAATCATTATATATATATATATATATATATATATATATATATATATATATATATATATATATATATATATATATATATATATATATATATATATAATTCTAATAAAGGAACGAATGAAGACAGAACATGTTTCTGCTCATAGTTGCAATTGCTTAAGATAAAATAATACAACTATGTTATTATTATTATTATTATTATTGCTATTATTATTAATAACAAGAATTTAAAGTTTATTATTAAAACTTTGCCAAATGTGTCCATATAGATTATGTTCATATCCCCAGTAAGGAAAATCTGAGATTTGTCGTATGATAAGTTTTTCTTTTCTTGTGTACAACTTGCTTGAAATTTACACTGAAGTATAATTTTGATACACAATATAGTTTTATTAGAAGTATTGTACTTGACATACAAGGTACCCTCGGCAAGAAAGTAGTCAATTATATATACGTACTTTAAAAATGATATATATATTTATTTGGAAACTCGGCATACGTTACGGAAAAAGCATGTAATCTTCAGGCAAAAAAAGCTATCCAATTGGGCATCTTCCTCAGTTGTACACTTCGCATCTAAAAAAATAGTTAAGACAGCTAACGCCGTGCAGCTAGGGCACCCAATATACAACTTTATCTTTCATAATCGTCTCTGGTAAAGAGATCCTCGTCTCTCTCTCCTCCTTTCCTCTCTCCGATAATAAAATCAGCTAACAACATGTGCGCAATTTTAATTTCAAACTACACATGTATTAGTATCGATAAAATGAAATAATAAAAACGAGACGAAACAAGATTCATAAGTCGATGTATAGTGATGCGCACGAGACAAGTTTTGGGGCTGTCTCGTCTCGAAAATGTGCTCTAGAAGCGATGTCTCGACTCGAAAAATGTATATTTCTCTATTGGAAGAGCTGTGTCTCGACTCGAATTTTGTCATAAAAATTCTGTCTCGACTCGTCTCGAACGCATCCCTATTGATGTAGAAAGGAACTTAAACGCACATAATGAAAAACTTGAAACCAATGAATATCTATTACACAGACGTTCAGACATGAGGCAGACAGAGTGGGGGAGAGAGAGAGAAAGAACGGGAGAGAAGAAGAAAAATAAAAGTGAGAAAGATAAAAAAACATGGAATTTAAACGTAGTAAGAAAAGAATCTAACATTATAATGTTCCATTTCCAGAAATCCAGCAATAATACAGAAATAACATTTGCTTTTACATATTTTTCAGGACTATTTGAATATATAGAGCAAGCTTGAAACATCCATTAAGTCACTTTCAAAAAGATTAGCATACTCAATTTCCAGTATAACTGTAGATCTCTGAGACACATCTAGGATAATATCAGAAGGTTAACACACATGCTTTGTTTCCGTGTGGTTCGGTTGCAAATTCGATAGTGTTCGTTGGACGTACGGAGCCAAAATAAATTTTAAACACAGCAGGTAGCGTAGATCATATCTTCCATTCCAGACTACTAATGCAAACTGAACAAACAAAAGAAAAGAAAAGACAAAGAAAGAATGAATAAAAGAAATAAAAAATGAATGAGAGCTATTTTACTACTAAATTTCTATCAGAAATATAAAGTCCAAACTGTACCATAATGGAAAGTTACAAATATCCAAAAGGAAAATTGGATGTTCCTTATAGATATTGCAGACCTTTCATGTTTCAAATTTCAAACGCGAATAAAACACATTAAATTATAGGGTGAAAACAAATTTTGTTTCGAACTAGTATACATAAAATCTTGTTTTCAAATAACCATAAAGGGATAATTTTCTAGTCTTCTCCGAAGATATATCCGTTTCGAATATCCACTGTCGATTTCAACTATTGCGGATATAACGTAACTTTCAATGATAGAATGAACACACTAGAGCACAAACTGATCATCGAGTCAGTCGAATGATGTTGGTTAGCTTATGGACCACTGGGTCGAGCATTCGAACCTATAGTGACTCTGTGATTCGATTGAGATTCGGTAACCCAGAGAATAAAACAAGTTTTTTTTTTCTTATTCTTATGCGTTTAAACAATATTTCTTTGAGAGATGACCAAGACTGGATGTTATCACCAGAACACGAAAAACACGACGCCGAAGTTCCCAGTTAATTAGATTTTCCAGACCGGGTTCATTTCAATTCTGGAAGACGCACATACACATAAAGTGTGTGTGTGTGAGAGAGAGAGGGCGAGAAGAGAAGGATACAAAGACAGGATAGGGAAACGTCAATAAAGACAAAGAGAGAGAGACAAATATAAATATGTAACCTACTTATCATTACAGTGTATGATGTAGAACGTACACACTGTTTACTCGAATTCTCTGCCATGATGCCTTGTAAGTTCTCCAACAGAAAATGAATCTATGTTTGCAGGCATTATTTTATGAAAAAAAAAAAACTACTACTTGACGGGAAATCGAGATTTTCCCTTTGGAAATCTAGCTCGACATCACTACTAAACCGATTGTTCTATCCAAACTTTCCTAAACAATTGTTGTAGTGTTTATTTCAGAAAACGATAACATGAAAATTTTATACTGCAGATTAATGAAATGTTTCGAATAAATTGACAATGATACTGTGATGGTGAAAATTTATTATTATTATTCGCGTAAGTTTGAATTTTCAGGGCGAAATTAGTGGATAATAGGTTTTTATTTCTGTATTTTTTCCTGGATTGTATGCTTTTTCCTTTATTAGTGAGAACTAATTTGTCTCTAGGTCGTCTAATAAATTAATTTCGTTGTGCACTTTGGTGTACATAACCTCACAGGAAGAAGCCGGTTTGTTCCAAAGATCGGGGCAGAAGTAAGTAATATTTTGGCTTGTAGTTTCAGGTGGCATGATAGTGTAGGGGTAACGCAATGGACTTACAAATAGTACAGCTAACCAACATAGTTTCAAACCTGTTCACGCCAAAGTTGTTGTTATTTTACAAAGTGATTGTGAAGAATCGACTTCTCATACTCGACGAGCTATCCATAGGAATGTGGAAGCAAACACCTATATCATGATAGAGATTATTTACGAATGTCGGTTGGGAAAGGGCAAGGGAATTACCAGAACATTTTTAACATTTCATTGATCTGCAGTATACGCTTTTCGTGTTATCGTTTTCAGAAAGAAACACTACAGCATTTGTTAAAGAAAGTTTGGGTGAAACAATCGGTGGAGTAGTGGTAAAGTGCCATACTTCCAAATGGAAAATCTCTATTCGATTCCCCGTCAGGTAGTATCATTTTTTCCCATGAAATAATGCCTGCAACCATATATCTATCTTCTGTTGGAAAACTTACAAGATATCGCTGGAGATAATTCGAGTGAACAGTGTGTGCGTTTTTCATCAAACACTGTAATGATAAGAAGGATTCATATTTGTATTCGTCGCTCTCTCTCTCTCTTTCTTTGTCTTTTTTGACGTTTACCAATACTGTCTTTATATCCTTTTCTTCTTCCTTTCACTCTCACACACAAAGACATTTTGTGTGTGCGTGTTCCGGAATTAAACGGAGCAAGAGTCCGATCGACCCGGTCTGGAAAATCTAATCAACTGGGAACTTCGGTGTCGTGTTTTTCGTGTTCTGGAGATAACATATCCAGTCCTGGTCATCTCTCAAAGAAATACTGTTTGAACGCATAAGAATAAGTAAAATATGTTCTTATCCTCTGAATTACCGAGTCTCAATTGAATCACCGGGTCACTATGTGTTCGAATTCTCGACCCAGTGGTGGCCCATAAGCTAACCAGCATCATCCGACTGACTCCATGACCCGTTCGGGCTCTAGTGTATTTATTCTATCATTGCGAATTGCAACGTTATATCCGCAATAGATGAAATCGACACTGGATGTTCAGAACGGAAAAAATCTTCGGAGAAGACTAGAAAATGGTCCTCTTTGGTTATTTGAAAGCAAGATTTTATGTATACTAGTTCGATACAAAATTTGTTTCCATCCTATAACTTAATGTGTTTTATTCGCGTTTGAAATTTGAAACATGATAGGTCTGCTACTTCTATAAGGGACATCCAATTTTCCTTTTGAAGATTTGTAACTTTTTATTATGATACAGTTTGGACTTTTAATATAAGATATTTCTGATAGAAATTTAGCAGCTAAATATGACTAACTCAGATTTTCTTTCTTTTTTTATTTTATTTTCTTTTTGTTCAGTTTGCATTAATAGTCTGGAATAGATATGACCTACGCTACCTACTGAGTTTATTAGAATGTATTTGGATCAGTACGTCTAATGAACACTATCGAGTTTGCAACCAAACCACACGGAAACAAATCATATGTGTTAACCGTTTGACATTATCCTAGATGTGTTTCGAAGATATACAGTTCTACTGGAAATTGAGTACGCTATTCTTTTTGAAAGTGACTTAATGAATGTTTCAAGCTTGCTCTATATATTCAAATAGTCCTGAAAAATATATATAAAAGGAAATGTTGCTCCTATATTACTCTTTATTTCTGGAAACGGAGCATTTTAATGTTAGGTTCTTTTCTTACTACGTTTAAATTCCACATTTTATTTTTCTCCTTTTTCTTATTCTTCTTCTTCTTTTTCTTATCTCTCTCTCTCTCTCTCTCTCTCTCTCACTCACTCTCTCTGTCTCATTTCTGAACATCTGTGTAATAGACATCTATTAATTTCAAGCTTTTCATTTTGTGTGTTTAAGTTTATCCCTACATCAGCTTATGAATCTTGTTTCGTCTCGGCCTTATTATTTCATTTTGTCGATACTAATACATGTGTAGTTTGAAATTAGAATTGCGCTCATGTTGTTAGCTGATTGTATCATGAGAGAGAGAAAATCAGGAGAGAGAGGGGGTCTCTTTACCAGGCACGATAATGTGATAAGAAATTTTATATATTAGGTTGCCTAGCTGCACTTAGATAGCTGCCGCAATTTTTTAGACGTGTAGTGTACATGCTTCTCGTAGTAAGCAGCTGAACTCAATACTAACGCATTAGCCGTTTCAATATAACCAAAGCAATTATTAAATAAAAATGGATATCTTAATTGATACCATTCGAGAAATATCGATTTGAATACCCTCGATAAATGAATTTCCCATAGGAAGTGGTTGGAGGTCAAAGTGTTCAAAACTATGAAAAAAAATACTAATTCATTGTTATAGTGCACTAAGAAATGCTACATACTCAAGGTATAACTCCTTTAGAACAAACACAGAAACAAACGCGTAAAATAAATTTGAAAATAGTATTTGTCTGCCATGTCAACAAAAGAAAGAAATGCGTATGTATTCATGGTTTCTAAAATGCATGCTGTGCAGGTACATAGTGTAGTGTTGTCCATATATTTCGATGTTTGTTGGAACGATTATTCATTAATTATTCTTTCCTGTATTGAGAAATGTTAAAATGCGAGATATTGAGAAAAGAATCCCATATTAGGGAACGTTTATCCTAATTTTGTGTTCTTTTCTTCATTTCAGAACGCTTGCCTGTTTTGAAGGAGAAAAAAATATAATATCACGTTAAAGTGTTTATGATTCGTACACTTGCTGGAAAATCGTTATGTGAGTATAGCTTTTAATTATATAATTCAACAATTCAAACCAAAAATTTATGTTATTTTGTTTCAAAGCAAATGTTTCAGCACTCTTTCTAATAATATGCTCGCATAAATCATCATCTTTGCGTCAATACTCACCAAACGACACGAGAATGAACATGAGTAACGAACTATGACCTTGCAATGATTGCGAACCTTCTTTACTTTTTGGGTAACATGCAGATATTGAGTGTATGAAATGAGAAATGAAATATTTCAGTTTCACGTAACACAATTATGACGGCTAGGCTAAATGAGACGGTGATGATGACAAATGACTGAAATAGTGGAACGAATAAAGGGGGAGGGAACGGGATAACCCCGAGAAAGCTCACGAACGCTGTGTTTTTCCACCACAAAGCCCACTTGGCGCGAGCTGGGATTGAACCAGAAACGTTACTCACCAGAAGTGAACGCTCCACCACTGAGCCACGTTGCATTGAGTGTATACCTACAGCATGTGGTAAATATTTAAAATATATATATATATATATATATATATATATATATATATATATATATATATATATATATATATATAATATGTGTGTGTGTGTGTGTGTGTGTGTGTGTGTGTAGGGTGTTGTCGATCCTTCATGCTAACAATTTTTACCCCTATCATTTGCAACGGGTGCAGGGTTTATCGTCAGGTGACTTTCCTCCCAGGCTGGACTTTTGTAATCAGGTTCTCCATTTGGTGGCAACAACTGTTGGTTTTCTCTCCTCCATTTTGTTCACAGATGAAGCCCAATTTGGAAGGGATGGTATCCAGAATTTTCATAATAGTCATCTGTGGTCTGTGGATAATCCACATGGAACGGTACAGGCCCGCCACCATCACCAGTTTCGTATCAACGTTTGGGCAGGGATTCTGGGCAACCATCTCATTGAACCCGTTGTTCTTCCACAACAACTCCACTGGGCCTATCTATTTGAACTTCTTGCGCGAGATACTTCCTGCACTTCTGGAGGATATGCCGTTGGTCTTACGACAACGTATGTGGTATATGCACAATGGTGTCCCGGCGCATTTCTGTCGCCCCGTGCGTGATTATTTGCACACTGTATTCCCGGGCAAGTGGATCGGCAGTGACGGTCCTATGTCATGGCCTGCCAGGTCGCCGGATTAAACCCTCTGAATTTCTATTTATGGGGTCATCTCAAAACTGTTGTTTATGCTACTCCGGTACCTGATATCCAAACGTTGGAACAACGCGTCCAAGCCGCTTGTGACGCTTCGCGCGAAGAACCAGACACGTTTCGACGTGTGCGCCGGTCTGTGCGACGACGTCTGAATGCCTGTGTTCAGAGTGGTGGACGTCATTTTGAGCATCTTCTTTAGTGTTGCCACAGGTAAGACTGTTGTAAGGTTTCTGAAACCTTTAGTGTCATTCTTTGTGATACTTATTCATCACGGACATCAGTACGAGCTGTAATGTATCATCCTTGAAAACACAGTCCATGTTTGCCTGTACGCATGCTTATTTTTGTCCATGTCTTCCATGCCTCAGTTGCCTACTCGGTAGGGCCTACAGCGATTCTCGGCCTTTCAATGTCTGCGTAGTCTGCTTGTTGCGGAACCGCTGCACCAACACCCATGTCCGGCGGTATTCCCTTGACTTGGTCCCCGACGCTGCAATGGGGAATCCCACTCTTCCAGCTCTCACCCCTCAGTTCGTACGTAAGCCATATGTAACACATCATAATACATAAGTCTGTTTCACTTTTCAGTGCCCCTATCATGTCTGCTTTGCGGAATTCCCTTCTTCATTCAGTTTGCTCCATTCATATTGCACCATCAGTTCCCTTGAGTATGATTTTCTTTCTCGTTTTGTGGACCGACATCACTATCTCAATTCGTTCTGGAGATATTCTACTTTACCCACGGTGTGTGGGCGATCTTTTGCTCGGTTCCTGCTGGAACACGCCGCCTCTTTCTACTTCTGTTCATGGCTTGTCTCCTTATTTCCAGTTGTGGAGTCACCTCCCGAAGCGTATTTACCCACACTTCATATCCACAACTTCATTGTTGTTCACCATCAGTACCTGGTGGTTATGATACCACACACACCTAATATGACGTGTCCATCAATTCGTCTCTCTTTGAGATCTCGACATGGTTACAACTAATTATGGCTACTACGTGGGAAACCTATCCATTCAAGCCAATTTTGACGTATCTTTACCTGACAGTTTATCCGGAAGTCCTCCCTACACTTCTTTGGGAAATCCCTTGTGCACGGATTTCACGATTGCGGCATGCCCATCTTTGAATAGATCAGGTTTCCTTCCTTTGAGGTGAACAAGCCGCCTTGCCTCTATCTTTCGAAATAGACGAGATATAGCGCTCTAAAGCGTATTTTGCCCCGTTTTCGACCTCTTGTTGCTCCGAATCTATGTGTCCTAGAGAAAAGTGCGAAAGGACTTTTTTCTTGTTTCGGTGTCGGGAATCACCTCCCGAATTTTGTCGCTGGAGTTTCCTACCATAATAAAACTAAAAGCGTGGGGAGCTTTTGCATTGCCTACAGTATACCACCAATATTGCATTGAAGTATTGTTGGTTGCATACATGCGAAGTTTGCATTTAAAGACTACTTTAGCTGAAAAGAAGTACTAATTCATCCGTTTTGTGCAAGCTAGAATGGTTGGTTTGGAGTTTAATATCCCTTTTCAGCTCTGATTCTACACGAGACGTGAAACTACAAATTAAGGTAGAATCCGAATTACCGTACTACATTGATTTTTCAGGCTCTTCTACTGGAAATTAAATCTATATCCCTTGCACAAAAAATGCACGAGGAAGCCACTAGTTTAGCGGAGATAGCATCTCCTCTTTCGTTGTTAGTGTAGTGGTAATATTATGGTTTATGGAGTGAAGAATCGTAATCTTTGTCATCTGGAACAACGTATCGCCGCTGACTGTGCACAAATTTCATCCGATACCGATACCTTTCATATCCACAGCAATTGGGTGGCGGTCCTTATCAGCGTTAAGGAAGTCACGCATACGCAATACAAAAATGCATATTTGACTAATGTTCAATTGGTGTACAGAATATTCCCTGCAGGGTGACATTCCCAGACATGCCATTAACCGAATTTTGAGATATGCTGTGATTTTATGATTGGCCCAAAGTAGGCAAACAATACACCTTCATAGCAGTGAACACGAAATCGTTTAGCGCGATGTCGGAAGTGTTAAGGGTCGTCAGCAGCATTTTATCTCGTACTCGGGAAAACGCATGCTGCGATGTTTTCTTATACGCTTATAAGTGAAGAAAACATGAAATATACCATGACGAAATACATCGTATCACACGTTATTCCGAACGCAAAATTACATGGAGCTGCCGGTTCCTAACACTTCGGACCTCCCTCCGAAACATTGGATGCTCATTGTTTCCAAGGCGTACTTCCTGCCTACTTTAGACCCTCCTTGAAATCAGGGTATATCTGGAAATTATATTGAGAGCATATCTGAGAATTACTCCCTGTAGGGAATATCCTGTACACCTATAGAAAATTGATGAAATATGCATTTTTGGATTGTGTGTGCGTGGCTTCCTTTACGCTGATAAGGACCAACATGCATAGCTTCTGGAATTCGAAAAAGGACATGCTGATATTTAGCTTTTTCGCGATTTTGGACATCACTTTTCGCTATATGTCCTTATGAACTTTTTATCTTATTTTGACGTAAGGAATCACCTCTTACAGTTTGTCGGTATAGTTCATTAACACCCTAAACACAGACATATATATATATATATATATATATATATATATATATATATATATATATATATATATATATCAGGTGTTGCAAAATAAGTGTTACAACTCTTGGGAGGTGAATCCTGCCACTGAGACAAGAAAAAAAGTTCTCTTGAACTTTCGGCTATCGGACATAGTTTCAGATCTACAAGGTGCCGAAAGCGTGGGAAAATGACTTTCGGACGCTAATAGTTCGGAAACTATCCAACGTAAAAAAGGGCGGGTAAAAATTTCACTGAAGAAGTCATACCTGCTGTATTGAATTTTGCATGTTTCACAATCCTACCATGCACGCGCAAGGGATTCCCCAAAGGAACGTAGGGAGTTCCGAATTATCTGCTAAATGAAAATCGGTCTAAATGGATATGATTTGATGGGGTTTCTACCAGGTAACAATAATTTGTTTGTATCAAGTCGATATCCGGAACAAATACAAAATGGTGGACACCTTCATGCTTGTTGTGTGTGGTTGCATAATCGCCAGGTACGGATGATTGGCAACAGTGAAGATCTGAGTATTAAGTGTAGCGAATTTGCACTGAGATGCTCTAGAAAGACATCTGGAGTGTCGGTAGAGCACAACAGATGGAGCAGGGTGATTCACATGTGTGGAACACGTAATGAAAAATGCCCAGAAATGCACTAATACTCAGTAAACGTGAGTTCAAAGCGTCGGAAATGTAAGGATTAGCGTCAAGAACATGAAAACCAATTCACCAATAATACTCCCTCAAACCTACGCAATATGATGTGCACGGTTGCATGCCAATAAGGATGCAACAACTGAGGCCAAGTTGAAATTGTGCAAAGGGACTCACTAAAAAACTGGGTAAACTAAATGAATGTCTCTAGTGGGATCGCATGATCGATATTGAAATATGGCCAATGTGTGTGTTGATATCGACGTATACGTTTACTGAGTATGAGTGCATTTCTTGGCATTTTTCGTTACGTGTTTCCACACATGTGAATCACCCTGCTCCATCTGTGGTGTCTTCCCGTTGTGCCTACTTCCCGTTATGCCTACAGGCCCTCCAGCACTTTGTAGAAAATATTTTAATGATCTTATCTGTAGGCAGAACGGTAATTCCCGTTGTGCCTACTTCCCGTTCTGCCTACTCTTTCGAGACGGGGAATTCTGTGCAGGGAGGGATCTTTTCTAGGGATTTTTTCTTTAGTAATTCTAATAGATTCTGTAAGAAGAATAACTATTCCTTTAAATTTCATCATATATTTTAAATGTTATCTTACTTGCTCTTCTCAGAAAAAATGACTAGGTACAGTTTTGTTATTAGCAGCGTTATTCACGTCTACTTTAGTAGAGATGTGTTTTTTTAATACTTACAGAGAAATGGAAAATTAATTGATTCAGTTACAAGAATATAAACTTATTTCGGTCTAATATCAAGTCATTTCACAACAAAATTTTGTTCAGTTTTCCAGTAGTTCATCTCCAACATTCTAAGGCTCGCAGTACGTAATAGGTGCTACAGTTCACATCCTCAAAATATATTTGGCCATATATTAAACAAACAATGCAAGAAGATGCATAATTCGGTCTCTTTTCTTTTTGTAAAAAAAGCCTTTGTCTTCTACATCACAGATCTTTTTCCGGCATCACCTCTATATATGATCAGGTGCTTTGTCCTCTATACATGATTCTGTATTACACGCAATATGTCGTACTTATATTGTAAAAAAAGAAAAAAAATGGGACCGCAATGGCTCAGGGGTAGAGCGTTCACCTCTGGTGCATGGGGTCCATGGTTCGATCCCAGCTCGAGCCAGGTGAGCTTTGTGGTGGACAAACACCGTGTGCGTTGGTTTTCTCGGTGTTCTACCGTTTTCTCCTACTTTCCACTATTTCATTAATTTCTCATCATCACCGTCTCCTTTAGCCTAGCCAGCATTACCGTAGGACGTAAAACTTAAAAATTTCATTTCATTTCATTTATACTGTCAATGTAAATACTAAATACCACATATCGTCAATATACCCAATGCAATTTAAATAAAGATCTCATAATCGTTGTTCAAAATGTAAACAGTATGCAACCACATCTATGTAAGCCATCAAGCCTATTACACGTGGTTTCAGCCTTCCTAATAATCGTAAATATCTGTGATTTTATTCTGTATGTGACCACACAAATAGCATTTTAATTTCGATTATTTTACGGTAAAAATATTCTGTGAAATGTAATGGAAATTCAGAAGGAGCCTTCTTTGCGAATTTCTCAGAGTTTTCATTCTCACCGTCGTGAGTAATCCGATTGGGTAGAGAAGCGTGATTATCTAAGCAAACTCATCACCAACAAAACGCCGAACACGTATTTCATACTTTGACCGTTTCTGATTTTGAAAACACTCCTGTGTAGACTATAAGTCATTACTAGGCACCTTGCTTATCACACTGACACTAACAAATCATATATAATAACTTTTTAACGTAATAAGTAAAAGCTTGTTGTGATTCTTATTGAAACGTTTATGTTGCGAGCGGAGCAAGCAAGAAAATTTTTATCATATCTATTTCTTTGCAAACTAACAATATTGATTTAATCGGACGCCAATACGTTTTCAGGGCGACGCGTCGTTTACTGACTTCCCATATTTTTTCTTTCTTCTTGCTTGTTCGGCGACCCCTACTATTAGCGCTCAGGGCAACAGCCCCGCTCGTTCCCCTCTAGCTACGCATCTGATTACTATAACAGTCTTATGTGTTTCGTTGGGTTTTCAGTATTTAGAAAATGTTATTTCAATAAAGTGAAGAATTATATATAACATTTTAGATGCATGGCCGCTGAAAAAAAAATCTCTTTATTAAACTGCAACTATGATTCTGTTCCTTGAATTTTGTCAGTTTTATCAGAAATTTTCCATGGGTTTTGTCTTGCATTCGCAATAATCTGTTTCGTAATTCTAAGAAATTATGTAAGAAGAATAACTATTTCTTCAAGTTTCATCATAAATTTTAGATGTTATTCTACTTTTTCTTCTGGGAAAAATTGCTGGGATATAGTTCTGTTATTAGCAGGGTTGTTTGCATCTACTTTAGTAAATATGAATATTATTTCTTTTTAATTCCTACAGGAAAATGGAAAATTGATTCAGTTAAAAAAAAAATAGTTTGACATTGAAACTGAAACGAAAACGAACATAAAACGAAGTTTCTTCGGTCTAATATCAAGTCATTTCACAAAAAAAAAAAATTATTCGGTTTTCCAGTATTTCATCTCCAACGTGCTACGACTCATAGTACGTAAAATGTGCCACAGTTCACATCCTTAAGACATGTTTGATGGCCATATATTAAACAAATAGGGCTAATGCAACAGGATGCATAAGGGGGCCCCTGTAATAATTATCAATATATTAGGGGAGCTAAATATTAATATTATATTCTGCAGGTCTTTGGGACAACCGGAAATTTACGGAAGCTTTCAACCACAAAGACAGTTTGGATGGATGGTACTTTTAAAGCAGCTCCCCGTATATATCAGCAGCTGTACACCATACATGGGACATATTTGGGGCAGACTTTTCCGTTTCTATTTTGTTTATTGCCTTCTAAGAAAGAGGAAGACTATCGTAGGATGCTGCTTCTCATTAAAGATGCGGCTTCTGCAAATGGTCTTTCCTTTAATCCTACTACAGTGATTATAGACTTTGAAAGAGCGGTAATCAATGCCGTTACTGGTGTTTTTCCGGATGCAGCCATTCGTGGGTGTTTCTTCCATTACACCCAATGTTTATGGAGGAAAGTTCAGTCATTGGGGTTGTCCACTTTTTATGAAGAAGACAAAGAGGTCAGGAAGTGGATAAGACGTGCTGCTGCACTACCACTTGTGCCAGTGGAGCAAGTGGGTGACATGTTCCTGCATCTCCAGGAAAATGCCCCGGAAGTACAAAACGCAGAGAAGTTTCATGACTATTTAGTCGAAACATGGCTGGACGATGCAGACGCCATTTTCACAAAGTAAGTACGATATAGTAGTTACCTTATTTTCTACGCTATTTCACCATCTGTTTTTCGTTTGATTTTTTTTTTCAAATATATGTGGTTTTCGTTTGGGAAACGAAATCTACGTTAGCAGTGATTAGTATTTCATATATAGGCCTACTCATTCGGTCATTTTAGTCCTTTGTTTTTCCATTAGTTTCGTTTGTCATTGTTGTATTGCCTATGTGTTCTACAATTGTGAGCTCAGAAGTGTCTGGATATGAAATGGTGCATAGTGTCTTTAATGGAGTGTGGTAATACAATGTCTAACATTCTTGCAACTGAGTCAACCAATTTTCCATGTATGATGAAACTTGTAGAGGTGGTGGTTGTTTTTACAGAAGCTTTTAGAAATACTAAAGAAATATTCCCTACAAAAATTCCTCCCTGCACATAATTCCCCGTCTCGAAAGAGTAGGCACAACGGGAAGTAGGCACAACGCGAATTACCGTTCTGCCTAGAGATAAGATAATTAAAAATATTTTCTTTAAAGTGCTGGAGGGTCTGTAGGCAGAACGGGAAGTAGGCACAACGGGAATGAACCCCATCTGTTATGCTCTACCGACACTCCAGATGTATTTCTAGAGCATCTGAGTACAAATTCGCTACACTTAATACTCAGAACTTCCCTGTTGGCCAGCATCCGTACCTGGCGATTATGCAGCCACACACATCGGGAATGAAAGTGTCCGCCATTTTGTATTTGTTCTAGATATCGACTTAATACAAACGAATTATTGTTACCTGGTAGAAACCCCATCAATTCATATCCATTTAGACCGATTTTCATTTAGCAGATTATCCGGGACTCCCTACGTTCCTTTGGGGAATCCCTTGCGCGTGCATGGTAGGATTGTGAAACATGCAAAATTCAATACAGCAGGTATGACTTCTTCAGTGAATTTTTTGCCAGCCCACTTTACGTTGGATAGTTTCCGATCTATTGGCGTCCGAAAGTCATTTTCCCACGCTTTCGGCACCTTGTAGATCTGAAACTATGTCCGATAGCCGAAAGTTCAAGAGAACTTTTTTTCTTGTCTCAGTGGCAGGATTCACCTCCCAAGAGTTGTAACACTTATTTTGCAACACCCGATATATATATATATATATATATATATATATATATATATATATATATATATATATATATATATATATTACTGTTATCTGTAAAAGGAATTTCGTCTAAAAATACAAACACAAATTGACGTTTTTAAAAATAATGGTTTCTTCAAGGAGGGTACGTTTTAACAGGGTATCAAATATGTTGTATGGAGAAAGTCGATTTGGGATTAGGTATTTGGAATCAAAGTTCCATTCTCGGTTGGAGCCCATGTGTCGCGGATCCCTCCTTAGGATATAGGTCCACGTCTCATATAGCTTTGATGCTGAGCTAAACGCTTAACACTAATTCAACCATTTAACCATAGGATACGAGGGTTTCAAGACAAGAGTAACTGTTTGAAGCAATTTAATTTTTTAAGTGAAAGTATCACATTGAAGTAGGGCATTGATGTAATCCTGTACTTGGAGTCGACGTTGGGAATGGCCCATATATATATATATATATATATATATATATATATATATATATATATATATATATATATTCATGACAGTTTGTACAATCAACAACAAAAGTTCTTTTCATTTGATGAAATTAGTTTCGAAAATAACTTCAGAATGGAAGGACAATTTGAGTACAGTTTTCAGTAAATTAAAAAGAATGAAATTTACTGTGTGTTCCTGCCATACACCGTTGTTTCCAAAATATTTTTTACCAAACAGTAACAACTTTTGTTGATGACTGTACACCTATTAACTTCATAGGATTCAAGCCTCGCTCGTGGTTGCGAGGTCACATTAACAATACTTCTTGTCCTTAATTACCTCGGTATTGTATAAGAACATATCAACTCAAGCTCAAACCTCGAAATTCCATTATGCATGTGAGGTGCGGGTAATTGTTTGTCCCAAAGTTATAAACATGTTTCTAGAAATTGGGGAAGCCATAAATAAAATGTGTAATGAACGTTTTTTTCCTGATCAAGTAACTATATTTTGCTTTAAAGTTACATTTCTGCATTATACGATCTCCTTGACTGTCTGAATCAATTTTGTAACCTGCATTAAAACCAAAATTATAACATTTGAATACAGTCGCTAGTAGTAATCGTAATGTGTCTGTGTCATGTCTATATATCATTTCAAGATTGAGATAACGTCAAATTTTTCTTTACAACTTGAATGTCCTCGATTCCTTACTGCAGAAGCTACTCAAAATTGAATTAAAATGTAAAAAACAAAGTTTTTTTTTAAAAAAAAGAGAAAGCCCTGGAGATGTTTTTCCTTTGTGACGACTTTTCTTCTGCCTTTCTAGGTTAACTTGCACAAGTGCAGTCCTATATGTATATAATAGAGAAAGCAAGAGAAGGAAAGGAGCATCAAAATGTGTTTTATTCTTTTCTCCAATAAAGTCTCTGTGTCATATATATGTTTTGTTCTATGAAAGAAGATAATGCCAAATGAATCTGCTTAAGAGATGTTCACAAAACGACAAACGAAATATCGCACGCATTTTTTTTTTTTTTTTTTTTTTTACATATAAGTAAATTGCATTTGTATAACTTTAACTGTTTCGATATTTTCAGAAAATGAACATAAACTTTATTTCACAGTGCTGAAAGGTATATGCCATTTAAAAAAAAATACCTTAATTTATAACCTACAAAGGAAGAAAATTAATTAGTTTTAAAATCGTCTTGATGAAATGATATGACTGAACATATCCTTGAGAAATTATACGGAAACTATAATATATATCTTATCTTTCCTTTGTGATAAAATTAGTTGCGTACGGTTTGATGTTGAAAATAGTACAATAATTAGTCCTTTCGTGTATATTGGTGCATAATCATGTCAAAAAGTTAAGAGAAAAGAAAAAATGAAATAAAACGAGAAGCTTATAAACTCATTTTCCTATTTTTTACTGCTCTGCGAAATACGAACAAAATCTTCAGAACACTCTCAAAGAAATTTTCAGGTCTAAACCTACTTAACAGTAAGCTACCCTTTTTTGCATATTACTAAGTGAAAAAAAAATGTAATATGATATTCTAGATTTGTTAATGAAAAATTAATTTATGAAATGTAAATAAATTGTTGTAACCAAAGCAAATTTACAAATAAAATCGTTATCCGAATTGAGTTGATTGTGTTGATTTTGAGTTTAATGTCCCTGCAGCAGCGACACTATATGAGACGGAACCTACTGATTAACGTGGAATCTAAACCACATGAGCTCCCGCCGGGAATTGAACCCGGACCGTCATCCGAAGTATAGATTGTTTTAAAAGTATTTATTTCCTAATAGCTTAAGCTTCTAAGGAAATGGTTATTATCAAATAGGAGAAAATTAATTGCAGTTGATTTCGATAAACTATCTTGAACAATAAAGCATTGTTCTTTTAGGATAGGTTGAAAATAAATGGATTATGTGACATTGCATTATTAATTAAATACATATTTCGGAAACATGGATAAGATCGTTGAGCGAGTTTTGAGAAAATAGTCCAAAAGTCTGACCTCATCAGTAATCTACCATTTTGCGTGTTCCCTGAGACGAATATTCAGGTTTCTCGTTTAATTTGTACATGATATATAGAGCAAATAGTGAAAGTTGTTTCCAGAAAATTTATCCGAAGAAAAGCCACCACTATTATATACTACCTCCCTGGGTTTTTAAAATACGATACGCTAGATTGTAAAGATGTTAATGAAATATTTGCAGCATTTGTGGAATATAGCAAAGAGAAAGTTATTATATTTGTTTTCAAGAGAACTAACTTTTCCAACCCTTTGTCGCCATCTTTCATCACAATAATTTTAAGTTTGTAAATCGTCTACACACTAGTGTCATCTATTGCTTAGCACCAAGCAGAAAGTGAAAGTAGCGACACCTATAAGCAGGACTAATAACTATTGAAAATTGCGGTTACGCACAGACTGATTATCTTATCTTTTTTAATAAAGAGTGCAATATAATTTTCGTCGTTATTTTTGGGTGATGCATTTGAATTTTTCTGAACAGTGGCGAATCCAGGATTCTACAATATGGAAGTTTCATTTAAAGTAGGGGCGAAACCGGAATCACGGCCACCCACCTCCAAAAAATTGCATGCCACGTCAGTCTTTGAGACGTTATGCGATTTTTCACTTTGAAGGCATTTCTTAAATTATGATGTGAAACACAAACGTTAAGGAAAATACGAATGAATTTGCAATACCATAACCATATATTAAGTATAGGTTTTACATACAGAATTATTGAACTCAATCCTAAATATTTTATTCAGTGCAAGAAATTTAAATTATTCATTAAGTGGAAGACAATTGATGATAGGAATACTGTTCAACGTTTTTATTAAATTTGAACTTTTCTTAATGGATTGTGCAAAATTCAGTTGTTTATCCACTAGGATGCATATACATAATAACAATGCATTTTGGAACGGATAAAAAACTAAGTAATAGGAAAAAGTTAACTAACTTCATTTTTCGGATATTTATAATATATATTAATTCTAAAATGGGGACTAGATAATTTATTTTTTTCTGATGCATTGAATTCAAGTGTGCATTCGATTGAGATATTATCTAAAACAAATGAGTTATTCATTTCGACTATTTATTCTCTGCACAGCATGAATCTTCTGTTTAAAATACAATCTGAATCACATGTGCATTTACCGGGAATTGAACCTTGATATCCCATGCTAAACTGAAATTCCTCCCTGATATCCCTTCTTCACTGAACTACGCACTGTGGCATCATTATCAACATTCTATAAAACTCTAAAAACACCCAAGATCAAATACTGCAATCCTATATGGGCCATGGCCGCACCTACACATCCCTCTAGACTTAAGTGTGTTCTCAATTTCTTTATTGCAATAGTACGTTTTCGTGCTCCCGCACTTCGAGTATTACCTAAGGAGGAAAGTTAGCGATATCTTAACAACCAGATGCCAGGAACACGCAGAAATAACTCTGACCTGAAATTTCTTCATGAGATAGTTAATAGGAACCTAAGATCAGAAACCCTACTTCAACAATTATCCTTGCGTGCAACTTCCCGCAAAATCCGGAATACCCACCTATTCCATTTTGCATGCCCTAGGTTGACAATTATACAGAGGTCTCTTTTTCACAGAATACTGAACTATTATAATAATATAACTAGTGAGGTTGACATTTTTTCAAGCTACCCGGTGTTTGAAAGAACAACAAAACGCATGCTGGCCAAATAATATTACTCGTGGATTCCTTGTTGATATTATTGATGCTATTGTTGTTATTTATTATTTTTATTATTTTTGTAGTTTTTATTTTATTTTCTCTCCATGCTTAGCATTTCCCTGTGTAAAATGGCAACATTATGCTGTATGTGGAGTGTTTTCTGCAGTACGTCTACCGCATGATTTGAAAATTGTTTATTTTCTATTTAG
The DNA here is from genome assembly GCF_964235325.1 of Thermobia domestica. NCBI lineage: Eukaryota > Metazoa > Arthropoda > Insecta > Zygentoma > Lepismatidae > Thermobia > Thermobia domestica. The sequence goes on from NC_137459.1 coordinate 79,872,209, forward strand.
TACTATTTTATTATTATTTGTTTGAGTTGCAAGTGTAACGCGGACATGTTTGCATGTCGGTTTATGTGTTTGCTTTCACAGAACATTTCAAAAGTGAATCAATTTAAATTGGATTTCTGAAATATTCATTCGCTTCTTAAATGCTTGCAATAAAAGTTACATAAACGTTCATGAAGTGTTATTAAATTCGAAAATTGTAAAGTCCACAAAGAAAATATTGTATATCTTCACTTGTAATAATTTGTACATGCGCGTCATAAATGATTCGTAACTCTACTATGAAATCCGTCCCATCTTTGAGCATTTTAGTTTGTGCGAGAAGGTAAAAAGGCCCACCTCTATTCCGTGGAAACCGCGTTAGCACAGATCCTAGCTGTTTGGCCCTATTTTCTTTACCGCTGCCTACTGCAGAAAGGTAGAAGAAACACAAGTTTTCAGCCATGGTAAAAGTGTGATGACGTTATATGTAAGAACATGTGTTAAAATGACTGTTTTGTGATGCAGCCGATAGCTAGAAAATCCAAGCCAGAACACGTCAACAGGGAATAACATTAACCTTTGTGACCAACTCTATGATGCCAAATCTCTCATGGACATGAATCAGGGTTTGAAACTCCATAACGATTTAGTTGAATTCTCGCATATCTGATAATTTTCATTTAGCAGAGAATACAAGCACAGTGTAAAATGTTTACTTAAGGCATTTTTAAGTCAATGAAAACATTGATGATTAGTTATGTTGCGAATACAGAGTACACTTAAGTTAAAAATTTGCTAAAAATAAAATAAAATATATTATTTTCTTCCTCAATAGGAAAGCATACTACTTGTAGTTCCGTTTCTGTATGTGATATATTGCTTGTCGTCAGTCGCACGCCTTTTTTCTTGTTGGAATATGTCAAATGCTTGTGGTGTCCAATACCACAAAACACTAAAATCAAATAGTTATGCTACATCAATCATTTCTTCGATAAACAAATATAGTCTTATCACGAAAGTGTAGAAATATATGTTGAGTTTCAAAGTTTGGGGGTTCCAGGACAACTGAACCCCCGGCAGATGCTTCTTATTCAAATATGTGTGTGCGTGTGTGTGTTTCTAAATTTCAATGAGTGTAATTTTGGTGGCCTAACGCTACATCTTTACCGATTTCCTTAAAGCCAAAGTGTTTTGTTCTCTGTTACATATCATATGCATTCGTTGTTGTTCATTCTGTGGATTCAAACAGAACAATTTTATCCGTAGATGTTTTATCTTAAATCTAGGATAGTTTCACGATTGTACTCTACTTCAATTTGCTTTTGTCTTATATACAAGGCAATTGAGTGATACATTTTGATATTTCTCTTCCGATTTTATGCTCATTCATCATCACTTGCTTCCGTCCTTAAATGACGCTCTATTATAAAGATAAGCAGTGACAAATAGCTTTCTTACGCCTGGAAAGCAAAAGTTGTCACTGTTATCATGTGAAGAGGCCTCATCCTCAGCAGCTGAAGCAAAGAGCTAAGAGGACGAAATGACTTCCTGTGGACGAACATTAAGTGCAGCAGATCGAAAAGAAAAGCACCAAAACAAGCTGCCATTTGTATAGACAACGCTTGGCTTTCTTTCTGTGTCTCGTTCACTATCTCACAGACGCATACGCATATGTAGGCACACTTTCTTTTTATCTCCTTCTCTTTCTTTCTATCTCTTCTCAAGTTCACTATCCACCCCAGAACTTTTTTTCTTTTTCCATTTCTTTAGGGGAATCAAAGCCTTTCGTTTACACTAAAAAAAAAAACTTCAATACACTGATTCCTAGGAAAAAAGGGAAAAACATAAAATAAAACCTATATAGATAGTTTTTAGCTATATATAATATAGACATATATTGTTGCATTACGAATTCTTAACCTAGAAGCTATTAAAGGATTCAACTGAAGACAGGTTTTATGCATAAAACAAAAATATCTAAAATCGCTCTCTCCTTAGTAAGACATAGCTAAAATCATCTATAGTTTACAATACAAATAGCAAATAGGAATACGGTTGTGATAATATTTGACTGGAAGTAGTAACAGTTTAGTAAAGTGTTTGCGAGCAGTATACCTAATAGATTTTTTATTCATTTTTTTTTAATTGTGTATGTTTGTAATTATGTGTGTTTATAGTTTAAAGGTATAGTTTCCTCAAGTAGGGTTTATATTATTAACAACTTATGCCTAATGACTATATAACCGTAATATTTGAAGCTTCTAATTTGGTTATGATAATTTGAAAATGCTGTGATCATTTAAGTTCGTAAAATTAAAGAAAAAAAACAGCGAATGTATTTATAGCTAAGAAACTTAATTTTAGTAGATGTTCATCCATACCAATTTTGCAGAAGAAATTATAAACGTAAATTATTTTAAAAAATAGGTGGTTCCATATTTTTTAAAAGAAGTGTCAGATTTTAATGATTGTTTCTCTTAAAATTTGTAAAAATGGAAACTATTTATTCAAAGTTCAATATCTTAATTAGAGAAGACATAATACGGTGTGTTCAGCTAATATTTAGAATTGCATTTTTCATTAATTTAATTTATCTAATTGTTTTGCATCCACTTTAGCTCAAAATAAATAATATACAAAATTAATAATTATTTAATTATATTGTACCGATATTTCGACCATTCGTATGTACTCATGATAATATAGGAAACGCATTATAAATACAAGCCATAAGAGGACAGTTATGGAAGTAGTAATTTAATGCGAAGCTAACCTGTATGAGGAAATATTTGATATCATTGTACTACATATTACGCGCAAAACACATCTGGATAATTTTTGTTCAATACATTTTCAACGAATTTACCCTTGTATGAGTGTGTTTTGAAAGTGGGCGTACCCCTAATTGGTGTTTTCTGACGGTTTCAGGTTTTACCCACATTTGTTTGGTAACATTGCTTGGCATTGTCTGGCAACATTGCTATCTACATTCATTTGTTTTCTGCTGTGTTTTGTTTAGTAACATAGTTTCCTGGCTGCTGGGTTGGAAGAGGTTGAATATCTTCACCAGCTTCCTTTGCCTGGCCTCCAAGAAGTACCTATCTGACGACACCAGACAATGCTCTCTGTGGTTTCGTAAAGCAACAAGTAAGAAACACTCGATAGCACACAATGCAGGAATTACGAGCAGCTGTGGATCATGCATTCACCATCGTGACGCCGGAGTATCTCCGCAAAACATCTGCGAGAACTTGGCGCAGAATTCAGCTCTGTTACGACATGGATGGTGATCATACTGATGTTTCTGACTCCTAAGACTTCAAGGTAACTGGGTACATATATTCTACCATAACGAACACAATATTGTTGAAACTAAAGGAGGTACGCTCACTTCCGGACCACCCTGTACATTGACATGATGCATCCCACTGCATGGAAACAAGTAATAAATCAGTGAAATAAGACCAAAAGTTCGATAACAGGATAAACTAATAATTGGCGTTACATATTTATTTGCATTGCATTTAATACTATGTTCTAACAAACATACAGTTAACTATATCAAAATTGATCGATTTGTTTTTAAAATCAAGTGTTAACAATTTATTATACTATTGGTTAATTTACAAATAGTAGCACAGCATTTCAATATAGTTTGACTGATGCTAAAAATCGGTTGATATTTACTTTTAAAATTTCCAAAAAAAAAAAAAAAAAAAAAGTAAAGAATTTAGTGGACCATATTCGAATTAGTTTTATTCAAAGGTGCATTAAAACAACTTTCTTCTGCACTTCATTTAACGAGCTCAGGGGCAGTTCTATAAATCTAGTTATTTTTACTAAGGTCATTTAACTCGAAGTGGCAACATAGTTGTGAAATTGAATGTAGTGAATCACTCATCTCAAGAAGCTTATACTCCTTCGATGTAGTCTCCGCCAGCCTGTTGAACCCTTTGTCAGACGTCTGCTAACCGTTGAATACCTGTCAAAGTCCCATTTTGTGAGAGGGTGTTGACAGTGGCCCCCTAAGGCACGAACAATGCCCTTGACAGGTTCTTTTATTTTTGGGAAAATATCAAAATCGCAGGGGATCATATAGAAGGATTATGGCAGGTGCTCCAGTACCTCCCAACCCCATGGTCGTAACAGAGTCGGTACTGGATTGACTGTATGGCATCTGGTATTTTCGTGTGGGAGAAATGGTGCAGACTCCAGGACGTGTGGATGTTTGCGCCATGAAGCATATTATACAGCATTAACGGTAACTACCGGTGGAACTGGATGTGACAGTATAATGCCTTCATGGTCGTATGGCATTATCATCATCATCACCTTCACGTTTGCTGGCTCTTGCCTAAGCTTTTTGGGCCGTGGATATTCTGGGTGGTGCCATTCACTCGACTGACGTTTCAATTCAGGCTCGTAGGATCTTCCCCACGTTTCGTCACTTGCAATAATGCGGTGCAAGAAGTCATCACCTTCCTTATTGTAACGTTGAAGGTGTAGACTCGCAAACTCCCACCTATGCTACTTTTGAACCTCGATCAGAGTATGGGGTACCCATCTGGCTGCAATTTTCCACATGTCAAGAGCTTGTGTTAGTATGCGAAACACTGCGAAAGAAATGTTCAGCCCCTGCGCCAATTCACTACACGTCCAGCGCCGATCACCGACAAGCAGTGTCCGTAATCTTTCAAGATGAATTTCATCCGTAGCTGTTCGCATATGCCTTCCTCCGTGTATTTTGTCTGTTGACTGTCGTCCCGCCTGAAATGCTGCAGCCCATCTCGCCACTGTCCGATACGGTAGAGCAGCTTCACCAAAGGCCTCTACTAATCCTCTGTGAATCTTTCTAGCACTTCGCCCTAGTGTCACCTGGAATGTCATAAACACACGCTGTTCTGCACGCGTGAACATTGCGTTAGAGCGGTATTTCACACAACAATCGCTTTAACAACGTCTACTCGCCATACTCACCGTATTATGGGACCGCAGCAGCGTTGAACTGACACGTACACATTCACGGAACCCACTACGATCGTCACTTGTCTCCTGCCTGCACGACACTCCAATCGTAGCAGTGTTGCCAGTTCGAGTTAAACGACCCTCGTATACATAGAAGGAAACCTTTATATATATATATATATATATATATATATATATATATATATATATATATATATATTTAATTACATTTACTGAAAGCAGTAGATGCTTGTATGCAAAACTTCATATGCATTATTAAAACGAGGTGACTTAATCAAGGATAAAGTATAGAAATATATGCAATAGTATGCACTTCTCTTAAGCTGATTTATACCTGGAAATAGATATACCTGTTCAAATCTTACATAATAATCCATTATAAGTAATTTCTGCTTTAAATTAGTAATTTTGAAATCAATTTAATTGTAGATTTTTTTTAAATAATAAAGAACGGTACTAATATAGTCCAACACAATGATTTTGTTACGACTCTATTTTTTGTTAAAACGTAAACAAACTTTATAAAATTGATTGATTTTTGTCTCTAATATCTCCGGTTGTGCTATGGTGATAGAAACTTCATATCCTATCAACATTCTACGTGTATATATATACTTAGGGATACAAAAGAAACAATAGTATTTAAATTTGCATTCGTTAATTCGTAGGAAATAGCACTGTATAAATAATAATAATAAAAAAAAAACAAGAAAACCCAACATATCAATCGCGATTTTGTTCCTGAATCAGTTTTAATTGAGTCGTCGATGAAAATAAATCACAAATATTAGTGTTTGATCTGTTGATGCTTCTAGATGTGTTATGTTTCTAAAGCATGTATGTTAAATAATACGTCATGTAATGCAAAATATTGTATATGTGGAAACAATTCTCGGAGAAGAAATTTGAATGTTAAGCAATTGTTCCGAGGAAATCAAAGCTCTTTTGTGAAATTGTTTGTGAATCATAATGGATTTATTGATTACATCAATTATATCAATTCAAATTACAAGAATGATACTATTAATTATTCAGTTTACTCGCATTCATCGTTTATACAGGGTCATAACCCAGCAACATAGCGTATTTTGACGTAAACTTTCCCATATTTTATGAAGTGCTCATACTAACTTTTGAAAACATGAATTATTATTACTATTGCTTTTGCGAACACTATAAATAAGTATACATATCGCTTTGTTGGGACAACACATGTACTTCGAAAGCGAAAACAAACCTTCTACTCAAATACTATGACATTTTAACAGCATATATATATATATATATATATATATATATATATATATATATATATATATATATATATATATATATATATATATCAGTTTTATAGAATGTTACTAATATATTTGCACAATATGTCTTACAAAACGGAATACCGAATTGAGTAGACATGAAATTATGTTACAAAAATATTGCATGTCAGTCCAATCTTCGAACACTTTTCAGATGCGTTTCTTTCAACTAAAAATAACTGATTGTATATTGGAAACAAAAGCAAAGTTTGTTATAATTACTAATTAAAACAAATATATTTTATATAATATTTATTGGTTTGATGTCAATTTTTGTAAGTTTACTATTATGAGTATTAACCACTCAGTTATAAGTTATTTTCACAATCAATTCTATCTGCCATTTTTTAAATATTATATTTCTTTTCTTAAAAAAACAAAACAACAATAACAAGCAAACAAACAAACAAATATATGCTCACTCGCTGTTGTAATGTGAAGTCTGGTGTTTCTGTAGGTTCCTTTCACTATTTCCTTTGACCAAACTCATGCCTTCACAGACCAATCAAACTAAAAAAAAAAAAAGAGACTTTTTGGTTTTGTATATAACCTTTTGTTCCTTATGATGCTATTCGATATGCCGGCGTTCGATAATTTTCACAGATCATGCGGATAAAAGAATGTTTTGACCATACCATGAATGATTAATTGTCTGATTTTCAGTGGATGTTCATACTCTGCATAATCTGTGCTGTAATGTTATCCATAAGCCATGAATATGTTTACTATAATAATAATAATAATAATAATAATAATAATAATAATAATAATAATAATAATAATAATAAGAAGAAGAAGAAGAAGAAGAAGAAGAAGAAGAAGAAGAATGTTTCTACATTACGCTTCGCACCAACACTTTTGGGATCTTACCAAAACGGTTTGTGCCTCTAAGAGAGTACTGAAATTCATTGAAGCCTTTCCCGCTGGTGTAGTGACTAGCGCCTGCCTTTTGTAACTTAAATAAACAGGAAACAACGTCTTTTAACATTTCTTTGAGATATTATTGTCACTCGATTGTTGATTATTTGTGTCAAATTATATATATATATATATATATATATATATATATATATATATATACTCCTCTGAAATATTAAAAAAACATGTTAGAATGCTAGACAAAACTAACGAAAAAGTCGGAAACATGTACAGTTATTCAATAAAAATGGGTGTTGGGCAGATGCTCAAAATGTCCGTAACAAGAATGAAATAAATTATTATAGGAATATCCGTTCAAATGAGCAAAAACATATTTAGAAGGTAACAAAGAAAGTTTTGTCGTTTTCTGTGGAGTTATGTGTTCAATTGGCCCTCACACCGTAAGTTAAATGCAAATTGAGATAAGGCGAAGGTCGGTTGCTTGTGTGGGTATATCCAGCATACTACCTGGTTGTGGCAGTTCAATTGCACCGTAAACTTACGTAAGGACAGAGTGAACATGGGACCTCTACATAATGTCATAAGGGCGTGCATGCTCTACGAATTCAAACTGAGGTCAAACGACGCTGCAGCAAGGCTGAAGATATGCCATACCTTTGGTGAGGGTGTCGTGACTATGCGAACAGTGCAGCAGTGGTTTAACAAGTTTAAGGACAATGACAATACACTCGAACGCACCACGTGCCGGAAGACCAATGCACAAAATGAAGATTTTCAGGCAGCAATTGAGGCGAACAGCGACCAAACATGTGAGAAACTGGGACTAATATTCAGTGTGATTGGATGAGCCATTCGGCAGAACCTCCATCAACTTGGGAAGCACTACAAGTTGGACCCATGGGTCCCACGTGAATTGACTCCGGACCATAAAGCAATGCGAGCAGACACCTGTGTTTTTTGCTGTCTCATCTGAGGAAGGGACCATTTCTGGACAGGATGTTGGCATTTGATGAGAAGTGGGTCCTGTACGAAGCACCGCTGTGCAGTCATCATTGGTTAGCCTTCCATGAACCGGTTCTAAAAGAGCCGAAACCAGCACTGCACCGGAAGAAGGTCCTTTTGTGTGTTTGGTGGACTGCGGCATCGTGCATCGGGAACTGCTACCAGCTGGTCAGAGCATCAATGCAACTGTGTACTGTCAGCAGTTAAGCCGTGTTAAAAAAAAAAGAAAGAAAACACGACAACGCTAAGCCCCACGTGGCTAGGATGACCCGGGACACCATTCTACGCCTTGGATGGGAAATACTATTGCGTCCGCCGTACTCTCCGGACGTTGCACAGTCAGATTATCTCCATTTATTTTTTGGGGGGCAATTACCTAAGTGGACGACAGTTCAAATCCCTAGTAGAGGTGCAAAATGCACTTGATACCTTCTTCGCTTCACGGCCCATCAAGTTTTACCGCGATGGAATCCATGGTCTTCCAAAACGTTGGCAGAAGGTCTTCGATGTTGATAGGAACTTTTTTATATTCGAAAAACGTCTTAGGTAGAACCTTTTTTTTTACCTTTATATATATATATATATATATATATATATATATATATATATATATATATATATATATGTATGTATGTATGTATATTTTAAATGTTTTCAGTTGTCGCCACTTCTAAACTATCATCTTCTTCCATTCCTACACCACTCATATCAATAGCATACCTCGTAATATTAGTTTATGCCACACGATCGGTTCTTAGTGGCACTTAGTGTTTGGTCCTTGTTAACTATCGTAAATCCGCAATTCAAACATCCTTTCTTATTGAAATCAACTATCTCATTTTGCCGATGAATCTTTTTCAGTTTATCAGATGAATTCGACTCTGATATATATATATATATCCCTCCCCTCCCACAATTTTTGCGGGCTCAATTTGGATTTAGATGGCATCACAAGTGTCAATGTTCATCTCAGCGACTTCAAAAACTATAGATTCGACACTAATATCGGTCATTTTCGATCATTTGTAAATGTCTTTACCCTCCTTTAAGTTACATCGTCAAAGTGATATGACAAAACTGATCTCATGTTTGAACTTCATCTAGCCTGAAAATTTGATCCAGATCGGTTGGGTGGTTTAAGAGTTATTAGGTTTTATTTATGTTTATATTTCTTCCCTTCCTACCTCGTTCCCTAAATTATATCGTCAAAGTGAATAGATGAATACCATTCCAGGCCCGAACCTCATCTATGTTGAAAAGTTGATCGAGATCGGTCAGGCGGTTCAAGAGTGGAGTCACGTAGACAGTCACTTTCATTTCTACTTTATATCCGCCTCCACCTCCTTCTCACCTACGTTGCACCGTCAAAGTTAAATGATAAAACATATCTGAAGCCCGAACGTCATCTATGTTGAAAGTTTGATCGAGATCGGCCGGGTGGTTCAAGAGTTAAGTTTTATTAATTTTATAGATTTATCCCCACCCATCTGAAGTATCGTGTTAATTCAATACTTCTTGTGTTAAAATTCAAGGTCAGACCACCGGATTAACACCGTTTTGGTATTAGTTCGACTCCAGTTCTGTGTTACTAGGAGACCTATTTCGGTGTTGAAATAACTCAGTGTGCGGTGTTGATGGAACCATTTTTCTGTGTTAGAAAAGCTTGTGGTGTGCATGCTTACTATTACCGAAGATTCTACTTTTAAAATAAGAATAGTAAACTACATAACACTTCATTTAGAAAACCTCCATAAACTTTTTTGTCGTCCTACCCAACACGTGTAGTGAAGTATTTCTTGATGGTTCGAAACATAACCTTCACCAACAACTTGTTCAGGAATGATAAGGAAACTCTTACCTATATCCTTATAGTATGTTTGCCACTTAATCGTGTTTCTACTGATTTTCCGCCATTTTTGAAGACACTGTCCCGGATGTTGACTGGTGAGCTCTAGTGCAGTGTAGAAGTGACACAAAAATACGGTGTTATTTCTCGTTGTTGACATATTTCTTCAGAAATATTATGTAAAACAATTAAGAACACATCACGCGGTTTGCACATTGAAATTTTGCGAATGCCTGAATTTGTTTAAGTATTTCTTTCTACTGTGTTTGTGTGTAGCTTTAGTGCATAAGACTTTATAATTAGATGCCCAACGTATTTGGCAATCACGCAGAAAACAACGTCGAAGTTTCTACACTTGTGTTAATTTAACACACAGGCTGTGTATCATTTCAACTACCGACATTTGACACAAAACTCCAAATGGAGAGTGAGTTGTTCTAACCACCTGTTTGTGTCATATTTTAACACAATTGTGTTAACACATAGGCATGTCGTTGAAATAACACAACGATTTTTTACAGTGTAGATTTACAAACTAAATCAACTTTCCTTATCACAAGTTAAACTACGAAAAAAGTTTATTAGGTCAAGGCAGGACTGCCAAATGACTGAAATGTTGCAATCGCTACAGGGATTTGACCTTCAAGGAAAAAAAATGTTTTCTTTGTATGTAAACTATACATTTACAGAAGAATACGAATGTCGTCCGTTTCTTCCTTTTGTTTACTTTTTCTTGCACATAAATATTTTATATATACATATGTTGTACAATATATAAGTTTTCCTAAACTGTAAAAAATACACATTTGTAAACTATACAGGCATTTGTCTCGCCGTTACAACAATTTACCCGAAGTCTACACAATATCAGATCTCTGGCTGTTTAGTACTATCCTCAAATTCTATTTCACTTCTCCATCACTAGCTGACAGAACACCAAGTCATTTATGTCGAACCTGAACTCTTCTTTAAGAAAACGCAATTCGACACAAACGATATTGTTTCTTCTCATTGACGATAACGCCTGCCCCAGTTCAGAACGCAAACAAGACACAAAATTGAAGTATTTGGGTTAGAACGGCTGTCCCATTCTCCATACAACCTCAATGTAGTGGCTGCATTGTAAGCTGAAGTTTTCAAAATAAATGAACAAGTGAAGCGAGATATGATGGGAGTGTTAAATACCCACAGCCCTGTTTATTTATTTATTTATTTTTGCAAAGGGTTTGGACAAATTATTACAACGTGATAACAATTCCTGAATCTCAATGGGCATTATGTGGACAGGTGACAAAGAACCCACCTATACATTATGTGTATAGTTTAAAAATAAATCTTTAAACAAATAAATACTTTTTATAGCTTAGAGAAACGTATATATTGAACAACCCACGCGAATCCTTAAATTATATATATATATATATATATATATATATATATATATATATATATATATATATATATATATTAGTGAAATGTATTACGAATCACTTCACAATATACCATTATACAATTGCATGCTCTCAGTTTCCATCATACATTTACAGCAGAGGGAATGGTGAACTATTAATCATATCATTTTTTAGTAAAACTTGCGCGAGATGTTATTCAATTCGGAATGAAAATTAGTAATAGTAATGTGAATTGCGCAAAGGGTGCTGCAGACATTTTGGCTAATGTCGATCTCAATGCGTGCTTTGCGTTCGAATTGAAAAGCCATCTTTATTTCTCGTATTCGCAGGACTTGAAACATGAACAATTCTCTGTTGGAGAGTGAACGACAAAAGAGGTGACTGTGTCTCTGAAACTCAGTTTCCAGACAAAGAACAAAATGTAAAGAGAACAAAAAAGGTGAAGCAAAACGAATTCTTTGTGGAAGGTTTGAGTATGCAGTCAACGTCATCCAATTTAGGCTCTCTGAAATCTTTCAGTGGGCTGAACGCATATAAAACGAACTAGGATTTTGGTATGCAAAGGAAAACATTCTATACTGAAATATGGGCTCAAAATTAGTCGAAATAATTTGAGAAACAAATGAATATATATATATATATATATATATATATATATATATATATATATATATATATATATATATATATATATCTTTGTGTGTGTGTTTGTGTGTGTCTGTAAATTTCACGAGAGAAGAGCAAAATGAGAAGGTAAATCACAGGAATTCGTAATTTTGAATCTTTCTTGCGGAAAATTATCTAGCAGATATTTGAAATATAGATATATATACATATCACATAATGAAATTTCAACGACTTCCTTGTTACGTAACTGCGGCCAAACTTTTAAAAACATATGTTACTTCTAGTAGTATGCAGAAGAAAACAAGTTTATTTTTTTCATTTTACTTTCATTAAGTAAAAAAAAATAGATTTAACTTGAAATAGTATTGTTTTATTCTAATTAATAAATATCAGACTAATGTCTTCAACAGATTAAAGGTTTGAATGCAAAACTATTCACGGCGTATTTTGTACAGTCAGCCACAGAAAAATGAAACCTCTGACTCCTTTAACTTCATTAGGTCAAGTCCAGCAATTTTGCTAGTATCAGAAACAATGGGACAGATGCAACCCAACTTACATGTAACTTCCCAAGCAATTGATAAGCATGTAGAGGACTGGAAAAGGCTTTACTGCACAATTGATGCACAACAAGCCTCAGCTTTGACATTAAAACTCGCCCAACGATGATCGGGTAATTTTTGACAAATAAATGCTTTATTTTAACTTTTTTCCTATTTATTTTTCCTTTTGCCGGTTATCGGCCTACGTATGCTTATTTTAACATGCCGTAGCATTTCTGTTACCCTAGTATTCTTTATTTGTCAACCACAAATAAACAATCATTTGTCTCGGTCTTGAATGACCCGGTCCTCGCTGTTTACGTGAAGGATATTTTATTTTTCTTGTCTATCTCACATCGTGCGATTTGTTGTCATTTTTCTCACTCTGCATGATCATTTCTAGTCTTTTCTCATTCCGTTAGCACGCTCCAACATCTCATCAATGTTGCCAGGTGGCAAAAAAGTCCACAACATTGGAAATTCATATCAGTGGCATTAATACGGGATATTTCCTTCTAAATACGTAGGATATGAGATAATTTTCTTAAATATGTATCAATGGAAATGTACAACTTATATATACTTTTGTACATTTCAGTACACACACACACACACACACACACACATATATATATATATATATATATATATATATATATATATATATATAATATATATAATTGCAACGTGTGTTTCTATTGGTACGTATTTAAGAAAATTATCTTGTATCCTACATATTTAAAAGGAAATATCCTGCATTCCCGCCACTGATATAAATTTCCAGTTTTGTGCATATATATCTTGGTGTGTTTGTGTCCATCAGTTATTTGCGGGAAACATTGAATCATATTGGAAATTTTGATGTTTACGGACGGGAAATTTCCCTTCACGAACAGGTAACACTGCCTGTCAGAATAAATATCAAACATTTTAGTCCAGTTTCACTCTAATACTGCTTTCAAATCCAATGTGTTCACTCACCCACGTTATTAAGTTCCTTGAGTTTACACAGAAACTGTTAGCATGAATAACTAACTGCACTGTCGCATGAATAATTAATTTTCTTCATCAAATTTTATTGACTAGATAATTGTTATTACAATTATGTTATTGCTTTATCATTATTAACAATCATTTCAATTCTTATTATTTTGAACAGATTCAACGTATTTTACATCAGCTAAAATAATGTGAAAATGTCACTTGTAGCAAAAATATATTTATACACTACCAAAAAATGAAATTTCCAATTATTCGTTGCAAGCTCAGTTGTATCTGACTGTAAACAAAACCTAGTGTGGAAAATAGAACCACTTTACACAAAACACATTTAAAGTAGGGTACGAAATACTCTAGCAATTTAAGTAAATATTTTGCTAACCATAGATGGTAAAACATATTTTTTTTTTTTATCTCCATTACATGCTCCATTTTTGTCCCATACTCAATTTCGATGTTATAAGTCTACTAAGAACTATGATTTGGAGAAAGTTTATTCCTTGATTTATATTTACACATTTATTGATTTTATACGAGTTTATTATTGAAATAATGTACTCGTAATGTTAATGTTTGTATAATACCTAAAACGTAGGTCTACTATTAGCCTAGATAATAGCAAATAAAAGAAAAAAACTAGGGACGTGTAGGTGAAAGCGCATAGTTCCAGAGTATATTTTTCAGATTATATTTTACGTTTTTGTTTTTCTTTTCACACATAAACGTAGAACAAAACATCACGTGACGTATTATTCCGAACACGAGAAGCCGTGATTCTGACTACCCCTAACACTTCCTACTTCTTCCAGAAGCATTCCGTGCTCACTGATGTCAAGGCTTACTTGTGTCTACTTCAAACTCACTTTAAAATCAATACATATTTGAGACCGTGTTGAAAGCAAATCTGGGAATTATGTGCCTTACACATTCATTGAGCATTGATGATTTTTTTTTTGATTACGTATGTATGACTTCCTTTACGATGATATGGACGGCCACCCTACACTTTCTAATTCAAAATGGCGCTTGTTGAAATTTAGCTTCTCAACGATTTTAGACAGCCCTAGCTCTGAAACTGTACACTTGCAACGAATATGTGTAACTACGCACTTGCAGTGGGTGCAACAACAAAAAATCTTTTTTTTTTAGATAAACCTGCCAATATAAGAAATCATGGAGGGCTAAAACTGTACGAATGATATTATTTAAAAAGTATATGTGATAACATATCGATTGTTTCATTGTATCCCATGTTAAGCATTCTAGGGTTAATCGTGAGTTAATGTGTTCAAATCTTAAGTAGGTCATTTTTTTTCCCCTCCTAGCCTAAACAGAGACTGATAATATTTCTTTCCATAGACCTTTATCGACTATTTGTTTTCAAATTCGATTAAGAAACAATTTTATATTAATTGTAAATGCAAAATGCCATAGCATAAAACAAGATATTAAAGTTCTTCACTATTAAATTATTATTCTCTCGAGTCGCCTGGGTTCAGTTCTAGGTAGGAACTCATGTGGTTAGGATTCCACGTTGAGGTGTGGGTCCACGTCTCAAATAGGTCCACTGCTCAAAGGAACGCTAAACTCTAATTAACCAACGGGTATCCTCTACGCCTAATGCAAAATTATTTCGCAGTGATTTATTTTCATTGTTTCTTGTTATACATTTTGAAAGGACAAAATCATGACTTGTGTAGAAATGAATCAAGAAATATTTAATTTGTTCTGATTATAATTACCGTGGTTAACCTATTATAATGCCGCCTTCCGAGGAAAGACGATGCCTAACTCGAATTAGAACTAAAGTACTGTTGTGTATTACACTTTAAATTCCATTCTTATATAGAAATAGTCCAGAAAATTGATATTAAATCCTAATCAATTAATTACATAATCAACACAGTAACGAATAAGGTACCGTGCGTTGTAGGAAAATAAGAGTATTATCTAGTATATATATATATATATATATATATATATATATATATATATATATATATATATAGAGAGAGAGAGAGAGAGAGAGAGAGAGAGAGAGAGAGAGAGAGAGAGAGGAAATGCCCCACCAGGATTAAACTTGACATGGTCGTAGACCTTAATCTACAATAGAGCTGTATGAGACATTATGATGTCCAGGATTCTGATTTCTAAATTACGCATAATTGAAGATGCAAATCAATATAGAATAAATATGCAATAATGTTTTAATAGCAATTAGTGGCAAATATTGACAGAAAAATAATATGCATCAAACGAAGATATATTTTCTATGAGTATTCCTATTTAATTTATATGCCTATACCTATAATTCAGGTGAATTATACAGGGTAACCCAAAAGTAGACATGCACAACTGCATTGATCAAATATAACATTATAGCTTATAAATGTATTTGCTTCGTCTGTTCCGAGTTTAAGATATAAGTAAAAAACATTAAGAACATATAATAAATAAACTAAGTCTACTTGATGGAAACAATAAGAATTATATAAAATGCAGTGAGTTGATCAGTACGGGACTGTATACCTACGTGCCCCTGCCACACTCTATATCAAATTTACAATGTACCTTCTGGAAACAAGCTAACACGATACTTGTAACGCTCATGATTAATGGATTGATCATGGTAGAATAACTACATGACCCAGATAAAAACCCAAGTAAGTTCGTACCTTCCTTATGTTAGTATCTCTCTCCATTCGTAATCTCACTATATCTTAAAATCATAAAGTTCAAAACACAAAATACAGTAAATATGCTTTTAAAAGATATGATTTGCTAGTTAGCGGCAGAAGTATGAAAATTTGAACCAGACATAATCACTCACTAAGACTATTATTCACTTTTTTCTTAGTATTTTGAAGTTACTGTTTCAACAGATAAATTTCCTGCAGTATTTAAAGTAATTAACTAAATTACCAACATTATTTTAGCCATACTGCCATTAATTATGCATTTAAATATCATGATGTTACTCAAAATTAATTAAAAAAAAGTAAAAGCAAGGCGTAAGTTCTATATCGGCATGATTGTCTGCCACTTATTATTGAAGTTTATTTTCAGCAACACTACTTTGTCCAACATTATGTCATTCAGGTTACCAATCACATATGGTTTAATATATACACAATACATGCCATTAATAATAGCTCTAGGCCACTAGTTTTCTTCCGGAACAATCCGGAACTTTCAAATATATCGAGAATTCAACTTCAAAGAAACTTCATTCAATTTGTACCAAAGCAGTTCTATATGTGATCGTAAAGAAACAAATAAACTTAAACATTTCAAGGGGCCTCGTCCAAAAATATATTAGTTTTGTGATATTTATGTGTATCTGATCTGAAAAAGAAAAGTTTTGAAATTGAGCGGATCATAAAATCATAAAACATTTGAAATACTAGCAGAACTATGCTAAATGACTTTTATAATGTTCTTGTTCCATAGTATTTCAAAACTTGCAACATACACTTGTAGGCCTTATTTTGTCAAACAGGTCCTAGTAAACATTAGAAATAAAAGTAATACTTCCAGTTATTTTTGCATTGACTTCACGACGTCACGTTGTATTTGTGAGCAATACAGCATGACTTAATATTAATTTCTTTGTTACACATGACTACGTCTCAGGATCACTATTTTTTATACATTACGAGAACTATTCTTCAAAAAGAGTTGTGACTGACAAAAGTGTATGACCACTAGGGATTTAAGTTTTGTAGGGTATAATTTGGCTGCAGCGAAACAATGAGCTTTTATTTGTGAAAGTAAATGCATACTTCCCACTTATAAGATTTCAATTGCATTATTTTTATTTTCTTTCATGATTATGCTTCGAGAAAATCCATACATATAGTTTTTGACAATCGCAAAGCTAATTTGGCACGAGCTGAAATCGAACCAAATACCCAACAATGGAAGTGTATTGCTTCTAATAATAATCGGAGAGTAGCCGTACTTATGTCAGAGTAAAAAACAGAAAGCGAAAAATGATTATTAATGTGTTCATATTATGTTATCCCATTAGTATACATGACTGTTGTGTTGATAATAAAATGAAATTGAAATACCATGTTCATTTGCCGTTACGACTATTCGATCCATTTTTTTTTCAGAGAAATTTTGTCCACATTTGTTTGACACATATCACTGTTTTCCTTCTGTTGATACAGGAAATTCAAACAACTGATGAACCGGGATGAGCTTAATTTTTGTGTGAATCATTTTTGCTGGCAGTAACGCTGAATAACTCCGGGCACATCAATCAATTATCAGTTATCAGAGAGTAGCAAGCTAAAAACTGTTTAGCGAGATTCTGAGAGTTAAAAAAAAAAAAAAGTTATCGTATTGAAGTTCGCTGCTTGGGTGTTTTGTTTTATCAATGAACGCTACTTTTTTTTCGTATCTTCATCCTGCCTGTCAGACTTGATATTAACGCCAATCCGTCAGTTAGCGTTTACAATCATGTACAGAGAGCCATAAGAAATCATGCAACATGGTTAATGACCTCAAGCGCTGTCGTGAGGCCATATTAACGTTAGATTTGTTAGGATAGTTGTTGAGCGAGCGAAACAAGATCACCGATACGGTCGCTGGTGATTGACAAATAACAAACACATAATCGTGATTTAATCTTTCGGCGCTCAACACAATATATGGCAAGGCGATAACACGGTAGTAACACATTTGCCTCGTTTCCTCGTTTCCGGAAGCATGTGGTAGATAGGACGCATAATAATTTTGTATATACGTATATAGCAGGGAAACATAATGGTATGTCAACTTTTCTAACTTTCGAGTAAAATGAAAGAAAAAAAATGTTGTTTTACATTGTCATGCAATGCAATCTAATGACACATACCAAGTTAGTTTCATCTGCCATCTGTAGGTTAATTTCTGAAATTAAATTACCTACATTTATTATTCTATGGTTCAGTTCCAACCCATTTAGCGTAAGAACTCAATTTAACCGGAAGTCAAGCTTCCTTCCGTATTCTTTCCTGTTTCTATAACTTTTTTCCAAGGGCAAGGTGGCACAGTAATAGATGCTTACATCTAGTGCATTCCGTGCTTGGTTCGATCCCAGATCTTGCTGAGTAAGTTTTGTGGTAGGTGGGCGAGTTTTCTCAGGATTTTCCCGTTTTCTCACATTTTCATCATCCCGCCATTCTATTCATTATCATCCCCGCCGTGTCCCTTAGCCTCGTTTGACGTTAAACACACACATACAAATAATTTTTCTTCCACGTTTTAGTAGTATTGATCAGGTGACCCATGGTTCCTTAGCCCTCCTCTGATCTCTATATCCGTCCTTTGTTCTGAAGTATAATAATAAAGTTTCAGTTAACTCTATCTCCCAACTTGTTTTTTTTTTTCGACTATTTATTTTGAATTAATATATTTCTCTTCTAATGTGTAAGTAGATCAAATCTATTTTCATTTCGTATGTTGTAGCTTTCCAGTACTCTCATTCATTGTATCGTAATATTCTAAAAGGTCCGTCCCAGACGCGACTTTTGTGTTCTTGAAACTGTTTCAAAATATGTTGTGTATAATCAAACGCTCTATCGATGCTTGTTTTCTATACATTGAGTGTTCCCCAAGTTTCTCTACTTATTTTTATTTATTTATATTTCCACTCATTAAACCAATATTCCCTATTACCAGTAAGTTCCACCTGGTCAACCCCTGTTCTGTCTCATTGCTGTCTCCTAATAATATTTATATACCATGCTAGTTTATTGTCCTTTTAAATAACATTAAAATCCTTTAATGTATTTATGCATGCACGGTTTTCTTTCTTTTTTTTTAATGTTTACAGTATTTTCCACTCTTTTCTTTATGCTTGCAGTAATCGGCATTTATATCTGTATTAGCAATAGATATTATTTTTGCCTCTTAAACCTGATTCTCAAAATCCTATCATCTAGAAATTTTATTTTCGTTATGTTATACAAGGACTGGATAAGAAGTTAGGGCAATATTGTTATAATTATTAGCTGCATTTATGTACAGAACATCTGTTATGTTTCTCCAATTAATCACCTCCCATCTCTATGGCCTTCTGACACATGTGCAAAATGTGTCGTATACCGTCAGCGCGCCAATATTTATCTATGTTTCAGAAGAATGGCCATATGGCACGGTTGGCGGTATTTCTTGTGTTGAAGTGGTTACCGTGCGAAGTGGTTCCTTCATTTTGTCGGGAAAGTCGTCACAAAGTCCCTGAAAATATTGTTATGCACTGAGCGCATGTGGACCTTCAATTTTGATCCACGCACGTTTCTCGACTTTCCCAAACATATTATTATGGCTCTTCCTCTATATTCCTCTACTTGATGGCACTGATACTTTTGACTATAAGGCAAAGTCGTTGCCACTCGTCACACTTCATTGTCTTACATTTCTTTATCACCTACGGAAATATTATAGTGCTGGAACTCAGCCCCCAACGTAAGAATAGTGTTGTCACTATTTTAATCCCATATGTATTTGATTTCTTTCTCACACACACTCTCGCATTGTTTGTCTGTTTTTCTCATTACCGAAACAATACACTCCATAATTTCCACTTCCCCTCCACCTCACTTGTTTCCTGCTTAACTTATTTCACCAAGTTTAAATTATCCTGTTCAATCTTCTGATTCATATTTTCTAATTTTCCTCACGTAACGTGCTACTTAAGTAATATTTTACATCTATTTCTTTTAATATTTATTGTATCCTTGTGTTATGTTCAATAGTCTCTCCGAAGAGTTATCCTTTTCGCAAATCCGAGTGCGGAAGATTTCAACTCTGTAGTATTTCTCCTCGCAAAAGATCAATAACTATTTTCAAATCCTTAGTCAGTCTGATAACATCTAGAATTAACGTCAAATTACCATGCTGATCAACATATTTCTTCCAATTATACTCGAAAATCTTTGCGTTCTTTCAAAATTATGGTATTCTGTTCACTTCAGTTTGTCATGAGTGAACGTTTTGGATCGAATCTGCTTCTGACTTAGCTCTAAATTCCATTGTTAATTCCACGCGTCAGTAAAAATGTCTTCGTAACGGTGGAATTTATTGAAATATGCATACCGAAATTCTGTTAAGGCAATAAGCGAACCTACAATCTAAACAATTTGTCTTGTAAATTAGTTAAGCTATAAAGTGATTTTTTTTACTATTATTTTTATTTAATGATTCAATTGAATTAAATGTCATTACTTCATCGGCATAACCACTGCATTAATATAGTAATATTCACAATATTAACTGTTAAAAAACATATGGACATAGCTAAAAGTGTAAATATGACATAGAGTGAATTTTGAACATAGTCAAAAGGAACGAAGTTATACAAAGATTTCAGAATTTTGTAATGTTGATACTTTGGAACCGGATGTCTTGTTCTTAAGATACACACGCGTCTTGGAAGTTAGACGTTTCGCAAGCTAAAATGGCTTGCAAGAAGGATGTAAATACGCCAGAGGGAACATGGGTTTATGTGTGTTTGCATATTCATTTGATGAAGAAGGAGTGTGATCCGAAATTTGTCATGTAGTTAGTTCGCTTCTTTGATCACTTTACTGAGTGGACGGCAAGGAATTTGTGAAGAACCAATAGTTGGACAAAAAGAGGGGGAAGAAACTATTCAAATAGAAGTAAAACTTCTGTGAAACATAGGCTCTTGTCGTAGTTACAGAAAGTCATTGGAATGCGACACTTGCCCATTAGAAGGCGTCAGTATAACGAAGCGGGAAATAACGTAATTAAATCGTCAGGCTCTTTACGTTCACCTTCTAATCGATCTTCTCACGAATGCGTTCTGGGGCTATTTATCTTCCCACTTACGTGGCTCATTAGGAACTGAAAGCATGGGAAGTTCACAGCCTTGGAACGCTTAACGTGGTTAGTTTTCTTACAGGATGTTTCATCGTACAGCATCTGGTTTCTCTTTCTACCCATCTTTCTGTTCCACAATCAGAATCCCGAAATCATAAATAATGCAGAGGATCATTGTTTCAGTGAAATTTAGGTTCTCCATTGGAAACAATCCAACTTACGAAAATAACAATGCCATCGTCTCTTCCAAGAAATGTTTTCCCGAGAGTTGATCACTTCCTAAAGCTTTCTAGAATATTCCATTGTTCAATCGAACCTTTCATTTGTCCCTTTTTCTCTATCTTCTGAACAACGCGTAATACTTTGTAAATTATATTCTGTTTTCAGTAGGATTTCAAATTACAAGGGCTACATCGTTTATGTGTTCCTGTTTAATAAAACGAAAAAAAAAAGCCCATGTCCGTTATAGATTCCATTAAATTCTACTTCTCAATTCAAAGTCATTCGTTCGATTTTCCTTGAGAATTATCATTACTGTTTCTTTCTTTTTTCTTTTATTTTCTCTTTCCTTTTTTTTACTAAATGTGATTGAAGAAACGCTGATACCCACGTATAAAACAAGTTACGACGTTTGTGCAAATTTGTATTCCAACAGTCCATGATTCTGTTCTATAGGAAAAAGGAGATGATAGTAAAAATATAACAAAGTGATAACAAACTAATACCGATACTTTAAATGCACAAAGGGCTGTACGGCTAAGGTTTCAATCTCATATTGTACGAGTATAAAATAAGCGGTTAGCGTACGTACCTTTGGCGTGGGAGAACCAGGTTCATTCCCGGTGGGAGCTCATGTGTTTCGGATTCCAAGTTAATTAATAGGTCCACGTCTCATATAGCTCTTGCTGCTGAACAGGACATTAAGCTCAAAATCAACTCTACTCATTAACTATAAAATAAAGATGGCACTATTCGAATACGGTGCGGTTAGTAACGTGATAAAGAATTGGCAATAAGGCATGTTTAATGATAGACGCCACCACCATAGAGGTTTCGAAGATGAAAATTAAACGTATAGCAATAATGAAACGGAAACCTACAGTATAACATTTATAGTAGCAACCATTAACATCTCGAGAACAATGCAACTTCTATGACTTTTTTCAGATAAACTTACACTAAAGTAGAAATTATATGTAAGAAATACAATTACTAGATGTCCAGTTCGACATTAGCAGGTAGAGTTTTGTTGTTATCTCATTTAAAGTGCTATATCAAATATTAAGACCAACTAAGTACCATAAGGACGATGTTGCAAGCAGAGACCCTTGTTAAATGGAAATACGATCGGTTAAAAGTATGGCTGACAAATTCCGGAATGTTCACTTTCCGGAATCCAGAAAGTAAAATCGGAAAAAAATCCGGATTTCTTGAAAAAAATCGGAATTCAGAAAAAATCTGGATTTCGGAAAATTCCGATTTCGGAAAAAATCCGGAATTCAGAAAAAATCAATTTCGGAAAAATCAGGATTCTTTCCGAATTCCGGATTTTTTTCTGAATTTACGAATTTTCTAAATTCTGGATCTTTCCGAATTCCAGATTGTTTTTCAAAATCAGATTTTTCCAAATTCCGGATATTTTTCCGAAATCCGGAAAGGGTAATTTCCGATTGCAGAAAATTTTGGCCATCCCTATTTAAAAGTAAAATTATTTTAACTTTTTACATATTGTAACTTGTCTCAAGAGCAAACCCTGGTCACGGGTAATAATATTATTTCCTTGTTAGATGTTTCTAGACAAGTATTTTTGTTTCATTGCACATTAAAGTAATAAAGATTTTATTTTTAGGAAAAAAAAATATTCTCAAATTGTAGGTACATTTAAATCTTGCATACCGTAGTTCATTAGGTTTGGGTGCAAGACATTGTGTAATATGTGGTCAATAAACTCGCAGTTTTGAAAGAACAACAAAGATACAATTATGTCTAGAGTCACTTTGCAAAATTCACAGCCACCTTTTGTTAATAGAGTGATTATAAATGTATTGTTTGAAGTTTTCTTTTTACCCATAGGTTTATTCATATTAACAAGGCTTGCTTCTTTATAGAAAGGAAAGACGAATAACTGAAACCGAATATCTGCTTAAAAGATAGAGGTAGTATGTTACATATTTGGAAACGTCGAATTGTGGCAGTTCATGCACGTATTATATGTTAGTAATGTTATGCAACGCATCATTTAGTTAGTCCTCGACCCAGTAAAGAGATTTGGAAACAATCAGCCGTGTATGTTAACAGACATAGTTGTGAAAGTCAATTTTTCCGTAATGTATAATTTGTTATATACCACCTTTATCCTCTAACCGTTTCAATTATTAGAAAAATGTGTTGCAGTTGAAAAGTATTTTAACATTACAATATTATGTCAAGTAAAGTATTACCTGACCTAGCCCAGAATGTGTGTTCTCTCTCTCTCTTTATTTTTATATTAAGAGTCTTCATCCCGACGAAATTAAAGTACCGCTAATTTTACAGTAATTATGTGATATCTTCAAATAGATAAAAGATAATCGAAATGTGGAACAAGAGCGTCCTAGACAATATTATTTTACATGAGAAAACGTTATCACGATTCACTTTTCTGCTTTCAATTTCGAGCCATTTTGAAAATCGGCATTTATTTTCACGTTTCTAAACAGCTGAAAACGGAAAGCTACTAGGTGACTTGTGATAACGGTACCTCACGCAAAATAATATTGTATAGGGCGCTCTTGTTCCATATTTCAATTATCTTTTATCTATTTGAAGATATCACATAATTACTGTAAAATTAGTGGTATTTTAATTTCGACAGGATGAAGACTCTTAAGGGTACTTTGGTTAAACAATCTTAAGTTAGAATGTTGAAAGTACATTTGGTTTTGTCCATGAAAGGAATAGTAATTATTATTCAGGACGAGCAATGCTCATTCAGGTACACTGGTAGGGAAATAAGAACAATATGGCACATAAAATTGTTTTGTTTCGTATTTGTGAATAAATTAAAATCTGGAGAACACTAGGAAATAGACGCCGAATGTGTATGTTTAAAACGATAAATACAACATGTACAGATTGTTATGTCTTTGCAAGGAATAATTTCTAAATGCACTTTTTTTTTCTTAGAAAAGAAAACAGATAAATATACATATTTTTACGTGAATAATTACTGCCTCATGTGATAATATTAACCCAAATAATTTAACATCAATGCAGTAAAATGTTGCATAATGTGTTTCTGAATAATCCGAGTTTTTCTCTAACGTAGTATTTTTGTTACACATAGAATATATACGGGTTGACAATATATTTACCAATTCGCTTTCTTTGCTTAATAACTAAAAAAAAAAAGTTAGTAAATAGCTCATATACATGTGCAGATGGATATACTGGGTAAGTCAAGTGAAGTATTGGCTTCTAATGTGACAGTCTGGTGTGTGTATCTATCAGATGGGCGCACGGTGGCTCCGTATTAGAGATCTTAATCTGGCGCGTGAGGTCATTGGTTCGATCCCCGGCCAAGTAAGGTTTTAATGGACAACACCCTGTCCGTGAGATTTCAGGTGTACTCCCGTTTCCTCCCACCATTTCATTCCATCAATTTTTCCATCATCATTCACTTGTCTTACTCATCCGTCTCGTTTAGCCGAAAGGGCATAACGTGGGACGTTAAACTTAAAGATTCTTTCTTTTTCTAACCACAGTAAATATTATCAATACGTTTCGGCTCCCTAATTCTGAATAGAGTTAAGGGAATAAATCGGGAATAACGTATATAAAATTTCATCGTTATGGACGTTGAGGGTGAGATGTGGGACGACATTAACTACAATTAAAGAACTGACGCGATTACATTGGAAACACGATGGCTCAGTGGTAGAGTTTTCACCTGTGAAGAGTGAGGTCTCTAATTCAATTTCAGGCCCTGTCAGTTTGTGGTTTACAATATCGTATACCTGTTTCTGTTTCCTCCCACATTTTGGTTCCACCCATCGGTTACATAATAATTCCCTCTCATTAGTCATCACTACTCTTTAGCCTACATAACATACTAGTTGAACTGAAAAAAGAATATATAATTACAAATGAATAAATATGCATGTCCTTTTTATACCTTTTACGTGTCAAAAACATGTTTATGTTATGAACTAATCCAATTTAAATCTATTGTAAATACACTTTAATAATACGGTTTTACATAGCACAGACGTTTCTTAGAACCAGTTCATTCGAAAGCACGTGTCCCTGATATAGATTTGAAGCATTCCACCAGATAACACTCTTGTGCATATTTCAGTGAATTTCGTGAAAAACAAAACATAAAAGAAGTACTGTGGTAGGCTCGCATATACAGCAGTGTTCTATTCAGAGTTTGCCAATATACTGGTACCTTATATTGGCCAATAGAGAAACGAACTTTCCAGCATATGTCTGTCATTTCTGGTTCCAGTGGTAACTCAGTACATTCTAAACTGTGTCGTACAGCGTTATTCGATGGAATACTTCAATTATTGAGAGGGGAAACGTTGTAAAAGAAAATACCATCTCAGTTTATTACATTTCTTAGCGATGTTATTAGACAAAAACGCAATAAACAATATAAACTACTAGATCCGCAGTCTCAGATGATTCTGCTGTTTCCTGGTCAACCAAGTAGAAGAACAGAATTGAAAATGTGATGTTATAGAAATATGCTTTCTTGCGGAAGATTCGTGGAAAGAAAGAAAAAAGTTGAGAAGAGCTGAGTCTAGACTACAAAAGTAACAAACGGGGAACTGCTATTCAAAATTTTCAGAACAATCTATATGTAAGTTCATTTGCTCTCAGATTGTATACTGTGATCCATTTTGATGAATCTGAATATAGCTATAAAAAAACTGTCAATTAGGGCATCAATTAGGATTACTAGTGGGTATCAGCAAAACATTTGTTATTAATGAGAGACAGAAGATGATCTGGGAATACGCAAATTATATATCGTAACTTAATTTCTATTGATCTTACTAGAAAATTGAAAGTGACTATGTTTGTGACTCTTATAATCTCTTGAACTGAACGACCACCCTCGATCAAATTTTTGACATAGATGCGGCTCTGGCCTGAGATGTTTCGTATCATTTCACTTTGACTGAACAACGTAGGGGAGGGGAATAAACGAATATATATATATATATATATATATATATATATATATATATATATATATATATAAGTGACAATATTTGTGAAATAATAACTCTTGAACCACCCCATCGATCTCAATCAAATTTTCAACACATATGACGTTCAAACCTGGAAAGATTTTTATCATTTTACTTTGACGGTAGATCTTAGGGGAGGGAGAGGGGGAGGGGAGGAGGATAAATATATAAAATAAATAAAACTTAATAACTCTTGAATCACCAGACCCATCTCGATCAAACTTTCAACATAGATAAGGTCCGGGCCTGGATTGTTTTCGACATTTCACTTTTACGGTGCAACGTAGGAGAGGGGAAGGGTATATATATATATATATATATATATATATATATATATATATATATATATATATATATCAGTGGCGTATTTACGATTTTGTTTCGGGGGGGGCTTGGCTAACTTTGGGGGGGGGGCTTTGCCTGAAAATGTGAAAATTCTGCAAGATATTTCATATACTTTACTATAGTAAGTAAGATTTCGGGGGGGGCTTAAGCCCGGAAGCCCCCCCCCTAAATACGCCACTGATATATATAGAAAATGAAAATCACAGTGACTTTCTTTGTGACCTCATCACCTTTGAACCACCGGACCGAAATTTTCAACACGTATGAGGTTCGGGCTTGGGATAGTATTTATCTATTCACTTTGACGAAAGAACTTAGGGGGGAGAGGAGTTTAAAATAATTAAAACTTAATAACTCTTGATCCAATCAATCTCGATCAAATTTTTAACATAGATGAATTTCGGGCCTGATACATTTTTTTTTAAAATCATTTCACTTTAACGGTAAACCTTAGGGTACGGGGATGAGAGTAGGATATATATAAAAATAAATTAAACTTAATAACTTTTAACCGCCGCACTGATATCGATCAAATTTACAACCTAGACGGTAAAAGGATGGATGAGAGAGACTTTATAATGATCGAAAATAACCGATATTAGTGTCAAATCCATAGTTTTTGGGATCGCTGAGATGAAAAATGACACTTTCGATGCCGTGCCCCGCAACATGAGTAGGGGAGGCGGATATGATAAAAATCATCAAAAATGACTGATATCGAAGAACGCTTTAGTAATAGTAAAAAAAAAGTGACTGACTAACGGAACATATTACTATTATTCTTTTTAGTTTAACCAAGCGTAGCAGGTAATTGATGCTAGTAATTTACAAAACAAAAAGGTGGTGTAACATGTACACCACGTGAAGAAGTTTGGTTAGAATATTGAAAGTATTTGAATGATATGCAACCAACCTGACTTTCAGGTGCAGTTGTGTTGCATACCGATTTCTATTCATTTATAATAATGCGTGGAGAGATATTGTCTATATATTTGGATCACCTTCATCAACTAACTTGAATTCTAACGCTTAAAGTGCCACATCATGAAAAAAATTAAGGTGATCCATTACGTAGTTCTTGACAGTTTCTTTCTTTTCGAAATAGGTTGGTTCATAACCACTCCTTAAAAAAAAAAGCAATGAAAAGTTTAACTTATATCCTATGATTACGCCCTTTAGGCTAAAGGAGAAAGAATATTAACAAAAGTGAGTGTTTTGAAAATAATGGTAGATTAAAAGCGTAGCAGGAAACAAGGAACTTAAAAAAAACAAAGACAATTATTACAATGGGAGACCCGGGTTCGATTTCTGACGGGAGCTCATGTGGTTAAGATTTTACGTTGAGCTCTAGGTCCCCTTCTTATATAGCCTCGCTGCTGAAAGGGACGCTAAATTGAAAATTAAAACAAAATCAACAAACGTCGCGGCGTAAGATAAAACTAGAGATTTATCATAGAAGAGATTACTGTTATATCAACTTAAGCACCGACCATGCTCCACAAGTTTTATTTCTCGTTCAAAGTCTTTGTTCTGCATTTCCATTTTATCAAAATGACAGGGACACAAACACAGACATGTTAAGGAGAGCGGTAAGCGTTAATATTCTCAAGTAGGACACTTTTGCTAACCAGGTTTTATAGGATTGAAACATAATCTTAAGTATACACGCCTCATTCCACTCGACCATGGCCCTTGTATCTCCAGTTTCAGGAAATAGTATGTGACTAAACATACTATGCAATGTTTAATACATGCTGGAAATTTAGGAATTAGGTTTCTGGGCTTTCGGGATGTATGCTATGTTAGTCCGTCACGTTTAAGGGTTGATGTCTCTCGGCGATCATACTATTAGATGAAAAGAAAGGAAGAAAGGATTGGGGAAGGAAGGACGCGGCCTGGAACCTACATACTAGGTATAGAGGTCTGCACGGGCTGGATTTTTTTTAGCCCGGGCCCGGCCTGACGCGTGAATTTACAATTTGAAGCCCGATCCGAGTCCGAAATATGTTTAGCATTTAGGCCTGAGCCCGACCCGAGCTCATGTGATAATCAAATGAGCCCGAAATAAACGCGAATTACGGAAACTTAATAATTAACGCAAAACTGTGTTTTATTTACAGCAATTACAGATTTATTTTGCAGTTGTGCTTTGAAAGTTATCCAGATAGAACGGTGCAATATATATCGTTGTACAGTATATTTACAAAGTTAGGCCCGAAAAGGTCCGAGAAATACTGTTATATATTTTAAAATTTACGGCCCGAGCCTAGCCTGGACCCGAAATGATATATGCTTTGTAGGCCTGAACTCGTGCAGACCTATAGATATGTACCAACATAGCATTTGACTGATATGCTTGAGAAAAACCCAGCAAACTTCAGTCAGGGTGGCTGGCCTGACAAAGTGTTTACACTTTCTCGACTGTGTGTCCCACAGAGAACCAAACCCGGGACCTTAGTACATGTTAAGTACAATATATTTACTAAATTCAAATTTTATAAATTCTAACAATCTTTCGCATACTGTTTTCATTTGTAGTCACAGTAGGGGCATGGTGGTTCAGTGGTAGAGCGCTTACTTCTGGTGCATGTGGTTCCAGGTGATAACATCGTATCCGCAGGTCTTCTCGGGATATTCCCGCTTCCGCCCACAATCTCATTTCACCAATGTGTCCATCATAATTCATTTGCTTTAATCATCCGTCTCCCTTAGCCTATCCGACACAATTATGGAAGGTTAAACTGAAAGGTGTTTGTGATCATGGTAAATATTATCCGTACGTTTCGTGTTTTCCAATTCTGAATTGGGTTTACAGAAGAAATTGGTTGTAATATGTATACAATTTCCTCGTTATTGACGTTATTAAGGAGGTGGAATGTGGTAAACACAAGACCAGAATTACTATTAATCTTGTAAATCGTTGATCTGTTAGAGAGCAATACAGAAATAAAAGGTGAAGTGTGTATTAACGTAAGTGTCGGAGGAAGGTGGAAATGTGTTTTCGAAACTACACCACATTATTAGTGTCGAGAATCTAATATGAATTAAATTTTATGTTATATTTTCAAGTTGCGTTAGTCAACTGGTAGTATATATATATATTGAAATCAAATGTTTGAAATATCTTGTCATACAATATTTTTGGCTAGCATCAACAGGACGTCACACATAAAGTGAAACCTCTACTAACGGACACCTCTGTAAAGCGGACACCTCTCATAACGGATATATTTTGTAATCCCCAAACACTGTAATAGGAAAAAAAAAACATGTTGACAAACCTCTCTAGAGCGGACACTCTCTATTACGGACACGGACAGTCTTTTCTGTCTCTTATAGGTATTATTTACCTCCATATTACGGACACTTTCTCTAGAAACAAGTTGAAAAGTACAGAAAAATTACATTTTTAGAAATGCATACATGTATCACCAAGGAAGCATTGTAATAACATTTTTCCTCGTCAAGTGGCTGTTCAAAAACTCAGGTGAAGCGTCTTTGTTTAACAACACCCTCATATCCTTTGCTTGCATTCCACTCCCACCCAACCTGTTTTAGAATCAAAAGTTATTGACAGTTGCCTGCCATTTGGGATGACAAATCATTCCACTGTTCCGCTGGAACCAAGCAGAAGGCATGTTTGGTATTTTTTTTTGTTCGCGTATTCGCATATTGCCTTAGTGCCTCTATTTGTAGACGGAAATCTTTTTAAGTCATTCTGCATCGAATAAGCAATAAGGTGTAAGTTGTTGTGAGCTTTCGAAATGCCACGAGAAGCGCTAATGTTAAAATCGAATTGATTTAATTTTCGAAGTATACTGAGGTGTGCGAAGGATAGCTGAAAATTTTTGTATCGGTAAAACACAAGCACCTGATATAATATAAAACCAAGACAAGTTAATAAAGTTGTGGTGTGAAAATGACAATGAAAATAGTGTCTCATTGCTTTGAACAAAGTTGGTGTGCAAGTGAATGTTTTTGTAGAGTGCGGAATGAAAAAAATCCTGTGTTAGGGTCGATGCTAAAAGCTAAGAATTTGGAGGTAGCAACAGAAATGAATGTTTCAGATTTCAAGGTCTCGAACGAGTGGTTAGAGAAGTTTCGGATTAGACACACAATTTCTTTCAAAGCGATTTGTGGAGAATCCGCAGATGTCGACATGCCTACAGTCATAGAACGGTTTGATAAATTACCTTCAATAGTTTGTAATTACATATCACCTTATTTACTAATTCACGTAAGAAAATATCGAAACCTCTCTAAGAAGGACACCTCTCTATAGCGGACAATTTTTGATTTCCCACGGCTGTCCGCTTTAGAGAGCTTTCACTGTACCTAAAATAGCGAGAGCGGACAAAACGATGATAGAGAAATATATGTGTAAAATATATGGCATTCTGAATATTATAAGACGAGTTATGATTAATTTTGTTATTAGTTATGAGGATATTTTACTATTATAAAAAATGCTATAATACACATAATGCATCTCAAAAAAGTACATAAAAATGAAAATGAAATGAAATCTTTAAGTTTTACGTCCACGGTTATGCCGGTTAGGCTAAAGGAGACGGTGATGATGAGAGATGAATGAAATTTTGGAATGAAGAAAGTGGGAGGAAACGGGAGAACCCCGAGAAATCCCACGAGCACGGTGTTTGTCCACCACAAAGTCCACACGGCGCGAACTGGGATCGAATCAAGGACCCCAAGCACCGGAGGTGAACGCTCTACCACTGAGCCACCGCCCACCCGTAAAAAGTACATACATGAGTGTTGTATTTTACTGTGCAAAATAAGAATACGATGAATTACTGATAGAACACTCACATCTGGTGCAAAGGATTTTTGGTTGGTTTCGGTTACATATAAAATTGTTCTGGAGAATAGAGTGTCCGTGACTATATCGGAATTAGTTTACTTCCACAGTCAGTCTATTTTTGTTCAACCAATTCTGGCTCATTTAGCCCAAATGTATATACAACCATGAGATATCAGATTTCATGTTCCTCCTTTACTTTATTTTTGTTTTTAAATCAATGTCAAGGATAATATATATCGCACAAGTTCAACCGGACTAAACCAACATGGTTCAGAGTCGCCTTGCACTATACTTTGACCTGCTGTACTTGTTTGTAAAATATGGTGTGAAGAACTTTGGTTCTTAAGTTACACATAATTACATTTTTACACACACACGCACAAAAGAAATCATTGGGCATAATTAAAACGTAATGACGTATAAATAGCAATTAAATGCAAGTACTGAACAAATTCAACGCAAACAAGCAGGCTATCACTGAAGCTGGTAAGACCCTGTTTGTACTTGGTCGTCAAATACTTTTTTCTTGAAAAAAAAAAAAAAAAAAAATAAAAAAAAAAACCTTTCGACCAGTTGACGATTCAATTAATTTTGTCACTTCTGATGATAGCGTACGTTCAAAGATCCAAAAATTGAATTTTCGATTCCAAACAGTATGGCTTGTACGCAAAGAAACCACACATCATTTTATGATTCGCACATGCTTTCATTCAATACGTTACATTACTTACGTACTTGGAAGTATTTTGTTTCGGAAATTTATATGTATAGAAAAGAGTTGTAATTATCTCAACCAGTTTAGCATATGAGACATATTCTTTGTAAGTTCTATATGAAGTACATTACTGTGGAACACACAGGAAACAAATGACGTCGGAAGAACTAGCGGAACTGAGTCATATTTAATTTAGCCATTCAGATTATTTCATGAAAGTACAGAACTGCACGAGAACGACATAATATTGTAATATCGACTATTCATTACCAATTCTTGTGTCAGGGATCTCGAAGATTCCCTGAAGATCCCAGTTGACTTGTTGTATAGAAGTCAACTTTCAATTGCTTGTGAATATTATTCTTCACAATTCTATTGGAGGAGAATAATTACCTTCCACACGTATTAAAAGCATGTACAGTCTCTATGTCTATGATTACGTAAAACAAATATCAAATAAAGAATAATTATTACTATGACTATCAGTAATTTACTTATTATTATTTAGAAAGTTTTACTTAAATCAGGAATCACAACAACATTTGATTCCATCTATAAATACGGCTTGCTATACATACTCAAAGGTTCAGAAATTAAAGCATTCCCTCAAATAATGTTGTATGGCACATTTCAGTGAAACCGAGAAAAATAACGAAAACTGAAATAAGTTCTCATACACAGAAATGCTCCGTTCAAAGTTTCCGAGCGTACTTGGGCATATTTTCTACAATAGAGAAGTGATTATTTTAGGATATGTCAATCATGTTCTGTACAGCATGAGTCCACTTATAAAAGTTCAAAATATGTCATATAATGTTATTTTGCGAAATATTTCAATTCTTATTGAATCACTATAACATTAAACAATGTTAATAATCCATAGCGTATGTAATTTGGTGATTGCTTTAGCAACATTGATTGATTGAAATATTTGTTTAATGCTTCAGTATTTATCATAATTTAGTGGTCTAGGAGAGCGCCAGCGTAAGTGCATATAACGGAGAATTTGGCAGACTATTAACATCTCTTAACTCAGAAATCCCTATTATGAAAGCTTACGTCTTAGTTAGTTACTATTCTTATATATATATATATATATATATATATATATATATATATATATATATATATATATATATATATATATATATTGTGTATGTTTCTGCAGTATATCTGCAAATTTAAAAAAAAAATCATACAAAGAGGAATACTGTAGATTCAAAATGTAAAACTCAAAATATATATATATCCCAATTCCATATGACATTATTAATGCAGATTTTAAAACAATATATGTTAACTGGACATCTTTTGTTATTTAAAATAATAGCATATTCAGTTCCATTGACGTTAATAATGGAACAAAATATAATTTAAATTGGTCTAGAAAGAGCTTACCTGCTATTGTTTATGTGATGAAAGCTCTATATAAAACTCTCTCTCGCTATATATATATATATATATATATATATATATATATATATATATATATATATATATATATATATATATATATATATATATGTGTGTGTGTGTGTGTGTGTGTGTGTGTGTGCGTGTGTTATGTGCTGCTTTTAATGGTGAGATTCAAAATTTTAATGTCAAAATAACTTCCCATGCGCAACTTGAATTTATTCAGTGTTATCACGTTAAACTGACATATATATATATATATATATATATATATATATATATATATATATATATATATATATATATATATATATATATAATTAAAAGTTACATTGCTTTTATATACATTATCAATTTATTTACACTATGCTCGCTCCTGTCATTAATACCAAATATTCGTTTCCAATTCCCCAAACTATGATGTTGAGGCTGAATTGCTACAAAGAAGAAACAAAGTAATTTATAGTAGATAGTTCACTAAAATTATTTCATTCAACGTAACTCCATGTTTGAAATACGAAAGTTGATCTTTATATTGTAAATCCCGCACCCCTTAAAACGGAAATTAAAAAAAAAAAAACGCCGGATCATGTGTCTACTTATTTTTATTTATTTTATTTTTTTTTTTAAATGAAGATTTAATAATACATAGTTACATTTTCCTAACTTGACGGGTTCTGGAGATATTGCATGTTTTAGCATAATTAAACGTTCAGTCTTTCAACTCTTTTACAATATGTCCTTTAATCAAAGTATAAAATAAGAACTTAGATCGAGGTAGGTACTAAATATGATTCAAAATTATTTACAAACTCTTCAACCATTTCCCGGAATGTGAGAACAAACAACGTGTGAACTCCCTCGTAGCTATACGGTTAGCATACGCGCCTGTGACGTGGTGACACTGGTTCGATTCCCAACAAGAGATCATGTGGTTCCTTTGTTGAAGTACAATTGCAGTGTACTATATAATGGTGAGCAATGTTAACATTTTGAAGATGTTTTTCTTTTCGCATAACTTTTACAAGTTCAACAAACGGCAATTTCTGTATAACTTGAGGGTGCATCATTTAGGTTGGCAAATATTATCTAACAATAATTCAATGATAATTTTAACACAAATACGTAACCCCAAGGAAACTTGAGGGGTGGCTCCAATGTTTGAGCCCCTTCCCTTTGAGAGATGGGGATAGCCTTTGTTTTATTTTATTGGCACACCCGCCATATAAGTTCACTTTTTGTGTGTTACGAATAAAATCCAGTGACGATGCCAGTTTTCATTTATTAGGGAGGCAGGCAACCGGAGAGACAGAGGAACTTTGGAGGAGAGCTTTTTTTTTTTTTGTAGTCTTATATTACTTGATCTACATTATAATAGAACATGTTTGGAGAGGGTAGACGTATTCACCACGGAGGTGGTCGCCCCTCTTTGTCCCACTCCATCTTCGCCGGTGATGAAAACCCACGTACATGAGTCATGACTTATCAACAGGCTTCCTCTCTACGTCAGAAAGCTCTCCAAAGTTAGGGAACAAAGTACAGTAAATTTTCCTAATATTCCATGCCTAATATTTTAGCTTTTTTTCATATTTCTCACATCGAATATCCCACAGGACATTTTCTCAACTTTATAGTGAATAGTTTTCTAGAATAATGTACACAGTGGTATTTCGATATTTTAACCCCCTTCCCTTTGAATAAGATGGTATGCAAAAATAAACATTTGTCATATTACTTTGAGTATATAGAATGATTCTTTATAGGGTTTACAACTTCAATCAGTTGTAATTCCTTATTGAAACCACGTAGGACTTGGTTTATATGTCATTATACTGCAAAACACTTTAAGTTTGACTCATGTAGTGAGTAGTTACGGAGTTAACCATACGTGGCGCACCGGTCAGTCTTTGAAAATGGAGACTCTCACTAGTGAGGAAAGAGCTAAGTGCGTGTTTTGGTTTGAAGAAACGAAGTCAGTAACGAGTGTATAGCTTAAGTTTCGCACACAATACGGCAAGGAACCACCCAGCGGACAAACAGTATACAAATGACACCAGACATTTATTGAAACAGGTTGTTCTACGCGACGCACAAAGGCTCCATTGTACTCATCCGTGACTGACGATGTGGTGGAAGCAGTTAGGGAGAATTATGTCCGCAGTCCTCGAAAATCTACACGACGTGCATCACAAGAAACTGGTATCCCTCAGACCACTAATTGGCGTGTATTGTGTAGACGTTTGCCCACGAAGCTATACAGACTGTCCTTGATTCAAGGACTGAGTGAAGCGGACAAACATATCCGACATGAATTCTGTGTTACCATGTTGCATAGCATTAGTGGTGATAAGTCATACTCGAAAAATGTGGTATTCAGTGACAAATCAACTTTTCACCTTTCCGGCCGATTCAACACACAAAATTGTCGTGTTTTGGGGGACAGAAAAATCCACATGCGCACGTGGAGCTCGTTCGTAACAGCCCAAAAGTGAACATGTTTTGCGCTGTTTCCAGAGCCAAAGTGTATGGACCATTCTTCTTTCTTCAGAACAGATCACCAGCATCGCCTAGCTTGATATGCACCATAACTTCCTTTTTCCACAGTTAGATGAAGATGACCACGATGGCCGCTTATGGTGGCAACAAGATGGCACCCCGCCGCACTGCTTGATAGACGTAAGAAAATGTCTTGATCAACGTTTCCCAGATAAGTGAATAGGTGGTGGTGGACCAATTGCCTGGCCGCCACGATCTCCAGATTACACGCCACTTGACTTCTTTTTGTGGGGTTTGTGAAAGATGAGGTGTGCACCCCTCCCCTACCTGATAATGTTAATGAATTGAAACATCGCATCACACCAGCCATCGCGGATGTTACTCCCAAAATGCTGACTACTGTTTGGCAGGGGATCGACTTTCGTTGGGATGTGTCCAGGCTGGCCGCAGATGCACACATTGAGCCGTAATGGAATTATATAAATTTGGAAGCTCGAACCCACTCTTGGCGAACTTCTCTGTACGCCACTGCTTATTTATCTATTTTAACTACATCTAGATTATCCATCTTCACTTGTGAAAACAACTTTTACAATAAATAAAAAGCTAGAACTCGGAACCACGAGGTGTGAAGCAATACAAAAGCACATCATATGACTATTTAGCCGAACAGAGAATTCGCTCATGCGAACGATATCATATGATGAAACAGCAATAGCTGTCAGCTCAGTCGTTCCTATGCACTAAGTCAGTTCTTGTGGAAGATCCCATTACTTCCTTCAACCAGGCATGGCGTGACTCATTGGAACACCGAGACATGACCCGGTTCGCCCTCCGAAACATCCCATTGTAAATAAAGGCACAATTTAATAATAATAATAATAATAATAATAATAATAATAATTCCCATAGTTGCTATTGGTAAATAATTCGTGAAAGGTACAGTGCAATCTTTACACAAGGCGCTCTTGCGGAACCACACCAAAAATAAACGGTTTTATTGATTATTCTGTACACCACAGCTCTGTACAATAAATATATATAGTTACTGTTGATAAAGAGTCCGTGAAGGTATAGTGCGACGTTTAAGTAGAGCGCCCTACGAAACATCACATTATGGATAAGTGGTTTTAATTGTTCTTCCGTTTACTAGTTTTGTATAATAAATTCCGATCCGATTGAATGGTTTCCGCTTAGGTATCACCAAGGTTTCGGGAAAATTTGAAGCAATACCGCTACTCACTTTTTGTGTTATTTTACAAATAAATAAATAAATAAAACTGAAATCCGACAACTGCTCACTACACGTCTTGACTCATTGGCCGACTGCCAGCTACTGACGCTTTCTGCGGTTGGGGAAGAAATCACGCATGCGCATAAGTGTCCCCCTGCATCTACACTGAAGAAAGTAACGCGCCCATCATTGGTTAAACACTTTTTGAACACATCTCGTACGTATTCATGTTTGTATGGACAACCTTTTGGTAGACTTTCCACCAATCTTCTGCCTTCAATCATTGAAAGGAATGTTGAAACGTGAAACAGTTTAAGCATTCTGTCAGTCCGTGTGAAACGTAGGGTAATGCTGTATTTATTGCACTCTGTATAAACTATATGCACACAAACATTAATAGCTTCCTTATCATTTTCCTCTCAAACAAGACAAGTTTATATCACGTTAAAACAGAATATACGCAGACCGAGTCATTTTTTCGATTACGTTGATCTTACACACGACACTTTATGCCACTGCTGAAATATTGAAGGCAGTAAATACTTACAACCATTTACTTATCCCAAGTACGCGAACTTTTTTGTCGTAATAAACTTTCCATGACCAAACTTTATATAATAACTTTAAAACAATTTTAACACCGCAAATCTTTATTAGTCTTTCAAAAAAAAAAAAATGTATGGTACTCAACATCTTGCATTGATATTCACGAACTGTTATTTTAGAGAAATCATAAAACCGATACAATATAGTATGTCGCTGATAAATAATTTGAATACTATGGAATTTTTATTTCGCGTGCAAGATTGCCACTTCCGAAGTTGTTGAGAATTTTATTCCACCTTTGTTATTAAAGAAGGAAGAAAGAAAGAAGGGAAAAGTAAAGTACAAAGGAAATATAGACAATTTCCAAGCAGATGCATGAAGTTAGGAAACGAGGAATGCCTTGAACTTCGGGATTTGACATCGAAGGTTTTCGTGACTGGTGGTCTATGTGCGTGTCATCTAATGTTACTTGTAGATGCGATGAAAAAAAAAAATTCTGATAAACAGACCCGAACGTCTCCTGTATAACATTTTGCCTGTTAACTGTACATTCATTATCTCGATGCCTTTAAGTTTACTCCCTTTGCCATTAGACAAGTAATTATCGTCGAAAATGGAGTCCCAGAGGGGATTTCGTGTGCAGTTTCTGTCGGATAGTGGTTACCTTCCGCTGGTGCTGTTCTAACTTTCAAGAGGTGGAGGAGGGAGGGTTGGTGAAATGTTACTTTCAAAATATGAAGATAAAAAGCCGCGCCCTTTTACACACTTATTTTGCAACAAGTGAAGACTTTTGTTATGTTTATATAGATTTTTACTATAAACCTCATTAAAATCTCTTTGCAGTGCGAAAAGAATATATGTTCTTAAACAAAATCGCTAGTCATAAATCATTACTTTTATAATTGTGTTCTATGAAAATAAATAGCATGCGCATTTATACAAATTGTAATTTAAAGCAAATCCTACATTTATGATACTTTAAGGAATGATTCTATGCTACATCTAGTGAGTAAAAGCACATATTGTCATGCAAATTGCCTTACCAACATGTCGTATTAGGCGTCAAACATCACTTTCGCAACGAAAGAGCAAGTATCAGTGGCGAATCAAGCCCGGGGCCGGGGGTCTAGGCACCCTCAGTTTTCAGAGTGATGAAAATAATTTAAGGTATTATTTGTATATTTTTGAAAGTTTGTAGTAAACTCATAGTATGCCTATCATAGTCTGGGCTCTGGCAGACACCCCCCGGTTTTTATCTTTTAGATCCGCCACTGGCAAGTATATATGTATATACAATTGCAAATATATATTGAGCTGTTATAGGAGGCGCATGACAAAATAAAGGACCGGTATAACTCATATGTGTGCTCAAAGTTGAAATATGCTGCGGTAATTTCTAAAATTAAATGAAGTCTTTAGTTTTACGTCCCACGTTTATGCCGGTTAGGCTAAAGGAGACGGTGATGATGAGAGATGGTGAAATGGTGGAATGAAGAAAGTTGGAGGAAACGGAAGAACCCCGAGAAAACCCACGAGCACACGATGTTTGTCCACCACAAAGTACACGGCGCGAGCTGGGATCGAACCAGGGACCCCAAGGACCGGAGGTGAACGCTATACCACTGAGCCACCGCGCCCCCTGCAGTAATTTTGAATATATATTTGGGGGAGAGAGAGAGACAGAAAGGAGGAGGTTGGATAAATAGATGCGCATATATGTCCACTAGTCTATTGTGTGCCTTAGTGCGCGTGCACAAGGTTCCGGTTAAATCCCCAGGAGCAAAACAATGGAAGCACTACGGTGGTTAGGTCATTTGTACCTATAGCTTTTATATCTACTCTAGGCGTTATCTAACCTAATATTTGAATACAATAAATATTTAAAGAAAGCACTCGTACAATTCATGTGACTGTAAACTTCCTCTCTTTTGCATTATTTCTTGAAAAATTATAATAATAAAAAAAGAGATAAATCATTTGCACTCTGATTTCTTTTGGCGCTGTACATTTTCAAATCATTTTAAAGCTATATCCGTGTGTTAGCTACATATTCATTAAAGCATGTTATATCGCCCATGGTTCATATTGTGGAGCACAAATGGAAAAGAACAGAAGTGTATGCATGCGCTTACTAAATATTTCAATAGCAGTCATACATTATTGATGCATTGATTATTTTTATGCATAACTTTAAATTAATCATTTAAAGTAGTGATTCTCAAAGTGGGGTACGCGGACCCCTGGCGGTCCGTGGCACGTAGCCAGGGGGTCTGCGACGCCTACGAGTAAAATCTGAAATTTGTTATAATAAAATGGAACTCACAACTGTTATGCAAGAAGTATTTTTTTTCAGTTACTAAAAAGAAAGCAATTATAAATTATACTTACGTTTGTAAATTTAAATGTTTTCCTACTTTACTAAATTTCTGCCCTATGAGTATGAAGAGATGTCTAAAAAGACATTGCAACGTTTGGTGCCTTTCCCTACCACTCACTCACGTGAACAGACCGTGGAATTGGACTTAAGATTGATGGTGACAAAACTTATTCCGGATTTCAGTGCAATTATGGAAAAACATAAAGAATTTCATTCCTCATATTAGTGACCCCACATTTGAGAACATTGTTTGTCAAGCGGATTTCTTTCTTTAAAATAATAATAATAATAATAATAATAATAATAATAATAATAATAATAATAATAATAATAATAATAATAATTTTCAGTCTTGAAAGGCACTGTATTTTCAATTGAAATTTCGTTCATTAGGAAACATTCATGTATCTATATAATACATTACTTATTGCAATATTTTTCTTGATCTTTTTCTTGCCGTGTGGTAATACTGATCAGTATAGGTTTTAATACCATGTGAAATTTTAGATAGCATTGCAAGGGGGTCCGTGGATCACTTTCCGAATGAACAGCGGGTCCGCGGTCACTTTAAAAATGCACAAGGGATCTGCGTTATCGGAAAGTTTGAGAACCACTGATTTACAGAACAAACAATTTAACAATTAGCATCCACCTCTATTCAGTTCCAACCATGTTTCCCCATTTGTTATATTTCTAATAGGTATGCGTGTGTGTGAAATTTAGGGGCCGGCAACAAATTCCCCCACCTGCCCTCCGCTAAATGACGCATCTGTTCGTTACATCTTGCTTGAAGACTTCTAATAGTGACTTTGAGACTACCTATCCTACAAATGATTTTATACGGTGTATCTCTTATGTAATTGTTCATCTCATTTTGAATTGCTCATTCCTTATTATCTTCGTATATTGCCTATGTTCCTTCAGCCGTTGTTACTGCTCTTGACTTTACTAAAATTATATTTTTCTTCGTTTTTTTTTCTTTCATTTTGTTGAGTTTACTGAGAATGAGAAATACAGTATGACTTCACAGAGCATCACGCCCGAAATGGATGGTCTAACTCGTTGATTTTATTTGATTTATTGTTCATTGGTAAATATATACGTTCACGCTAAGTGTTAAAGGTTTTGCTTCATTTCTTTGTTCTATTCTTTTTTTTTTCTTACAAAAAATGCACTTAATTTCATTTCCAGTCACAAAGCACTTACTTCTAAAGCGAAAGGCTCATGTTTCGACTCACACTTATGTAAGTTTCTGGTCAAATATTATGCCTATGGGTTTTAGCAATTTTTTCGCATCTTTCTGCATCTTCCTCTATCACTTTTGTATTTCTCAGATTATTCCATCACTCTTTACTTACGTTTAAGATTTCTCCTTGTACTGTAGCTCATAGGGTATAACATATTGTAGCAATTATGTTTAATTTATTACTTCATATTGTCTAATCACTTCTGTGATTTTCTTTTTACTGAAATTATGTTTCGGACTCATATTTCAGCAGGACAATGCTCGGTCACGTGTGTCGTTGATTTTGACCGAATAACGACCGAATAATACTGCTGCTTCCTTGGCCGAAACGGTCGCCTGATATGTTGCTCAGCGAGCACATGAGATACGATGAGTTTATGAAATATAATGCAAATATCACTTTCAAAAATCTATTAAAGTGGGATCCGAATGACTCCATCGTTGTAATATGACGTCTTAGACGTCAACCATATTCCAATACTGGAACTCAGTCATAGGCAGTGATCATTGAGTTCATAAATATATCCGAAGCCATCCACCAAAGACAAATAACTAATGGTAGAATTGAAGTGAATAAGATATTAATCAATTGAGAAAATGGTCTTGTCACTAGCTGCACAATATTCACATATGTATACACCACTTTCTTAATTTAGCTATATGTACAGAAGTAGAGTAGGTAGATATCGAACAAGTTTTCAAGTTTTGTTGTAACGACTTCTGATGTATGCTTGTAGTTTCTCTAACCTACCGTAAAGTTTATAGTCATTAAATGTCGGCTAGGTTGGTGGTGTGACAATATAATTCAACTATCTTCGAAGCGAGGCAGTGTGGAAAACCGGCTTATACTGTTAGGATTTATATTGCAGGACTGTCTCTATTCTACCAATGACACCATATTAAGCCGGTTGTAGTTTGGAGCCAACCTTAAGGAGTCAAAACATTGACCAGAAACCAGGACAGCCGAACCTAGGTACAGTGCTGGGAGTATGAAACAAAACCTCATACCGTGTACTCATTCCAGCATGTGCTAGACAAAGGCCTCTCCAACGTTGTGATTGAAGCACACGGTGGATACATTCAGACATCTTTCCTGCATCCTCTTCTGCCTCCCTCTGCCACTACTTGGCTGTTCTTCATCTGGTAAATGTGCGGACGGCCTAATAGGAGCTCCTATTCACAATATCGATGTTACGAAAGGACATAAAACAAAGAAAAAGTTAACTTTCTAAATGTTAAATTAATATATTCAAGATAACATATCACTAGAGTCATTATATATTGTTATTATATTTTTTAAAAATGTGTATCTTTAAAAGAAAATTTATTAATGATTCATCTCGCGATATGTAAATAATTTAATATACAAAAAGCAAGTAATATTATCATGCCCTACTTGTGTTTATTTTATTAGCTTTGCTACCAAATATTTAATATCAAAACTCATAACTCTCAACTGCACTGTTCCTCGTATCTAATCGGACATTAATTATACTGTGCATGGACGATTCATTTTGAAAATTGGTTTTGAAAGAGTTTCCGCTCTGCTAAGTAGAGTCACTGAAAACCAGGAGAGATACAATAAGAAAAAAAAAAGTATTATGGATAGCGTATGCTTAACTACATGTTCACGTTTTGTATGTCCGTGTTCATTTAATTATATGCTTCTTAAACTTGTATAGGCTTTATTATCAATGAGTTACCATGCCAACAAAGGACGATGGAACACTGAATAGATATGGGGAGTTGTCTCCTAGCAATACTTATTTTAAAAGTGCGAAGTAACAGTGTTACTAGTATTATCTCTGCAATCGATGACTGGTCGAAATATGTTTGTTGGACGTTGACAACGAAGCGTAAAATTAAATGGGGGTACCAGGATGAACTTGTGCTATACATGTTTCGAGTTTGTGTCTAAATAAAAATCCATTCCTTGCTTTTGAGTATTCGGAATGAAATGCACGTTCTCCGTGTTAGTTCTCATTCAATAGCGGACCAGAAAGGAATTCAATGCGTGTAACAAAAATATATTCAGATAACGACTATGATTGTATATAGTCGATTATATATATATATATATATATATATATATATATATATATATATATATATATATATATATATATATATATATATACAAGCAGTCCGTATAACATAATTTGTCTTCATTGTTCTGTTCTGTCAAGATCGTATAGCCTTCATGATATATATTTTTGCCACTCTTATTTTATTCTTTTCTTTTTAAAACAAAAATGAGACCTATTTAGTGAGCTATTCGTAATACCATTGTTTAAATTCGAAATTGATCCTTGATTCTTATTTTGTATCTTACTTTTAGAGTTTAATGTACCATAGTTACGCTCGAGAGTAAGGGAGACAGTGATGAAGAGTTGCATGATAATACTAGAAGGAAGGAAGTGAGAGAGAACAGAATGACTCCAAGTAAACCAAGGGCCATGGTATTTGTTCACTACAAAACCCACCTGACAGGAAATAGGATCGAACGAGGGAACCCACAGACCAGAAGTGGGAGCTCTACCATTGAGCTCTTTTTTTCCTTTGACACTGTGACAATTAAGTTTTCCCGGGAAGGAACCTTCAATACAAGATGTATTGTGAATACGGAAACGTACTGTACATTAAGAATTAAAGGAAATACGACTCCGAGGAGGAATTTTCCCCTACCGGTCTACCCTCTCAAATCATCACTGCATACCAAGCAATGAATTCATTTTTTCTTCTTTTTTGTGACAGGTGAATAATGGCCACAGGTTTTACTCGTATTTTGTTACAGTACTATTAACCCACCTGATTGAAAACCTTATTAATAACGCTATTATAAGCACCAAATTTAAAAATTATTGTCATGTACAGTATACTGTAGAATACTTACGGACGAATAGACGGCATTCATAGCCTCTTTGAAATAAAGTATTAGAATTTGAAGGTAACAACTTTCCCAAATCTGTTAACAAAATGTGTTGGCAATCTAATATATTACTCCAAGAACATCTCTCCTGAATTCAATTATACAATAAGGTTCATATTTGCTGAAACAAAATAATTGGTGGTTCTTAAATGTTCTGCATGAAAGAACATAAATATTATAAGCTTCAAAGTCGGTAGCC
Organism: Thermobia domestica; assembly: GCF_964235325.1. Classification (NCBI taxonomy): domain Eukaryota; kingdom Metazoa; phylum Arthropoda; class Insecta; order Zygentoma; family Lepismatidae; genus Thermobia; species Thermobia domestica. Next base: position 79,917,192 of record NC_137459.1, read on the forward strand.
AAAGTGCTCACATAAGTTGTTCATTTAAAAATAAAGAAAATAAAAATATATTCCATTGAAAAAGCGGAATGAGAGTAGTTATAGTATGGAAGCAGAAATCCTCATTCTTTGCACGCGGAGACTTACATTTAATGAATACTATATTTATGGACAAGTGATTCAGAGATATGAACATATCATAATTACTATAATCTTATTTCTTTTCTTCCTTTCTTACTCAAGTACCAAAAAGCGCTGGAACACATGTATAGTTATATTTAAGGAAGAGTCTAAATAACAAACAACATATTAAGAGATCCCTCGTTGGCTATATTATTCCTCGTATTAGTGTGGACATAGTTTCAGTGTGTTTATCACTGCAAATAAATGAGATTTAAGGAAATGCATTTCGTGTCTTTGAATCAACCTTCACAAAGACATTTGTGATTTCAACATTGCTTTCTGAATGCTACCTACGAGCTTGTATTAAAACAAATGTCGTGCAGTTACATTTCCTGTTCAGCACATACATTTATTTGTGAACTTCAAAATTCAGAACCACATAATTGAGTTATTAAGTGAAATGGTTTGGTATTGAACCATAGATCAGAATGTATGACTTTAATTTCAGGATGCAGTTAGCTAAGGATATAAGTCAGTGGAGAGCTTTTGTGAACGCGGCATTGAACCTCCGGTTTCCATAGGCCATAGAGCTAGTTAGTTAGTTAGTTAGTTATATATCAGAAGAAGCATGTTTCGTGTGTGTCATTTTATTGAATTGAATCGGAAAGTTGAATCTTAATTCCCATTTTACTCGAAAGTTAGAATATGTGACACAGCGTTATATTTTCCGTTATATTTTCTCGAGCTGCTCAATTAAACCTTTGTCTTGTAAAGTGAAATTGAAGTTCCCAGTTTTACATCCTACGGTTATGCCAGGTAGGCTAGTGGAGACAGTGATGATGAGAAATTAATGCAATGGTTGAATGAAGAAAGTGGTAGGAAACGGGAAATACTCGAGAAAACTCATGCGCCTCTTTGCATTGTAGTTTCTTTTCAAATTTAGTTGGAGACTGCGCAATACTGTACGCATATATTTGTTTTGAAATAATGGTCAATTAGAGAAACATGTTTTCCTTTTAACACTGCATCTCATTGTTAAGTAACACTATTACAACAGCAGAAATAAAACAAAATACGCCCATATTTAATGCTATAATTTGAAACTGACAGAAATTGTTCTGTTTTCACTGAATTTAATCCTTCTTTTTTCTTTTCGAAACACGCGTCTTCTCAACACAACAATACGAACAACACTTTGCCGGCATAACCAAAACCTTGTATACATTTCGATGTTCATTAATGTGTGGTACATTTAGAAATGAAATACCCTGTATAATTCAATCATATATATATATATATATATATATATATATATATATATATATATATATATATATATATATATATGTGTGTGTGTGTGTTGTAAAGTACCCAAAATCCTCACATGTGTTTTGTAAATTTATTTTGTTTATTCTAAAACAAGGAAGCGATATTCAAACTGTTTAGGAAAATCAAAACAGATAACGTAGGCACCACACCACAATTATAGGAAGTTTTCCTATACGGAAATAGCGAAGTAAGGCATTTCATAAGGAGACATGAGCTAAGCTCTGCGCTACAACCAGGAAGTCTCTGAATCCCGGAAAGGGGTTGTGCTGGTTGAGTACGGAGAGTAGACTAGGGAGTTAGAATTAAGATCGCATAGTGAAAAGACATCGATTGGAGATTATCAAAGCTGAACTACCTGTGAGTATTACATCTATTTACGATGTTGGATAGTCATAACGGTTCAGTTTCCGTGCCATTATGATTTAGATAGTCAAAACCATTTCAAGCCCTGATAGCTTGTGGTGTGATGGTGAAAATATCCAAAAGAAATTGATTATTTCATTTCCTACCCTAAGAAGATTAGTTAAATTCATCCTTGAGCTGTCTAAATACACGGTGTTACAAATTTCAGATGAGCTACGTTCTGCTCCCCCCCCCCCAGTATAAAAAGTTTCCAAGATACTAAGTCATTCCGGTTAGAAATTTGTAGCACACGTTATATATATATATATATATATATATATATATATATATATATATAGTGATCAGATGAGAGTGCACTAAAATGAAACTGGTGCAATGTATTTTAACATGTTCACATATTCTGAAGCACTTATTATTATTAATAATAATAATAATAATAATAATAATAATAATAATAATAATAATAATAGTGGTAGTAGTAGTAGTAGTACACATAACATTTTATTTTCAGAAATTGAACAAGGCCAGCTGCAATAACAGACTATCTATGATGATGATGATGATGATGATGACGGTGTTGATTTCACAAACATTATATATGAAGTTTTTGATCATTTTCAACATACTCTGAAGCAATTAGTGATATTACCATATAAATCTAATTTACTTCAAGTACTCGAGAATGGGTACACTTTTAACTCAAAATATATTAATTTCAAAGCTTACTTTTCACCCTGGCTGTCTTGCGCAACAGTGACATTTTGTTTCCAATCCCCTACAGTGCATGGCGTGCCCCTGTGAAGTTCGTATGTAATTTCATCTTGCTTCCCAGACTACTGCATCACGCTAACTCTAATATCGTTAAACACAGAAGTAGAGTGGTCCCAGAGTTCACCCAGTTACTTAAAACTTGTTTCTCATGAAAGTTCATGCATATATTTGCTTGAATTTAAAAGTAAGAAGCTGCAGTTTGGTAACGAAGGAAAATCAACTTTTTTTTTCAAGTCCCTTATACTTCCCTCTTCGTTTCTTTTCTTTTTCCTTCTTTGAGAGTAAATAACAAAAATAATAATAAATATTTGAATGATAACATTGAAAGATGTAGATAGAAGGGATAATAATAAATATAACATTTTAGAAACTTCCTACAAATATATTTAATTTGTGTGACTTAGAAAGCGTTAAGAAAACACTAACACTCTGAAATGTCATACGTTGTTTTCTATAGACTTTCAAACTATACTATCCATAAGTGTTGGAAATCTCATAAAACGCCTTTATTCGTCCATATTTATGTCGACAAACATCAGAGCAAAATAGTACGACCTATTGAGATACGGTTTCTTGAAATCGATTGAGCTTCCCAAGAACAAATTCAATCTTCTCAATTAACTCTCTATTCAAACATAAAGTGGCTTAAATTAGTATTTTACTATTTCAACGTTTGTCACCTTAAAACAAAAACGGTACTAGATAGCGAGAAGCAGTTTCTTGTAAACGGTTTAGCATCTTAAGACAACGTACTATGTCTATCTCGAACACTCTACAAAAAGCGGGAGTAGTTCAAAACTAATATTATTTCCAGTTTATATACTGACTTCCACAGACAAAAAAAAAGTAAATAAATAAATAAAAACATGTAAGGAATATCGAGATGCGGTTTTCTGCATTCGAGCCATTTCTCTAAGAATAGTTTGCATATTCTTCACTACTCCTCTATTCAAACCGGAAGTAGTTCAAATAATTCATTTCCGGTTTCAGCATTTATCGCCATAGAACAAAATTGTATTAGATTAGGACAAACGGTTTTCTGGAGACAATGCAAGGTCTCAAGAGAACATACTGTCACAATGCACAGCACTCTACCATAGCCAGAAGTGGTTGAAGTTTACTACTGCTTTCGGTTCCAATACTGATTTGTATAGAGCAGAATCACTAAGAAACATGAAGATGTGGGTTTTGCAAGTGATTCAACTTCTCAAGAATAGCTTCCACCATTCAAACTGGAAGTGGTCCAAATTAACGATTTCCTGTTTCAACATTCGCCGTCATAGAACAAAAATGATAATAAATAGCGACAAGTGGCTTTCTGCAATTGATTCAGGATTTCTCTAGAAAGTACCATTAAAACTTGTAGCACTCTACCGAAATCGAAAATAATTTAAATTTGCTGCTACTTCAGGTTTGAATATTGGTTCCAGTAGAGCAAAAGCAGTAAGATATATCGAATAAAGTTCTTTTCAAAACGATTTAGCTTACCAAGAGTCTGTTATCTTTCCTTGATTAACCACATTCTATTTCACATATTCCTATTTCAACCTTTATCACCATATAACAAAAACAGTAAGGCATAACAAGTATTGTTTTTCGATATGGATTCAGCGTCCGAGAAACAGATCCTATGTTTGACCTAATTTATCTACTACAATGAGTAGTTATAGATGTACTACTTCAAGTTTGAATATTTAGTTTCCATAGTTTTGAAGTCTACTGTAATTTCACACCGTGAAACGAAACTCACTTGTTCTTTTCCTTTCAGGAATGTAATTTAGTTTGTCTTTCTAACTATCTATGTTAAATAAGATCGTAACATTCAACATATTACATAGAACAATTCAGGAACAACCGTGTCTGAGAAGCGCAATTACTGTGGTCCACAAGACGAGAAAGCCTTTAGCGGTAACCCTCGTATATATGTTACACTTTCATTTTTTTTTTTTTTTTTTTTTTTTTAAGATCCATTATAATGTATTCCCAATTTCCGGAATTTATGATTTTATGACTTGTGTTCTCAGTTCAAGTAACCTCTCAAATCGGCATTCAAATCCTTTTCCTACTGGCTTTGTTTAAATAATATCCTGCTAGTTACACTTTTAAAGCTTAATTTAAATTATAAAGATAACTCAGTAGATCCTGCAATGCCGATTTTTTAAAAGAAGATATTATATTAAGGATTGCGGGCACGGTATCTTATCCGTAGGGTAGACATCTAAATAGTGAGTGCGCACTCGCGTTTCCGGCTTGAAGGGTTATTGAACGTAATTGCATTTGTGTCGAAAATGAAGCTACAATAGTATCCATCATGTTTTCTCCTGCATAAGTATTTCAGAAATTAACATTTTATATTCAAATGGTTAAAATATTAAAATGAGGCATGCAATTCAGTAGTTTGACATTAAAATAAAAAAAAATCAATTATAATATGGAAAGAGTGTCTTCTACAACAACGTTTGTTGTGTAATGGCAAGATCTAATTAAGTAAATATTTCACTTGTCTCAAATTTTAGCAATGCCGTAAAACCCGAGAATATGAAGCACCATGCAATATAGGGAAAATGTGATATGCGTGTTATATTGTGAAAGACGGTGTTGTTTTACAGCCATACGACGTAGAGGTAAATGAGAATATGGAGTATAGCGTGTTACAAAATGTCAACAACTGGCCATGAGTTGGATGGGGTCATAACTTGCCTGACAACTGACTCGGCAGAAATGAAATGTGCCATCTTTTCTGCAAAGTTTTATGTGCACTGTATACAATAAGAACGAGCGACTGGGTTGCCCTGTGTTAGTGTCAAAAAGGTGCGGCTTTTACGACGTCACATTCCCTAGCAGCTATCAGTCTTTCTGTTCTTATAAACAAACTCATAAAAGTCAGAAGCAGGCAATTCGCTTTCAATGCTCTGTTCCTTCTTCCTGTCGACCATTCCATCAGGAACTTCTGTGTCCACTGGGGCAGATTGCGAGCATCGTTTAATCTTTTGGTTCACAATGAATAATAAAAAGTAGAAACCATTTCTTTGAGTGACCGAGAGCAAGAAACTGTGAAGTGGAAGAAGTTTAGACACTGTTAAAACAGCCACGGAGATTGTCAAAACCAACAATTTGAAGAAATAGCATTTGAGAATAATAAAAAAAGAACATAGTTGCTTTATTGTTTCTGTGCTCTTTTCCTTTGTCTTTCATGAGAAAGTGTTTCGTATTATTTGGCTATAAAACCATGAGAATCAGCCTTAGGACATCGTAAAAAGTTCCAGTATCATTTTGTTTACTATAGTTCCAGATGCTGTCATAACGTGATTGGCCATTATACATTACGCACGGTTGAAATATTACTAGAAATAAGTAAAGTTTTTTTTTTCTTTTTTAAGTGTAGTTTTAACACAATTTGGCTGTTTACTGTTCTAAGTAGCAATATCGAAGAGTTAAAAACAAAATGCTATTAGCGGTGTCACAGTTTTATTCTTTCAACTCAATGGAAAAAAAAATATAGTTCCAAGTCTTTTATTCTCCAAAAGTACGAAACTATTCTAATGTTATTTTGTTTTAAAGCAACAAAAAGCATTATTGCTAGATTTTGACACTTCGACATCAAATGTTTAAATGTTAAGAAAGCAAAACAAGGTAAAATGAACAAACTTAGTATCATTAAGACCTGAGATTAATTAAATGTCTTACCATTTCAGTTTTTCATAAATAATTAATTAGCATGAATTGATATTAAAAAAAATACTGATGATTATGACTAAACTCAATTTGGAGCAGTTATGTACCAGTTCTGCACGAATGTTTTGATTGGGATAAAGTGTAGAGAATGCTCAGTAAATACCATGTTCAAATAATTATCATTGTCATTACAAACTAATACAAAACATGTGTAATTTCAACTTGTGTTTTTAAACTTACTTTTGGTGTGTAAGACGTACGTCAGAAATTCTTGTGAATTGTAGTCTGATCTTGATATTAGTAATGGTGTACTTGGAAGCTGTAAGAATGGTACTGCGAAAATCAGATAATATTTAGAAGACTCATGGAAATGCGCATATTTTTAGATAGAATTAATTCGTTCCTCACCTTGGTACTTGACAAGCATTAGACTCTGTTCGTCGCTGTTCAATGAAACGTGAAATTATTTAGTAACATGCTGGAAGTTCAAAATGAGTGAATTATAGTGTGTTTTCTGTGGAAAAATAAGAGATAGATGGTTTCAGTAATTATTATGATATTCTACCGGAAGACTATTAATATACAGTACGTCCTAGTGAAATAACGGTTATATGCTTGTTAGTATCATATATATATAATTTAAACTGAAGTTTTGCATTTTTCAACATTATAATAGTCCCACATCGTCTTTCATGAAAGTGTGTTATATCTTTGATGTGTATCTATAATAGAGCCTGCCTCTTAAGATAAGGTTTCCTTTCATCAGTGACTGATTTCAATTCCTAATAGTAGAAAGAATAAAGCATCAAAAAGAAAAAAAATACACGTTAACATTTAATCAAAATTGGAGACATTTTAAAGGATGGGTGTTAATTGATCAACATTTTTCTTGGCCATATTCGTACCCAAAGAGCATATATATATATATATATATATATATATATATATATATATATATATATATATATATATATATATATATATATATATATATAATAAACATGAAGAATTGTGAACAATTGTTTCTTACTATACTGTGTATATTCTTAATCTTCTAAGTTGAGATGAATTTATCCCCTTTTTCCTCTTTTATTAGTAATTAATTTCAATCCTAAGAAACATGCTAATTTACTCAGTCTATAAAATTGATCGTTCCCGGTGTCTTATAATCGGCTAAAGTTTACGACAGTTTTCGTAACAGACAGGTACGCATATTGTTAGCATATGGAATAGTTGAGCATTACTCACGCTAATTTCAGTTATACACATAAAGCAAGGTTAACCGAGTCTACTATTCGACAATGCGATCCATTGTCCGTCCGTCCGTACTGCGTTTCTGCGTGTTCTCTTCATAAGTCAGGTCATAGGTTCGGTTTTGTATGTACAGAGCGTATTGGTATACAACCTTTCCCCTCATACAGTATCTATTCAGTCTATCAAAACAAAACTTGGTACACTCGTTTCTTATGCCCTATATTATTTTTCGAGATACATTTGGATTGTGTGCTTTTATATGGGGTTTTACAGAAGGCCAAAGTTGATGGGAATAAATTCTGGAGGGAACTTTCCCGACATTCTCCCAATTTTCCCCGTTTGTGTACGTTATGGGCTCCAATATATAGCATATCTTGAAAACATGTTTCATGTTGAAGAGAATGAGCTATAAGCCATGGCTTTCCAAAGAACAGTATTGATGCAATAGCTAATTTACTGCAAGTCTACGATTTTCTTTATACTAACAGGGTTAATGGACCCCAGAGACTTACTCCGTTGTCCATGGCACCTAGTTTTTGTGCATGAATATATTGTATCGTTGTTATGTTTATCGAATTGACTAGGTTTGATTCGGATATCCGGATAACATGTTCTTTTTCGTTCCCTGTAAATATCAAATAAAATACAAGTTAGCATCTTATCAAAATCGAAGACATTTTTTACAGGAAATATGTAGTGAAATATTCTCTTTTTAAGGATGAGTGTTAAAAGGTCAATCTTTCTCTTGAACATATTCATCTCGTTTCAAAGTTTTTAACTATTTTCCCAGGGTGCGGTCACAAACAACAGACAGAATCACTTTCAGTGCGAAGGAAAAATGAAAATAGAAAACGTCTCTTACCTCTTAAACGAAAATTTTGAAACACACTTGGTCACGTGCTTGCTTATTTGTAATGAAAATTTGTATGCCGATTTTTATCTCCCTATATTCGGAAATTTGTGATACTCTATTATGAGCAAAACATTTGAATCGCCTTTAACTCCCTTATAGTAACGTATTTAAACAAAAATATTCATTGCTCTCGAAATGAGAAGAGTTTTCTATCCAAATATCACGTTTCTAGGTATATTAACATGGTGTGAATTTTCACTCTTCCAGATAATATGAATATTACCTCCCTCACTTCACCTTTCTAATAGCAGAAATATCGAAAACGCTGGAATGCTATTTTTCCTTATTTTTATTTTTTTTTTTAAAAAAATATATATATATATCTGACGAATTTCACTGCTCCAATTTAAGAGAATCCTTACGCTAAACATTATCTGAAGAGAAAATTGAGAATCTTCATGATATAGAAATTATCCCCTCAACCTGTTTAGAAGCGGATTCACGGACGATACAATACGCATTTAATTATTATTATTATTATTAATTTAAGTTTATACACCGATTTTCACATCTCCAACTTAAGAGAATTCTCGCAATGAGCACTTTCTCAATAAAGTGGGTATTATAGTAATGATCATATTTCTCCCCTAAGGAGTGTTTTTTTTTTTTTTTTTTTTTTTTTTTAATATTGAAATACCGGCACCTCTCTTATTAATTGGACTTAAGAGTTTATATAGCGAAGTTCATGTCTCTAACTTAAGGAAGTTTCCACACGCGACACTTTGTGAATAAATAAATGGAAATTTCAGTATTTCTTCCACTCTTTGGGGGTGGAAAAATGGAATGCAATATTTCATTGTTACGTCCAACGATTATACCGGCTAGGCTAAAGGAGACGGTGATGATGAAAATGTATGTAATAGTGGAACGAAGAAAGTGGGAGGAAACGGAACAATACTGAGGAAACCCACGAATACGTTGTTTGTCCAACTCAAAGTCTACTTGACGCGAGTTGAGATTGAACAAGAAACCCCAAGGACCAATGGTGAACTCTCTACCACTGATCCACAGTGTCCCCCCTTAGGAGTGGCATTTTCAAATCTATTGAAATATGCATAATATTATTTTTAGTTATGAGTTCATAATCCGAATTTCACACCTATTTAAGCGAATTGTTATCGTATTGATCATTTTCTCAATAAAGAAACGGAATTTTGAATGCTACAGAATTGAATTCATTTTTTTTTCTCTTAAGAGAGAAATTTTAGAAAAGGCTGAAATGTTTTCCCTTATTTCTTTATGTGAATTCACATACCAAATTTCACATCTTCAGCTTCAGCGAATCGTCCCACTCGATACTTTCTCATTACAAAAATAAATAAATAACGTTTGGATGTTATAGAATTGACTGAAATTTTCCCTCTTAAGAACGTTTATTTATTTATTTATTTATTTTAAATAACTTTCAAACACGTGTTCCTCATTTTTAATTATGAGCTTATAAACTGGATCTTGCATCTCCAAATTTAGCGAATTCCTACATTTGGCACTTTGTGAATAAATAATGGGAAGTTTCAACATCAGAAAAAAATGTCTCCCTTTCCCTCTTTTGGAGTGAAATTTTCGAAACGAAATCTTTGAATTTTACGTTCCACGGTTATATCGTGTGGGATAAAGAAGACGATGTTGATGACAAATGTATACAACTGCAGAATGAAAAAAGTGAGAGGAAACGGGAAAACTCCAAGAAAATCTATGCGTATGGTGTTTATATATGGTGTATGGGATCGAACCAGGTACCCCACGCACCAGAGATGAACGGTCTACCATTAAGCCACTGCAGCCCCTGACAATTTTTGAAAACGCTGAGATACATATTATTTTATGTTTATTTAAGAGTTTATATATCGAATTTTACATCTCTAACTTAAGCGAATCCTAACATTCGACACATTGTGAATACGTATAGGGATGATTGAAGTTCTCATTTTTCCTTTAAGAGTAAAATTTCCAGAAAAGCTGTAATACATATTTTCTTATTTTTAATGATCGTAACTCTTATAATTGTTCTTAAGAAAATTCCGTAAATTTTCACATGACCAAGTTTCTCATAAATGTATGAAAACTATTCGTAGCAACAAGAACTTTCTTATGTATCTCTTCTCTACGTATCTTACTTGTTTTGTCTTTGCCTACTTTTATTTCGCTCATTCTTTTGTTTCTCTTTCTTTCCGTTTTTTTAAACCTATATTCCGAATTTCAGATCTTGAACTTAAGTGAATAGTCACATCGGCAATTTTTTATAAAACAAAGAAAAAAATAGGTATTTTAAAAAAAAGTCTCTCTTTTTCTCCTCTGAGGCGGAAATTTCCGAAACGATGAAGTATGTCTTCCCTTATTTTTAATGAATAGTCCATATGCCGAGCTGTGTGTCTTCTGTTTCAAAGATTCGTGTTATGCACTATTTTTGGCATATTTTTTTAACAATTCTTTACTTTCCTTTGAATTTGTATTTCCAAAAAATATATATATATATATATATATATATATATATATATATATATATATATATATATATATATTATCCCTTACCTTCGTAACAGAAGGAATATTTTCTCCTAATTTCACGTTAATATATGTAGTAGTATGGTCTGGGTGATGAGTCGTGAAGTTTTACTATTTTATAGAACAGTACACTGAGAAAAAATAATATATGACGTACGTAAAAATGTCACATTTTTAAGTTCTATATCTTTTGGAGTTAAAGTACAGCAAACGCATAACTGAATAAGTATATTTCATACGTACTTCCCGTATAAGTGTTCCGAATAAACGTACTTTCTGTACGAACGAAAGAACAGTATATGGGCGGCCAAGATTTCACATACAGTTGTACGTATGTAACACATAGCTGACGTGTGTAGCATACGCATACATATATAATATACGGAAGATTTATATGTCAGACATCCTGCAACGGCATGGTGTAATATATAAGCGGGGAAAATGACAGTAGGTATGTAGTATGTGGATAACATATACTCCGTACTGATTTCTGCAGTAAATATAAGGATTTCATATGTTTGTCCCCTGTCCGGATAACGGATTTTATTGAGTGTATAGAGCAAAATTGACATAAGATCCAAGTTCTCGGAAAATCATGTGTTTAACACTGATTAATATGACATGGCCAGTATGCTTGGCATTCTTATAATGGCTCTTAAGAAAATTCCGTGAATTTTCACATGACTAAGTTTCTCATAAATGTATGAAAACTATTCGGAGCAACAAGAGCTTCTTTGTGTCTCTTTCTCTACACATATTTCTAGTTTTCTCTTTACCTCCTTTTATTTCTCCCATTCCTTCTATCCCCTTTCTTTCTGTTTCTGAACACTAACAGAAGTTTCAAGTTTTCTCTTTCTAACCTGGATCGTCGCTCAAGGAAATTCTGTAGAGGATGATCCCGAGGGATGTTTTGGTATCGACCAAACATATCTCGGAATCCTGCAAGAACCATACTTTAAAAAAAAGTAGAAAACATATAGATGTTTTTATTTGTTTTCTGCTTATTTTGAAGCCGAAACAAACTAAAAGAAATAACAGATGAATGGAAGACATAAGAATCTGTCATGACATTCACACACTAGGCAAGAAAAATATGTTTTCTTTGCTTATAACATTCTTGCCTGGAATCTTGTATTGCTTCTTGGAGTAAAAATGTACATTTACACCATTCTAAAATGATGTATGACTTTTGATAGCGTAACGGTGCCGAAAAATGCAGATGCTACAGCCTCAGAGATAACCATAGAAGTACTACAAGTACCAAGTTTAAAGGGGGAAAAAAGAAAAGAAAAGCGCTGTCGTTTCACACCATTCTATCCCGAACTGCTGACATTTATGGCTGCGTAGTTGAAGCTGAGGTCACTGAAGTTTCTTTTGCGGCTGCTTTTATATTATGGGCGCATATGAATATATTAGCATTGTGTCGACTTCATGAAATATATTATGTAAACTTTTTCCGCTGTGTTCTTCATATTTCAAGGAGAGATTTAGAGGAAGGAAAAGTTGACAGAATCACAGTATTAAACTAAAATGGGTGTTACGTCATTTCCTTTATTTCGTCCTATAAGATAGACCTTTTCTCACGTAAAAAAAAAAAAAAATAGATTTGCTAAAAGTAATTTTACACTATTTATTATAAAATTACATATTTTGTATATTCTTAATAATTCAATGCATATATTTATTTTCTCAACTTGTTATAGTTAAGAACAATGTACATGAAGTTACTCTTTAGTTGGTAATAAATGCATTTCTTACAAATTGAAAATGCTTTCGTTCCATAACACTGTATTTACTAAATATGCTAAGGGACAGTGTTTATGGGAGTTCCCTTTAAATGTTACCAAATGAGAGAGCTGCGGCCGGCGTTGCCAAAGAACGAGATGCATTTGCAACTTGCTCACGCTGTAGTGCACCTGCTTATTCACGTCCATTTACCACACGACACCGTCACGTCACAGTCTTTGTTTCGTTCGCCAAACTCACACGCCGTCCTCTTTGTTCGACGTTTTAGTTAATTATACACTGTACATAGGGGAAAGTGGGGTAGAATGAGACAAGAGCTTTTCTTGATTATTTGTTGCATGAGGTTGGAAACGATGGGTGTACAGACATGTTGACCTCCCTCTGTCTCGTTAGTAGGCAAATGGTTGACGTGAAGGATACAGTGATTTTTAATTAAGCAAAGTAAATTTTTTGTATTTCTTTTCTGTCTGAAGAAATCAAAGTATATCAAGTAATTTGAGATTAATTTCAGAGCATGAGATGCTTTATTATTTTTCAATATTTATCACAATATTGTTAATAGTTAAACTTTTTTTCCTGGTTTCGAGGAAATACAATTGATATTGATACTATGCTATTGGGGTACAGTGAGACACTTCCTTCAAACAAAATCGAGGTGTGTCCAGGGAAGAAATTATTGGCTGAGAAAAGAAACAACAAGAAATAACGAAGGGGAAACGAGTACAAAACTAAAAGGGCGCCTTTTTGACTATGAAGTCGATCCAGATGTAGAGGAAGAATTGGTCGAATTGTCCTCATCAGATGAAGGAATTGAATTATTGCTCGAAATTGTGCCAAATGGTTTTAAAGACTACCATGGAAACATAATTGAGGATGATTATGTTCTGGTAAAATTTCACTGCAAAAAGGACACTTATTACATTTGGAAGGTTCTGAAACCGGATAATGCTAACAATGACTATATAGTTAGTTTACTGCAAAAAAGTGAGAAAATATACGGATTTTTTTTTTCAGTTGTTCAGGATATTGCAACTGTAAACGCAAATAATATCAAACTGTAGTTACCATAACCGCTAAAACATTGTAAAACTAAACGTCAAATGTCATACTTATATATCCATATACATATATATATATATATATATTTTATTTTCATCTTTTGAATAAGTGTTGAACTTCATAATAGAGAAAGAAATATTTAAGTATGTGTATGTCTCAATATAACCTAATAGTAGGGTACAGTGAGACAATGCATCATATTTTGTTTATGAGTACGTAAACCAGAGGTGATTAACATTAAACCAAAATAACCAATATTGTAAGATAGCCTAAACTAAACTCTCTGTTCCGCTTTTGTTTCATTTTAATATCTTATAGCATACAATAGTTATTACGTAGAGAAGAAAATGTGTCTGCACCCCACTTTCCCCAACTTGTAGTTTTAACTAAAGACACTAAATGCAAACTGCATAATAGATTATCTCTTTAAATACTTCATTGCAAAATGTGTTATGATTTCGCCATTCTGATATTTTATGCGTCGTATACGGAAACATTTCATTTCGGAGTAGCAATTGTGGTAAATCGATTTCTAAGATGATTCCTTAATGCATTGAAATATCATATAATTAAATTATTCGTAACATAAAAGTGATTCTCTTTTATTTTTAATTCCAATCATACGCTGAACAAAAAAATGAACATTAATTGTGTCTATTTAAAATGCAAAGCAGGAAAAATAAATTGCTATTTTTAGAGTAATTTGTTATTGGCGTCTCTATCTTTACGCATTTGAACTTTCAATAAGACTTGAGCTTAATTGTGTCTATGTAGATGGTGTACGCGCCTTTGGCGCGGGAGATCCGGATTCAAAACCGGTAGAAACTCATGTAGTTGGGACTTTACATTAAGCTGTAGATCCACGTCTCATATAGCTTCTATGCTGAAAGGAACCCTATTTTGAAATCAAATCTAAATTTTCGTAATACTTCCATTTATTTTTAACTTACGCAGTTTAAAATAGCAGTGAAATACAAATAAAATATTGAATAAAATTGACATAAAAGTTAATCTGATCTCCACAAATCCCAAGCTGTGAATAAGGTGGGATTTGGAGAAGTGTGAATCCTAAGGAATAAGGTTGTAAGTTGTCTTCTCCATTTACCAAATCTCCATAACTGCTTGGCGTTTTGTAAATGAGTACACATCTTCTCATTGAACTCTACTGTAGGTTCTAGAGAATTTTGAAAAATCCAACACATAAGAGGGTTCCAAAACAGTTAAACATGAAAAACAGATATTTTCCTTAGGCTTTAGACTGTGAGAGAGACTAAAGTTTGTGAAATTCATCACCGAAGAGTTAGAAATGATGTTCCACTTTTCATATTGTGTGCAATATCCGAAACCGTTTTGGCTAGATCATCTCAATTTTATACATATCTCATGAACTGTACTCTGTAAATAAGAGAGTATTTTGATAAATTGTAATTCAAAATTTGAGTAAGAAAGATTTGCAATTTCATTTTTTTTCTCGCATAATGCGAATTTGTTTGTCCTAGCAAATTCCATCAAATGAGGTGAGTATTCTTTATTGTATTTTATTTATTATGTTTGGGAGTGGGTGAAAGAATTATTCAATTATATTTAGACTCTGGGAAAGTATTATTATTATTATTATTATTATTATTATTATTATTATTATTATTATTATTAGTAGTAGTAGTAGTAGTAGTAGTAGTAGTAGAGTAGTAGTAGTAGTAGTAGTAATAGTGAATTTGCAAAAAAAAAAATTCCGAGGGCCAATGATTTCCACAGAATAGGAACAGTTTTTGAGTGCTAGAAATCAGTTTGGCTAAATTTCGATATGGAGAAGTCATTAAGGGGTTTTAGAAACTTGAAAAACTCCAGGAATACGAACATGCAAGAAATGTTGTGAATCCGACGTTTGTACACCATTTGAATAGTCTGTGTAATCTAACACTTTTCTAGTACAAAGAACGGGTACTTCTTGTAGTAGACCTGTACAATAAGAAATAAGTAGTAGACCTATACACATATACTATATGAGACATGCAGCCATAGGCTAATATGTAATCCAAACCACCGTCTAGGTTCAAATTCTAAAACGTGGTTGTAATGCTGCAAGAATCTTATAGCTGCCATTAAAAAAAAAATCTTGCAACCCTACAATATTTCTCCATGTAAACATATCTTGAAAGGGACATGGAACATTTTTTTTTTTTCATCTTGCAAGGAGTCAAACCATGTTCAACTTTCTGGGCCGGCTTGCTTGATACCTGCTATCACCCTCCCACTGACATAAATTAAAAAAAAAAAAGTTTCGCCGCTTCCGAAAAGACGAATTCTTTCGGACGGGAACGAAAAGCGCGCCAAATTAAACGTTTTCAATGAGGAGGTTCACTATTTGTCCACCGGAGTGCAGTGCTACATGGGTGAAGATATCTTTCTTGCTTTCAGAAAGTTTTAGTGTGTAAACAGTAAATAGAAATATGGGCTTGGGAGATTTTTTTAATGATAGCTACAAGATTCTTGCAGCATGACAACCTAGTTTTATGTTCTCCAACAGCGAACCGATCTCAGGACCTCTTATTGCCAAAGCCGCGAGCCAGCCACTAGATAAGCGAGGAGGTATCTCTCTATACTACTCAATAAACTATACTAATATATATATATATATATATATATATATATATATATATATATATATATATATATATATATATATATATATATATACCTAGGTATATTATGACAGATAGGTGCGTGGTTCTTAATCCAGTTATCTTGAAGGCGAGATTGTGTGATGGTGAATGGCCTCATATTGTGAGAATTAATCTTGTATGACCGTCTGTGACCCGACAACTGCTCAAAATTGGAGCCCCTTTCGTAGTATGGACCCCACTATAATAATAGTTTCTTCATAACCTCTGTGATGTACAAGACAGCAATAAATCAAAATAAATAAATAATTGTTTTTAATGTAAACGTATCAAATCTCAATATATCAAAACGTAATACCTCTACTAGCATTTCTAACGTTATTCTTTTTTCATGAAATACAATAAAGAACTTAAAAACTATAAATATAAATTACTGAACAAAGTAGCGTTTATTTTAAAATATTAACTCTGTAACAGTTTCGCCAATTAACTGAACATATTTGCTTCATTAGACACTGTAGAAACAAAAGAAGATGCATCTAAATATAACAGGATCCCAGAAACTGGTTCTAAAAGCATATTAGAATCGTGGTAGCTGAGTGGTAGAGCGTTCATTTCTAGTGCATTGGGTCCCTAGTTCGATTACAGCTTGCACCACTCGAGCTTTATGGCAGACAAACACCGTGTGTTTGGGATTTATCGGGGTTCTCCCGCTTCCTCCTACTTTCTTCATTCCGCAAGTTCAATCATTTCTCATCATCATCGTCTCCTATAATCTAGACAGTATAAACGTGGGACGTAAAACTTAAAGATTTCACTTCAGTTTTTGAATGCTGATTGGCTGGTCAGAACGGACTTAGCCAATCATAAAAATATTTGACAAAATTTAAACTAAACATCATAAATCAATTTCTCTCCCTGGTCTAGCAGAAAACTAAGCTACAAATTAAGTTTTTCCAATAACTTACCCCACTATTCGCCAATCTTCAGTCATGCATTACAATTCATAACACAGTTCTGCTCCTTTTCAATAAATCTGTCCTCCTTCCACTTTCTTATTAACGTCATTTGTTCCCTTTCTATCATTTCAATCTCACACCAATTAATATTACGTACCATGTCCCTCACGTGCTTAAAAATGGCATTTATTTCCCTCTTTCTAAGATTTCGTCCTTTTTATGTTGTTTAACCGTTCTTTTAGTTTTCTTTCGTTTCTCTGATATAAAAATACCACCGTATGTAATTCCCTTTTGTTTTTATAGTGTCTGATGAAGCCAATATGTCGAGTTAGTTGGCGAAACTGTTACGCAATTATTATTTTAAAATAAACGTTGCGTTGCTCAGTATTTGTGTTTCTAGTTTAAGTTATAAAGAAGTATATCTCGTACGTTCAATTAGCGTAAGAATCAATACATGACATTTTATCCACAACACTAAATATCCTTGCTTCCAAGTCAACAAGATTTGTAAAACAGCAAATATTAGACACGACATATCAGACATACATTCCAAATTCTAGTGGTCAGTTTAATGAAAATTCTGAAGATTCTTTCCATTCCAAAGAAGAGAGTAATAGCCAGGCCGTCTTTACTCACTGATGGGCTGGAAAATTTAGGATGTTAGTTATGAGAATTCATTTCTTCTCTGACAGCAATCATCTCGCTAACTCGAGACAAACTGTGAGAAAAAAAAGAAACGAATGAACGATGGAGATAGTATAAGGGAGAAGGAGAAACATCTCTCCCAAGTCAGAAGTTCTTCGAAGAATCTAAACTTTTGGTTCGAAACTTCAATCCTTATGCTTCACTAACTTAAACGCTCAACTGAAGAAACCTCAATATGAAACTTCTCAAAGTTTGTCTGCAACATCTCGCAATAATTACCAGTCTTGTTCCTCAATATTGCTTTTTAATTTTTCTTTCATTTTTACTATGATGAGTAATAGTAATTACTGTGACAATAAACATTTTTAATACGAGGAAAGTAGTAAACATTATGTTTTCCCATGTTTATGTTACTAAAATGTATAAAAAGGATAATCATGAATGTTGTTTTGTATGCTTGCGAAACATAGTCGTTTACTCTGAGGGAAAAACGTAGACTGAAAATATTTGAGAACAAGATCCTGAGACGAATATTCGGACCCAAGAGGAACGGAAATGGCAGAAACTTCATAACGAGGAACTACATAATTTATACGGTCTAGCAAACATTGTCAGGATCATCAAATCTAGGAGGTTCAGGTGGGCAGGTCATGTAACCAGAAATAAAGGAAGTAAGAATGCTTTCAAAGTATTAACTGAAAGATCAATCGGAAAACGACCACTAGGAAGCCCAGGCGCAGATGGAAGGATGATATTAAGAAAGATTGCGTAGGAAAACAAAGTAGAAACTGGATCCAGATAGCTAAGAATAGAAGCCAGTGGAAAGCTTTTGTGAACGCGGCATTGAACCTTCGGGTTCCATAGGCCACGGAGTTAGTTACATTTATGTTACTGCCAGAAAGGTAAGAAGCGGGGAACATAGATTGTGTTTCCCTTTCCATTACTTACTTTCTACCAAAACATCCTCCGCATTCAAGAGCATTTAAGTTATATCGTGTGTGTAATTACGGAGTGATATTTGAAGAATAATCATAACTTAAATATACGTGCATATTTGTGTAACAGAAGCTATGTATTCCAAATTTAATCCTTTACATAAATACTACTCTCTCATGTAAAACAATCATTTATACACATTGCACACCTTTATAACTACACTGAATGTGTATATTAAATACTGTAGTGTGTGAGTAATCAAATCTAATAGGTTTTAACGTATATATAAAACGACATTTCTAGTCTCACTATCCTCGATTATAACTTTTAGGCTAAAGAAGAGACTGATTAATGAGACTGAATTACTATGAAAAAATAGCGCAATGAAAATGTGGAAGAAAACGAGAAAGCCTTCAGCCGCAAACTTACGACAAACTTATATGTGATGAAATTGCACCATCCTAAGACAATTTGAATTAATCATTGCAGAAAGAACCCGAGTCGCAATTTTCCCCCTGCAATTTGATTTATGGACTTCACCGATTATTTAGAGGTATACGCATTTTTTGGATGCAAGTGTTGTAAATGCAACATTGAACTATGGGCAGAGCATATAAAATATCTGTAATTTTGAATGTAATGGATGACTTCTATTAAACCATATAGAGGAAAACAGGGGATTATGGAATACCATTTACATATGTGAAAATAACTGTCGAAGGATACATGCTAAATACATAGTTAGTATATAGGTTTGATGGATATTTAATGAGGACTATAATATGACAACTAGAAGTCCTTAGCAGGTATAGGAACAACATAAAAGTAAGCATACTAAATGTAGAAAATGTAGGGGGTATGGAATATGGAATAGTAGCGAAGTACATTAAAAATGTATGTATTTCTAGGGAAAAAATACATACACGTTGCACAGCTTATCGCAACTCACAAACTCTTCACGTTGTCATTTGCAGAAATCGCATATATAGATGTTCTTGTCGAACCCAGAACACACTTCATGAGCCCACATTGTGCAAATTACACACTTAATCCACACTTCCTCACGAGCATTGTCCGAGAACATGCTGTCACAAAAGATGCACGTAATATCTCCATTTTCTGGTTGGATGCACGGAGCCACAATCTCTCCATCACTGGAATCTTGAAGATGCAGTTCACTTGATTCACTACTATAGTCAGTAGATGAAGATGGTTTCATTAACTCTTGCACCTTCTTCGGAGAGGCACGCTTTTTAGAAAGACATTTAGCATCACGCCTGGATTCTCGTCTCTCACGTGAACGTGCTACGCGTTCTTTGTACGGGAAAGAAATTAGAATATGTGCTGATACCCTTGGACGTCCGCGTGTAGATAGCTTGTTTCTGCGATGGTGGCCGTGAAATGTCATAGGGAGTGGTAGATGAGCTTGTCGATGGTCCTGAAACTAGGAGAGAAAAGCTTTCAGCAATGTGATACATTGTTGAGAGAATTGCTCATGAGCAGTATTGGCGAACAAAAGAATCCAATCTAGTCTACCGCTTCTTATAGGCTTGTCTATAATCTATCCTATTCATCCAGAAATATGTAGACTAGCTACCTACTATAGATTTCACATTTTTGTTGAAATCTAAGTGAAACTGTGTACCGATTTCACCCATGGCAATCGCCACAGTTTTGTGATGCAAGAAGTTTTGGGGCATGAAGGAAAACAACGTCTACTAACAATTTACAGCAGTAGGTTTCTATAAAATGGTTGAAGGCGATCTACGACTAGGCTACTATAGACCGTATTATAATTAGTCTTTCTAAATTAGACCTAGACTACTCTACTTAATCTACTAACCTGGTATCGGTTCTGCCTCATCAGGTTCGTTGTCCTTGTGCTCTGAAGAATATTGCATAGGAGACTTTCGTCCAACGGACGTGGATGTGACTTCACGATCTGCAGAAATGAAATCAGTGGAACCTCTTTTCGTTTGAGCGTAAATTCTAATACTCATTGCACTGATTTGGCTATAATAAATCTATTCATATACACTATTAGATTATTCATCATGTTATTTTCTTCACAATACTTACTGGACTCATAAACCTATACTGGAGGTCTATCATTACGCTGATCGTTTCCATACATCTGGGAGGGAGTTGTGAAATACCAATGATAGAAGTATTCCATAATCCCTTCCCATAGCCATTTTATAAAATACTCACACCTCAAATAAATAGTGCATGCAACGTGACATTTCGTTCTCTTCCCTAGAAAGTTAACATAAGGCGCACACAATGCTGCAGAGTTGGGCATTTAATTTGCAAAATCATTCTACGAAATGAATAACGAAAACTTACCTGCAAAAGTTCTTCGGAGGCGCAAATTAAAAAAAAAAAAAGAAAAAAAGAAGACGAACTGTAGCAATTCATCCACCAGTAACAACTAGCGCAATACTGCCACGTTATAAACCTTCTTCTAGAACCTAATTACGCTTATCCCCGCGAGAGTACAGTTCACAACAGAAGCAATAAGCCATGATTTCATAACCCCACCCCTATTCCATAAGCCCTTGTTTTCCTCTATATCAAACCTACTCAAAATGGACAATGGTTCTTTCTGCAATCATCGATTTATTTAATAAGTGACACGCGGGAATCTAAATAAGATATGATTCTATTTAAAAACAAACATAAAAATCGAAAACTAATTAGCTATTTTCAAGATTTTTCTTCTGCACTAAATGCAAATAAAATTAATACATTGACCCTAAGTTTTAATATAGTTGTATTTTGATGGGTTGTTTTACTTAAATATATGCATTGCAATTAATTCTACATAACTCCATGCTTGTCTTCTTTGTTTGCTTGCTTGTTTGTTTGTTTGTTTTTTTTGTTTTGAAAAGAGATAAGCTCCATCTGTGGCATAATTACGAAACATAAGAAATCAGCTATTTTATGTATACATACTACCTTAACATAAAATTAAATTGTATCCATTGCTACGTGCCGGTGGGCAGAAGGAACAAGTGCTGATGTTGGAGTTGGTATTTAATGGAGCCCAGTTTGGCAACATATAAATCTACAATCTCAAGTGGGAGGTACCCAGTAAGTCATCGATGACATCATATTACAGTTGATAGCATTCATCACAGAATGACGAGAGTAGAATTTATGTATGTTTTTTTTTTTATTATTTATTTATTGATTTTGCGAGTCTGTGGCCGTTGTTGGTTTCATGGGCAAAATTTTGGTTGTAGAAGATGTCAAATATTTTATATAGGATTAATGTCGAGGTCGCGCCAAGTTTGAACTACATCATGTCTCCACCAGCGGTTTGCGACTTTGTCCTCTTCATCCATGCATTGCGTGGCTCAAAGTATTAATACGTGCATGCGTCAATCAATATGCTCCCTCAGCTTTGCCACGCATCAATGAAATTACGGCAGGCGTCCGTCACTTTTCCAAATGTCAAGTAGCGTTGCAAGTGACCTTGACGCACACGCTTGCTCACTGTGCGGCCGACCAGTTTGAATGCATGAAGAACTGGTTCCCAACAAACTTCAGTGGAGCAAGAATGACACGAACATTTGCTTCTACCTGTTTGCTCCCTCGATGTGAGGCCTGCCAACTACTGCATAACTGTATATTATTATTATTATTATTATTATTATTATTATTATTATTATTATTAATAATAATAATAATAATAATAATAATAATAATAATAATAATAATAATAATAATAATAATATTAATAAACCTGACATCTCTTGTTGAGAAACCTCTCTCTCCATTCCGAAACACATCCTTGTTGTGATGCCCAAATACATAAATCAAATTCAAATTTATGAATTGTAACACTAGAAATAGTTTACTCAAGAATATATTACTATATTTTATTTTTATAACATTTTGTATTTCTTTATTATTTTCAGAGTTGTTCGTTATCGTTGTGACTCGCATGAACAAGTGATGAGGTTCAAACGGTAATCGGGTTCGCATCGAAGATGGGAAGAAAAAGTCTTAATCTAAAGAAAATTGTCCTGGTGTTCGTACTTGTATTCATCTCTGAAGGTAAGTGCGTTCTAACAATAAGTGTGTTTATACTAGTTTGTGTGAAGCACTGCATGTATTGCTATTCAAGTATGTAAATTAACACTATTGTCTTTTGAATAATATGTTATGGTTTTCATCCAGGTTCGTAAGTATTTTAACGAATTTTGGCATTGTTATATAGGGTGTTTCAAAACAACACCGACAACGTTTTGGAGATGATTCCTGACACCAAGATAAGAAAAAAAAGTATAGACCAAACTGGGTGCACAAATGCTTCCTTTCGGAGTTATAGGCTGCCAAAAACACGAAAGAAATGCACTTTAAATGTCCATAGCTACACAACTATGGACTACCGCAGTCGGGTATGTGCCCTATCCAAATATCCAAGTTTCAGAATCATGCAGTATTTCCGCAACATTTTGTATAGAGATAGTTGGTGAGTACTTCAGATTATATGCCCGTAGCCAAACTCCCTCTTTAAAAATTGTTACGTGATTACCTTAGGACTCTGAAACTTGTATTTTTGGATAGCACATTTATCCTAAGTGAAGTCTTGACCCGACTACGGTAGGTTCCATAGTATTGAAGCTGTGGATCTTTGAAGTTCATTTTTTCATGATTTTGGCAGCCTATAACTCCGAAAGGAAGCATTTGTGCACCCAGGTTGGTCTATACTTTTTGTCTTATCTTAGTGCCAGGAATCAACTCCCAAAGGTTGCCGGTGTTGTTTTGAAATACCCTGTATATCTAGAAATGTTATTGTGAACAACATTATATGCCTTGGTAATACAAAAAAAATGGAAAATCAGTTGTTCAGTCAGTGGTTATATACACACACTAGAGTGACCCAGCTTGTGACAAT
The DNA here is from genome assembly GCF_964235325.1 of Thermobia domestica. Lineage (NCBI taxonomy): Eukaryota > Metazoa > Arthropoda > Insecta > Zygentoma > Lepismatidae > Thermobia > Thermobia domestica. The sequence continues at coordinate 79,940,976 of NC_137459.1, forward strand.
AATTAAATTGGTCGTCTTCTCGTAGCTAGTTTATCTATATACATTGTTATCTAAAAATAATTGCTTCGAAAGTAAACCGTATGAAGCGACACGCAATATTAAAATTTGTCGGAAAGAAGAAAGGAAGGTTGTAAAATCTTGTGAACGTTAAAAGGTTATTCAACAAACCTCCAACCTATATTCTAGTTCTACCGTATACAAACACGTTCCAACGTATCATTGGTCATATGCTCCACTGCATTAGATATGTATTGCTTTAAATCTTCCACATCCTATGGGCGCTCGATTCTTTAATATTGTAAGAAAAATGTGACTGTACTGTTATGAATGACGGACTCTGTTCGTGTAGTGCCACCACACAATGCGCACGCTCTACTTTCGTGATTGCCGTTTGCGTTCTTAATTGTTTTCACAACAACCAACGCCTCTAATGGCTTTGACGTATATTCAATTTTCGACAGAATATACTTTACTTGTTTGAAAGATATCAAAACAAAAGAAAACAACGAAATTGTATTAATTTACACCACAATTAAATTTTTATTTATTTATTTATTGTATGTTTCACCTAGTTGAAAAAAATAAATACTTAAAAAAAGAAATATTTTTAAATCATATGTTGGTCTAGACCAGTTTATTTCAACCTTGTTTACATGGCATCCCCTTCATAAACCTTGCATATTTCACGCACCCCCTCCAAAGCCCTTTTTGCTCGTTAGTCATACGTGGTCTTTAGCTGATTCTATTTGCAGCTTCAGGCACAGCTTTGAATTCTCAAATCTTCAATAATAATAATAATAATAATAATAATAATAATAATAATAATAATAATAATAATAATAATAATAATAATAATAATAATAATAATAATAATAATAATAATATAATTTATTTTCGCCAGTTTATATTTCTTTCCAGCAAATATACTTCTTCATGCCACTAAAGTGTATTATTATTATTATTATTATTATTATTATTATTATTATTATTATTATTATTATTATTATTACTATTATTATTAAATTTGGTCTTTTATGAAACCACAGTTCCTATTCAATAGTTTTTTTTCTTGCGTTTGTAGGATATTTAATTTAATGCTTCTATGTTACAACATTTATTAATATTTGCAAATTAAATAGCCATAATAAAAATATAATTTAGTATACATTCTTGGCTGCTTGCAAATCAGTTATGAATTGTTTAAATATCTTTTATATGTTTATTATTTTTGAACTTTCAAATACAGACGAACGAAGAGTTGCGAGTAATGTTGAAAAAGAGCAATGCAGTATTTAGTATTTATTTTCGTCACTGTTGGTAAAATCCTGCATTACTTAGCTTGGAGCTGTGATTAGTGATCGGTTGATAAAATATTCTTTCTTTCTTGTTTCAACAATGTCGTTATTGCTTCTGAATAGTAAATATAACGCAGATTGTCTACATCCGCGGTATTGAAACCATTCGTAAGCTATTGTTCGTTTCATTAATCCTTCAGACGGTGTTCTGATTCTAGGAATTTATTTTGTAGTGTTATGAATATTGTATTCACTTCGCAATTTCTCGTTTGTGTCAGTGTGTGTGTGTGAAGTGACAGCTTCCAGTTCAAAGAGAAGATTGTGTAGTGAAATTTCCATCATGTATGGTTTCACATTCTTTGTAGAAGATGTTATTCAATTAGCACAGAGGGGCCGCGGTGGCTCAGTGGTAGAGCGTTTTCTCTGGTGCTTGGGGTCCCGGGTTCGATCCCAGCCCCCGCCAAGTGAACCTTGTGGTGGACAAACACCGTGTGCGTGGGTTTTCTCGGGGTTCTCCTGTTTCCTCCTACTTTATTCATTCCACCATTTCATTCATTACTCATCATCACCGTCTCCTTTAGCCTAACCGGCATAACCGTGGGACGTAAAACTCAAAGATTTCATTTAATTTCAATTAGCACAGCGTGTTGCGTGCCATGCTATCCTTAGCAATAGTGCTCTCCAGCCCGTCCGATTGGAACGACAATTGTTAACACTAAATCCAGTTCTCAAAGACAAATATAAAGATTATTACTATTATTGAATTTGCTGAAACGTAAGAAGTTGGACTCCTCTGGAAACTTTCAAGACCAAAATGAGAAGGTGATGGAAGCATCACATGAACTTTCTTTTCTAATAACCAAAGATAAAAATATCATAGTATTGGTGAGACTCTTATGAAACCTGGCACGCTTAAGGCAACCTAATTGTATTTGGTGAAGAAAACCATAAAACAAGAATTTTAGAAATTATCACAAAATGGATCAAAAGATTGCGATCTTGGCCAATAATTAGTTTGGGTTTGGTCACACTATATGTAGTTCTCCAGATATAAGGCCTACAAGAATTTTTTTTTTTGGGGGGGGCTGCGATGGAATTGCGCACACTTTTTCCGGTTTTATCAGTTTTATCTGATAAGCCGTCGACACGCTGTCATAATGTACACACAAAAATATTAAGCAATGTTGTGAGGTGGAATATATTTTCTCTTTTGTCATGTTTGTATGTGTCTGACTTGATTGACAAGTCTAATTTAGAAAATACACAGGAATTAACACATAAGTACATAAAGAAGTGCAGAGAAGTTATGTACTGTATTCGGAAACAAACAAACAAAAAAAAAAAAAAGATCACATCAGTTCGTCCGAGAAATATTACAGAGGCTGTTGAGCAAACGGTTGAAAAGAAGATGAGTTCAGTCATGATTGAGAAAAAAGCTTCTATTTGAAATGAAGAAGCTAAGATTATCATCCTTGGCTAGTAGTAGGAAGTATGCCTACTATATTATTATTATTATTATTATTATTATTATTATTATTATTATTATTATTATTATTATTATTATTAATAATAATAATAATAATAATAATAATAATAATAATAATAATAATAATATTAATAATAATAATAATAATAATAATAATAATAATAATAATAATAATAATAATAATAATAATAACATTGGGAATGTCATTATAATTGTTTGCTTTGTTTTATTTAGATTTCCATCTAGAATATGGGCTGAAGAACCCTCAATAGCTCCTCGAACAACAAATGGGGCAGGAGAATTTCATAAACATTACGATAAATAATTCTATTCACCAGTTCCATATATTTATCAAGGGATTTCATCTTTGTTGAAGATACAATCAGAAATAAAATTGAAATTAAGATCAATGACGAAAGAATATACCAACACACAAAGAAAGAAGGATTTGAGAAGATATAACTTCATATTGAAGCAGTATGAGATGCTTAAATGTTATATATATTCAGAGGATGAGACAAAGAGAATTAAATTCCTAACAATTGTTGGCTTAAAATCCCAACCATGAAAATTTTAACATATGGATTGTAAATATGAAAACTTGGTTTTGGAGATACCTTCACTTGTATTTACTGATTAAATTATATTTAATTGAGCCTCAATGTAATTTGCAACTTATTTCTAATTTCTGTTTCTATCATAGTCTGAAGGAAAACTTTGTTTGCACATAGATTTTAAAGTTATCCTTGTGGGAAGGTCGGACAGAAATATATGTTCAAAAATGCCAACAGATATGTGTGCGCAATTTGGGATCTGGAGTGTGCGCAATACAGTTGCTCCCAATTTTCGATTGAAAGATATTTTATCTTTGGTCCGAAAAAAAAATATATGACCAAATAATTGAACCGTAGATTTAATAGCGTTGGATTTTAAAAAAAAAGTCACGTAGTTGAAAATGAAAAAAAAAATGACCTGCAATGTGATTATCCCACGGGCATATTTTTGTTTGTCATTTAATAGTGTACTGTCGGTTCGTAAGTGAAAAGAGGTTAATGGTAGAATCGTTATTTTCAAAAGTTTGGAGACATCATCCAAAGGTTCTGATAATGTTTCTGCTTTTTATGATGTGTTTTGGGACAAATTTGTATGAATATATACTTATAGACCTCCAGCAATGTTAGGTTCACAGTCTGGATTTATAAAGTTGGTAAAGGACATAAATCCTACAAATATTGTTTCTTACATTATTTAATTCACAAGCAAGTCTTAACTGAAAAAAAAAAAAGAAAAAACTTTAACAAGACACCCAAAGGAGGCATTTTCATTGGCCATTAAGGTTGATAATTTTGTAAAATCAAGTGCTCTCAATACCTGTTTTTCAAAGGCTTTGTGTGACAACCCCAGTGCTGGACATAAATCTTTACTTTATCATTCCGAAGTTCGTTTTTTGATGAAATGTAATATGTTAGTCAGGCTGTATGAGCTTATGCCAGGTGTGGAAACGTTTCTCCTAAGTGTAGGAAAAAGATTAATTTTATACTTTTCTTGCTGGTGACATGTTTGTGTTTTCTCTTTCATATTTTACTAACTTTTTCGAAATATTAAATAATCTCAAATTCCAAGGTAAAATCACAAATATATTAACATACTAGCAGCGTTCACCCCGCTTCGCTGCGGTCACCCCGGAACGCAATAAACTTTGTTACTTAGATAATTTTTACTTTTTCGCTTTCAAGTGATTTATAGCGCCTGTCAGTTATGTTAACCCGCCGAGTCACAGGGTCATGCGGGTTGCATATAAATACGTTTATTTTTATACCTATGATGAACTAATAACAAAGGATTTGTACGTATGGACACCTGAATGGTCAATTATCTCAAGACACTGGTAATTGAAAATTAAAGTGATATGATAAAAAACATCTAGGGTCCACATCCTAACAACCCCCCAAAAATGAAAGAAATCGGTTCAGCCGTATTAGCGTGATGAGCGGACAAAGGATTTTTTGTACGTATTGACACCTGATTGGTCAATTATCTCAAGACACTGGTAATTGAAAATTAAAGTGATATGATAAAAACCATCTAGGGTCCAAATCCTAACAACCCCCCAAAAATGAAAGAAATCGGTTCAGCCGTATTAGCGTGATGAGCGGACAAAGGATTTTGTGCGTTCTCTTTTATATATATAGATTACAACGAAACAAGAGCTTTTATAGAAATACTATCTGAATGCTTCTACGCGCAGCTTTTCATATTTTTTCTCGACTAAATGAGCTTCTTGACAATAAAGGGTGATTTAACATGTAGAGAGACAATGCCAACCCTGACATAGACTCAGTCTATGATGAATTCAAGCGATGTTTTCCAGATTTGTGTTAAGCAGACTGACAGTGCTAATTAGATAGAACACCTTTTACCATCGACGTGGATTTATTCCTATATAAAATTCAGAAGAAATACTATGAAGTGCGATTTGGGTGTCAAAGGACTGTTTCAGTCGACGCCTTTGGAAGAATGTTAAGTTTGTTTCCTGTTCGCCCAAGAGTAGCAAACGAGGTCTTAGAAGCTCTTGTTCAAATCTCAACAACTTACTTCTGTGAATCGAGAGTTTTGACGTTGACCACCGTGGAACGTGATCTTAGTTGTGCTTTGTCAAACTTATCATCGAATATCAAGAAACGTGCGAAGGAAAAGCAATGTTAACCATTATACACTGTTAAAAATAATTTCTTGAATTCGAGAAATCGTTCCTTATATGTGTACCGAGACAATGTTTTCTTAGAAGAGAGATTTAGCAATTCTCTTTCATAAATAAATCAGCAGTATGATGTTTCGTTCCGCTTTATACAATCCCTTGTGCTTTTCTTCATTTCTCATTATTGAGAATTTCAAACTCTTATTTCTAAGAAAATATGTTCTCGATGCACATATAAAGAACGGTTTCTCAGATTTAAAAAGGTATTTTTAACAGTGTACTGAATTTTTCCATTGCCTATACCTGATAAGTTTATGAGCTGCATCTTATACACTGGAATAGCATTTTATACTCAAGTTTTGATAATTTTGTACAAACATATAATTTGCATAGCTATTTAGTTTTTAATAAAGTAGAAATCATGAATAGGAATGACAAAACGTCAAACATGTAGCGTTTTGAAGTTTGGTAAAACTAAAGTGTAAATGCTTATTACAAGTTTTGTTTTATTCATAACTTCACATTTTATTTATATCATAGCTTGCCCTCTCTTTTTTCGCTCTTCATGCCCCCCCCTTCCCCCCGCCAGATTGGGAACCGTTGGTCTAGACTATTCACTGAGCTGGTGGCAAAGCTTTTAGATGGCATTCGAGTATATTTGCTATTTTATCCACAGGACGCCACTGGATCTGCTGTTTCAATTCCGATGATGGCAATTGAGGAGTTTTCTCCGCATCCGGGAACGCTCCTTTCTCGATTGAAAGCATTTCAGGAATTGGTTGCGGAAGACGAAGTTTGGCCTGGAGAATGAGGTTCGCAACAGGACTTCCCACCAACTAAAGGCTGTGAATTACCCAAGTAGCCTCGCTTTGTCTTCATCTGAGTCGCTTATCGATCCGCACCTAAGAACAAGAACAAAGGCAGTAGATGTAAGAGAAGGTACCCAAAATGATGAAGAAAAGAAATACGAAATATCTAAGCTGAACCCACAAAATGTTTTAGCTTCTCTTTCTACTTGGAAATCAGTCAGGGATAAGTTTGTCACAGGAACTTGTAAACTTTCCTTGTTTCAAAACAAATGAAGTGGAGAGAAGTGATGACTGCGAAGGGTTATGGAGGCAGATATCTTCTTCTCGGCCGTCTATAGCATTCACAGAGGTTGCTTTACATGTTGGTTTATATGCGCAACGAGTCAACGAAAGTTTCGGGAAACATTCTCTGAGGGCGAAAAAAGTAATAGCTTTGCTTTTGCCTTTGGATAGTGGTAGTTCAGGTTCTGTCAGATAGCCTTTATCCCATGACGTTCATTTGGTTGTTCGATGTCTACGAAAGATAGTACTCAAATTACTACTGGCAGAAACGCATTTCTTCCAGCTCCTAATAACATCAACAAACTCATTTTTATTTTTCTTTGAAATTTGTTGGAATTTTGATAGTCGTAAACAAGGTCTGATAAAATGAGTTTTCTGGCTTTTTTTTTCTTTCTTAAGAATCGTGTGCAGGAGAGAACTGCTTCTTCTTGTATGAACCGAGACATGGCATTACTTAGGGTTGCCAACACTTCTGACTTTTCGGCATGGCATATATTCTTTTCGAAAATTATCTTCGACAGAGCCACCACTTTGAAGTGTCAGTAAAATACCCTATATTCTCATGCTTACTAAGTCTCCAAACTAGTCCTCCACAAAATACGTTACAAGGAAAGAATTTTCGATTCAGTTTTAATTTGCGAACGTGTTGTTATTCCAGTATCTTTCAAAAATATACAGTATGTTTCCAACGAAGAGTTTGGTTGGCTCAATATAAATAACCGGTCAATAGCTAGTATGCAGTTGCGATTTCATTTTATTTCTTCTTTCAAAAAAAATATAAATAAATGAATAAAGAGGAAAAAGTAAAGTAAATGAATAAATAAAGAAACTTGCTTTTCGGGTAAAGTCGGTAAACCCAACTTTTTGTTCGGAAGTTATTGCGGTAGAATTGCCGCACTTGCAGAGTGGTCAAATTATTTCAAGTTTTATTTCCCAGAACTACCTTTATAATTGCACTTTCCTTTAGAACCAATGTTTTGGAAATAATTCTGGCAGTTATATAGATTTATAGCATGAAACTGATTTAATCGAATTGATAAAAATGGAAGAAATAACATGATGCAAAATATTGCAATCGATATATACATATGTATCATATGATATCGTAATTAATTCATTATTGTATGTATACTATACGACAGGAAAGCCTCTAGCACCCGCAAGCGACATCATCCCCGAGTTATTTCCATGTTGAGAATGTCACATTAAATTATCTTATATATGTCAAAGTATGCAAATAGGGATGGACACGAGTCGAGTCAAAAGTAATTTTCTTGAGTCGAGTTCCGAGCCGAGTCACTGTTTTTGAGGTCGTGTTTCGAGTCGAGTCGCGTTTGATATATGGCTCGCTCGTTCAGCTCGATTTAGCTCGTTTTGAGATCATGGTCTGATTAGACTGGAAAGCGAAAGCCATGAGGAACGTAAGCAGTAATGTGGAATAATTTTAGTGTTGCTCACGACAGGGGACAATATTGGCATCTCGTCTCGTCTCGATAACGAAAAGACAAGAGATTTTTACAATGAGACCGTCTCAAATGTCGTGAACACAAAAATAAATATGTAATTACTGTAGTTATTACCATCTATGCTGAGACCTGCACGGTCGAATTTTTGAGTTGAGTTGATTTTGAATTTAACGTCCCTTTCAGCAGCGAGGTATATGAGACGGGACCTACTGATTAACGTGGAATCCGAACCTCACGAGTTGCCGCCGAGAATCGATTATGTACAATCACTAACCAAAAATTTATGACCTAACATCTAGTATGTCCACCCACGGGCGTCATTTTAGACTTTGCTTGAGAGGGGGGCAAGAGCACCATCGACATAAGACTTTCACGTTTTGTAGTAATATATTAGTAGCCAATTGATGAAAGAATATGTATTCCTCAAACCCTTAGGGGGAAGGGGGCAATTGCCCCCTCCTGCCCTGCCCTCACACTTCTCTTTAAGGCTTTGCGGTTTGAACAACTTTCCTACTTATTTCAACGCTTGCAACCACTAAATGCTCATCGCGATCACAATACAAGATCAGGTGTAAATAAACTCCTTTCTCTTCCCCTACATTCGTCAAAATTCTACTCAAATGCGTTCTTTGCATCCGCTATCCGTGCATGGAATGACCTCCCATCCAACACAAGGCAATCTCAGACAATCAATCTATTTAAGAAGTCGGTTAAGCAGATCCTCCATAAGTCTAACAAGGCTTACTAATATCTGAAAAAAATGTTGATTTTTATTTGTTCTTTTGTTCACTAAATGAATGTGACTATATTATGTAGTTATTTGTAATAATCCATGTGTGCAGGTGATGTGATGCATGTGTGTATGTGTGTGTATGTGTGTGATTGGGAGTGTTTATATATGTTATACATATTTATTATTATTATTATTATTATTGTATTACAAATCATAACCATTGCATGGTCAAGTGGGAGACAAGGCATTATTAGCCTTAACTTCGCTATGTAAAATAAGACTAAATACATAAATAAATGACGCCTCTGTGTCCACCTTTGGCTCACAGGACAGCAGGAATAGGTGGCTGGAGCTATGGTGCACTACATCGATAGATACAAGTCCCTTAGTTTCTGTAAATTTCGCGGAGGGTGGCGATGAACTGACGTTCAATAATATACCAGGTGTGTTCAGTTGGATTAAAGTTGGGTAACTTTAGAGGCTATTGCAGCAATGAAAGTTCACCATTGTGCTCCTCAAATCATTGAGCACAACGTTGCCCTTGTGGCAAGGAACGACGTCATGTTGAATGATGCCGTTGTCAGCTGGAAGCATGGCCGACATGAATGGATATACATGATGAGTAATAACGCCTTGGTGGCTAGAAGGCATTATGATGTCCTTCACATGCACTACCGGCCCCTTAGATGACCATATGCAGATTTTCCAAATCATAATGAAGCCACCGCCGGCCTGTCGTCGTCCTACTGTGTAAGTCTTGAGGTTCTGTACCCCTGGGAGACGGCATAGTCTGATCCGGTCATCGATGCAATGAAGGCAGTGTCGTCCATTGACGATGTGCTATTGCTCGGTGTGCTATGGACGGTGGTATGTCATTGCTCGGCCGTCCATTGACCATGGACAGGTACCCAGTCCAGTCGTAATTGATGGACTTGTGTGGTTAACATTAATGCAGGTGTGGGACGTCGGCTGTAGAGGTTCATAGCTAACAGTGTACGACGAACTGTGCGCTCGGATATATTCGTAGTCCACTGTTAAAATCTACTGTTAATTGTGGAACAATTTGCATGCTAGTATGTTGTACCAACCCTGACAAACAACAACGTTGAACAATTTTAATGAGGCACAGCCGCACCACTTCGTGTCATTTGGTGCTGGTTTCACCGTTTGTTTAAGCTTAGTAAGCCACTAACTACAACAACTTGCTAACAGCCGGCTAGTAGGCTTGTTTTGCTAGAAGATCGTTTCTAGCTATCTGGTTACACCTTTCGAATAGCTTCACATTCTTATTTATCGCCGTGCTTCCCCATTTTACACACAAGCATCACGTTCACTTATTGAGTGAGATCTATGCACAATCTGACGGGAGGTTGTGTTGTTCTTTCTGCCTTTTGCATAAGCTCAATGACTTAGTTTAAAAAGCAGTGGGTGATCATAATGATTGGGAGGTGTGTGTAAAGAGCAAATTGATTTTTGCAAAGCTTAACCAAGAATTTCCTCATACGAGAAGTGAACACTTGATCATTGAGTCAGCGAGTGTTCCCTTAACAATTTCCAAACTGATAAGAAAAACAAGTAACACATGATTATACACGGATACTAATAATAGCATGATCTTCAGAGTTTCTTTTCTTTTCTTTTTCTTTCTCTATAAAGAAACTACACGAAAGTAGCACACAAGAACTGTTCTAGACAATCAAATTTTAATAAAGCCCTTGTCGGCAAATTTGAGCTAGAATATATAATATTCCTCAAAGGTTTCTTTGATTACACTTCATATGTTGTTGATTGTGGCTATGAATAACACTGCAATTTACTATATATATTCTGAATGAGTTCCAGTCTTTTTTCTTTCTTTCTTTCTTACTTTCCTTTTCTTTAAAAGAAAGAATAAATGGATTGTTATTATTCTATTTTGTTGCTGTATTTCCTGATTTTTCTTCAAGTATATTTGCAAGCCTAGTTCAATTTACTCTGAGTTTAAACAAAAAATCTACTTGATTGTCTCCTGTCGGGATCTAGTAAAATAATTTTGATTATTTTGCTTCTGGATTCTCATTCCTAGAATAAAGTACAAAACAAATGACAGATAGAAAGGAAGAAATGGAAAGTAGTGAATTCTCTTTCTGCTTTTCAAGTCGTTTCTTCCGCACAAGAAAGACTTTTGTTCCAGTTTTACGATTGGTTTCTTTCCTTTTCTCTCATTCGCTTATCAGAGATCTCACGGAGTCAGAGCATCACAAAATCCAAGATTGCTTTATCACAGCAATATTTTGCGAAACATTACCTCTTTCCTTCATTTTAAATCAAGTCTGTGTCATATACACAGTAGCTATACAGACAGTTAAACAATTCCTGTAAGATATCCTCGTGAATTTCCTTGAAAACGAAAAGGGGAAAAAATAATAAAACATTACAATGGAATTTATAATTTAGAGACAAAGTTGTTTCAACAAACGGCTTGTCATTTATCTACTACACCAAAATTGGACGTCTCGTTCTGTAATGCGTCTGCGACCTATAGAGATTGCTCGTATTGCTGTAAAGCTTAAATGACATTGCTTAAATACTGATAAAAGTTTCTTAAATATTTACACAAATTTCATTTAAATTGGCATTGTAGTGAATTTGTCATTTTACTTACATTACTTTAGTGCTTACAAATACCATAAAATGCAGTAATCTATACAGGGTGAATGTGGAAGATGTGCACAAACTCCGGGAGGTAATTCGTGACATCAAAAGAAGACAAAAAGTACTCTTGAATATTATTGAATTCTGCGTCGTGTACGAGAGACAGGGGTGCCAACTTGGAATCGACAATCAAATCCTATCAATTGGAACGGAACAGAAATATACGCGGAAACTGTGGGAAGTGATTCGTGATATCAAAACTACTTAAATGTAACTATGAACATTAATGTGTCTTAGAACATTAATCATTAATGTGTATTAGAAACCTATCTGAAACAGCTCAAGTACCAGGTTATCATAAAATAAGTATTGCTGTTCAGAGAACTCTGGAGACGTAACCACTCGATAGAATGCAACCAAACTTGGTACTAGCATACTTGGGAACATGCAGGAGCGATTGATGTAGAAAACAAAATTAGTTCTAATTTTCGCCACCAGAGGTAATTGCGGCGCTGCACATCATGTAAGTGCAGCGTGTAATGGAAACGACACTAACTAACTAACTAACTCTATGGCTTATGGAACCCGGAGGTTCAACGCCGCGTTCACAAAAGCTCTCCACTGACTTCTATCCTTAGCTAACTGTGTCCAGTTTCTACTTTGTATTCCAATCTCTGCGAGATCCATCTTAATATTGTCATCCCATCTGCGCCTAGGTCTTCCTAATGGTCGTTTTCCGATTGTTCTTCCACTCGAAACTTTGAAAGCGTTTCTACTTTCTTCCATTCTAGCTACATGACCCGCCCAGCTAAGCCTCCTACACTTGACGACCCTAACAATGTTGGGCAAACCATATAAATTATGTAGTTCCTCATTATGAAGTTTCCGCCATTCCCCATTCCCGTTCCTCTTGGGTCCGAATATTCGTCTCAGGACCTTGTTCTCAAATACTTTCTGTCTATGTTCTTCCCTCAGAGTAAGTGACCATGTTTCGCAGACATATAAAACAACAAGCATGATTATCGTTTTATATATTTTAAGCTTCAAATTCCTCGACAGAATTCGCGACGACAAGAGATTTTGAACCGAATAGTAACACGAATTCACTGCTGTTAGTCGACATTTAATTTATCCGTGAATATGATTTTCGTCTGTTAATATTGATCCTAGATATTTGAAACTATCCACTTTAGCAAAAGTATTACTTAATATTTTAACGCATCCATGATTTGATGTATTACGGTCCCGATGCATTTCCATGTATTTAGTTTTCTCTGCATTTACTTCTAAACCCATGTCCCTGCAAGCGTTTAATAAGATCTCTGCATTTCTTTCTATTGTTCTATCATCCCCAATTAAATTAACATCATCAGCATATGCCAAAACCTAGTGAATACCGTTTAACTGTAGGCTTTGTTTGCTACCTTTGATTTTCCTTATAGCGTATTCCAGAACAAAGTTAAATAATAATGGCGACAACGCATCTCCTTGTTTCAGGCCATTTTCGACGTGAAAGCTCGTGGACAAAAATTTTCCTACCCGTACTTTATTTTGGGATTCATTTAAACATATCTTAATTAATCTAATTAGCTTTCTCGGTATTCCAAGTTCTGTAAGAACGTTGTATAATGTTTCTCTCCTAACCGAGTCGTACGTCTTTCCAAAATCAATAAATAGTTGATGTACCGGGTTATTGTATTCCCAATTTGTTTTCGAGTATTTGGCGAATGGTAAATATTTGATCGATAGTTGATCGATTTCGTCTGAATCCGCACTGATAATCGCCAATAATTTCATCTGCGTATGGAGTCTTGCTAATAGAATATTTGAAAGGATTTTATAGGATATTGAGAGAAGAGAAATTCCTCGAAAATTATTACAGTCAGTTTTGTCGCCTTCCTTGTGAATTGGAACAATGATTGATTCTTCCCACTCTTGTGGCAATTCTTCCTTGTTCCAGATAAGGAGAATGAGTTTGTGTATCTTGTTTCACAATTTTTCGCCTCCAGCTAAAATTAACTCAGCCGGAATTTCTCTACACCCGGAGAGGTGTTTCTTTAATTACTTTATAGCGGTTTCTACTTCTATTCGGTTGGGTTCTGGAATATACGGTTCTGCGGTGTGTCTGTCTCTTTCTACACGCACATTAGTTTTTGGTTCCGTGTTAAGCAAATCGTCAAAGAAATCTTTCCATCTATTTAAGATGCTATCCGTGTCAGTGAGAACTGTACCGTCAGATTTCTTTAATATATAAGCACGAGATTGATAGCCTTTCTTAAATTGGTTGATTCCCTTATACATGTCCCGGATGTTTTTATTTTTCCTATTATCTTCAAGTTCCTTAATTTTAGCTTTCAGAAAATTGCGTTTCTTTGTTCTAAAAGTATTGAAAGTTTCCCGCCTGATATCTGCGAAATTTTGTGTAGTTATTTCATTCGGATTTTGTAGCCAGCGTAATTTTGCCTGTTTTCTCTTCTCTGCTAGTTGTATGCATTCCTGGTCGAACCATGGTTTGTTCGTGCGTATTTCCGCGTGTCCTAATTTTTCTTTTGCTGAAATTTTAAGGCTATCTCTAATTTCAATCCAGGTATCCTCAACACTAATGCACTCGAATCTTCTAAAGCCGAGAATCTATTCGAAACTTCCATCTGGTATTTCTCTCTTACCTGGCTCTCTTCTAATTTCTTTAAATTGAATCTCTCCGTTTTCGGACAATGAATATTACCTCTATTCAACGATAACCTCTCTCGTATTATCGCTGCTACCAGGTAGTGGTCAGTGTCACAATCAGCCCCTCTAAACGACCGGACATCAATTATGCTAGATTGCCTTCTTCTATCTACTAAAGCGTGATCAATTTGATTGTGTGTTTTCCCGTCTGGTGATGTCCAAGTGATGTCCAAGTGTATTTATGAACGTCGCGATGTGGGAATTTTGTACTCTTCACGATTAGGTTTTTGGATGTTAGAAAGTTCACGAGTCTAACACCGTTGTCATTACTTTCCTTATGCAGACTTTCGTTCCCTATAATCGGTTTGAAAATATCCTCTCGTCCTACCTTCGCATTGAAATCCCCTAATAGAATTTTCATACGGTATCGCGGGAGTTGGTCAAATATTCGTTCCCCTTCTTCGTAAAAACTGTCTTTCATATCGTCATCCTTATCTTCAGTTGGGGCATGTACATTTAAAACAATAATATCACACCACCGTCCCTTAAGAGTAATAAAAGGAAGTATGTCAGTAACAAATTCAACCCGTTTAATTGCTGGTAATATACGTTTATGAACGAAAAACCCTGTTCCTAACTGGTGATTTTATTTCCTTCCCCGTAAAAGAACGTAAAGTTTCCGGAATTCATACATCCATTTCTTTCCCAACTAACTTCCTGAACTCCTACTACGTCCATCTTGTATTTCTCTAACTCACTCGTTACGGATTTTAACACGCCTGCCCTATAAAGACTCCTAATATTCCATGTTCCAAATCTCATGTCCATTTTCTTTTGCTGAGGTCGCGCCAAGTTATCAGTCCCTGTCCGTAGCTTTTGTGAATATTTCTGAACAAGTGCTTTTTTTTTTACAGGATGAGGTTGTTAGCCCTACCCAAACCTCCAAGCTAGAGGACCACTCCTAGTCGGCTGTCCGCGACTGCTTATTCAGTATATTCGCAGCTAACCTCTATATCTAGAGGCCTTCTCCTCGATCCGCAACCTGAGAAAGACTGCAATTACTTCTCCATGCGCTTACTCACGCCTGCATGTGTTTTAGCTATAAGGGTTTGAGGACCACTATGTGCCAGAAGTGAAATGATGGTGATCCAATGTTTGCTTCTTTTTTCTTCCTACACTCTTTGCATTGTGTTCAAGGGGCCCCGGTTTCGATTTCCGGTGAAGACACACGTGAGTCGGATCCCACGTTATCCTGTAGGCCCCTCCTTAGAAAATCATCATTATCTCATGCGATACCATGCACTTTTCTTGCTCAAGGACCTCTACATCACCATCGCTACACCACACGGGGTTATTAATAGGAGTACAAATCAATGCCACGGGTCGCAAGGGGGAATTGCGGCCTTTCTTTCATTGAATATCAGTATCATTTATCTTCCATAACACACTCACCGGTTTTAACACTGAACAAAAACTCAATAGCCTCTGGAGGCGAGATTTGACACTAATCTTTTCATGGAATTTTGGAGAGAGCTTGCATTTTAGGGACCACCTGTTAGGAAAGACTAACATTTAACTTCGTTTTTGTAAGGTAGGCCTATTCAAGAATTTTAAAGAGACGCTTCAGTTCCAAAGCCCCTTCCCCGTAAATCCGATACTGACCACGAAGTATTAATATTAATATTAATATTAATATTAATAACATTAATAATCAATGCCACGAGACCCACAGAAGGGGTAGTTACAGTCTTCCTTATCATTTAGCATCACTAGTATCGTTTTTCTTTTACTCTGCACTTACTTGGAGTTGTACAGCGCCACAGTTACCTCCAGTAGCGAAAATTGAAACTAACTTTGTTTTCTACACCAATCGCATCTGATTGTTCCCAAATGTACTCCTACCAGATTTCGTTGCATTCTGTCAAGTGGTTACGTTTCCAGGGTTCTCTGAACAGCGATACTTATTTTATGTTGACCTGGTACTTTATATAAATGTAACCAACAAAGTTCTGTCGATTTTTGTGAAAGTCAGTGTTCAATTGATCTTCACTCCGTGAGCTCAATGCGAATCGAGATAAAGCGAAGGTCAGTTGTTGGCGTGGATATATCCAACGTACTACCTCGTGGTGGCAGTTTAGTTACACAGTGAACTTGCCTAAGGACAGAGTGAACATGGGACCTCCACAGAACGTCATAAGGGCGTGTAACTGTACGAGTTCAAACTAAGGTCAAACACCGTGCAGAAGATATGCAAGGCTTTGATGATGGTGTCGTGACTATGTGGACAGTGCAGCAATAGTTTAACAAGTTTAAGGACGGTGACCCCATAATCCCCGGACTCGAAGACACACCACGTGCTGGAAGACCAACACATGCACAAAATAAGCATCTTGAAGCAGCAATTGAGGCGAACAGTAACCAGACATGTGAGGAACTGGGACACTACAATTCAGTGTGAGTGAAAAAAAAAACATTTGGCAGCACCTCCATCAACTTGAGAAGCAGTACAAGTTGGGTCGATGAGTCCCACGTTATTTGACTCCAGGCCAGAAAGCAACGCAAGAAGACACCTGTGTTTCTTTTCTGTCTCGTTTGAGGACGGAGTCATATCTGGATAGGGTGTTGCCATGTGATGAGAAGTGGGCCCTTTACGAAGCTCGATGGCGCTGTCATCATTGGTTAGCATCGCATGAATCGGTTCCAAAACAGCCGAAACCAGTGCTGCACCAGAAAAAGATCATTCTGTGTGTTTGGTGGATCGTTCGCGTCATCGTGCATCGGGAACTATTATCAGCTGGTCAGAGCGTCAATGCAACTGTGTACTGTCAGCAGTTGAGCCGCGTTAAAAAATAAATTGAAAACTCTTGGAGCCAACACTTCTGAATCGCAAAGGGGTTCTTCTGTTATAGGACAACGCTAAGCCTCACGTGGGTAGGATGATCTGGGACACCATACTATGCCTTGGATGGAAAACACTATTACATCCGCCATAATCCCCAGACTTTGCACAGTCCGATTATCACCTGTTCCATTTTTTACAGTATCACCTTAGAGGACGCGAGTTCAAATCCGTAGTAGAGGTGCAAATGCACTTGATACCTTCTTCGCTTCACTGCCCACAAAGTTCTACCGCGATGGAATTCGTGGTCTTCCAGAACGTTGGAAGAAGGTCATCGATGCTGATGGGGCTATTTTTGATCTTCCAGGTACGTCTTAGGTGACATATCGATGTTCGCAGATCGTGGATGAAAAAGGGACAGAACTTTTTCGGTTACTTTTATGGTAATTTGTAGAAGTACTAGTTATTTCCAATTACATAATCTGTGTCATCATAGTTTGATGCTCCCATTCGTAGTAGGCTACTTAGAGGAGACACGGAGCACAAGCAAATCTGGTATTGGTAAATGACAGGTTTGGCAGGTACACAAGGGCATAGATGTAATCGATAGTTTAGCAGGCATAATACTC
Source organism: Thermobia domestica (assembly GCF_964235325.1). Classification (NCBI taxonomy): domain Eukaryota; kingdom Metazoa; phylum Arthropoda; class Insecta; order Zygentoma; family Lepismatidae; genus Thermobia; species Thermobia domestica. The sequence continues at coordinate 79,958,517 of NC_137459.1, forward strand.
ATGTATTTATTACTATTATTATACTGCCAACATTTTGTTCATCTTATTGTCCCACATCAGGCCGTCTCTTCAATATTTCCCACAGCTCTTCTTTCATAATCATTCTTCTATATAATGCACCAATTGTGAATTGCATTAGTATACCATAAGCCTTTTTTAACGTTAATTATTACAATTTGTCGGTTTTAGAAAGTGGCACAAGTTCTATTTGTGTTGAGATTTCGTGCGTTTAATATTTTCTGTTAAATTATGTGGTTATAAATCTCGTTTGGTCTTGGCTATGAAAACAAACGTTAAATTAAGTTAAACAGGTATTGTATCTATAGTTTATTGAATCGTTCTCGTTATGTCTCCATATTATTACTAATATCTAAAAGAAAGCGCTATTATGTTTGCGACTTTTATCTAAGAGTGTTGATAGTTTATTTTTCGTATATTCTTCTGCAGCAATATTTCCAACACGGTAATGTTTAAAATAAATAAACTGGGATGAATTTCACAGCATTGGCTGACATCAGGTAAAGTCCAATCCGTATAGCTGACAGTCGGAGGAAACAAGTTGATACAACTGGGAGGGTAAGGAAAAATTTAGTACCCCTGATATTAAAAAAAAAAAAATAGGAGAGCATGGTTGTAGATTGTCCTGTTGGATGGATATTTTGTTTCCAGAATATTTATCCCATAATGTACGAAAGCACTGGAGAAGTGTTTTCACAATACGGGGAACATTTTTGATTTCTCCAGGTTCAATAAATTCAACTAGAATGCAAATCCTTTTCATCCCGAAAGATGTCCATAACGTTACTTTCAGTGCTTTCGTTTCAACAAACTACGTAAAATATTGCAATTATGTTTTCACACTTTTTAAAGTTTACAATCGTATAAAGGTAATAAAGAAAGGTCTTCGCTTTTTCACCCACCACCTTGGAACATCGATATGTCACCTAATATGTACCTGGATGATTAGAAATAATCCCCATATGCATCGACGACCTTTTTCCAACGTTCTGGAAGGTCATGAATTCCATCGCCGTAGAACCTGCTGGGCTGTGAAGCGAAGAAGGTACCAAGTACATTTTGCACCTCTACTAGGGATTTGAAAGGGCGTCCTCTAAGGTGATTATCCAAAGAATGGAACAAGTGATAATCGGACGGTACAATGTCCGGAGAGTATGACGGATGCAATAATGTTTCCCATCCAAGGCGTAGAATGATGACCTGGGTCATCCTAGCCACGTAGGGTGAGTGTTGTCCTATAACAGAAGGACCCCTTTGCGATTCAAAAGGGTTGGCAACAGAGTTTTGAGTTTTTCTTGAACACGGCCCAATATCTGACAGTACACAATTGTGTTGATGCTCTGACCAGCTGGTAGCAGTTCCTGATGCACGATGCTGCGAGAAGTCCACCAAAAACACAGAAGGAACTTTTTCTGGTGCAGTGCTGGTTTCGGCTGTTTTGGAACCGATTCATGGGCCTAACCAATGATGACGGCGCGGTAAAGCTTCCTATGGGACTAAGATCGTGGCTTTTCGTCTTGGACGTAATTTCCTGTTAACGCAAAATCATATTTACTTTTCTAGTGTATCTTTATGTTTTCTTTCTCCCTCCCTCTCTCTCTCTCTTTCCCAGCTATCCCACGACGAAAACGAGTCTGTCTATACCCATATTTCTGCACGACCAAAGCTGGAAAACGGCGGACAAAACATATAGGCACCATAAACAAAAGGAATAATAAATACGTATATTAATAAATGTGTGAATAAGTACACAGATTATTTAGATGTGAGTAATGAGCTGAAACTAACTTAGCAAGTAAATGAAATCCTATTTTTTAATATATGGCACATATAATAATAATCTCGAACATATTGCAAGCTGAATAACATGAATACAAATGAAGAATTTTCTATTTTAATTTATACGGCCGTTGATATACCTGTCCAGTATATAAGCGTAAGGTGGATAATGCATCGTTCTGATATATTGAAAGTACTCACTATAATCTTCGACTGGTCAAGCCAAGTTGGGGTCGTAGTAATCCTAGTGTTGAGTCCCATTTAGGTGCAGGGGTTGATGGTAATTTCTGAAATTTGTTCGCTCTGATGCCTTCACGTTCTCGCAATCACTGTTTTGAATGATTGCGCCTCTGCTCGCCACGAATGTCGTACGATTATTTGGCGTATAAGAGCATATGTCAGTATTTAAATCCAATGAATCACAACTTCAATAATAGGCACTCGAACTTGGAAATAAGCGTGTTTAACTGTATAATGGATATTTTGTCTTCTATGCTCAACCCAAGCAAGGGGAGCTCGCATTACGTAACGACACACAAAACTTGGAGTGGCGCACCCAATCTATATGTATGGGCGGCTATCGCAATGGACAAGCATCCAGCGTCCAAACGAATTCACGCGCAACAAACTCTGTTGTCCGAATCAACTTTAGCGTATAACCGAATGTGTGGAAGGAAAAGTCCTGAAGGGTCCAGATCCAAGAGACAGTCGCAAAGAATGTAGACATCACGAGAACAGCCTCCCTATTTTTTTAACCATATTTGGCCGTTGGATTGGAGCTAACCACACAAACACATAAGCAGGGATACCAAACTTCTGAGAGAACAGTTCTGAGAACTTTCTTTCATATACGAGGTTCGTTTAATAAGTTTGAAATAAGCGTTGTTTCTTCCTGTTTTGATCAAATGTCATAAATGAGCTCAGGAAGCTGGTGACAGGTCCCACATCTCATCCATGCCAACACCCTGCACAAAAATGGCTTCTTCCTCAGACTAGACAGGAAGGAAACACTGCGTCTGTTCGCGTTGTCTTCTGATAGATAGTCAATTATGTGGGACCCATCGATCCAACTTGTAGTGCTTCCCAAGTTGATGGAGGCGCTGCCGAATGTTTTTTTTTTTTTTCATTCATGCTGACTTGTAGTCGCATTTCCTCACATGTGCGGCCACTGCTCGCCTCAATTGATGGGTGAAGGTCTTCATTTTGTATATGTGTTGGTCTTCCGGTACGTGATATGTCTTCGAGTGTTTCCTCAAAGTTCTTAAACTTGTAAAACAATCCCTGCACTCTCCGCGTAGTTACGACATCCTCACCAAAGGCCTAGCATTTTTCCCCCGCTGCACCGGCCGGCGTTTGGCACCAGTTTGAATTCGTACAGCATACACGCACTTATGATACTGTCGAGGTCCTATGTTTACTCTGTCATTACGCAAGTTCACGGTGTAACTGAACTGCCACAACGAGATAGTATGTTGAATATACCCACACAACAACTGACCTTCGCCTTATGTCCATTGACATTCCACTCAGGGTGTGAGGGCCAATTGAATACAGACCTCCCAAAAAGCGACAGAACTTACTTGGTTACCTTTATAGAATCAGTCTCCGTCAGCGGTCACAGTAGTGAATTACAATCATCTTCTCTGAAGAACTTCTTGAACGATGTTTGTTCGCTGCACTCAACGCAAAACCCAGCAGCAACATTGTCTCTCTTTCTCTCTCCCTTTTTTTCTTAATAACCTGACCCCCAAACTTTAAATTAATTTTATTGTGTCCTATCGCCATGTCTTGTTGCAGTTGGATCAACAAGACCCTTCTAACTTATTCCATGATGGTTTCAGTTCTTTAGACGCTACGTTCCGTGGAGTCAGTTCGTAGTGACCGATCTAAGACCAATAAATGGTGGCCGTGTACCAACTTTCTAACATTACTAGCACACAGGGACGTGCGCAGTGGTGGGTCCTGGGGGTCCGGACCCCCCTCCCGAAATTTTGACTTTTGCTTAAATTTAGCTTAATTTCAGGGGCAATTTTAGGAATGTTAATATAAAATACCCTCATATTGAGTTTGGACCCCTCCCGAAATAAATTTCTGCGTACGCTACTCCTAGCACATATGTGCATATCTTCATATGAAGCATATAGTTTATTGTGAATTTCAGCAGCAATTCCGTGTACAATAATAAATCCAATCATAGCAGGTTGTCGGAAAGATCTTATCAGTGTCATCCATTTTGAAAGAATTATTCACGGTTACGTTATCAAATTTAATGACGTTACACTACCTTGATGGATTCAGCCTGATCTGTACAGAAAGGGACACTTCTGGATGGTACACCCATATTTAAATTTACGGCAAAAGTGTACAATCCAGAAGTGTTCCTTACTGTACATTGTGATGCGCTTTTTATCCATATCAATGGATAATAATAATAATAATAATAATAATAATAATAATAATAATAATAATAATAATAATAATAATAATAATAATTATTATTATTATTATTATTATTATTATTATTATTATTATTATTATTATTATTATTATTATTATTATTATTATTATTATTATTATTATTATATACTATCTGAAATGCATATCCTTCGCATGGGGAAAATAGACTTAAAGGAAATATTTGAATCCCCTTTCCCGCTACAATATTTATTGTAATGAAAGTACAATGACAACAATATAAAAGATACTCTATTTTGACACCACTCTCACAGAATACGTCTTTAATCAAATTGATGTGATTTAAAAAAAGGTTTGAAGTGGGTACCAACTATCTTCCAAAAGTAGTTTCAAATGTGTCAGACTTCCCAATCCCTAAAACTATGAATTAAACACAAATCCTTTGTCATTTTCATTTCTTACGTCTCACCAAACCCCTTGAATATGAACGGCATTAAGAGCGTCACAATTCATTTTACCAAATTTATATATATATATATATATATATATATATATATATATATATATATATATATATATATATATATATATATAATGTGTGTGAGAGAGAGAGAGAGAGAGAGACAGCAACGCCTTCTACTGGAAATTCTCAATCCAGTGAATATGCCCATTCATGCCTAAACTTGGAATTAAATACCATCACGATAATTTAATAGATTGACAACCCAAACTATGGATTCGACTTTACTGTAATATCAGCCATTTTACACATTTTATTCCTCGGACTTAAACGCTATCGGGAGTGCAATGATGAATGTAGAGCTATGGATGTGGCACTAATATATTTCGCTTTGATTCCTTTTAAATGTCATTTTTTTTTCTCAGAACTCTAGGGTTGCTACTGGGATTAAACGTAGACTTAAGTGCTATAAGGAATGTCGCGATCAAATTTGGAACCCGAAAACCACGAATTCGTTACTTATAGCGTTAGTCTTACTTATTTATTTTCTCATGTTACAATTCACCCCAGCTTAGAGGTTCTAATGATGCTAAACTTGGATTTAAAAGACATGGAGAGTGTTGCTATTCATTCCAGTGACCCCAAGAACTATACACTGTAAAAAAATGAGGTGTTGAAACAACACAAAATGACTACCACTTTAGCGTGTTACTTGGGTGTTAATTCAGCACCAAGTTTTTATTATTTTTTTTTGCTAGCCGAAGGCTAGCTCCCTTGCGAGGGTTACGCCCTCTATCCGGGGTGAGTGGTGAAATTATTGGGGTAGTAAGGAGATTGGAGCTGGTCTATGGGACGTAGGAGAACTGGAACATCATTTATCTTAAGTAGCACTTTATTATATTTCAACTTTTATTTCATTTTATTATAGTATCCATTGGACATTATGATCTTGTGATCATAATCATCGGGTCAGGAAGAGATGATAATGAGGTGCACTTGACAGGACAAACACAAACAAGTTGTTAAAAACACGAATGCTGGTTATCTTCTTGTCCAGGGGCTACTCTGGACAGTGATGAAGACGAGTGAAGCCCTGTTAGTATGATGAATTTACAGTGCAACATATGTGGGCGAAACGTGATGGGGAAGATGGTCGGAAGAGTAGGCAGAAGCGACAAAATGATCGGGGTGGTCACGTGGAATTGTTTTCAGATAAAGGGAGAAGAGCAAAGATAGAAGGCAAGTGACGAAATTATATCCCAGATCGTAGTTGCGGTCGATGTCCATAGTGTCCAGAAGTAAAGGATGTCTTTGCTGAAATCGGGTGGTAATGAATTTGAGCCTTAACTTTTCTATGTGATGAAGTATGGTAGGAAAAATTATGCGATCACACAACTCCCGCGTTGGACTCGGGAGCTTGATTCGATAAGCTAAGCGGAACGCATGACATTCAAGTACTTTCAGTTTGTCATAGAAAAAAGGCAAAGCGCTATCCCAGGCAGGGCGGCCGTACGTCAAGATGGGACGTAAAAAATATCTTATAGGTATTCAGGACTGTAGTAGGCTGTAATCCCCAGGTGGTGCCAATAAGGCGTTTAAGTACATTTAGACGATTGTAGGCCTTGTGAATGATTTATTTTAAATATGGCCGCCAAGTTAGATGATGATCGATAGTGAGACCTAGATAAGTAACCTGTTTGGCGGTTTGAATTCGTGTGCCATCGACACTGATGTTAAGAAGATTCGGATTTTTCTGTATTCGCGAGCGCTTGCGAGGTGGAATAAAGACTATTGCCTGCGTCTTAGTGAAGTTGATGTGAAGTTGCCACGTATTGCACCATCGAAGGAAGGAGTCAATCGCTATGCTGAGAGAAGAATTAATCTGTTGAACGGTCCGGGCTGTGCAGACAAAAGCTGTGTCATCGGTATATTGGAAAGTGTGCACATTGAGAGGAAGTGCCAGCATGTCAGCTACAAACAATAGGTATAGAAGGGGTGAAGAGCGGAGCGTTGAGGTACACCAGAGTGAATAAAAATAGGATGAGATAGAGAGCTATTGATGGTTACGTAAGAGAGGCGGTTAGAAAGAAAATGAAATATAAAGCGGAGATAAGATAGCGGAAGCCGGAAGTTTAAACATGAGAGATAAGTGCCATACTTTATCAAAAGCTTTTTCGGGATTGAAAAGAATGAGACAAGACGGACGTGCAGTATTATAATGATTCGTAATGAGATTTATGAGTCTGAGTAATTGGTCGTTGATGGTAAAATTAGGTCGGAAACCAGCCTGATGCACAGGTAACAGATTATGGATAGTGAGATGAAGATGAAGTCTGGTGACAATGATGCGTACTAGGATTTTACTAAATACGGAGGTTAGTTGAATAGGTCGGTAAGATGCAACAGAAGCTGGAGGTTTGTTAGGCTTTAGAAACATGAGGGTAGAAGAGGTTTTCCAGTCTGGGGGAAAGTAGCCGGTACGGAGAATGAACGTATATATATATATATATATATATATATATATATATATATATATATATATATATATATATATATATATAAGAAAGAAGTAGAAGAAGACAGTAAGGTGCTTTTTTGATGTGGCGGTACGTTATCCGATCCAGACCAGGAGCTGTATTCTTTTTGCGAGTTACAACAGATGAGATGTCAGCAATAGTGATAGGAGGGGTAAGAGGATTATTACCTGGGAGGATGTGCGTTTCACTTGGTTGTAGATATGGTGCTGATAAGTTTAAGATGTCAGCAGGATGCCTCCGGGGAAAGTCTGGTGAAAATGGTGTGAAGGTAGTTTGCAGGTGGTCGGCAAAAGCGTTGGCTTTTTCTTCGTCTGTATGAAGCGGACAGTCGTTAATTAGTAATGGATAAGGCGTCCGGGTAAGCTTGCCCGTTAGCATATTAAAACGCTTCCAGTACTTAGTTGGGTGGGAAGTTTCTGCTAAGGTGTTGCAAGTCTTTACCCAGTTACGGAGTTTATATGCCTTAACATAATTGCGTACTGTGCGCTGGAGCTTGCGATGATGTCGAAGAGCTTCTAAGTTCCCAGTGCGCTGAAACTCACGGAAGAATTCACGGGAACGGTGTATAAGAGGTAAGTAGCTTGGTGGTAAGTGAGGTTGATACCTGGTTATTGCAGTGGTTGGTATGTGGAGGTCAGAAGCATGACGGATAGTGCTGGTGATGTCAGAAATACGATTATATAGGTCTTCTTCTGTAGTAGACGGCTCAATATGAGGTAAGTCGGCGGTAATGGTTGAACGATAATCGTCCCAGTTTGCTTGGTCGAAGCGTGGAATACGACGAGGTTCTGGTAATTCTCGAGGAATAGGAGCCTGTGGTTGATCTATGTGAAGCTTGATGGAAAGATGGTCACTGCCAATGGAATCTAGTACCTCAAGAGTGCACCGTTGTGAAAGGTTGATAGAGGAAATTACTACGTCTGGTGTGGTTTCAGTGCTAGGTCTAGTGGGCTTGGGGATGTGAAAAAATATGGCCTGTGGTATGAGTTGTGATATAGTCAAAGAAGCTTTGTTTTTGATTATCTGGACGGCTGTGAATGTTGACGTCGGCCATGGTGATGTAGTATTTAAAGTTATTGGATATATATTGAAAGAAAGAATGGAGAATTCGGTGTCCAGGGCGTACATAGATGGTGGCTATGATAAGGTAAAGAGAGTGAAACTACAGGGTAATAATGAGATACTCTGGCAGATTACGCAAGGATGGGTGATAATGGCGATGACTGATTGAAATATAGAAGCCGATTGCCACACCCCCGTTTGCTCGGCGTGCTTCTACCGTAGAGTCACAACGTAGAAATATATATCGAGGTATTTTGAATGGCATGGATGGGGTAAGATGAGTTTCGTTGATGAGGAAGGGTTGGATGTTTTTTTTCTAAGAGAAGCTGCTCAAAAAGGGTATAGTGAGAGGCGAGTGACCGGATATTAACAAATAATAGATAAATACCCATAATTACGGTGCAGCAGTAGGGTTGGATGTTTCGGGTGATGCATGTTCCTCAAGTGGAGTAACATGAATGTATACGTGTGGGCCAGAGTAGGTGGCTTGAAAGGAACATTTAAAGATCAGGCGAGCAGAGTGGTTGACCACCCCGACAATGTGTTGGCGAAGAAAAGGATGAATATTTTGCATAGTGATAGTGAAAAATGAGAGTAACTGTTGGAGAGTAATAGGTTCGTCGGTAGCTGGTGGTGGTAGAGCTTGCTGAGTTGGCGGTAAAACAGGTCGCAAAGGAACCGTTAGTTCCGGGCTTAGAGGCTCAGCTGTAGGTTTTGCTTTGCATCGATAACTATACGTCGGATGCTGCTCTGGACATGTAGAGCATTTAGGTGGCTTAGCTAAGTTGGTGCATGCCTTGGTATCGTGGGCACCACTACAGTATCCACATTTGCTAGGTTGCGTACATTTTGAAGTCGGGTGGGAATTATACGCTTGACAGCGCTCGCATCGTAATGGTAAAGGAAGAGGTGATTTTTATGGCTCGACGCGATGCTTCCTTTTATAAATGAAGGCGCCATAAGTTAGCAAGTCATCGATGGTGGTTTCGGAATTAGTTAGAACTCGTACCATGTATGTGGCTCCATGGTCGTTTTTAATGCGTATACACTTAAGTATAATATGACCCTCTTGAGTGAGTTCTTCCTGAATCTCATCGTCTGTCAGGGAAGGATCCACCCCCTAATCACACCTGAAAGAGCCGGGGGTCTTCGTGGAGGTGGCGCCTGTTTAAACGAATTTGATTCAAGTCGCTTCATTTCAGCATGCTTGCCAAATATTTCGAAACTGCATTTGTTTCGTACAGTGGTTAAGAATGATGAATCGTACGGCTTGAAGATTATCCCATTGCGTGTGTGAACAATTTGAGCGACTGAGGCGCGTGGTAGATATTTTATGAGTTGTTCAAAAACGAGCTTGGTATTCTCAAATTTGGGATCGAAGTTGGTAAGTAAGAATGCATGAAGACGAGGTTTGGAAGAATCCAGTAACGTCGGAGATTCATTAGCGTCGTCGAGGTTCATGGATGAAACAGACTGCTCTGATTCATTAACAGTGTGATGACGCTTAGGCGGTGGCTGAGTTGAAGACGTGTGATGTTTGTCCGGTGTGCGTGAACGGGATCTACCACTATTTTTGCTTTGAGAAGCAGAGGTGTGCTGTCGGTCATGCCCCTTACCCATCGATGTGGGGTTCAGGGACGGCCCAGGAGGCTGCTGTGGTAGTCCCGGATGGCCACCTGACGCCATCCAGATGGGCGCAAAAGTCTGCGGCGAAGAGGATGAAAGTGACGGTGAAAAGCGTCCTGGAGCAGATGGAATCTTCTGGATCCTGGTACTGAGAGGAAGCCCACTGTGGCTCTCACTTGAGGCAGCAATATGTCCTCGCGGAGATGTCGGTCAGTGCAAGCACCGGCCCTCCACAAAATAGATGAGAGAATGAATATGATGATGGCCACGGGCTCCCACTTGAGTCAGCAATACGGACTGCAAGGGGATGTCGATTGTCTGTAACAGAACAATCCTCCCTGAATGAACAAAAATACTAGTGAATGCTCGTAGAGCGTTAGCAATCGAACTCAGATCTGTGAACCGATAATCGATTCTGATTTCTGAGTGGGTATGAGCACCAAGCACATCACCTTCCGAGCATATCAGTAATAACTCGTTACTATCTGAGAGAATTTGCATTGGTATTTATCGTTTGATATGAGCAAAGCTTTGCGAAATATATTTGGCACTTATGCCAAGTAACGAATGATGTACTATGTTTCCTGTAATCGGTCGCAATAATATTGTTGTAAACCTGTGAATCATCTGACAACAGTTACACAGGCAACAGTTGTGCCATCTTATTTTCATACGTGCTAAGACACAAGAATAACAGATAAAGGAAACAGATGGAAGCACTGCTATCTGTGTAACTGTTATCAGATGATTCACCGGTTTGCAACAATATTATTGTGACCGATTACAGAAAACATAGAATGTTATGAGCTACTTGCCATAATGCGAAATATATTTCGCAAAGTTTTGCTCATGCCAAAGAACAAAAAACAATACAAATACACACATCCAGTAACGAGGTATTTCTGATATGCTCTGAAGGCGATGTGTTTGGTGTTGAATTGACACAACTAACACGCTAAAGTGGTAGTCATTTTGTGCTGTTTCAACACCTCATTTTTTACTGTGTATACTCCTCACTAATATCGGCCGTTTTCGATCATTCTATATGTTATTCCATTCCATTCTCCTTACGTGCGCTACGGGTCTTACCCAACTGGAGGCTGAATTTGAACTCAAAGGTAATCCGAACTGTCAGCAATCAACTTAGTGACAAGGAAAACTATAAATTTGACACTGATATCGGTGATTTTCAATTAATTTTACATTTCGTAATTTCACTTCTGCCGGTAGTTAATGGGCGCTGAATTTTTACTTAAATAAAATCTGGAGTGTCACCCTTTATCTAAGCAACCCTCAAATCTATGGATTTGACACTAATATCAGCCGCTTTTATTATTTTAAGTATGCCTTTTCAACTCCTACGAGTGCTAAGGTTGTCTTGTCCACTCTGAGGCTTAACTTGAACTTTAATGACATCACGACTGTCACCTATTACTTTACCGACATTAAAATCTAATTATTCTACACTGATATCGACCGTTTTAAATCATGTATATACCTCCTCCTTCCCTTTCCCTCGTAGAGCTAGAGGGTCCTACCACAATTTCAGCTGATTTAGATACAAATAGCACCTAAACTGTCACCAATCAACTTAGGGATCCAAAAAGTATAGATTAGAAACTAATATGGTCATTTTCAATTTTTAGTTCATGTTGCAATTAGGGAAGCACACGAGACGAGTCGAGATAGGATTTTCCTGACAAAATTCGAGTCGAGACACGGCTCTTCCAATTGTAAAATATAAATTTTTCGAGTCCAGACATCACTTTCACAGCACATTTTCGAGACGAGATAGCCACAAATCTTCGCGCATCCCTAGTTACAATCCCCCTTCAAGAGTACTAATGGGGGCTGATTTTGGATTTAAAAAGCATCGGAAAATGGAGCATGGCGGCTCAGTGGTAGAGCGTCTACCTCTGCTGCGTAGAGATCCTGGTTCGATCCCAGCTCGCGCCAAGTGAGCTTTGTGGTGGAGAAACACCGTGTTCGTGGGTTTTCTCGAGGTTCTCCCACTTCCGTCCACTTTATTCATTCCACAATCCAATTCATTTCTCGTCATCACCGTCTCCTTTATCCTAACCGGCATGAACGTGGGACGTAAAACTGAAAGTATTCGTTTTGATTGGAAGTGTCACTGTTTATCATAACGACCTAAGAAAATACGAATTTGACGCTAATATCGACCGTTTTCGATTATTTTATATGTAACCTTTCCTATTCTCCATAGGTGTGCTAGGGAGTCTTAGTTACCCTTACTGTGGGGCTGAATTTGGTTCTAAAGGGAATAGAAACTGTCACCAAACAGCTCATGGATTCCGAAAACTATAGATTTGAAATTAAGGGTCTTCACTACAGCGAAATTTAACTACCGCTAATTTAAGAGTGTTTCTGTAACATCTTCAAAACAAATAAAACTATTCGAAAGAAGAAACGTAGTGAACTACTCAATATTATTTTCCATGTGACAGTTATCACAACTTACCTATCTGCTTTCGATTTGCAACTGTCGGTAGATTTAGCATTTTCTTGCGTTTTCTGTAAATAACGGCATACCAAAAGCAGATAGATGAATTGTGGTAAAGGTATCACATGCAAAATCGCATTTTCTAGTTGACTACGTTTCTGCTTTTCTAATATTTTTATTTAGTTTGAAGATATTACAAAAAAAAATCCCTGAAATTAGCGGCAGTTTAATTTCGCTGTAGTGAAGACCCTTAATATCGATGTTTTCGATCTGTTTTATATATGTTTCCACTGTCGCCTAGCTGCCGTGGGGTGGTCTTATCACAACATTTCTCCTTTTCCGGACTGTAACTAGCATGCATACCATCTTTGGTTAAAATTGCTTAAGGTGTTGTACATCCATTTATATAATAAGAATGATAAGGCAAAATCCAAAACTTCAAAACTATAACATACTAAAACATCGTATTTATTGCTTAAATTGGCTGTAGTCTACTTCTGTTGACGTTATATCCGTATATAGCAGCGTGGCTCAGCGTAGCTTTATTTATGTGGCTAACGTACTAGCACGAACGTTTTATTTTAATGAAAACTTTCTATTATGTGCCTCTGTATTATTATTGTTATTATTATTATTATTATTATTATTATTATTATTATTATTATTATTATTATTATTATTATAACAAAAATGAAATTAGCACTTCTCTCGTTATGCGTTTATATATTGTTTAATGGTGTGTTTTAAATTATTCACTATTTATTCTATTTGTATCTTCTATTAGTGTACACCTGACGCCTTTATACATTTTACTGTTTCTTTCTTTTTTTTCTACGCTTCAGTAGAACAATCGTCAATATTTTAACTTCCTGGTTCTGCACCGATAAACTAAGGAAATCAAGGAAGACTCAAATTGAATTCTTCTTCCACTTTCCTCCTGTTGTTTTTTTTCTTTTTCGTGGAAAAGTTTATTTTTTTGTATTTTTGTTTTAATCTTTTTCCTTGTTCTTTTTATCGTACGAAAACAAATAATAAAACTAATAGAAGTTCCAAGAATTAGTTTGTTTTGTTTTGAACGGATTATCTTTTCTTTAATTCCTTTAATTGCAATTTTCATGTTACTTCGAGTAATTTGACGAAGGAAAAAAAAAGGAAACAACGAACCTTTGTGTATTGAAGACAAAAACATATATTTAAGTAGCTTTTATTTTTAGCTTAACGTCCCTTCTTTATCATTGGAAATATTAGAGACTTGCATGTACAGCTTAATGTACATACACTGAGAAAAATCCGTTCTCCGGACAGCGGTACATTGTGCAAATATACGGAATCCTCTTGCTTACTACAGAAAGCAGTACGAAGCATACGCTATCCGTATGCTACATAAGCACTGCCCTTAGATATTACATCATGCCGTTGCAGGGTGTCTGATATCTAACAGTCTTCCTTATATTGTATACATATATGTATGTTACCTTCATCAGCTATATATTATATACGTCCATTTGTATATGATATCCTGTCCACCTGTATTGTTTCATACGGAAAGCGCGTAGAGATGGAATACTTATACAGAAAGTATTATAAAACACGCGTTTCTAGTTATATGTTTGCTGTACGTTAAGTCCAAAAACTACAGGATTTATACATGTAACATACGATTTTACGTACGCCACATACATTTTTAAGCAGTGTACAATAATGTTGTCTCTTATCGTACCTAACTCGGTTTTACGGACGTTGAAAAGAAGAGTTTTATTTACTTGTCTATACATGGGATTATCTTATAGTTCAACACAACAGGCGTATAATGTCCATAATAGCGAACAGTTCTTCAGTTGAACTAGAACGCTTAACGCATAGAATACTCATCTCTGTTCGCGACCTCTAATTGTTGTGTTTTACACAAAAAAAAAAAACACTAAATATTTCTGTGCAATTTATCCTCCTTTCTGATCTAGTTTGTTTCGTCTACAGGGGAAGTTAAATGTTGTCTATGAATGCTTATTTTCTTTTCTTTTCTAACGAGATGGTACCCCTCCCCACTAAGTAAATTTCGTGAATGATTGGATGTTCAGTCCCACTGACACATTTGCATAGTAGCCGTTACATTCTCCAGATCTGCAATGCATTCCTAGCTTTCGAGTGATTTAATGATCGTAGTCAACTTGGTTAAAATTTGGAATATTTACCATCTGAAAAAAAAAAACGCATTGCCCAACTTATAGACATGATTATGCCATGTGGTTTGTTAAAAATTCTGGACAACTCAGCACATCGCTCGCACATATCCATCGACGTTGACAGTGTATGCAGTGTATGAAGTTCAACGATAATGTTCATATGCAGATATGAAAGCTTATCAAACATAATTGCATTTGCAAGAATCTAAATATTTTTAAATGGTTCTAGATGGGATTTATAGCTTTTAGTTTATAATGATAATAATTGACAATAACCAAGAGATGAAAACAATGACCTTCGACGCCATCAAAAGACTTTGTTAGTAATTTCTTTCTCATATAGCTATTTATATACACAAGAATGTTTATATAAGTTTAGCTTCATTTTAGCACTAAGGTAATATGAGGTATGGACCTAAAGTTTATGGTGGAATCTGAAGCACATAATGCATTCAATGATCTATCACAAGAAAACGAAAACGATACTCAATGTGTGAATGACTGAAATAAGAAAAAAAAATCGTGCGTGGAGTTGGGTGTCGCTAGTTTGTGAATTGAAACCTCTTGTAATTTGGACAATTTAGTCGAAATATAAAATTAAACTAAATGAGCTTTAATATTCTAGATTCAGATGCTTGTTTTAGGGTTTACTAATTCATATCGGACTTTCGAAGAGAAACATCAAAACAATTTAGTGACTGTGTCAATAGCGACAACTCCCAGTCACGACCCCTCCTCAGTTTTATTAGGAATAGGAAAAGAAAGAGTGAGAAAGAAGAAGAAGAAGGTAGGAGAGAAGAATGAGAAAAGAAGGGAAAGAAGAAAAGTAGAGAAAATTAGAGGAGAAGGAATTACTGGGTGAATATGGGAATATGGTGAAGGAATTCGAATAGTTTTTAAAAGGTAATTCATATCCAAATGCTATTGCTTGAGGATCAATGCTGAAGTGATCCGGAAGAGAGACGTGTTCCCTCATACTACCCTGATCCAGGCAACTGCACAAGTGGAAGTTGCCCTAACCCAGCCCAGGAGACGGGAAAGTTTAATTTAGTTAGTGTATTTGTCATTTTGAAATGTAAAAATAAATAAATAAATAAAAATGAAAACCCGTATCCAGTATGTGAATACCCAAAGTGGAGATCAACCACACATTTGAATCGGCCAGGAAGAAAATCAAAGTCACGTATATATCTACACAAGTATAAGTTTTGAGATTTCTGAGAAGACTGTCGTTATTCTGGCTCTTCCCTTTTCTCACAGAGCCGATTTTGAGTACTTTTGAATTAGTTATTCCTTCATGACCTCCGTCATGCACAAATGCATATAGCATATTATTACACATATACTACAGATACTATCATCCTAAATCAATATTAATGCTGCCACTTAAAATCGAAGTTCACAATTCATTCACGCACACTCATATACATATACAGGACAGCGTATCGACATGGATGAAAATAATGTAAAAGAAACTATCTAACTACAATTTGGCGAACATTTATTATATCTATTTTAAAGTTAGACACAAATTATTATGGACATGCAATCAATATACATAGGAATATATCGATCTACATATGAATTTGAACAATAGCGTTTTGATGACACACACACACACACATATATATATATATATATATATATATATATATATATATTAACAGAAAGATTAAAAAGACCGTTTTATATTTGGATATCTATATCTATCTATCTATCTATGTATGTATCTATCTATCTATCTATATCTATATAGGGTCATTCCACGTCAGTTCATCCAGGCAATGTCACCCACCGACTCGGAATTTGATTATATTTGGTACACTTGGTCTACAACCACCAAAACTAACTTGTACAAAATTTGAAAGTTCTCGCTCAACCCGTTCCTATGTTATGGTCCATCAAAATTTTGACATGGTAGGCAAAAATTTCTACTCGCGACAGCCGGAAATGGTGCATCGAGGTTTAAAATTTCCCTCATAACATGCTGATAAGAATCCGTTGAGACAACAGACCTATCCATTCTGATGCAGAATTGTCCGTAGATTTCAAATCTGTGGTCAGATTTGACATATCATCAACCTAAAGTGCACTTTTGTACAAAACACTAGTAAAAAGTATGCTTGGAAAACAAGCCTCAGCTAGAAGTACAAAAATGGCCCTATTTCAAAAAGTACCAAATTCACAGAAATAATTCCTAGATATTCTGAAAGAGGATGAAATTTCCTATAAAATGAAGCAAAAATTGTTTTGGGTATTTGACTTATTGCTAAAGAAGAAATAAAAATGCAGTTTTATACAATGTGCAGATAATTGTAATATTTTCTAGCACTCAAACACACTTACACAGGGCTATACATTTCACTTTTTGGCAACAGTTTTCCATTTCTGTTCAATTAATAATTTACATTTATTACTCAATTGGTATTGCCTATCATTACGAGTAAATGGAGTCTTAATAACAGATAAAATGTGCTGTACTGGGACCCAACATGTGTCAGCTCTGCTAAGCCAATTAAAGGATGCTGCAGGTCCAGCTGGGTGCATTAATTTTATATTTATATCCGCATTGTCAGCATCTACTTCTACTACTAATCCGATATACCACTTATTATCATAGATGCATGCTACAAAGCAATTAACTTTGATGTCCTGGCAAGCCAACTTTTCCAACTGATCATATCCTGGTGCAAAGTTAAATTCTAAATCTGGTGTTCCATCTGTACTCAATCGTCTTGCTGTTATAACTGTATTTGACAGTGGTACAAACTTATGAAAACCTCTTGTGCCTGCTACAGTCTGAGCAATCTGGAAACGATTTGCTAACACACTTCTTACATTGTTAATCTCAGCTTCAGGTAGATAAAAAATGTAATTTTCGACAACTGACGCTTGCAAAAGTCATACATTTGTTTTGGATTTGTTATCTGGTTTTGAAATGGCCTCTGCAGATTTGCCTTTGTAACACATCGTTTAACACTGCCACCAATGCCATCGCAAGGTGACTTGTCATGGCTGGTGGCAAAGAAAGACCAACAAGCAGATATGCCAAAGTCTTGGAGATGATGGCACAGATTTAAAAAGCTCTTACAGTTCTTATATTGTGCAGCACACCCATCTGTTACATATTCGACCCTTTTAATATATGGATATTTACTCTTTAAGAACGACATGGTTTCAGATTGGACTTTATACACAAAAGGCACGTCATGATGTAAGACGTCAGATAAAAAACATAGAGATTTCTCAGTTAAACGGTTAGTTTCAATAAGATAAAGTACAACAGGGTGTAAGGAACTTGACACATGACTCCAATGGTAAGTCTGTATCTCATTTTGCAATATAAAATCATAATTCTCTGCAAAGTCCATCAATATAATGGCTTCATCATGAGAGAGATTTTGTATACGTTCCTTTAGGTAAGTTGCCTGCGTCTTAGCAATGAAAGAATGAGGTATTAATCCTTGGAGCTTCTGAACAAAATGATCAATGAATTCTGGAATTGGTAGTGTTTGTTCTACTAACTGACTACGATCGACATTGACCCACTCTGCAAAGCTTACCTGCCCGTCATCCCAGTACTCCTCGATTTTGTTTTGGAGAAATTCTGTTATTTTACTGCTATCCTGGGGCATTTCACACACACACTCCTAACATACAATTTATATTAGTTTTGTCACACACCATCAGTGAAATTGCATGATCAAGATGTTCCTTTTTTAAACTAATGGCATGCAAAAATAAATCTACATTTTGATGAGTAGTATACAGACAGACACAGTGTGTACCTGTTGAACCTGCAACAACACACAATTTAGGCCTTAATAAGCAGAATTTGGAAAACCCAATTTTAATATCAGGATGTTTTTCTTTAAAAGCAACGTAAAGCTCATTAGATTGCACAACATTAGTCGTTTTTGCATGTGGAGATTTCTTTTAACACTCACAAAATCTTTTCTTCCAGGAAGTATCCGACTAAATTCGTCATCTTGATAGAAATTTTGAACTAACGTTACAGTTTCTTCAGGTAGTCTTTTCCCTAATCTGTGTTCTGGTAAGGAGCATATACCCTTGCTTTTGCATAATGCCCTAGCCTGCCTAACCATATAATCACTAACATTAAAAACATCAGACACCTTTTTTGCGGGACCATGACTGGAGCAATAGTGAGAATTTGAAGTTTTTCACGTCTATTTGCTATTGCTATCTTCTGCTTCATTAACAGAACTAAGCGATCCAAGTCTGCTGCTTTTTCTTTTACTTCATTTGCACTGGTTCTTAAGTCCGAATCACTGGTGTCAGATAACAAGTGTTCTGTGTCATCAAGCTGTAAACTGCGTTTCATTGTTAACTTCGCTGCTTCGTGCATCACTTTGATTTTTTTACGCCCAACTGCTACACGCTGATGTGCAGGAACAACATGTAGTTTTAAAGGTGAAAGACCTAAATGTGTTAAAATTGCATCAATCTTTCCTTTTTCTTCTTCCACTGCAGCTTCTCTTGTATCAGGATCAAATTTGAATTCGCTGTCTGAACTTTTGTGTGGAGATGCTGACTCTAGCGTGTCTGAAGACGATTTCCCTTGTTTGACAGTAGCGATTTCCTTCTCGACTTTTTTGCGGCAGTTGGAGCACATTTTCTGGCCTGGGATAACGATAATGTCCAGATGTTTCCTGACGGTTTTAGCAAGTTCCAGCGTCACTGTTCGCAAATCACGTCGCACTATTTTCTTGTGTCTTGTAAAAGGATCAAAAAATTTATTGTGAGCTAGTCCATAGTGATGCAAATACCACTGTTTATGATGAAAACAAATAGTCAGGTTCTCATTGGTACCTTGTAATTTAGATCCCCACAAAATAAGTTTAATTTCACTCTCTGCGAAAGTTTCATTATTAACTGGCAGAATTTTTTTCGTATAACCATATGTAGTCTGGTGGCATTTTGAGTCTGGATGTGCACAAACTATGCTGCAAGGAGGTAGATCAGTCTCAGTAACTTCAGATGAACCTTCATCTTCCATTTCAAATCCTAAAAATGAAATCAGAAAATAAATAATTAATTAATTACTGTATACATTAGTTAATTAATTTATAAGCGTTAGTAACTACAATATTGCAAATTATGCAGCCAATGATGCTATTCTGTAATTCAAAATGTGTCACAAACTATGAAACTTTTGCTTTTCAAATTATCTCCTTTGTTGTTCCGCACTCTTTGTTCACCCAGGGTACTTCTAATTGCTGCCACAAAGTAACAGCCATGTCAACTAAAAGAGGCAGGAGGAAAATTTCAACAATTCTTTTCATTCATTTTGACATTTTTAAATGTAGTACATCACATGCTCAAATACCCAACACGATTTTCACTTCATTGTATAGGAAATTTCATCCTCTTTCAGAATATCTAGGGATTATTTCTTCGAATTCGGTACTTTTTGAAATAGAGCCATTTTTGTACTTCTAGTTGAGGCTTGTTTTTCAAGTATACCTTTTACTAGTTTTTTGTACAAAAGTGCACTTTAGGTTGATGATATGTCAAATCTGACCACAGATTTGAAATCTACGGACAATTCTGCATCAGAATGGATAGGTTTGTTGTCTCAAAGGATTCATATCAGCATGTTATGAGGGAAATTTTAAACCTCGATGCACCATTTCCGGCTGTCGCGAGTAGAAATTTTTGCCTACCATGTCCAAATTTTGATGGACCTTAACATGGGAACGGGTTGAGCGAGAACTCTGAAATTTTGCACAAGTTAGTTTTGGTGGTTGTAGACAAGTGTACCAAATATCATTAAAATCTGAGTCGGTGGGTGACATTTCGGTTTTCCGCTGGATGAACTGACGTGGAATGACCCTATATCTATCTGTATATATATATATATATATATATATATATATATATATATATATATATATATATATATATATATAATCCCTTAAATTTTTGGAACATATGGTACCAAAAACATATTTATATATTTTACAAGATCATAGCCCAATAAAGGAAAAGACGAAAAAGAAAGAAAATAAACTTTATATGAAGATTTAAATGAGTCTTTTCTCATATATGAAGATTTTAAGTAAATTTACGAGTACCGGTCGTAGTTAGTGATGAGCAATAATATCGCACTAAATATCAAATCATCCTTTTCCGGTGTCCATGCGTTTATTTTAGTTTTATACACACGCTCGATATTAGTTTCACTAATTATAACCAATATATGTATATTGTGTTCGTAGAAATATTTATTGATATATTTCTCCCATCTCTTGGGATTAAAGAAAAAATGAAGTTTTGTCACTAGTCTCACCGTAACTATGTTATATATTCAGTCATGTCATGTACTATAAAATTTACGAACTATTATTAAAGCACAATCACCTGATATCATTAGATGAGCACATTTATCGTTATATTCGCACAACCTATAGAAGAACGAGAATTTTCCAAGTCGAGAAGAATCTTCGTCGGTGAGAACACGTTTATAAAGGTGAAAATACTGACTGAGATTTAGGATTTGTACAGGAGGGATGGAGTCAAATGTAATTCATATAGTAGGATTTCAGTTTACTGGTCTGAGGATAGATTTAGTAATAAAGTAGAGTTACGCCGACCGGCCTTAAACACATGCTACATGCGGTTAGTGTAGTACTAATAATGTTAGTTCTTGCATCTGTTATTAGACAATATCACAGTGTTGAAAAGAATATACAACATGCGGCGGTATTTTTAACATTTACACTTTTATATTTATCGGATATTCCATGACCGTGGCAACCAAGAACTATTCGGGGTAAGGTACCAAGACCCTTTATACATATATTCATTTGCTCAATTCGATATTATACATTTTACTTCAATATTATATTCATATTCAAAACATATTCATATTTCAACATACATATATATTCATTAATTATTCAATATTTCAAACTATTAACCCCGACAAATTGAATTTTGCGGTTGCAACACTTTACATCTCAAATCCGATATGTTACACACACACACACACACACACACACATATATATATATATATATATATATATATATATATATATATAAATTCAACTAATTTCCCGCCCATCCGCCCATAAAGATAAAATTAGAATTCTCAAATTTTTGTTTAAATAGTAGACATTCAATGTGCAAGGCAGTTACGTAAACACAAAAGCTAAATATATTGATAATACTCTTGGGCTTAAACAACTACAACAACCTTCACATTCAGAGTTACCAGTGGAAACAAACGTAGGAACTAATAACTTGATAAAAGATTATAAGCGGATAATTATAGAAGGAAACGAAAGTAAAATTTAATCGTTGACCGGACAGTTGCTCGCTACTCCGGTTTATCAGTATGGTGGAGAACATTTACTTCATACTTCACATCAATGAATATTTCTACGAATCGTGTCTCGCGACGTCTCAGTTGGGAACTCCGGTTCAAATGATACATTTCGATTGATAGATATGTGACAAGTTCAAAACTCGGGGGGAAGGTTAAAGATTTAAAAAATCTTGAAGAATAGAATAGGGGAATATATAGATAGATAGATAGATAGATAGATAGATAGAGAGAGAGAGAGAGAGAGAGAGAGAGAGATAGAAAGGAAAAGCGGCGCCAAAGAAATAAGCTAGGACACTAAAACTATAAAGATAAGAGGTTGAATTTCGACATACAACAATCCACAGCCAAATATACTTGTATATTCCGAAAAAGTGCCCTACTCAAATGCGTAGCCTAAAATAAGTATCTCCAAAGCAACAGCAAGTCCGTGCCAACAAGGAAATTTTCAAAAAAGGCAAAAGCTTTAGGGAAATTCCCCTCCTCGCTGTAATCCGGCTGAGACCTTGGAGACTCCGGCACTACGGGGAAGTCAATGTAGTCTCTAATTTGGAATTTCTAAAATAATAAACAAATATCCGACCCCTCAGAAACTGAGAAGAGTTCCGAGGAAAGTATGGAAAACTAGACTAAAGTCAATAACTAGAAAAAAAAATCTAACAGGGATTTGCCAAAAAAAATAAATAAATAAAATTTTGTACTAGTAAGTTGTCTGTCAAATCTTACTAGTGGCTCCCAAACAGCAAGGCTGCCAGCCTTGAGGTGTCGTTCAATTTCAATCGCTACCTAGTTTAAAACGAAGAAAAAAATGAAAATATTTGAAGGGGAGGGAGGATTGACACCTGGGTACGGTATCACTACAGTCTACTGTAATAGATTTACTAGATTATTTAATCCCATCCACTTCGTTATCTCTACACACGATAATAAACTTAGTTTGGTCGGGTGACGTGGAAAGAAAAAAAAATCAAAGTTGTCGGGTATTAGCAAAAATACAAGTCAAACGCATATATCTAAATGCATATGAGAAATGAGTGGAATGGTGGAATCAATAAAGCGGTAAGAAACGGCAAAACCCCGAAAAAGTGCACTACACGATGTTTGTCCACCACAAAGTTCACTTGACGCGAGCTGGGAACCATTTATAGGCTAAGGCATTCGGGGTTCTACGCACTATCACAGGAGGCCAAGGTTAAACCATAAAACAGCCCAAACCAGGGTTCGTTCACTGTACAGTGGAGAAAATACACTTCGGTAGGTACTGTTCTTCAATTGCACACACGTCTATAGTGGTGCCGTAACATATAGCGCGACTTATCACTTCACTCATACTTTTCCATTGTTAAGCTGTTAAATGGCTCCGCGAGATGCACCACTGTAATCGTGGCGTGTGTTGAATCGGGAAACGTTTGGCTTATAGGACGCTGCTCGTCCATGGATTGGTTGTGAAAATAGCTCGAGACGAATTGTAAGTGCACTGTTACCACTCCCAGAGGCCAAACGAAAGTCAGTGACTATGGCGTTCAACATTTGACGGGTACTTTCACTACACGTCGAAGAGATTGAAAGTCCTTGTCGGAGAGTTTTCAAGGCTTCCCACGTCGAAAGTGGAGTTTTATCGTTCTCCCTCGTTCCCATTCTTTTTGCACGACGAAATCAGGTAATGGTCGTGGTATTTGAAACTTATCGGAGATGGCATGTATGAAATGACCAAACCGGTAAACACATATAAAAATGTTCTTTCTGCCCCATTCAAGTATCGCCGTCTACTTGTGTTGACTGCTGGCACTCGTATGGCTTTTCTCAGAACCCCCACACGATACACATTTTTTTTTTTTTTTTGACGCGATGACAAATCTATTTAACATTCAGGGGGTGTCCGGTAATAAATGGTAAGGTGATGTGATTTAGTTAAATTTAGTCAATTGTCACTAAATATTTCTTTTGTTTTATTTTAGCAGCGAAGCTATGCGAGACGGGATCTACTGATTAACGTGGAGTCCGAACCACATGACTTCCCGCAGGGAATCGAACCCGGGTTCCCCAAGCTAAAGGTGTGTACGAAGGAGCTCTATGTCAAAAATGAATTAGGGGTTTACTGTAAATGTCAATATAATGTTTCGGAGTATTGTTTTCAACAATATGATTTTAATTGAGGATTTCATGCGTTTCATTAAACGTTTCAACATTATTTCCACTGGTTAAGATTTAAATCAGTCAGGCATGATTGGACATATTTAATTACAGCATTCTTAAAATTAGACTATTTTCGTAGAACGCTTTGTGTGTTGCGTCTGTAAGACAGAGTTTTCTTCATAAATTATCCCCTACAGGAAAAAAAACTAAAGGAGTGTTTTTTTTCTGCAATTAAGATAAACTATTTGTAGGTTTTTACTATACACACACCACTAATACGAAACAATTTAATTGGCCGCTGTGGCTCATTGGTACAGCGTTCACCTCTGGTGCAGGGACTCCTTGGTTCGATTCCAGCTCGTGCCAAGTAAGCTTTGCCGTGGACAAACACCGTGTGTTTCGGTTTTCTCGTTCTTTTCCCGTTTCCTCCCACTTTCTTCATTTCACTCATTTCTCAACATCAGCATCTCCTTTAGCCTAGCCGGCATAATTGTGGGATGAAAAACTTAAAGATATAATTTCGTTTTCATTTCTTAAAAAAATGGCATGATATATTTGATACGAATGCAAAAGAAAAGCAGGATAAAAAAAACTAATAATCTTGCGTATATTGCAACACCGTATTTTTAACAAATTATTCTCTTTGCTTCTTTTTATTTGGCATCTATATTATTATTATTATTATTATTATTATTATTATTATTATTATTATTATTATTATTATTATTATTATTATTGTATGTGATTGTTTCGTTAATCTGAAAAACAGAACTCATACCAAAAGCCAATTTTAAGTCGTTCTTTTGTTACGAAATTGCACTAAAGTGCCATCTGTGTTGTCTTCATTTTGTGTTCAAGATAATATTGGAACAGATGCTAGGAAGGCTTCTTTTGAATGAGTAATGAGTGTTTCAACTTACAATGCAATCAAGCAGAACAATTTAATGATTTGCGGTTTCTTTAGTTCTCTCTTAATACAAATACTTCAATTAGAGAGAAGAAATTCTTAGACTAGGCGTTGAATGAAGCTTTTCTTTAAGTATCAGATAACTTGTATTATCCATTAACTTGGAAGTATATGCAGTATACGCAGCACCTCATAATAAAGACTGAATGAGTTTTTTTTTTTATTTCGAATTTACACAATTGGCATTCTTTTAACAAACTTCTTAATCTTACTTTGAATGTAGACAATTGTGAAAAAGTATGGAGGATCACGATATACACAGAAGAGCATATCAAAACATAAAGAGAGGAATTGAATTATATGCATGCTCAATTAAACATGCTAAGAAAAAATATTAACATGTTGTTAATCAAACATTTATAACTGTTTTTGTTGAAAGACAGACAAGAAATATTAAGAAAACATTGGCCATATAAACAAAGGTATAGCTTTGTCTCCAAAACAAATTATAACTACACACACACGCACGTATATATATATATATATATATATATATATATATATATATATATATATATATATATATATATATATATATAAAATGGAATTTTATTTCCTGATATTTATCTAGGTATTTGGTTATCTGGATGACTGGAATTTGGATAATTACACTTATAAGGTACTTTTAAACATAGCATAATAGTAATTATACATATAGAATTTTAAAACTTCTACTTCAAGAAGAAAAAAATATTGTTTGGAGCTAGGTATGGATATATAACTATGGAAATAAATATAAAACTTCTGCAAATTATATGAGTTTTGTTCTTTACTATTAACTAGCAGTATGCCGGTTCTTCGTACGGGGATAGTATGTTTCATTTTGGGCATAAAGATCAATGGAGACTGAGTTTCAATTTAAATTGTTCGGAAATGTTACTTTTCGTTCAGCGACCCCGAAAACTATGTAATCGACACCAATGTCGGTCATATATATATCTCCTTCTCCTCCTCCAAGTTACGGGGCTAACTTTGGATTTAAACGGGAACGGAAGTGTCACTGTTCATCTCAGCGAGCCCGAAAACTGTACATTCGTTGTTACTATCGGTCTTTTTCGATCATTCTTAAATGTCTCCCCCTCCCTACTCCTATGTTGTATCGTAAAAGTGAAATGATAAAACCCATTCCAGGCCTAAACCTCATCAATGTTGAAAATTTGATCGAGATCGGTGGAGGGTTCAATAGTTTTTTTTTTTTTTTTTACATATCTCCTCCCTCCCCTTGTCCTCCCATTGCTCTCCCCTAAGTTTTATGGTCAAAGCGAAACGCCAAATATTTTCTAGGCCCGAACCTCATCTGTGTTGAGAACTTGATCGAGATCGGTCGTGTGGTTCAAAAGTTATTAAGTCACAAGTATAGTCACTTTAATTTATATCGTATCTATATCATGCAGTGTGGTACGATATAGACATGATACAAGGGAGAGAATCAGGTGGAGGACAGCGATTCAAAAACCCGACCCTGTCTAACTGGGAAAGAATAAGTGGGAGAACAAGAAGCACTGGTGACTTCACCTGGGATATGAATTGTTCACAGACAATTCTTGTCTTAATGGGAATAGTTAAAAGAAAAAATAAAATGATCTGAATCTGTCGTATTGCATTTTTTCTATTCATCTTGTTAAAATTCCAAAATTTTTGGAAATATATCATGTATTAGTACTTTGCGTTTCAAATAAAAAAAGTGTGCGTCTTTATGTTTAATCTTATAGAATAAAATAATCTCCCTTCCTACGGGGTTGTTATATTGATTTTATTTTTTTTCCTCATCCCCCTTTTTTGTCCTTTGTCCGTTTGTCAGTATTTAACAGTTCAATGGAGCCACAATGCGACTATGCCTAGACTTAAACCGTTCAAAAGGAATACACATTCGAATGTCAGAAAAATTGTTCAAATCGGTTACGCAGTTGTAGAGATCTAACACAAACATACAGCACTCACAGTTACGAATATATTGTTTTTATAATATAGTATTATATTTACAAATGTTTTCTCAGCCGTTGGAACGTAAAACCGTGAAACAATATATATGATGTTGTTTTTTTTATTCATATTTTTTTAAAGAAAATATTTCTTACTTGAAAAAGAAAACTTAACATACACAAGATGCGGACACTGAAAAAAAAAAGTTGCAAAATATGCCAATGCAATAAGCAGGCAGGCCAATGCAATAAGCACTGGTGACTTCACCTGGGATATGAATTGTTCACAGACAATTCTTGTCTTAATGGGAATAGTTAAAAGAAAAAATAAAATGATCTGAATCTGTCGTATTGCATTTTTTCTATTCATCTTGTTAAAATTCCAAAATTTTTGGAAATATATCATGTATTAGTACTTTGCGTTTCAAATAAAAAAAGTGTGCGTCTTTATGTTTAATCTTATAGAATAAAATAATCTCCCTTCCTACGGGGTTGTTATATTGATTTTATTTTTTTTCCTCATCCCCCTTTTTTGTCCTTTGTCCGTTTGTCAGTATTTAACAGTTCAATGGAGCCACAATGCGACTATGCCTAGACTTAAACCGTTCAAAAGGAATACACATTCGAATGTCAGAAAAATTGTTCAAATCGGTTACGCAGTTGTAGAGATCTAACACAAACATACAGCACTCACAGTTACGAATATATTGTTTTTATAATATAGTATTATATTTACAAATGTTTTCTCAGCCGTTGGAACGTAAAACCGTGAAACAATATATATGATGTTGTTTTTTTTATTCATATTTTTTTAAAGAAAATATTTCTTACTTGAAAAAGAAAACTTAACATACACAAGATGCGGACACTGAAAAAAAAAAGAGTTGCAAAATATGCCAATGCAATAAGCAGGCATTTGCTAGTATTATGTATGTTTTAATTTATTTATTGTCTTATTTGTTTTTTTTTAAATCTCCAAAATATAATAGATTATACAGTTTTCGTGTATTCTAAGATGCGCATGCTTCACGCAAGAAACACGTTAGTTTATTACAATTATTGCTTTCACTTCATGCTTATACTTCATTCAAATTGTATTAAATAGGGTGCTCCGGGGTAAATATGGGACAAAATGTCCAATTTTGGTGTATCTCGAAAACTACTGGATGGTACCTCAGGAAACGTGGACAGCTTAATTCTCAAACTAATTAATGAAGATACGTAGAGTGAATGTTGTGTATGTCACAAGTTCCTAGAGAAAATTAGAAAAAAAAAATCAGTGTCTCAAAGTTGTAATTATGAGACACACGATTTTCTGAGTTTGTGAAGCACTTATGAGGATGTAACAAGGTGCAATTATGAGAGAAGGGTTTCTACCTTCTGCTAGATATGGTAGGATATTAAGACACTTCGAACAAAGTCTGTGAATATTATTTTATTACAAGCACTTGTATTTCTAGCAGTTGTTTTTGCAGACAATAGGGTGGACATTTTTAGTGATTGTTTACTACGAAGGAATACGTTTTAGTAAATATTAAATATCAGTATTTAGATTGGCATTTTCTGATAATGCCCTGAAGAGGACCAGTTAAATAACGTTAGTTTTACCCCCCCCCAAAATAATAAATAAAACAAAACAAATTTTGATTTGTTTCCTCATGCTATAGGCCACACATTACACCCACTTACATTATTAATCTTATAGATAAAAATAAAGTAACTTTAAAGGTTAACACAAGCATGAGCAACGCTCACATGATACAGGTTCGCCATAAAAATAAAATTGTAGCCATAGCTACATTTTGACTGCAATATACGAAATTGTAATCTAAATATTCTACGCCTAACATAAGAAACCAAGTAATTTGGTTGTCTGTTCAAAACCTGATTTGAATCATTTGTTTTCTTGAATTCAGAAAGCTAGAATACGTCTGTCCTGCATTGTTTTCAAAGTTGCAAAGATCGATTTTACCACTTCGTCACAACGAATTATCAATGGGTCAACAAACTGAGTGGTTACAGGTCCATAAAATATAAATAATGTAAAAAATTCCTCTATCTGCTCTTTGCATGACCATGAAAACTTGTTTTCACCTATCCAACGTAGGAATCGCAGCTGTACACATTTTATTGTTCCAGGTATACATATTGTTCCAGGTGGAGACTGATCATAATCTGTCTCAACATTCAGAACTTGAGAATAATAAACGGGACTGCGGTTGCTCAGTGGCTGGTGCATGGGGTTCCGGGTACAGACCCTGCTCCGGCCAAGTGAACTTTGTGGTGGACAAACACCGTTTGCGTGGGTTTTCTCAGGGTTTTCCCGTTTCCTCCCACTTTCTTCATTCCTCCATTTCATTAATTTCTCATAATCACCGTCTCCTTTAGCCTAACCAGCATAACCATGAGACGTAAAACTCAAAGATTTCATTCCATTTCATTTGACAATAATAATGTCGATGTTCCTAATAAACAGCAAAAAAGTAAATAAGTAAATTGTCTCATACTTAACACGGAAATTCAAAAACTGACTTTAAATTTCTGAGGTCACTCACACATTTTGTATTGACCAAAATATAAAATAAAACCATAGGACTTAATACCTATTGTTTTTGGCTACATTTTAATAGCTCTAAGTTGAAAATATTTCCATTCTTCAAAGATTTATACACAAGTTTGCAGTGGTATGTAAAAATCTGAAACAACATTTCTTGCTACACTTTTTAAAATCGACATGACGTCCTACGTTTCTAAGATGTAAATGAACAAATCGTGCTACATGGATAGAACAAGGGTTTCTCTCAGTAGCTAAAGCCAAAAATGCCACTTCTAAAAAAAAATGGCCAAACTGGGAAAGCGTCTCAAAATTACCCCGAAAATCAGTGTCTCATAACTACCCCGAGGCGCCCTGTGTGTTTTAAGTATCAGTATAATAATATGATACACATGATTCATTTTATATTAAATAACTACTTCTTAAATTCAGAAACCAATCAATTTCCTTGTTTCCTTACGACCAAAATGCTAAATTTCACTTCTATTCGAAAAGATAGAAATGTAACAAAATTGATTACGGTAATGATAGCGTTTTTAATCAATTACCAACCTATGCCAATAACATAACCATAAATACTAAATACAAATGAAGTTATAGATGCTTTATAAAAAAAATGATTGAAATTGTCTTCTGAATTTTAATAGGATATTCAAATGGCAAAATTCACACGTTTTTGAACTGTGATAATAGTATCGAGATGATAAACATAGGAAATTACGTATGAAAGCTAAAAGAAAATATTTAGTTTACATTTATTGGAATTTCATTTTGTTTTGCTAAGCATGAATATGTTTGTATTACAGAGAAACATAATATTTTGAAAATGTCGTCGGTCGTGTCAGTTGTTTGTTTTCATTAGTTTGAGTCAACCTACCACTATAATGCTATTATAGCTTGTTCTTAAGATTCTATATTGAAGCGATTTGAGAGGCAAAGTCATTCATTGAAGCTGAATGAAAAGTTGAAGTGTTAATCGATCAGCTCTTCCGTGGAAGTTTCTATTGTTTTATTCTACTTTTTTCATCGCGTGACTTGTGTTGTTCAAAATTCGTACTTTTTCAAGTGTTATAAAAAACATATATATTTATATATTGTGATATATCTATATGAAACTGAATTTTAACTTTACATTTGAGAAATGTTTATAATTGAAATAATAATAACAATAAAAATATAGTGTATTTTTTATTCATGATACATGATACTTTATACTATCACATACTTACGTTGAGTCAGTCTCATTCAAAGTTTGATATTATTTTTATTGTTATTGCTTTGTGTACTTTCGTACTTTACGAGTAAGTGTATCATGAGGAGATAAACTGATTGTAAATTACACTGAGGAAAAATCTGTTATCCGGACAGCGGTATATTGAGAAAAAAATATGCGGAATCCTTATGTTCACTATCTAAATTAGTACAGAACACACTGTAATATACCAAATTTTAAAAACCCCAAATTATTGTAAATATTTAAACTTTTGTAAAAATCTATGTAAATAATTCAAAGCTGGCTTGAGTACAAAATATTACCTCTCTGAATTGAATGAATTATGTCAGGGTTGTTTCCAGGAGCTAGTCCTCTTTATTGAAATAAGCCCAAAACTTATTTTATTCTATCAGACATACACGTGGAACTCCTAGACAAGGAACTATGAAAGGCATGTGGATTGCATTCCGCACTTTTATGTAAAAGGACCACCAACGTTCACTTGACATCACTTCAAGTCTATACTTAGTTCTTGACTTGTCATTCGGTTTAGGAGTTACATAAGCTGCAGAGGAGGCGGAGTCTTCGAGGTTTCCTACAACTACCTCAAGGGTCATAATGTAAGTGCCTTTTCATATTATCTTATCTGATAGTTTCAGATTCCCTGATTCGTTTCTCAAGCACAGCCTTTACTCTCATTATAAGAACGAGTAATGAAATTAAAACCTTTCCCATCACTCAATTATAAGTTTTTTTTCTATTCTCTTTAATCCATGTTTGTCTATATCTCTCGCAATATTCTGAGAGAAATCAACTTAAGATTTAGATAGACGGAGAGCCTATAGTCAAGGGTTCGATTCTCAATTTACGCCCCAATATTAAGTATTCTTCACAGAATGACAACACGTTATCCATATGCTACATACTTTTCCCGCTTAAATGTTTTATCATGCCGTTGCAGGATGAACGACATCTAACAGTCTTATGTACAAATTCAGTTTATATGTATGTTATATACGTTAGGTAAATGATACATACGTCCATTTGTATGTAAGTTCCTGACCGACTACATACAGTTCTTTCGTTCGTACGGAAAGTTCTTTTATTCGGAACACTTATACGGAAAGTATGTATCGGATATACTTTTTCAGTTATACGCTTGCTGTACGTCAAGTCCAAAAACTACAGGATTTACAGTTGCAATCTACGTTTCTACGTACGCCACGTGCATTTATTTTTTTTCTCAGTGTTAATGTCGCTGCGCTCTATGAGTGATCTTTCATGTCTCGTTCATATTCATAATTAATGCCAGTGTTTTCCTCTGCATCATCTAAGAATTTAAGTGCAATCCGTTTACATAGTTTATCTTTTATTGTTCTCATTACAGAATCATAATAATAATAAGAAAGGGGTTGGAAACCAACAACAGTGAGAGAGCCATTTTCATTTTCCATTGAAAACCCCCAAAGCTGTACAGAAAATTGCCATCGACTAATCGTACTAAAGAAAATCATACCTTAATTACCAAGCTGAGTCATCTCTTTCGAAAATTATTGCATGTTGAATTTAACATTAGAGATTATGGCCAGAAGTATTTTTTTTATTTATTTTAAAAAGAGCGGTATGAGATAGAAGCGTAGTTCTTAGGAAGTTTTCAAGAGATAATGCCAAGACACATCCAATAGTACCAGAGAGATTTTCCGGAAAGTTCCGAAACATTGCTTAAATCGGGATGGAATTTGCCGCAAAACCAGTCCCAACATTAACACAAAAGCCCGATAAAAGAATATGATGCAGCATTTGCGTGAAACGTACGGTTGAAAAAAAAATATTGCAATTAAAAACAATTGTGAAATGGAAACGTAAGAATTGAACTAACTAATATTTAGGGATGTACCGAGTCAGAGACTAGCCTCGATCTCGTCTCGGACTCGGTACCATTCCAATAATTTGTTACTTTAATCGTTTACTTTTCTACCTCACATTTATTTTTATTTTATTTTATTTTTCAACCGTACATTTCAAGGAAATGCTGCATCAAATTGTCTTACCTGGCTTTTGTGTTAACGTTGATAGTTTTATATATATATATATATATATATATATATATATATATATATATAAATCCAATATATTTCAAGCAAAAATTTTCTTGTAGGTCTTGTATCTGGAGAACTGCATATAGTG
This sequence comes from Thermobia domestica, assembly GCF_964235325.1. NCBI lineage: Eukaryota > Metazoa > Arthropoda > Insecta > Zygentoma > Lepismatidae > Thermobia > Thermobia domestica. The sequence continues at coordinate 79,991,390 of NC_137459.1, forward strand.
TAGCCAAAACCAAACTATCACTTAACTCAGTATGATGTCCTTATTCCGTAAAAAAAAAAAAAAATTCGAAAACTCGATTTAAGATATGTTCTAAAATTTTGTAATCTCTGATCGAAAAACTAATTATTGGCCAAGATCGCAATCTTTTGATGCATTATTTATCATTCCTAAAACTCTTGGTCAAAATCGCATTTTTAAAATCCATTTTTTGGTCATTACTAAAATTCTTGTTTGTGTAGGTATGTCTAGTTTTAAACTAAATCAGCAAATTCGATCCCGATTTAAGCAATGTTAGGAAGTTTCCGGAAACCTGCTCTAGCACCATTAAATGTACCTTGATATTGTCTCTTGGAAACTTCCTAAGAACTGCTTTGAATTCTGTTACCGTTCTTTTAAAATCGAAATAAATAAATAAATAAATAAATAAAAACTTATGGCCATTTAATCTAATGTTAAATTCAACATGCGATAATTTTTGAAAGCGTTAACTCAGCTTTTTGATTAAGGTATCTTTTTCTTCAGTACGAAATGCTACGTTGATTAGTCGATGTCACATTTCTGTACAGATTTTTTTTTCAGTGGGAAATGGAAATTGCTGTTTAGCTGCAATTACTAATTCCTGTAATATCAGAAATTAGGTTATCAACATAATTAGAATCACCTAAATAGGTCTTATTAGATTGCAATATTAGTACGTACAGTCAGAGACAAAAGTTTTTTTTTTCATTTTGTACAGTTTATTTTGTGAATAACTGTTTCACCGAGTTTCACCGAGCACACAGTTTCACCGAGTTCCAAGACAGGAACGTACATAAAAAATACATTTATTTAATTTACTGAGAATTGTACTCAAATTGTTTTTCCATTCTGAAGTTATTTAAGAAACTAGTTTCATCAAACGGAAGGCACTTTTGTCGTTGACTGTACATGTGCTAGTAAGTGCGTTCGTTACACCTCACAATTATTTATTTATTTATTTATTTTTAGGGAAAGCTAGCTAGGGAAATTATCTCGGTTGAGTTCGCCAATGAAGTCAATCCGTTAAGATCCTCATTGTTAACTGTAACTTTAACGGTTGATATCGTTCTCCCATTCATTCGTTAGTAAATGTACATTTCGCGTAAAGCTAACACGGGAACCTTAAGGCACGCAGGCATTACAGGTTGCATGTAGTAAGATTAAGATGCTATTCATCCTTGTCATAAACGTTAGCCCATTTGTTCATAATTGTACGTTTTGTGTGATTCTATTTACTGTCTTTAGTAGAATTTACTTTTACATCAAATTGCAAATAAGCTCTACATAAGAATGCGTGTTTCAAAATTAGCATCTTGGGTTCGATTTCTGTGGAGACACTCGGATGAAAAAAGTGTAAAAGCTTTATCATACTAGCCATCCTGAATGAGGTTTCCCAGGGTTTTTCTCATTCACACTTGGCAAATATTGGGATGGTACCTAACATATAGGTCCCAAGTCGCTTCATTCCTTCCAAAATCCTTTCTTCCTTCCTTTTCCTCGGATAGCGTGATCGCCAACAGATGTCGTCTCTCATATGTGAAGGGCTAAAGTGACCATAGATGTCAAAAGCCCAGAAATCTAATTCCTAATCAAAACTAGCAGTTTATAAATTTAGTTGATATGATATAAATAGCCAATATTTCAATGGGTGGCAAATCACCCTCCATATCGCAACCAACGCATGGGCCTTATGTGCATGACGCATGATGTTGTTGAACAGGTGAAAGTGTACAGTCCGCAGCAAAAAAAAAAAAAAAAAAAAAAAACTTGCAACATGAACATGTAAGCTTATTGTGAAATTACACCTAACAGCCAAGGGAATGAACATAACGTCTAAGTAGCACAAATCTCGCCAGGAGAAACTTCGGCACACTTATTATGGAGCAAAAATCTTCATCGTTTCACAATAAACTTACACTCTCATGTTGCAGGTTTTTCGCACCCACGTAAAACATCAACAGCTATTTGGATCAGGAGTGGTAAACTAAAACACCATACTCCATTGGTTTGTGAAATTTCGTCTCTGTGACTCAACATTGAAAAATAATCCTGCGTGACACCAACAAACAGCATGTTCCGATGGCCCTGTTAGGAGCTCCGTGGAAGCAGACCCTGCAGATGACTAGCCAAAGCCCGTGCCATTGTATTTTGGCGGATCTGCGAAATCAACGAAGTGAAAAATTTCGATGGCACAAAAGTTAATACAAGAGTAGAAACTGGACAACAAAAGTTGTCATCTGAAGTTTTGCAGTTCTCTGAGTGTATGGAGTAACAGAGAGGATTTCTTCCGTCGGTTCTCTCACTTCTGATTTGAGCGAAACATCTCTTTAATCGACTTAGAAGTTCGTTTGTCCAAATCAAGGATGTTATAAAATAGAGGATCTGTCCATACGTATGTTCATCATATGAATTCAATGAGGCCAAAAAAACAAACGAGTATCGTCTGAACCGGCACGTATGGTTGGCTACTCTCGTTTCCGCCATGACTGTTGGCTCGAAACATTGCTATCTTAGTGGTGCGGAGTGGGCAGGGTAGATGTGGCGAAGCTGTGACGTATGGCTTCACGATTTTGTTGTATGGGCAGATCCTCTATTTTATAACATTCTTTATCCAAATACTCCTGCGAGATACCTGAACAGTTCTTAACCAAATTTGACATGGTGATTCTTGAGCGCGTACTGAGTTTCATAAAGGGTCGCATGTTCCGTTTGGGCGTACCGTTGAGAAATAATCACGGACAATCGCAATGCTCATATACTTAACCTTGGAAAAGCATTTCACAAGCGAATTATTGTAGTAAACGATGGGAAACATAGTGTTTAGCATTAACAATAGGGCGAATCCCTTTTTTCCTGTGAACACAATTTTTCAAAACCACTACGCTTTTTGTTTTTGCCAAATTCAACTATTTGTATGCAGTGTTCGTTCACGAAAACAATTGATGCACTAAAAATATATGGATAATCTATAAACGTCGATCGCTTTGGTCCAAATTTGCAATTATTACATACCTAGTTAAAAATGGATCTACTGCGAGCATCCAAACTGGTCATGACAGTAGTCGGGTCGTGATTAACGTCCATGACAGCTTCCGAAAGCTCCCCCACCCTCCAACCATGGTAGAAATAAGAGAAGGAAAACCCACGCGCAGTCTCTCCCTTCGCGTGACGTCACCTTCGACACCAAGTCACTGTCCCTCCTTACAAGAAATCATTGTCTCACCCACTCAGTTGGCAGGTTATTCGTTGCATTTGTGTTGAAGATTTTCTTCGTTTTCATTGTTTTATAAAATATTTGTTTAGTTTGTTATACACTGTTGTGTATCACATTTTCTGCGTGTAAATATTGTATATCTCGTACTGTGCATAAAACTCATCTGTACTTCTTATATTGACTTTGAAAACTTTAACAATGCCCTCAAGTGCTATGTAGGGCTTTACAACGAACACATGAAATAGAAAAGTTGGTGGAGAGAATGTCAACTTCTATTCATTTCCAAAGCAGGAGGATTTACACAAACTAGGCCTACTGGGGATACCACTTAAGAAAAGAAACGCACTACGGACTCTACACACTCTAGGGTGGTGAGGAAACTTGTGTAAATATACTTTTTTCTATTTGCATTTTTTTAAAAAAATAAAATATACTCCCATACCAGAATAAAATTCCAGTAATATAATACGCATGCAGGGGGCATGCATAGTAACTAGGGGAACGGGGCTTGTGCCCCGCGCGCCGGATTTAGGGAGCGCAAAACTGGACAATTATTTATTTGTACTATAAGAAAATTGGAGTTTCATCAAACTAAAAATAATAAAAGAAATACCTCAGAAACTTAACAGGACTACAACAACTCACCAAACTTAGAATCATATCAATAGAGAATAAGTTAACTTCAAAGCTATCTTTTGAGAACATTGTAAAAACCTTTGAACTCAAAAGAGCCCGCAAAGCGAAATTTTAGTTCCAGCTTTTTGTGTTTTCATTTAACGCACATCGATGTAAGAGATTTGTAAAATGTCCGAGTACAATTCTTGAGACAACAGCTTGAGTGTTGTCATAATTAAATGTTATATTCTAAAGCAACAGAGTGTTCATTCATTCTACACATATGAACATCCCGATATAATTCCAAAACCATTGCGATTTGCAGTTATTATGATAAGATTATAAAAATACGTCAATCATGCTACTCGCAGATTATTTGTCAATCAAATACTAATTAGTTTGGTGTGTTTACTGGTACTAAAAATTAAATTATGTACTGCAATTTTGAAATCAAGCTTTACCACTTGAAGAAAAATGAAATAGGATAATTACTGTGTGATGCTAATAACAGATGTAGTCGGGGAGCGTTTTCATTTGGCTGGTCAAGAGACGGGGGCGTAATTATTTCCCCGGGCGACAACTAGCCTAGTTGCGTCGCTGTAGATATCTAAATTAGAAATAGGAAATAGACATCTGAAAGTTAGGAGAAAACTGTAATTTGACATCAGATTCCAAAGATAATATACGACAGCAAGCAGACGACAGAGTGACTCCTGTCCTGAGCGTGTGTCGAAGGTGACGTCAATGCGCGAGTAGGACGAAAACGCGTCCGCTGATGGACTTAACTTGTGTTATTTTTACCATGCCTCCAACAAGCATAATGTGTTGCTTCCCGTATGGTGGTCTTTGGTGTGGTGATCCATTATGTATTTACAGTCTAGGCAAAAAAAAAAAAAAAAATCACTGCTGATCGTCACAGTACTGAATTCCTTGAAACGTATTGAAAACTTGTCTGCAATCCTTCAGCAATGGTCAACATGTTGCGTTTACAAATGCAAATTAAACTTTTGACTGTCCCCCATTGACTACCGCCTCTTTCGGTGTCTTGATCACTTGTTGTGAATGCATAATTTCCTTGATGACCACATGGTGTGGAACTTGCGGCTGAGCAACTTTTCACATCTCAAACACCAAACTTCATAATTGAATTTAATTGGTGTCTGAGCAATATCAATTGTTAGCGGCTGCAACCGGAAACTGGTTTCACTAACCAGGTGTTGTAATAGTTTCGTTTTCTGTTCGACTTTGAAAGGACCATCCGCCAATCGGACATTTCAATCGCACTAATCCGATAATTAATTAAGATCTTTATGCGTAATTTCATTTTCTATACTTCAAACACCTTTTTGATATTGATAATCTGACCACCATCAGAATGAATGTTTCTTTGTGGAAAATTTCAGCTGTTTGTTCTCAAAGCCTTCAAAAAGATCAAACCATTTCTGTAATTAATCCAGGGGTGATTTGCTATTTGATGTCCCTTAATAACTCAAGTTTTTTTTTCTTTTTTTTTACAATGGGTCAAAAACAACCAATTTAAATTCTAACTTTGTTGTTCTTCATATTATTGTTGCTATGTGACTTTGAGGCAAATTGCTAATTCACTGCATTTCAATTTGTCTCTCTTCAGTTAACAAATACATAACTAATTTGCGATTTTAAAAAAAGAAAATGTCATTGCTACATATTAAATGTTTGTGTTACTTTAATAAATATACAATGGCTAATTCAAGACAAAACTATATCGTATGGTTAGTAATTACTGCACGAGATAATTGGCAAGCCCTGAATACTACTTTTAGTTTTCTTTTCTCCAAAATGAATCCTTGTTCCCGTAATATCTAACAAATTGACCACTAATCGTTTGTTACTCTGACTTTTTCGGAACATATTAAATGATTGTTATACTATTGTATGTCTGAGAATTAATTAACGCTAATGAGAAATATAAATGTCAAATGGAATGACAAATGTAATGAGAATATTAATTCCATGTTGTAAGAAATTAATGCCAAAGAACAGTTTACTATTAGTGGTATTGTTATAGCATTATATAACGATAAACATTGGGCAAACTATTATACAAGATATAAAAAAAAACTCATATATGTCGGACTATGATTCACAATCTTGGCACAAATAACTTATTAACGTAATTGCTTAACGGTAGAAAAGCCCCAGGTTCGAATGATATGACCGGTGATTCTTAGACTATGGCTATTCGAAGATGCGTTTGCAATGCGTTACCATCACATAGAACGCGGCCTAGGTGGCTACTCGGTAATTTTACTTTCGCCTGTTATAAACCATTCTGTGAGCCAGTCAGAGTTTCTAGGCCTCACTACCATACCCTTATTCTCATTCATGAATGACGGGAAATAAACCTAATGTGTTACATACTTTGTTTCTGTGGTTAGATAATTTTCCAGAACTTCCTGGTATGTTTTTGGTGAATTCTTTTTTGTTATACACGTACACTCATGTCCAAAATTATTGTCGCATGTCTTTAAATATGTTGTTGTAGACATATAATTTGATAACGAATTTGCCCGGTATTTCTTATAATGTTAGTATGTGTATAGTCAGCAAAGACATGTATGTGGTAAATTTAATGTCAAAAGAGCAGTAAATAAGAACAATAAAACGAAAATAAAACTTTCTTGTCCATTTAGCAACATTTTGTTTTATTCATTCTAATTTTCGTATTTATAATTCTTTTCCTATGAAATTTACCACAAATATACATTTCCCGATTATACCCATAGTATCAGTATTAAAAATATCCTGCAAAATCATTATCAAATTATGTTCTTACAACAAGACAGTTATAGATATGCGACAATCATTTGGACATGAGTGTACATTCTTTATAATAGGAGAGTTTCAATACTCTGCACAAAGCATCTTCCAAGCAGATGTTTATTTCTAAAATCCCCTTCTCTGGCAAAACTTCTTTCTTTTTCCCTTTCTTTAGACATCTTTTACTGATTCCGAAACAGCAGGCGGTCTATTGTTCCGAAACGCACCAAATACGATGGAGCCGAAGTATTCTGGTCGTTTCGATTGCTTTCGCCTTTGCAGTGCATTGTGATTAGCCATCCACATTTAAATACATGGTCAGCGTATTCCGAGTAACAAAAAAGGTGTTGCGAACATATCCAGAAGACATGCACTTATTGTGTGAGTTTGTAACACGCATATATAATTAAATATGATCGTTCCAGTTCGTTTCGAATTACTTTAGTATTCACCAAAACTTACTACGATAATTATTTCAATAAATTAAATTTTATTTTCTATTTCTTTTAAGCTTTGAATTTCTTTAATACTTAGCATTCATTTCACCAAAATTAAAGACACACTTCAATCAACTATGGCTTCGTCATTTATTATTAATATTTAGTAGCATAAATAAAACAAGTTTAAACAAGCCTGACCACTAGTTTCGCTATCGTAAGGTACCGGACTATTGTAATTATTGATCTATAACTAAATATACATAAACATTATCGTTGCAAGTTTATCCTCAATTCCTCAAGGTAAACGCTGAGATAATATATTTCAAAATGAAGCGTGTTCATGTTTCTTTTAAAGCCTTTGTCTTATGGTTAATTGTTTCTAGTACAATGTAACTTTGCATCTTTGTCCGGAATTACGTTAGAAATACATATTTCGTTTTTTTTTTTTTTTTTTGAAGCTACTATTTTTTTTCTTTTCATCATAATGTTTATGTACTACGTTCATATTTCTAAGAATAATAGAGAAAATTTTAACTAAGGTGCAGTTACTTTCATAAATTTAATAGTGTCATAAAAAATCGCCACCCTTCCAGCACCAAATGAGTCATGTTTCGCGATAGGTTAATGTCTCATTGGGTAAGGAGTGGCAACTAGGAGCAGTTCGTTCACCTTACTGAGACACTCAGTTCTTCCTTCTAATTCAACGTGAACCTTCTATTTCAGCACTTAAGCGACTCTGACACTCAACCTTCCAATTAAAATAAAAGCTGAAAATCAATCTTCATGTACAGTCCGCAGCAGAAAACCTGCAACATGAGCATGTAAGTATATTGTGAAACTACGAAGTGTTTTGCTCCAAAAATAAGTATGCAGTTGAGGACGCCGAGGTTTCTCCTGGCGTGATTCATGCCACTTAGCGTTATGTTGATTCTTTGCACTGTTAGGCGTAGTTTCACAATAAACTTACATGCTCATGTTGCAGGTTTTTTGCTGCAAAGTGTACAAACGAAATAAAATTTTCCGTTTTATTTCCCATGCCTATACTCTTTAAGCACAAATAAACGGATTATTAATTCAAGTGAGTGATTATCAAATAATTCGTGGAATATGGAAACAAACGTGGGAAAGCCAACGAAACCTATATGCATGATTATATCAGCACAAACTCCGTGTTCGGACTCCTTGCACTAGAGGTGGACAAAACATCACTTTTCAAAGCTCTTTCTGACTCTTAGTGTCAGTCAGTCAGTTTTCATGACTACCAAACTAGACAAGGATAAGAGCATAGAAACATCGAGGATAGTCAAGCACTCCCTTGTCCTTCAGAGAGACGCGAATTCATAAAAGTTTCGCTTCACCATCATAAACATTTTTCTTTTCCATTTCTTTTCTTTTCTTTTTTTTTTTTCACTGTAATGAGGAATTAATATTTTTCAAGTTTGGGGATAAACTTTATACCTTATCAATCACTATCGAACACTGCAATCGCTTGGCCAGATAAGAGCGAGCCAAATCTTTTGTATGCTGTCAGTCATGCATGTATAAAGAGGAGTGGAACAAACAATGGAAAATTGCACCAAATGGTTTCTAAGTTGCTAAATTGCACTCTTCTTCAAGAACATCATGAAAATTGCAATATAGATGGTATTTACGGCATTTTGACATTAATTCCAGGTTTTACCTGTTAATGATCGATTTCGACTCCATGCAATACCACTAATCCTCTAGATTTCAGGTAACGAATAAGAGTATCGTGATTGAGGGACATTAGAACTATTTTCATGGAGAAAAACTGTTACCACATGAAATGTTTATTCACAAATTTACTCCTTCATTCTTGATTGATTTCAACTCAAATTAATACATATTTAATTGCAATCAAAATAGAGAGATTTCGGCGAAGCTATCATGGTGAAAACAATCAGTCATACAGGAAATAAATAAATGAACAAATACATGTATAAGTTGCATGTCCTAAATAATGGAGAGATTTTTTCTTTTTCAATACACTGTTCTATTTTGCTGAGGGTATTAGCAGATTATAAAATCATTACTATAAATCATTGTCAAAAATACTTATGTAAAATTAAATAAAAATTAAAACTTATTTTCTTTGCTAAAACCACTAGAAGTATATTGTGTTGCACATACTAGTTGTTTAACCCAAAATCTTCGGTCAGCTATACATTACAGTTAAAATGATAATTAATTAAAAACTATAAATGTTTGCATTTGACACATTTCTATATTTACTAGCTAAAATGATCGTACTTCGTACGGAGAAATAATCTTAGATCTTGTGAAGTAGCTGAACCTTCTTCACTTTACGGACCGCGGTGGCTCAATGGTAGTGTGTTCATCCCCAGTGCTTGGGGTCCTTGGTTCGATCCCAGCTTGCGCCGTGTGGACTTTGTGGTGAACGAACACTGTGCTCCTGGGTTTTCCCGTTTCCTCCCACATTTTCCATTTCATCATCACCGCCTACTTTAGCCAAACCGACATAACCGTGGGACGTAAAACTCGAAGATTTTCGTTTCATTTTTCCTTCTTCACTTTAGATACGTATTTCAATGAATTTACAATAATAATAGTCCACTGAATACTATATTTGTAGGATATTTTTTTGAACTTTTCTGTTCTCTTACGATGATCTCCTTAATCAAAGTAGCATGATAAAGAAACAAGGTTTGAAGTAAGTACTAACGATGTTTCCAAGTTTATTTCAAATGGTTTGGCTACAAATAACAATACAACTTGGACTCCAATTGGTTAAAGTAATTACAGAAATGTTCCCATTCTTTTCTCAAAGGCAAAATTTTCGAAAACTCAGAGCATATTCTACATGGAAAGTATCGCTATTCATCTTATCTGCCACGAAAAATTTGTACTAGACACTAATATTATTTGTTTTCGATTATATTTACATACCACTCTCTTTCCTTCTCCACCCTTAAGGTTGCCTCACATATCCTTGCCGATGAGACTGAACTTGGACTTAAAAGTCATCAGAAATGACGCTATTCATTTCAGCGACCCCAGCTATTGTGTAGTCGACACTACTACAGTCGCTTTCGGTTATTTAACGCATCTCCCCATCCCACTTAGAAGTGTTATGGACTTGCAGTTTTCTTTCTAGATTGTAAGGCATGTGTGTACCATGTTTGGATGAAATTGCTTTAGGCGTTGCGAAATTATGCTAAAACATATATGAGTGCACACATAAATCTATATATACATGCATATTCGAATATACTAGCATATATTCATTTATTGAGTTTTCTGAACCAACAACCCCAAATTCCATGCAATATGTATGCAATTATTCAATTATTTCGTTATATGCAACATTGTGCGAATAAGAATCCTTGAGTATCTAGTGAAAGCGCAACGAGCGACATCTATTAGCGTCAGGCAAGCAAGGGGTAGCGCAGGTAGCAAATATATTAGCATGACTGTATACTATTTGGATATAGCGTGAAGCACAGACTGAGATGTTGGCCTGTTATTAATAGGTAACAAATGACCTATATCATTGCGGAAAACAAGAGAAACGACAAAGAAATTGTTACTTAATTCTACATCAACACTTGGCAACATATTATTATTATTATTATTATTATTATTATTATTATTATTATTATTATTATTATTACTAGTTTAATTGAACTATCATTACTTTCGCTAATTATGTTTCTTTTTTTTGATTGACCAATAAAAGAGACGTGTTATATGAAACCAATAAGAATTTGCATTGATTGTACATATAGCTACTATCGCTGATTCAACACATAGCCACATCCAGATGATATGAAAGCGTGGATAAGGGAAGGAGTGCAATTTTATCTACAACACATGTGAATACTCAATACATACATCATATTATGAATAAAGAAATAGTCGTTTCAAAAATAGTTAACCTGACCCGCAGAGGAAGAGCTTCACCTTACTGAAACCCTTGTCATTAATCTCTCTTTGAAGTCTTTTTGCCAGGCATGCGTAGTGACTGACATTGTGACAACATGAATTACCAGATTTGATCCCTGCTATAAATTTCAACTATTCATGGAACTACGCTATCCGTTATGACCCTATGTACGCCATAACTCAATCTTCCCCTTTGTGGGTTGCAGTGTTGGGTCACAGGAGCGGCAAAGGGCTGTAATGGTGGGAATTGATGTTATATGATAAGCAGATTCAGCATATGTGTTAATTATAGCACGGATTTTAGCCTACCGGTTAGATTAATTTTCAGAAAGACAATGGAGAGTGTTAATTAGTCCCTTATAGTTATATTCTGTAAATGTTTACTTTCTGATCAATACGCATATTTAAAACTAGTGGTTAAATTCACTGTTGTTTACAGAATATTAATATAATATTTTCATCCGTAAAGTATATAGTATTGATTTCTAATGTAATAATTTGTTGTTCGCTCCTCACTATAAGCATATCGAGAGGTTCAAGACTTATTTTTCACTAAGCCTATATATAGGAGTCGATTTTATAAGTGCTTTATTTGTTCCTTTCACTTCACATAAGACCTTTTCCTTTCACTTTATATATAGCACATCTTTCCCGCTTATCTAGTATCTAATGTGTTTGCTTTGGTATATACATGGTCCTGGGTTCGATTGTCGGTAAAATAGCATTGAACGCATTACGATGGTTAAGATTATACATTAAACGGTAGGTCCAAATCTCATGAGCGTCAGTTCTGAAAAGAGACGATATACTCAACAAATAAAAAAGAACAAAAAAACTTGATCGCAATATGTTTCGAACTATTGTGTTTTTCAGATGTAAAGCATCACGGGCAGTAGCCAATGCTGTGCGATATTCCGCGCGGTGTTGCCGGATTTCGGACTCCCCTTTCCCTTCTCGCTCTTCCTCTAGTTGAGATTATTACACATACATTGGCAACATTATTCACAATGTAAATATACTATTCCAGCAAAGTCAAAGATTTTGGCTGTGTATCCTAGAAGTATATATAGCAACTGAATAACATACCTATTAACTTATTCCAGTGGAACTGCTAAACGTTCGTCTTCAACACTACTTTCACTATTGTCTATGTCAATTAATATTTCGCCATTGTCTGAATCTGACTCTTGTAAATTTTTTATTATGAGTTCCAAAAATTGTAAACACAAAAAATAATTCTTCGAGCTTCACTTCGTAGCACTTTTTTTTTTTTTTTTTTTTAAGAAAATTCCGCACTTGTACTCGGTTTCCTTAAAGACATTGTCAACTATAATTTTGGAGAACAAATGAACTATCACGAAAGAAAGCAACCTAGACACTAATGAATTCTGTTTATGCTAGAAGAGAAGTTGCGTTCCTACACACACAATCAGCTCCTTTGCTTCCATGTCTGTTCCTATAATAACATACTCTTATACTTGATGTAGGTCTCACAACAACAATCCATCTGATTCGTAAGCAACACGATATGGTCGAGTTTGTTTTGGGTTACAATAATTTATGACACCACTCAGACGCCTGGTGCTTTTGCATCCCTGCTAGAGGAGTAAAGAAGGAGTACGTAATTGGCCACACATACGTAAGGTATTGAAACGAAGAAAAAAAAACACACTGCGTTTCTTCTGTCGAATAAGGAAGAATCTTGCATGAAGGCAATTTCAAAACAATATTACGAATGTCCCATACCTTCTGTTCTTCCACATGAGCTCCCGCCGGGAATCGAATATATATATATATATATATATATATATATATATATATATATATATGAATCAAATTGCAGAGGCTTGTTATTTAATTCGATCGCTTACTACTCTCAAGGGTGTAGAAACGGGGGAAAAGAGGGCCTTGACTTTCCAAACTATTTCCAGCCCCGAAATGAGGTTCATCTAGTATATGTTTAGTAAACTTATTTAATAGTTAATGCAAATTAGGAACGTTTTTAATAAAATACGATTTTTAAAAAAAGAAAAAAGAAAACATCATCAATACAGTTTCTGTACCTAATTACAAGGACGCTGATTTCTCTGTAAATTGGCGGGGGGTGCATTCAGATGCAGAAAGCATATATGATGATTTTAAGACAAATTGCATTCAAATTATGCCTAATATTGCAAATTTACAAATAATATGAGGGGGGGCCCATATGAGTTTTGGGGGCCCTGGCCCTCTCCGTCCCCCAGGATCTACGCCCTTGCCTAATTAAAATAACTAACATTAATTATATGCTTTATATTCTTATTTCCCTAACTGGACGCCCACCTTGTGAACTCACTACTATATTATTGCATAATAATATCTGAGTTGATATTTTTTCGAGTTTTTTCCCCTTTAGTATTTTAATCTACATTAACACAAAGTCAGATAAACAGACTGCTAGAAACAGCATTTGTTTTCTTATGAATAGTTTATTGATTTATCCCTTACAATCCGCTTTTCAACTTCAGTACTGTCAAGATCCGTCTTTTGTTAAGGTAGCATCGAGAAAACATAATATGTGTATAGTATACATGGTGAGTTAAAATACTTTCATATTCTGAAAGAGGTCATTTGTTCTGTTTTTAATGTGTGAAAAGCTTTCCTCCCCCTGAAAGTAATGTTCCCCTAGAACAACCTGTTGGTTACACCCCTGATTATCCTTTAATGAAAGTTGAGTTCCATTTCCAAATCGAAGAAAAATCCACTGGAAATTAGACGGGACTCAACGCTCGTTTTACTAATTGTTTTATATGGAAACCTTTCAAAGCGTGTATCATGACAACCAGTTGTCATAAAAAGATGTAGTTTTCACGTATGTGTTCGTAATTCTTTTCTCTACTTCGTAAAGTGAGCAGTTAATGTGCTAATACAATATTTCTAATAAGCGCCTCTGCTATTGTCAAGATTCGCAGTAGCGCGAGAAGTCAGCGTGCAGAACTGCTTGTCACGAATTGTCAACACCGCTCAAAGCCAATTGGACGCCGCGTAAAGCCAACTCAAGGCCATGCCGCTTCTCATCTGAAATCTGCTGTAATTCAAAATACCAACTCAACCTTTACGTGCATAAAGTTTTCAATTAAACCTTGAGAATGCTCATAGAAAAAAGAAAAGAAAAAAAAAACAATGATTTCCCTATCAATTCATTCCTAAATTATAAACCCGTTTTTATTTGCAACAAACATTTTGAAAGTTATTCATAAGACTCTGAATTTTAAATATTTTATTTCACTACAGATGTTTCGATTAGAAAGAATATGCGTATAATATACATGTATGATTATATCTACATCACATCGCAGTTTAAATTTCAATTGAATCGTATTTAGCGTCCGTTTTCAGCACAGACGCAATTTGAGACGTATACCAATGGCTTAAAGTGGAAATCGTGCCACTGTGATGTATTCAAATGTAAAAGCTTTCAAACCGGGACCGAAAGACGCGAAAGTTATCACGGAAAAATATGGTTAATAATATACAAAATTAAAAAAAAAATTAAGAAGTTGGTGTAAATTTATCATATTCTTCTCGTTACTATCTGTCGATTTATGCCCTAAGCGAATAAGAGGTTTGACAAACCATAAAGGAAACGTACATTGTAATTGATCAAAATCGATTGATTCTTACAGTTGCACTGAAAAAAATATATTTTGGTTGATGGTTTGAATTGGAACTTAAAATCTCTCGTAGTACCGAGGGTATATGTGACATGAATCTACAGCATAACTTGAAATTTTAACCTCTTGATATCCTACTGGGAATCAAATTTGGATCTTCCATGCTAAAGCAGTGTACGCGAATAATATAACCACGAAAGAAGTATTACAAATAGTTTTATCACAATATTTATTTCCTTCAGTTTAAGATATTGGATTTGTTTACTCATTTTGTCCCCTTATTATTATTTTTTTTATCCCTTCAGCGAACATTAACTCCAAATAGCAGGCTTGTTTGTAAAGTCTCGAGAAGGTACGCACCGAGTTTCATTTAAATGTGATAAGTTGTATGGGAGGTATGGACTGACAAATGCACACAAATGACAGTTAAGTCAAATGATAAAAACTTGCCATCGTTCACTTAAATAAACAGCATGTCTTCAATATTCTATTTTGCATGAGATCAGTGTAAGTAAAAAATGTTATGTAAACGTTTTTGGTAAGGAAATAATTGTCAAAACTTTGAAAGCACGCTAATTGGTTGAGTTGAGTTGATTTTGAGTATAACGTCCCTTTTCAGCAGCGAGGCTATATGAGACGTGGACCTACTGACTAACGTGGAATCCGAACCACATGAGCTCCCGCTGGAAATCGAACCCGAGTCTACCGCGCCGAAGGCGCGTGTGCTAACCACTTAGCCGCGAAGGAGCTCAGCACGCTGATTGAATGTTATATAATAATAATAATAATAATAATAATAATAATAATAATAATAATAATAATAATAAATATAATAATAATAATAATAATAATAATAATAATAATAATAATAATAATAATAATAACACTTTTATTGAAGTACCGTCGACAACTACTTGGTATATTACTTGGTTGCAAACATGCAGCGACAACTATTATTAGCGTAATTGATATCTTAAATAAGACATCAATAATTCTAATAATACGTAATGATGTTTAGATGAAAATGTTTAATTTTTGGTTGACATACATTACATTATTTAATGCAAGTTCGAAAAGACGCATGCATTAATCGCAAGTATATTTTTCTCACACAGCTCAAACTTTGCAGTAGTTTTGTCATTAAAATGGAAATTTTAATACTAAATAATTCATGTTCTAAACGCTGAGTAGCAAATACTCAAGAGATGTCTTTGTTTAATGTATTAGCAAGACGAAAGTGTTCTTAAACTTTTGTTCTTTCAACTTTCTTCTGGGAGGAGAAATCTCAATTGAGGCGTTATTAAAACTTTCTTTAAAGGAAAACGGGCTCATATGGAGCTTTTATAGCTGTGCATGTGTGGCATTACCCATTATTATTTTCTTTTATTATAGCTAATGGAATTCATTACAAAATCTCAGTGGTGTCATTAAAGTGATTATTTTAAAGTGTGCTAAACCTAATTATAATTAGAAACTTATATTGATGATACTTTAAACAATACACCGTGTTTCAAAAAGAATATACGTATTTGAAATGCATATATTTATTAAACTTTAAGACATGCGAGTATGAAATTTTACACACATATTTACGAACTTCTTAAGTTTAAATTACATATCTTCAATATGTCCTCCATCAGCGACACGAACAATATCACATCGATACTCAAATTCCTCCCATACTCGGGCAACCATGTCCTGCGTTACTGTTATGGCAGTACGGATCCGGTTCTTCAACTCTTCAAGGTTCTGTGGGAGTGGTGGTACATAAACGTTGTCTTTAACGAAATCCCACAGGAAGAAGTCCTGGGTGGAAAATCCGGTGAAAGTGGAGGCCAGCTGAGACATGCTAAGTCGCCAGCTCCTTGACGACCAATCCAACGGTTCGGTAGAGTTTCATTCAGATATTCACGCACGTTGCGACTCCAATGAGGGTTGCCCCGTCTTGTTGAAAAATGAAGTTGTCTTCTTGCAGCCTCGGAAACAACCAGTTTTGCAACATAGAGAGATACTGCTAACTGTTAATCGTGTATCCATTAAAGAAGAATGGGCCGTAAACAGATGATCGGTATATCACACAAAACACATTGACTATGGGCGAATCTCGTACATGTTCAGTGACTGCATGTGGGTTATGTAGTCCTCAAATTCGAACATTTTGTTTGTTTACCTGACCACTAACACGGAAAGTCGCTTCATCACTGAACACGATGCGTTATTCAAAAGTGTTATCATTGTCAATAACATCCAGAATCTCGCTACAAAATGCCATATGTTTGCGTTTGTCACCAGGACGCAGAGCTTGTAACAGCTGTTACTTATACGGCTTCATAACCAACCGACGTCTCAAAACACGCCAAATTGTAGTTGTCGGCACTTGTAACTCCCGACTGGTACGACGAGTTGATGTTGAAGGATTACGTTGAAAAGCAGTTTGAATTCATGCAACATTTTCTTCAGGAACACGAGGGCTACCAGGACTCTTTCCATTCCATACATATCCTGTATCTACAAACTGTCGATAAAATTAACGAATGTTCCACCCATTCGGAGGATCAATTTGGTACCTCAACGTGAAACGTTTTTGCACTTTAATCACGGAATTGCACTTCACAAACTCGTGAACACAAAATGATTTCTGCTGCGGAGTAGCCATTTTAAACATATAGCGGTTACCAAGCAAAACAGAAGACAACTGACATCTAGCGGCTATTAATATAAACTAGACTATGTATTCGTTTCTCCAATAGCCGAGCCGAGCCGCAGCGATCGATAGTTTGGACAAAATAATTCTTCGTAATACGTATATTCGTTTTGAAACAGGGTGTACAGTACTAGTAAACTAAAACATGATTGTAACAAGACTACAGACCAACTACCCGCAAGGTATAATGCGCTCATTTCTTAAGTGAAACTAGATAAAGTGGAATCCAAATCTACTTATAAATTATAATATGCTACTTTAAAAATGGATTGTCGAAGAAACAACTATAGAAAAACTCACGTTATGACCTGAAGATGAGATAGTGGTTTTCGATAAATTAACACGAAATAAGTTTGTTTCGTTTCACGCTCTGAAATTGAAGTAGACTTGGCAACTATTGGAATCTAACATTCAAACTACAATTAGTGGATCAACTGCTTTCAATCTCAATATACGAGATACATTCAAGTTATAACACCATTTATTTTTCAGGACTGTCATCAGATAGGAATGTACTCTTTGTTTCAAAATACAATTAATTTATTGAAGTGATAATTAATTAGTACAGTAAGGGAATGCTTAAATAAAATAAGTTTTTTTTTTTTTTTTTTTTGCGAGCGCTTGCTGTTCGTGCGTGACAGAGATGGCAATACCGTACTGCACACATAACTCTTGTAACAGTTGTGAGAGTGATGACTGTGTTTAATACGGTACTCTAAAAGAACAGAGTGTAATCATTCGTTTTCTCCATTTGCGCGGTGCAACATCGCTCGAAATTCATCGCCAGTTGAGTGAGACATGTGGTGATGGAGTCATGGATGTGAACGTTTGTTATCAAGCTGCATTATCCGTCATCATACCGGTCCAACCCAGGGTATTATGGTATGAGGAGGGGTTTCGTATGACCACAGGACCCCACTAGTGATTATTTCTAACACCATGACAGCTTTCTTCTACATTACAATTGTGATCGAACCCGTTGTTCTCCCGTTCATGAAGATGTGGAAGGTGGCCTGTTCCAACAAGATAATGCTCGTCTCCATACCACAGCTGCAACTCTACGTGCTCTTCAAGATGTCAACGTGTTATCATGGCCGGCAAGATTTCCAGATTTGTCTTCAATAGAACATGCGCGAGACATAATTGGATGACGCCTCTGGACCCATCCTCAACCAGCAACGACCATCGCCAATCTGACCTTACACGTGCAGCAGGCGTGGAACGCAATCCCAAAAATGACATCCGACGCCTCTACAATCGATTGCTGCTCGTGTGGACACCTGCATTCAATGAGGCGTTGAATTCACTGGATACTAAACACTAATATCGTCTACTTTTATCTGGCGGTGCACCTGCGTTCTCTAAGTTCTGTACTTCAAACTTGAATCAATGTGATAACACATGCACATGATTGGCCTGTGTAAATTTCATTCACCTAACATAACTCCTTCTTGGTGTTGGATTTCTATTTCTGTCAGTGTACATTCAGGCTATTTCAGATAGTGCTAGTTTCTAGTCTCAGTGTTCAAGGTGCTCATATTAGTGAATGTCAGACTATACTTAGCCAAATGTTTGTCATAACTTTTTGTCTAATACAACTTACACGACAAATGGTCGGGGCTTATTGTTTGACTTCGTGTGATTTGGACGGAATACTCGGATTTTACTTCCAGTAGAGCTCATGCGATTCCGATCCATATTAAGATCTGTATGGTTAGGTATTGTGTATTCTTTTAGTATATAAAAAATATAGCTAAAATAAACTGACCAATCAATGATGAATGTTATTAACACATTTCTAAACATACGTTATTTTCAATATGCATTTTGTTTTAACATGTAAGGATCTGCACTAACTTCCAAAAATACATTGAATGTCCTAGTATCAAAATCCCCACATCTATTTTGCTTAGTTTCAAATAATCTCGCAAAACATGCAATGAAGCACCATATACACACAGACAAAGTCCCATATTTGAACTACTTTTTAGAATGAAATATTGAGCATTTAAACAGAATGCTGTTTCCATGAAATTGCTGTAGATCAAATATATAATAAGTTATATACAACTCAATTTCGGTAAAAAATGGACTTGGCGGCTTTAGGTACAAGGCGAATCATTTCTACGATTAGAATTCAATATCAAATATTGTCATATCCCAGTATACAATTACAAGAACATTTCAAAGATATCTAATTATTGTTTGTTTCATTACGTATTATTATTTGCTTACTTGATATTTTTCTTATTCTAAGGCCTCAAACCAATTGCATACATATAATAATATTGTCATGTTCCTTCACTGCTAAATGACGAACGCATGCGGTCTTATTTGTTTGTGGTCTTATATTTTATTCTTAACATAGGTGGTTGTCCAGGATAAAAGCCAGGTACTAGTTTAGATTCCATTTTAAGAAGAAGGTCCTATATGATATAGTCTCGGTTTCGAAAGAAGATGTTCAAATATTAACCGATCAATTAGAATTTTGCGATCCATTAACTATGCTTATAAAAAAATGAATAGTATTAAATAATTGAAATTATATTTCAAAGCACAAATTTATAACTTAAGTATTGATGTAGAGTAAAATAATTATGCAAAATAAAGTTAAGAGAATATATATTATGCTCTAATTTATTATTAAGGTATATGTACATACATACTCTAAGGCAGAGTTTCTCAACCTGAGGTCGCGACACCTAGGAAGATCGCGAGAGGCTTTTGTGGGGGTCGCGAATATAAGCAAATAATATAACATAATTAGAATCTAATACCGGAAAATATTTTTGAATATTATTTTGAATTTTGCTCTGGCACATTTTTATTTTTACATACTGTTAAAAACAACAAAAAAATAGGTCTACTAAACACTTTCAACAGATGTAGAGTTGTTTAAAAGTCAATTTAAATGGAAGAGGTACGATATGAAACTAACGAGGACTGCGTATTGAAATATAAGAAAAATACAAATGCAATAAAACCTGTATATTGAAATACAATTGAAATTAAATGCTAATGAGATACCTGAGCATGATGAGATTTTACTAGGGCGGCAAGGTTAATATTTGTGACCCACATTATCAAGTCATTTAAAATGTTCAATAACTTTTTTAGCAACTATCCAAGTTTATAACTCAACATTAGAAATCCCTTTTTTTTTCATATGACCCAAAATTAAGGGAGTTATAAAGTTTCAAATTTTCAAACGGCCTCCATTTTAAAACAGTATGACGGATCGGATTCGGTATTTGTAATATGAATGACCTGAACAAATTTGGTTTTAGTCAATTTGCTTTTAGAAAAGTTACACTACAAACAAGACATGGATTCTGCCATTATAGAAACAGGTTGATATCATGAGATTTCAGCAATAGGTATATTAAAAATCCCACACAAGCTTATTATAAATCTGAAATAATAAAGGGGTTGCTGACCAGAGGATATGATAAAATGGGGTCGAGTTAGGAATTAGGTTGAGAACCACTGCTCTAAGGAAATTAATTATCAACATATTTCTCATTTTCGTTAAAAAAAAGACCTGAAATGATTCTCTGACGAGTAGGTCAATATTGTTCTACACTTTGCGTGTTGGTATTGACATTAATAGAGATTGTAATTCGGACTCGAACTTTAAAAAAATAACAAAAAAAATATAAAGAAATATTATAACAATATGAGTGAGGTGTCAAGCTGCTTTATCTTAAATTACAAGCACATTACCAACGAGATTGTAGATAAAGGTGTAATGTCACTTTGTGTGAGAACCTTAACAAGGGTTTCTTCACCCGGAAACAGATCAAACATTGCACAGAGTGACCAAACTCATTTATGCTGAGCGCTTGAAGGCAGAAAATTCACAAAGGCTCAGAGTGTGATATAACCGTGCTGTATTAACACGTTCCCAGTGAGTGAAAAAGGCACTTGTGTAAACTGATTCGCAAAGGTAATCATAAAATTAAATACATGTCACTAAATAAAATTTATTATATATCAATTTGATGCAATGCAATTTGTATTTGCTTAAAGGTTTATCAAATTATATATATATATATATATATATATATATATATATATATATATATATATATATATATATATATATATATCGTCATCTTTTATTAAGATATACTACATGTTGCATATATATGTGTGTTTAATGTTCGATATTCGTTGTTGAATCTGCAAGAAATGCAATTCACATTCAATGTAGAACCATTGAATCATTGATTTATTGTAAGTTGCAAAATAGTACAATTGTTTCTTAAGTGTATAATGATCATCAAAATACAGTTCATGTAAAGTCATGTTAATTTATGTTTTTTCCTAAGTACAATTTTAGTAGTATTGTGGTTCTCATTATTGGAAGTGAGTAAACTTGGACATAAAAAAGAAACTACTGAAACTAAACAATCAGTTACAATAGCTTCAATAATAATAATAATAATAATAATAATAATAATAATAATAATAATAATAATAATGAAATAGGTTTTAGAAATTTCTATCATATCCTATCGCTCTAGAAATTTCGTTATTCAAGATGTTCCTCATAAAGATTGACCAATCACAGCAAAACAAAATCATGATATTCTGGCAAAAGTCAAGGGAAACCTATATGTAAACTGTCATGGCATCACCAGTGTCCCAAACATTCATCACCAAACCGTGTTACGCTATTTGGAGAAAGCTGGACAAAAAAAGCTGGAGCCACATGATCTGACTTAGAAACGTTTACTTGAAATAATTTGTATCTGCGAATCTCTCCGGAACGTAAATAAATCGAGCTATTTCTGAAACCGTTATCCACGAATAATGAAAAGTGGATAACCTATAACAATAATGAACCTCAAGAAAAGATCGTGGTGAACACAAAAAGAAGCTCCACAGTCTGTGGTAAAGCCTACACCGTAGCCCAGGAAGGTTACGGATTGCGTTTGGTGGAATTAGAAGGTTATCTTGCGTCACGAGTTGCTGCTGCTGGATAGAACGATAAATGCGAACTTGCATTGTTGCCAGTTAGCTCGACTGCACCTTGCAAGTAAATAGAAGGGCCACAACTGTTCAACAGAAAGAGCCCCATATATTACGTTGTCAGCGTCAAACCTCCGTACATTTTTAACAACCCGTCAGAACTTGACAGAACTTGTCTGAGAGGTTTTTATTAGTGATGGGAAGTGAAAAATTTTCCGAAAAAAATTTCCCTTATATTTTTCCGGAAAATTTTCCGTTCTAAGCAAATGTCAGTGGTCAAGTAACAATTCCTAACTAACCATAAAATTGATTGACTTTATGTATAGAAATGTTAAAAACAGGAAGATCGTTTAAGGAATCTGAAAATTTTCATGACTCAGAAAATTTCCGGTACTATGTAGGAACAAGTGAAACAATTTTT
Source organism: Thermobia domestica (assembly GCF_964235325.1). Taxonomy (NCBI): domain Eukaryota; kingdom Metazoa; phylum Arthropoda; class Insecta; order Zygentoma; family Lepismatidae; genus Thermobia; species Thermobia domestica. The sequence goes on from NC_137459.1 coordinate 80,014,152, forward strand.
CATGAATCGAAAACAAATTCTGTCGTTTATGGGAAAACTAAAAAAAGAAAAAAAAAACGTCGGAAAATTTGCATCATTTTGAAGCAAAAATATAACCTTGTATGAATCGGAAAGATTTATTTCTCTGTATAGACAAGTGAAAGGAATTTTCAAGGATCTGAAAATTTTCGTTATGATGTAGAAGTAAGTGGAATTTTTTTTAATAACCCGGGCAATTTTGAATCACGTATGTATAGTGATGTTAGATGGAAAATTTTCCACTATGTTTAACTGCACATTGAGCTATAAAATTGAATTCATGTAGAGGAAAGCCAGACAACAACAAATTATAATTTTCCAATTAGCTTTCGAGATTCGGAATTTTTTTTTATTATTTCGAGTTGGCGAGTAAGAATTTACATTATCTTTCTCTCTGTGTGTATATGAAGTGCAGGAAATATAGATCAAGTTCGTAGAGTACAAATACCCCATCTTATTGTCTAATATGTACAATAAACCGAAAATAAACCTTTGTGTAAATTTATCAATGATTTCAGAAACAGAAAATTCCACTAATTCTGCACATATAGGCCTGCCTATGTAATGAAATAATCACATAGATGTTCCTTATGAAGATTATTTTTGTAACAGAAATTAAGAGGAAATGTTTTGATTGTATTGTGTTTAAAGCTATGAGAAAGCATCGTCTTACGCGTATTAAATTAACGAAATATAATTTTTTGAGATCAACGGTTAATTTTTAGGTAAGAATCACATTGAATTTTTTGAAACATTTTTTGCAGAAATGAAGAATCGTTAGATTTTCACTTCATGAAACTTTTTTTTCAGACAATATTTATTACAAATGAATTTTATGGCTAAACAGCGATGTAAGAATAAATGGAGTATGTTATTATGAATCGGAAAATTTTTCGTTTCAAAATTTTCAGGAAAAGTTACATCACTAGTTTTAATGCATTATCGTATATCCCGGAGCTGTCGTCGTCAGACAACTATTTTTCGGTTTCTGAAGAACTTTCTGAATGGTGTTAGTTTCAAAAATAGATTGTGAAAACTAAACGTCGTTATTTTTTTTTTTAACAAAAGCCATAGAAGTTCTATAGCGATAAGAATATGACGTTGCTGCTAAAGTTGCCCGAAGTCATTGAATAAAGTGACGTACCTAAGTATGTGTGGTTTCATAATGCTATTTGCAAATCAAAGTAAAGATCTCAAATTTAACATCCGAAGCTCAATAATTATTATAAAATAATAATAATAATAATAATAATAATAATAATAATAATAATAATAATAATAATAATAATAATAATAATAATTTATTATTATTATTATTATTATTATTATTATTATTATTATTATATTACTCCTATTTAAATACTGTCAGCAGTTGTGCTTAACAAACTATCTCACTTACCTCCGAACATCACTTTATAATTTAAATGGAAGCATTCATGTTAAATGTAGTTATAAAAAGATGAAGTAAGTATTTGGGGTTCACCAATAATCTATCTGTCTGTTGAAAGATACACTCACGGAATTAATTGGTTTACCCTTAATAAGCATCTTGATGATATGGCAATATTGCACTTGCAAAAATTGGCAACAGTTTAGCAGGTCTTAGTATCCTGGCATAGCTTATGCGTGCAACGAAGGATGTACATGTTCCATTTGGGTTTATTCTTGAATATATTAAATAATATAATATTATATTGATATCTACTACTTGACCTAAAAAGTGGGAAAACTTCGATCTCAGAAAATGCTAAGAAAATTTGAGTATTACCAAAAGCATAGAACTGAAATCGGGGCTAGATTGCTTGTGAGCCCGCAATGGCAAGTGTCTTCATATCACTTCGCCACGAGCGCGCGAGCCGAGATTTTTAGCATTTCACTTTCACCACCACCATGTTGTTTTCTTTTTTAGCGGGGCTCTACTTATATGTTTGTGTTATTTGCATTTTTTTCTGTTTAGTATTGAGAAAATATATGTCTAGAATTGTGAACGATATTATTTAACAGCTTCTTAGTGATTTTGAGCGTTGAGTGCGTTTCAGTGTAATCCCGCGACCTCTAAAGAACACCAAGTGAATATTGTTTTGGATATTTTTTTAGAACCTTATTTTCCAGAGCCTTCAAATTCTTACATTCTTTCTGCATCAAATACTAACTTCTACATTCATTCAGTACGGTAGATATGTTTAAGTTTAGGAAATAAAAAAAAAACTTAGATCTTTTCAAATGATTGGGTTGCGGAGATTCGAATTGTGACTTTCAGCGAGCAAGTCCAGTATGCTATTCATATGATCACTGCATGTACTGCAAACTTACAAATATTAATGATTTCACTTCACTCTATCTTAAGTCCTAAGTTCGAGGACGTTACTAATTGTTTTAAGATTAATTACGTTTTCTCATGCGTTTTGCAATCTGGAGATCACGAGTTCAGTTGGAGACCTGGAGATCTCACTGTGTTTTTTCTCGATGTTTGCAATACTGCTTCGTACAAGACACGCATATCTTGGAAGTCATTGCTTAGGTATTCTGAATGCACAATATCTAGACGTAGTGTCATTTGAATAAAAATTATTGCCGAGTTGAGAACATCACATTTCTTATGACGTCGATGATATCATTTGTGGATAACCTACATTGTACGTTCTAAATTTTCCTTTACTTCTGATTGATTGTTTACGTGCATGTGAAGATGTTTGATTATTTTTACCATTATTAGTTTCATAACCTACAGACACTGTTGAACCATATTTATGGCCATAACCAACTACAAATTTGAAGAAATGTACTCTTGCAAGGAATTGTTTAAATGCATAATTTATATATATACTAAATGTTTTGTGCAGTTCAAGAATATTCCTCGTTAGTATTCGAAATTGACTGTGGTTGTAATGCTCTGTCAGTGCAAGTTTTATTTATTGTTTATTTATTGAATTATTTAGCTTCAAAACACGTTCTGAACATTATTGAAAACATAACAACGTCAATTGATAGATGTAGGATGGACCTCTTTTTCATGATTTCATTTAACTTCAGACAGTCTTTAGTTCATGAACAAGACCTTTGTTATTCCACCCGTTTTATTTATCGAAGAACATGTATCTCCACAAAAAAGAAACTATGTAGAATATGTTGGTACATGCTTGCTAATAACATAGGCCATAAATCTTGCTTTAAAATACTCTAATCTAGCAACCATTGGTAGGAAGTTCTAATATTTAGTTTCTAAATAAAGATGTTAATTGGCCAAATAACATTTACATTTAATTGATTTAATTATAACTTTAAGTAAGGTAGTAGCTTTTCAAAGACAGGTGAGTGGTATAGTTTATTATTATTATTATTATTATTATTAATAATAATAATAATAATAATAATAATAATAATAATAATAATAAGACTGTAAGTGGGCAACATACTAAGTTTATTTTGAACAACGTAAGTAGAGTAATCTGCATCCATGGACCATTTTTGACCTTGAAAGTACTTATACTCTATGTACATACTGTCGTTGAAGTAATGAATATTGTAAGAACTCTAAGTACTCTCATTGAAGTAATAAATGTTTTAATTGAACTTGAATTATTACCGGTACTTTAGGTACAGTTACTAACATGTAATTATACTGTACCGGACTGTAGTCTCATTATTTTGCGTACGTAATAACGACCTATATATTTTTTGTCCATTTTTTAATATGCGTTCCTTTGTAAAGCATGTTAAAGTGACAGGATGAATTATTTTTTGATAAAGGTTTAAATAGGAAATTGAACGAAACGGTCGGCCGTGCTTGTACTTCATGTTGATTAATTATTTTTGTGTACTTTGTAACATTTTGAATGTCTAAACAGAGCTCGCCCATATATAAAGTGATAAGTTGAATGAATTTGTAATGAGGGTGTGAGATAGAATGAATCGGCAGACTTTGTAGTGCTTTGAATTATAGCGACAAATTTAAAGAAAACAACGTTAGTTACTGAAAATAAATTGTTTTGGGTTTAAATGAGAAAATAATGTTAATTTAGTTCTGGGTATAGTGGACATTCTAATATAAAGGAAGTAATTAATAATGTAAAGAATTCACGCATGGTTCTTGAAATGTATAATTAATGTCAACCGTTTGCTTTTAAAAGACTTTTTGAAACGGAAACGCAATCCTTTAAAGATTAATTGTTTGGGAAAACAGCAGGTAAACTGCAACGTGACCAGAATTCGGAGGGACAAAGAAGAGGAATACAGCGGGACAGAGATCTTCGAGAAGCATCTCGAATGTTCTGAAGGTCACCTGAGGTAATATAAATACGAAAACATTTGCATGACTCATACAATTCGATAAAAGACTTCGGCATCGCTTAACGTGGAGAAAGTACTTCGAAAGAAGAAACAAAACCGACACTTGAAGAGAAAATCATTGGTAAGTACTAACTGTGTATATCATATTTTCCTTTTCTTGTTTCATACTTGTTCATGTTTTCTTTCCATATGAGAAGTGATATTGTAAATGAAATACACGTAAAACACTTGTAATTGTTGGAAGTATAAGGGGGACGGAAGTGTTTGTTTTTAACGGAAATTGATTGCGGATTTTCCGGCATTGAAAATAATATGACTCGGTGTACTTTTATGGAATTATAAATTAACTAATGTATAGTGTAATGTAATGTGGAGGCTACAGGGATTCAATATTGGTCTTTGCACTTGGATTCGAACCAGGGCTCTCCCACGTGGAAAACCGTACGCTAATTTTTTGCCCGATGGAGTTTTTACTTATATGGCACTAAAATTGAACACAACCTGTGACGCTACCGGGAATCGAATCAGGATCTACCGCGCCGAAAGCCAAACACAATAAACAAATAGCAAGGAATTTTGGATTGTTTGGACCTCTCCGTCAGGACGAGGCGTAGTTATTATTTTACATATTAAAAGAATAGATGCATAGACACACAGACAGATAAATTTCATAATAAATATGCGATTATTTTTTTGCTCATAGAATTCTAGCATATCTTCAGAATATAAGAAGTTAGTGTTACATGAAAAGACCATTAAATGATGGGTGAAACTGATTACTTAGGTAATATAGTATTAATTTTTATTATTTTTTGTGTGTGGTATTAACATTTACAGTAGGGGAAAGGAACTGGGTAGCCTACACCTGCTTTGAATTTTGCTTGTTTTTATCTTTAGTAATATTGAACTGAACATAAGTTTGAATTTTGAATAATATTTTTATAATTGATAGCATATGTCAGTGGTTCCCAACTTTTTTCATTTTGAGGCGCACCTGGAAAAAAAGTTAACTTTGTGAAATGCAGGAGCTGAATAAAGCTTGGTATGTGATACTTTTGTAATCATTTTATGAGAAAATTTAGATTTTTTCTTATCGTTCCTTGAAGGTACAAATAATCGTATTTGATTTGGAGTTTAGCGTCCCTTTTTAGCACCATAGTTATGTGAGACATGGACCTATTGATTAACGTGGAATCAGAATCCTTGAGCTTCAGCAGGAAATTTATTCCCCACGCCAAAGACGCGTACGCTAACCGCTTAGCCACAAAGAAGATTTATTCGTGTTTAAAACCGTTACGTGAACTAAAATACGGTATATTCACCTCGTGATCTACAGCGGTCGTAAATTAATAGATAGGAATTTTGTGTTGTAAATGGGAGGAGAGTATTTGAAAAATGTTATTTTGCTCAAAGTCACGTCTCAGTTTCATTAATTGAATGCCGGACAAGCGCCTTTTGTATGTATAGAGCACATGGTTTTTCACTTTAACGTCTTAGGCTTACACTTCCTGGCTATGAAAGATGCGAAACTAGTTTAAAAAGTAAAACGATTACTATGGTTTATATGAAAGAAGCACCGTGAATCAAACTTGGACCTACGTGTACGAAAAGCGCCCATGCTAATTATTAAATTATCGGAATATATTAGACAGTATAGAGAACATGAATTAGTACCAAGAATGTAATTTTACGTGCGTATGTGACATACAGGCTGGGACGTTTTTATACTAACATTATCAGTGAGATTATTTTGTTTTGCTAGTATTATATATCTAGATTTTAGGGTAAAGTAGACGGGTGAAAGCGAATACTTATAAATAATTGATGAAGGGAAGAAATAATAGTGGTAGAGGGAAACAGACATAATGTTTCTTCGGTTGAAAGGAAGACATTTCGTATGAGACATAACCATACTATTTTATTGAGGCATTAGGTCATAGATTTTTTAGATCAAGAATTTTTAGATGGGGATAATGTAAAAGTAATTAGAACATGATACGATATTAGTTAACGAAGAATTCTCTTCATTGAAATTCTGTGTATGAAATTAGTACACAGTACTAATACTGCGTACTGCAGTGGCTAAAATGATCCGAGAATAATAAGTTGTCTAATATTAATCACGATGATTGCATGGTTTAAAGGCACTTTTTAAATATAGAAAACATATTTGTTTCTCGCCGAGCGACTTTGTATGAGAAGTGACTAGTAAGAGGAGATATATATGTAATAACAGGTAGTGTACGTTAGGGACAACTTGTTGTCATCTAATCAAGGTAGGTAGCGACACCTTTTTGTTACGGAATATAAGAGATAAACGTTTTATTTGGCAGTGCAGGTAACGGCATCTAATAGTGTGATTAATGTACTTATTATTGGAATTATCCTTATATACTGATTATAGTATTTAAGTTTATGACAAGATTTGCTAGCTTTGAAATTCTGTAGGTCGTCCGCAAATTTCCTGTACACTAGCGTCATGTTTGCCGTCAGACACGAGGCAGCGCAGATAATAACAACTATTGGCTTAACCTTTCTATTAGAAATTACCGTGACTGAGTTACTGAGACGCCTTGCTGTTACAATAAGGATAGTAGTTTTAATTTGGTAACAATATCTACTGTATAAAAGCTGCCAGTTATGCAGGCAGGGCATATAGTGAAGTCTATTAATGTGATGTACAGACTGAGACATGCTGTTCATTATTAGGATAACAACATGGTGCACGGGGTAAATAGAAAAAACTGTTTAGAATTTGTCCGACATGCTTGATATATTTTGCATTATCATCAGGGTAACAGAGTTGCCAACTTAGCATAAAGTTTTATCATTTTTTGAAACAGCAGGTTATTTTGATGATTGAAATAACTAACTAACTAACTAACTCTATGGCCTATGGAACCCGGAGGTTTAATGCCGCGTTCACAAAAGCTCTTTCTACTTTGTATTCTTATCTCTGCGACATCCATCCTAATATTGTCCTCCCATCTGCGTCTAGATCTTCCTAATGGTCGTTTTCCGATTGGTTTTCCAGTCAAGACTTTGAAAGCGTTTCTACTTTCTTCCATCCTAGCTACATAACCTGCCCCCACCTAACCCTCCTAGACTTAATGACCTTACAATGTTTGGGAAACTGTATACATTATGTAGTTCCTCGTTATGTATAAATTATGAATTATGAAGTTTCCGCCATTCTCCATTTCCGTTCCTCTTGGGTCCGAATATTCTTCTCAGGATCTTGTTCTCAAATACTTTTGGTCTATGTTCTTCCCTCAGAGTAAGTGGCCATGCTTCGCAGCCATACAGATCAACAGGCATAATTATCGTTTTGTATATTTTAAGCTTCAATAATTTTTTTTTAAAATTTGAACTGAATAACACAAATTCCCTGCTTTTAGTCGACATTTAATTTCTTCGTGAATATGCTTTCGGTTTGATCCTAGATATTTGAGTTTCCACTATGTGGAAAGTATTATTTAATATTTTAAGGCATCAATATTTGCCGTATTACTGTCCCGACGCACTTCCATGTATTTAGTTTTCTCTGCATTTACTTCTAAACCTATGTCTCTGCAAGCGTTTAATAAGATGATGATTGAAATTAATTGTGAAAAATAAATATATACATTACTTAAGTATGTGATAAAACACAAATTGCTTTGAAATCACTTATTGTTGGAGTTACAAATGAGAGGAGCTAAGTTAAATAACATGTAACAGTAAGGGAAGTGATGAGTCGTACCTTAAAATCTTTGAATATTAGAACACACTTGGAGTTCGGGAACACTGTGGCATACAGAATTTACCTTACTAAGATAGATTGATGTTTTACACATATATGTGTCTATCTGTCCTCTGTGGATACATTTTCTAAAGCGCGACTGTACAATAAAATCTTCAAGTTTTATTCTTACGTTCATGATTTGTGGGACATTTGAGAATTAAAACATACAGTTGAGGAGCACACGCCATCACAAAAACCATTTGATGTATACTAGTATGGAAGCAGGGGGTTCTACGTACTAGGGTTGAGTGCTCTACTATTTAGCCAACACAGCCTCTCCAATTGATCGAAGAAATCGATCCCCTCTTTTCCGTTATTTTTTTCTTTGAAAGAGGCATAGTAATAATTCTGCTTGCACACTTTTGGAGGGCACTAAATTAAAAATACCGATAGGAGGTATTGTTGGATATACCTTTTTTTTCTAATATAATTTTTGAACACATAATAATACATGATTATACTAAAAAGCTTAAGATATTCGACTTAATTCTTTATATTTTCTATTATTTCAATTGTATATTTCACACTTTTTTTACTATAATTCTTGTATGAGCGTTGTCCATTGCAATTACAAATGACTAGATTTTCATACATAGGTAATAATAACATTGCAAACGTGGAATAACAGCAAGGATAGAAATGGCAAAAGAACCCTTTAGGAGGAAGTTTATTCTGTGTTTCCGTGAATAAAGAGAAATGATTCATGTGGGATGAAAACAAGTACGTGAAAGAGAGTACAAGGTTGAAACTATGGGTGTGGAGAAGAATGAAGAGAATTGGGTTGCGAACCAGACAGTTTCAGACTAGTAACTGTTTGAAAGAAACTGTATAATAAGAGAATGTATAGAGCTAGAAAGAACAGAATGTCATACGCTATATCGTCGCGACAGTTGACGAGAACAATATGATAGGTTACAGAAAAAGAAAATCTTAAGACGAACGTAGTGAGATGGAAACTTTTATTGTGTGAGATAATTTATATATTATCGAAAGATGACCAGATCATTGACGTACAATGTTGTCAAATGGTCCATAATATATATGCATAGAGAAATGGAAAGCACTGGTGAACGTTTCGCTATTGTCGACATCCTTTCTTACGTCTTACCAACTTCATGTAAATTGACATATTATACGTAGAATATATAAGATCGTTTTACTTTCTTATTCTTTATTCTTTCGTCTTCTTTAATCTCTACTAATTACGTGTCACTGTGTGAATCTGATATTGAAGATTACGTTCCCTTCTCTGTCTCCGTCTTTCCCAGTTACGTTGATATTGGGTGTTTTATTGCGTATGTTGCAAATGTCCTGTCCTGGAATTCCTTTGGAAGCTAATTCCTTCAGTTCTATGCATTGCACCTCTTTCTTCACATACTCTTTAATTCTTATGCTTACATATTCGTTTGTTTTCTGATTAGTTGTAGAACAGTTTCGTTTTTTATTAGACAATTCTATTATAATTATTGATTACCTCTCTTTATTTTTCCTTGCTCTTTAGCATATCATGAGCATATGAATAGCATTTTAATTGTCTTGTATACCTTTTATTAGGAATATTATTGCTACTATATATATTCTCTTCATGATTACATTTCTGTGGTTGAACTTTATAACATTTTAATATATCTTGTATAAATTTGACTGCTATGCTTTTCTTTTAACACTATTTTTAAGGTAATCTTATAAAATATATGTACTGAAAATAATAGTATATTCTTGTGCAATACTTGTTAGAAAAATATTACATTCATATATTCTTAGGAGATACATTTATTCATAGAAATGTATCTATATGCTTAAAATGTTTTACTGTTATAGCTCAAAATTGTATTACCACATCTAACATTAATATTGCTATTATTACTACTATTATCTGAATTATGAAAAGTGTTTTACCGAAACATGTGATTGAGTAATTACTACAAAGGTAATTATGTTTGGAGTAATCTATATAACATGCTGAAATAAGTCATAATTTAAACAATGAACTAAATAAGGCGATAAACTTGTTTGATAGTCTACTACACACTACAAAGACCAAGAAAATGACTTAAATGTTATTTAAGCGTAAACAATAATTCGATAAAACAAAGCTCAGAAATTAAGATAATGCTTTACTTATATATATCTTTAACTTGCATAATAGTGAAAAAACCTAATGACTAAGAGAAAATTAACGATTTCTCATATGGAGAAAAGAGAACATCACTATGATCTAAGGAAGAATCTGTTAGATAATTACATGGAACTTCCGAAACACAGCCATGTAGTTGCACAAACTATGTATCAGAAATTAGCGGTAATATCTTTGGTTTTAGAATTCATTTCTTCAGCACCCTATATTACACATAGTTGCTAGACCTTTTCAAATTTGAGTAAAACTAAAATATACCTTGATGATTACACTGAGAACCACACGAAGTAGTGACTTAATTTCAGCTGTATTGACAGTTTGGCTTACTTTAGCTATAAGTGAATCTTTCACTTTCGTTCATAGGGTTACTAAACAGTTAAATATAAGAATCCTAATCTTAACTGAGAAGAAAAAGAAGGGGAGATAGACTGTTGAAGAGAACTTAGAAATTTATTTTTGATGATAATTAAAAATTAGGTGGAAACAAATATAGATGATTGTAATTTAAATAGAACATGAAGTCATAATATAATCTTTGTGTCTATTGCAGTGTTACACAACAGATATTCGATTGTTGCATTCTAATCAAGTTTCCCTGTAACCACGATTTGCCTAATTGATTGGTAAGTAACAGTACTGATACTTTTATTTTGTAAATTTACAAATGAAATTTATGAACGGAAAATTGTGTCAAAAGTGCAAATCCATAGATAAATGATAAAAAGTTATATTTTGCTTCCAAGTTACTAGTTTTTCTTAGCGTCTGTAGCAACACTATGAACTTAAATCTTAACATTTAACTAAATGTCTTTATTTAATTCCTAGTCTTTACTGGTTAATTTCTTTCCGAAATAACTATTACATCATTTCAATTGAAGTAATATTCCGAACGTAGTTGCAAATTTAATTATATTCCTATTTTTCCGTAACTTCAAAACAAATGAAAAATCTTTCGATTTTGAACACAATACAAAATTAATTATATTTAAAAATGAATGTGTTAACTTGCCGATAAGATTTGTCTAAAAACATGTAATGTAGTTAAACTTCTTTTAAACTAAAATAGTTTCAAGTATTATTTTCTAAGAATGAAACTTAACAATTTGTCTTTTCATTCAACTGATTTACAATATTTTTCTTGTTATACTAATTACTATTATTATTTGTTCTTAGTGTTAATTTCTTGTGTACAATAAAGGTCAATTTTCTATTTTAACTTTTAACTTTTCTAACTTTTTGCTGCTAATTTTCTATTTTCACTGTTCAACTTTTCTGTTTTCACTTTTAACATTTTTTCTTTTTATTTGCTTTAAAATTTTTCCTTTTTTTACTTTTCTATTTTAACATTTTTTAAAAATTTTCTAACTTCTGATTGTACTTTTTAACATTTTTTACAATTGTTTTTACACTTTGTTTTCACTTTTCATTATTGTTTTAATTTTCTGTTTTACTTTTTGTTACTTTTCACTTATTTTTCTTATTACATTTTTTGATTTCACTTTTTAACTTTTCTGTTTAACTTAACATTTTAGTACTCACCTTTTTGTTTGAACATTTTTAATTTCAACTTTCCTGTGTTAACTTTTAACATTCTTCTTTTAACTTTTTTGTTTTTTCTCTTCTTAAATTTTCTGTTTAAACTATAACATTTTGTAACTAACCTTTCGTTTGAACTCTTGATATATTTTTCTTTTAACTTACTTTTTTGTTTTTACATCTTTTGTTTTCACGTTTTTAAGTTTTCTGTTTAAACTTTATAAGATTTTTAGTAGTCACTTTTTGTTTGACCATTTTTCATGTCTTAAAGTTTTCTATTAACATTTTGGGCTTTATTTTTTGTATTACAATATGCGTTAATTTCTCTAAGTGTAATGTGAAAAATTTTTTCAGCAACTTTTATTGTTACAACGATGACAAAAAATTCTACTATCGTTTGTGTAGTCAACTTTTGTCACTACAGTTAGCCATAACTTATATTTTGTTAGTATTAAACTGTTTGTTTTATTGTGAAGTTCAGTAATCTTTCAATTTATATTTATAAAAGTGTAAAATTTACAATTTTAAATGCACGTTTATTTTTTTATCGTGATAGTCTTTCGTTTATGATAAAGTAAAACATTTTCTATAAAATTGGAAACACTTTTACAGAAAAACAGAATATAGAGTAGTATAAATAAAAATTTTGTGTTTAGAACCACATGAAACTACAAATAAAATGTATTAATCAATTTGAACTGTTATTAATTAAATTGAAAATGCTATTATTATAATTAAATTAAAGAATGATAAATACTAATTAGGAATGTGTCATCTGGTGTTTTTCTAGATTGCATATTTATTGTGCATATAACATATTTTACGGGAACGAATTCGTTATAATTTATCGGAAACTACGGGTCCGTTTCCCGATACTTTTGTTATCTTCGGTAAACTTCAACTACTTTGACTTATAAACTTTGTATTTAAAACATTACCTTCGATAATAACTTTCCTTTTTGAAATTTTGTATCTTCACTTCGTTAATGTTCGTGTTTTCACTTCGGGAAATTTCGGGCTTTCAGCTGGAGAATATTTGAGCCTTCACTTCAAGTATGTTCTGGTTTTGACTTCGGGAATGTTCGGGTCTTCACTTCGGGTATGTTCGGGTTTTGACTTCGGGAATGTTCGGTTATTTTCGGAATCTCGTGAGTGTATAAAATGGACATGTCTCTGTTGAAATTTCAGTATACGTCTGCGCTTCAAAGTAGTATCTACTCTATATTCTTTGTGATAATTTGTAATTTACCGAACGTCAAAGTTACCCTTTATCGGCAACTTCAGGAGCATTTTCCGATACTTCAGTCATCCTCGGTAAATAACTCATTTTCTATCGTAGAACTTTCACTGATACTCTGTCAATGTACAGTCTTGTTACGCTTAAATTCAGCTGATAGAGTGTTTAGCTTAAATTCTACACGTAAATCAAAAATCTGATATAACAAGATAAAGCAGATACAGTAATTAAAAAAATTGACTTAAATTAGTGTCTATGTTAATTTTCTGATTAAACGCTATTATTATGTAGCGACAACAACAAATTATTTGTCTTTTTCTTATTAGGTTCCCTGTCGTTATGAGTCATTACTAGTCGAAAGTGAGCCTTTCAGTTCAATATCAAGTACTAATGTAAGTAATTGTTTGATATTTTAGACATACATTTCTATTTTGCATCAAATTTTATTTGATTAAAATTACAACTTGTTCCATTACGTAGTTAATATTTTGATTACTATTATCGTTCTAATTACTGTTCAATTCTTATTACCATTACGATTTTGAGAAATATTTTGATTAATATAGCATATATTTTTTGCTTACCATTTGTTTTGAAATATTGTTCTTAAGTAAGTGATTAATTTATTCTTACAGATGGACGCCATTCGTACAATCAATACCATATTGGATTTCATAGAGGAGCGAGACTACTTTGATGCTGAAGAGGTCTTTTTCTCATGGGAAATTGTGACGCGATGCCATGCCACTGGTGTTAGAGTTGACAATCTTAAATATTATAAATTGCGGCGTGCGTTATATATTCACTACTATGAAATTCAAGATGTTGTCCTCAACAGTTGTAAGACGGCAAAAGATATCATTGATCTCCATGAAGCTGGATTTTTAAACATGGAGAAATAAGAAAACAGGCGCGTAAAAAAGTAATGCAATTGATATCGGATGATAAGATTTCTGATTTAACTCTATCTGACTTTGTTGAATATATGAGGGACACTGTGAATTCACCTAGTTCAAGTTCAGACACAGTATTTTTTGGTACGATTCCATCAACATCTTCATTGTATGGTACTGGTGGTAAACAATCTGATTTTCATGTTGTCAAAAGTACATCTAAGCATTACTCCTACTTTGGTTTACAAGGTAAGGAAGTAACTATTAGGCCTGATGCTAAACTTATCAAAGATCCGGAAACGCACATTCGAAATCTATTTGATTTCGTTATTGATAACACGCTTAGTGACGTTGATAATGACACGTATGTAGGCATAACTATTGAAAGTTCTGCTTGTAATTTGAACAAACCCATATACATGTCATGGCGTCCAAAAGCGGAATTGAACCCTGATGTTCTTTTCTCTATAGTAGAGAACACGTTAAACAGTAATGAAGAGTTTCTTTTCGCAGATGAGGTTAGTTTTAAAGTACATATCGTTGACCCTCGTAAAGGAAGAGGACGAACCCTTGGTACTAAGAAATACACTGATTTAATTACTTTCCTAGAACAAAGCGTGATTCCTATGAAAAAAGATGTGTACTGTCTTCCCAAAAGCATTATTCTTGGGAAAGCTAAAGCCGATCATAATCATAAACAATTATATCGTCATAAGACAAATCCAAAACGATTGTTGAAACAAGCAGTAAAATTATGTTCCACTGTAGATATAGATATTGTGAATAAGAATGGATGTACTTTGGATGACGTAAAAAAGATTCAAAATTATCTGTTACCAGAATACCAAGTTATAGTCTATGAGAAAAATGCTATGACACGTGAATTTAATGTCTTATATCCTGGAGTCCACGCTGCAAAGCAAATTTATATTTTATATGATGATCAACATTATCAGTTGATTACGAATATCAGATCACTTTTGGGGAAACAAGGATACTGCTATCACTGTTTAGAAAGTTATTATCATGTACAAGATCACAAATGTGTATTCAAGTGCACTTACTGTGAGAAATACCACGAAGTATCTTCCACGGATAATATGAAACGCGACTGTACAGATTGTAACAGATTGTTTCCTACTGAAGAATGCTATACAAATCATAAAAGTGTAATTGGCAATGGGAAGAGTGTTTGTGACAATGTCAAAGTTTGTATTGAATGTTGTGTTTTATATGATATTCGGCGACGAAAATCTGCACACCAATGTGATGAACGATTTTGTAAAACATGTTATAAACACGTCGAGCGTGATCACGTATGTTTCGTTCAAAAAGTAACACCGACTCATGTAAATACATTTTTGTATATTATATTTCATGTAGAGACGATGTTACTCAATAAGAATGAGCGTGATGAACAAGAACACATTGTTACTTTAGTACATGTAATGCATCTTTGTTCAGATTGCAAGAGCAAATCCTTAGATGATCCATGCGTAAAATGCGGAAATAAAGATGGAAACCGGGAGTTTTCTTTTAAGAGCATGGAAGACTTCATACGTCACGTGCTTAAAGATAGGCCCGCCTTTAAATCAATCATAGTATTATCTCATAACGGCAGTAAGTATGATATGATTTTCGCAGCTAAAACATTGATTGAAAGTCAAAAACTTTCACCCTCAATAATAGCACAGGGACACAAAATCATTGAGATAAGATTAGCAAATAAAATTATTTTTAGAGATACTCTCCTGTATATGGGTATCAAATTATCTGCACTCCCAAAGACATTAGGCTTAAATCAAAATTTAAAGAAGGGATATTTTCCATACCTATTTAATACAGAGGACAATCAAAATTATGTAGGAAAAATTCCTGAGCTACATTACTTTGACCCAGATTCACGAAGTCCGGAAGAACGCAAAGAATTAATAAGTTGGCACAAAGAATGTATAGAAAACAACATGCAGTACAATTTCCAAAAGGAAATGTTTGATTACTGCCGCAATGATGTTAAAATCTTAGCGGAGGCAGTGATTAAGTTCTCTAATTTAATTGAAGAGAGAACTAGTGGACTCCAGTGCTTTATCTCAGCAAGCACTATTGCAAGTACTTCAATGTTAACTTATCGTTCATTGCATCTACCGGAAAATACTATTCCAATTATTCCACCACTTGGATTTGATCATCGTGATCGACAAAGCCTAAAAGCATTGCAGTGGTTACGATATGTGGAACGTACCAGAGGTACAAAAATCGAATATTCCGCAAACGGATTGGAAAAACGTTGTGGTAAATACAAAGTCGATGGGTACGAGAGTGAAACAAACACAGTATTTGAATTTCATGGATGTTTTTGGCATGGGTGTAAAATTTGTTATGCTAATCTTCGTCATACAAGTCTTGATTCATCTTCAAATCATCGTACAACCATGCAAGATCGATATGAATCAACGATCACAAAAATCGAGTACTTGAAAAAACGAAAATTTAATGTTATTGAAATATGGGAATGTGAATGGGACGCCAAAGTAAAATCAGACAAAACAATACAAGATTTTATTAAAGATCAATGTGATGATCTTGTTGATCATCTTGTCCCTAAAGAAAGTTTCCATGGTGGTCGTGTAGAATGTTATAAGGCACTGCATGAATGTAATGATAACGAAACTATCTCTTACCTAGATGTCACTAGTCTTTACCCCTGGGTAATGGCTCGTAAACCTCTCCCAATAGGTAAGCCAACAATTCACAAAGGGCCATTTTTCCCAGACGTTGAAAACATCCATGGTTTAGTTAAATGCACTGTTCTTCCACCTTCGGATTTATATTTTCCTATCTTACCTTACACATGGAATGGAAAATTATTATTTGGTCTATGTCGATCATGCATGCAGGAAAATAATATTGACGAATGTACACATTGTGAAAGTGATCGCGCCATTACAAGTACTTTTTGTACCCCTGAATTACATAGAGCAATGAAATGCGGATATAAAATTCTAAGAATAAAAGAAATTTGGGAATTTGAGCTTATGGGATCTGAAGTTTGCCATTCAAATAGTTTGTTTCGTAATTATGTAAACACATTTCTTCAAATGAAGCAGGAAGCTTCAGGCTTTCCTGCAGAATGCACTACAAAAGAAAAACAAGAAAAGTACACTGAAGAATACTTTACACATGAAGGAATACAACTAAATTTTGAGAACATAGAGTACAATCCCGGATTAAGATATATTTCGAAAATATTTTTGAATTCGCTGTACGGGAAGTGGGGGCAAAGAACAGATCTTTCACAATCTGTAATCGTCGATACTCCCGAAAAATTTATGACGTATCTATATGCACCACAATATGAGGTGCAGTCTGTAATACCTATAGGAGAGAAACATTTAATTGTAACATATAAAGACAGAGAAAATGAAAACAAACCGAGCAAATTTTCCAATGTTGTGCTTGCAGCATTCATAACATCATGGGCAAGGCTTAAACTTCACGACCTTCTGACTCCTGTTGGACCTGACAACGTACTATACTGTGACACAGATAGTATTCTATTTGTTCAACCACGATATAAGAAATCCAAGCTTGCGATAGGATCTTACTTAGGAGAATTAACAAACGAGGTTCCAGAAGGATGGGAAATAGATATCTTTATAGGGTGTGGAGCAAAGAATTATGCATACAGAATGAAAAATATTCAAACTGGAGAATTCGATTACGTGTATAAAATTAGAGGAATTACTTTAGATTCTAGGGCACGTCAAGTAATTACCTTTAAGCATTACTATGATTTAGTACAGGAAAAAATTGAAAGTAAAACATTGTTGAATCCACGTAAGATTACTCGTAAGCCCGGATTTACTATAGTTACAAGACCTGAAACTAAAATCCATAGAGTAGTAAACAACAAGAGACGCCGATTAAATCCTCACAGTAAAACAGACTATAGAACACTACCCTATGGATACCGAAGTTAGTCTTCCTTAGTGAGTCACAATGCACGGATGTATGTAAATCTTGACCTACAACCAATGAAAATTTAATTTTACACATGTGAAAAAAAATGAAAATGTTTGTAATAATCATACTTGTTGGTTGAACTTAATAGTATTTTGTATATGATATAAAATTACATGGACATTTTCATGTATTAAAATGTGTACGTATCATATTAATTATTAGTCAACTGTACAACAATATTATATGTATATAAATATCTTGATTACCAAATGTATGTACCTTAAATTGTACTCATAATGGTAAATGACAAACACATATTGTACAATATTAATTACTTATATATATTTAGTAAATGTATATTGTTCTAGGTGAGACTCATTGTTTAAATAACTACATATGCAATTCATGTTTTTTACTTTCTAACAATATAATTTCAATTAAAAAATGCAGCTTGTAAAATTTGTTTTATTTATTTCAACCTCACAATACTCAATCATTTATATGATTTTTCAAAACTCATAATAAGTCTATATATAAATCGAAATGATTCTTCATTTAAAAAAATATATTTATGCAAGAGGTCAACATCGCACAAAATAATTCTAAAAGATCGCACAAAATACGATAATTTCTACCAAACAATTACAAACAAAAATAATTAATATTTCGCGCATTAAAAAAAATCAATTTCATATATAAATATAAGAGAGTACAAAGCAATTAAAATAAGCAGGTTTAACCTTGGAAATGGTGCTCAAATAAGAAAGTTCCGCGCGGAACATCCAAAAAGGGTGAATATGAAAGGTAAGTAAGCTTTACACATACATTATCAAAAATACTATCATACCTAACGTAATATCACAACTTTGATTCAAATAAAGGGTACATTACGGGTACTTATGAACTTCAATGAAATTACATACGCGGAATGGTAGATTACATACGAGTAATGAGAGTATATATATTCAAGGTTACATACATACAAAAAAAGACACAGTAAGTAAATTGTTAGTACGAAAACTAATTACGTTCAATGTTACGTACGCAAAGAGCAACACTGAAGTAATGAAACTACAGTCCGGTACAGCATGTGTAATTACGTCAATAACTGTACCTAAAGTACCGGTAATAATTCAAGTTCAATTAAAACATTTATTACTTCAACGAGAGTACTTAGAGTTCTTACAATATTCATTACTTCAACGACAGTATGTACATAGAGTATAAGTACTTTCAAGGTCAAAAATGGTCCATGGATGCAGATTACTCTACTAATCCATCAAAGACTTTCGGTACAATACTTGAATAGTCTAACGTAACCATATCACGTCCACGCTCAATGTTACCATCATTTGTGGCCGTAGATGGTACTCCGGCTCATTCATCGTGCGTGACACTTGTGCGACTATTTTTGTATTTTTGAAACCATTTGTAGACATTCCATTGCGGCAAGACACTATTCCCGTATTGTGCCGAAAGTCTGAAAACTCACATTCGGAGAAGTCAAATTGGTGGAATTTTAATATATTTAATGGTGCGCTTCTAAATGCCATTCTATGAGAGTATATTATCAAGTTGAGCTTACAAATTATATATACTATCTAAAATACCCATTCTTCGAATGGGGGATGTATTTGGAAGTCAACACCTGTAGGAGTATCATCATTCATCTCAGCGACCGTGGAAACTACGGATTTGACACTAATATCAGTCATTTTGGATTATGTTTACATGTCTTGGTATCCCCCCTCCGAAGTCCCCCCGCAGCCCGCAGCCGTATGGGGTGATTTTGGAAGTTGAAGCGATCGGAATTTCACCATCGATCTCAGTGACCGCGGAAACTATGAATTCAACAATAATATCGGTCATTTTCTATTACTTTTACATGTCCGGTAAACGCCCACTGAGACACCCTGACTCGAAATTAGAAAAAATAAACGATTCGCCTTGGTCTGGGGCCTGTATCAAGGTACCCGTGACCCAAATTTGGTAAATCTGGGTCCACTCGTCTGGTCCCCAGGCCGCACACAGACAGACAGATAGACACACAGACAAACAAACTCTTTCGTTTATATTTATAAAGCATTTAATGGTTAAACGATTATGTATACCATAATATTCAATATATAACTATTCAAGATATATTTACAATGAAGTAATACAAAAGGGCACCACTACTAGTAACAAAAAGAACAATAAACATGGAGCTAGTGCAGCTTATGTGTAAAAATATATTTCTGTAATAGGTTGAACGTGTTACAAAATATCATACATAATTGATAATTGTGACATTATATTCGTTTCCCCCCCTTAAATATAATGTTTGTAGAAGCAATTGTAAGATTAATTCAGATTTAAAGATACCAATTTTGTGACCATAAGAGTTAGTTTTATGTTGATATTGATTTCGTTTGGCATTAAGGAATCCAATCACGTTCTACAAAATGTCTACTTCTTTTATTACTTTCACCTTCGAAATTTGGTCTTAGTAATCCACCACCACATTACCTTCACCGATCAATTGAATTGCAGAATGCTGGTTATATCAATAGCCTGCATGTCATAATATGGGGTCTGAGGATCGTGAGGAGCTGTGCAAAGCGTGGATTTGGGGTAAGATTGCCATTGATTTCAGGTTAGTGTGGCAAAGACTAATGTAAATTTTCGAGCGGAAGTGATCTTTAAGAAAAGATCAAAGATCGTTATTTTCCCCGTTTGCGGAGAAAATGGCAGAAGTCTGTAGAGAAAATTAGGTCCATTAACACCTACCAGAAAGCTTGTATCTTTTTCTTTTTTTTTCGCGGTTGTATTTAAACCGATCTTCAATTGAACACAGAAGAGTTCGAGCTATCCATCTTGGCAGAGGGTGGCGTTCTTGTGTTTTCTTTCTCGTGTACCTTCTCTCCTTTCTTTCACGCTCTTTCCCCTTCACGTCCCGCCGCTCTCCCATTACAGAGCAACTATGAGGTTTGATCAAAGTGAAAGAAAGATCCTGGCTAGTTGGGAGGGAAGTATTATCAGCTTCGGGGAAGAAAAGACCTTTAAAGAAAATGACGTTGAAGGAGACTGGCAGTTGGCCAGGCCTTACCGTTTCCATAAAAAGAAGAGAAACTGCTGACCAAGGTCTTGTAAATGGCGCGACTCAACACTATCCGGAAGATAAAACTCGTGGTTTTGTCCGGAAAGGAGGAACTAGCGAGAAACTTCACTTGGTGAAGCGGGTTTCCTCTCAGTGGGTTCCCGTGATGTAACCAGGAGATAAAAAAAAGAATAAGGTAGAAGAAAGATTTCGAGGAGAAGAGAATAGAAACTATGAACATGTGGCTGTGTGTGAAAAAGAAACAAAGAACGAGAAGGAGGAACAAAGGGAGAAATGGTGAAGCAAAGGTAGTAGAAAGAACGAATAGAAGAAGGAACAGACCATTAAGCACGGTAAACATTCACGTTGTTCCGGGGTCACGGGATGATGGGCCAACGAAGATAAGTCTACTTTAGTGAGCTAACAAACGCACACTGCGCACGACACACGCTCGCTCTCTCAATGCTCACATCAATACTGTTATCAAAGATTTAGATCAAATCAACGAATGCACGACAATCTTATTTTAAAAGAAAGAAAAAAAAAGAAAAATCTTCCAAACTTATGGCAGTATGTTTACCTCTCAATTTGAACTCTTCCTTAATTTTTGCTGTTATTTTGTATTAAACAGTATCAAATCCAATCAGAATAAAATCTAAGTGCAATATTGTAGAGAGCTGGCACTACCTGTAGAACTACTTTGTTGGACATATATATTGCTCCATTTCACTTTTCCCTTTCCAAATTGGAATGGCGTAAACTAATTATGCCAAGGTTTTAATTTATTTACCAGAAAAGAAAACGTTTATAATTCTTTCTGATAGTTCCACAGTATAAGCATATTTTTTTCTGCGTAAGTAATACCATCGCCTATAAGCATGAGAACGAGTCATAGGTTTCAATATCCAAAAATTAGATATCAATAGTACGTTAGTAGAGTAATCTGCATCCATGGACCATTTTTGACCTTGAAAGTACTTATACTCTATGTATAAGTACTTTCAAGTTCAAAAATGGTCCATGGATGCAGATTACTCTACTTGGATTGCGGCCCCTGATACTTTTTCGGACCACAAAACCCGGGTCACTGGACTGCTCGTTGTTTCTCTTTGGTGCAAGCTACTTCTGAACAGACATGATCTATCTGCAACAAAAGGAGGAAAAATGGAGGAAATTAGGATCAGAAATTCATAACATGACCACAACAGCATAGCATTGAAATAAACGAAGACAGGTCAGTATGAACAATGTTAGAAAGTCATAGCTACATTGCAGATAATTTTTGACTTACCCTAATGTAATATGCGGTAAAAAAAAAGTGTTGACAAATGAAATAAACGTAAAATAAATATAACCTACTTTAGAAACGCGCTTTAAAAAAATGAAAATAAAAAAGTAATAATAACAATCGACTTCAATGAAATAATTCCTTATTATGTATATATAGGAAAAATGAATTCTATATAAGCCAAGTTTGAAGCTTAAAATATACAAAACGATAATCATGCCTGTTGTTCTGTATGGCTGCGAAACATGGTCGCTTACTCTTAGGGAAGAAAATAGACTGAAAGTATTTGGGAACAAGATCCTGAGACGAATATTCGGACCCAAGAGGAACGGGAATGGGGAATGGCGGAAACTTCATAACGAGGAAGTACATAATTTATACGGTTTACCCAACATTGTTAGGGTCGTCAAGTCTAGGAGGCTTAGGTGGGCAGGTCATGTAGCTAGAATGGAAGAAAGTAGAAACGCTTGCAAAGTCTTGACTGGGAGACCAATCGGAAAACGACCATTAGGAAGACCTAGGTGGGAGGAAAGTATTAAGATGAATCTCGCAGAGATTGGAATACAAAGTAGAAACTGGATGCAGTTAGCTAAGGATAGAAGTCAGTGGAGAGCTTTTGTGAACGCGGCATTAAACCTCCGGGTTCAACAGGCCATTGAGTTAGTAGTTAGTTTTAGTATAAGCCAAGTAATTCCGTCGGAGAGCATTCCAAGACGCCCTTGTGAGTATCTTTTCATTTTTCTTTTTAGCAAGACTATCTTAGTTTTTTGCGCTTATTTTGTGCAAACAGTCTTGATTTTCAGATACGGTGACTTGTCAATCGCTAATTCAGGAGAACAAAACTGGGGAGATTTCGTGCTAGTACGCTGCTTCGTCCAGATCTTGTATGCATCAGACAAGTAATTGCGAGAATTTTGTGAACGATTTCTTTGGTGGTGATGGAACATACGACGAGCTACTGCTTTCGTGATGCTCAATGACTGATGTACTTCGTTCTGGTAACAGTGTTATTACTCCTTGCAATGCTGGATCATCGCCTAAATCATTTTTAATGTCCGCACCATCTGTGCCATTGCACAAAAACAACAGTATTTGCTCAACCTCGCTTCCAGCCACCACAATTACTAGAACTGGGTCCGCCTCGCTTCTTTACACACCACAATCTCTGTTCACTTGTTACGTGTGCACGCCCTTTGTACTTCCGCTCCCTGTGGTTCATAGCATGTCACATTATATCACACCTCTCGTTGTTTTCGAACATGCACATCAACTGATTTTGTTTAAGTTTCTGTGCCAACTACGCGGGCCACTTCTTCCAGTCATGTATACTACACAATGGAACGTTTATCACGTATTACCATTTCTACGTTTCCATATTCCATTTATGTTTAGCACAGCTTCCCGTTAAATGCAGATTATATTGAATTAGCCTGTATGTGAATGTATGCCTGTAAGAATGAAGTACTGCTATAGCCAAGTACAGTCCGTTTCATAGCCATTTTATCTATCTATCATGATAATTACATCTACGTATACTGATCAGCCAAATTATTATGACCACTCATGACTCTAGAACTGAGCTTGTCCGGCTGATACAAGGGTCAAGAATCACGATCAATATGCACGTCAGCGACCACATGGGCGATGGTCTCCACTACCCAGACATTTTCACTTCTGCTTTTTTTTCCATACGTTCCACTTCGCTTTCGTTACTATATTTATCTTCCCTCACGTACAATATTCATGCACACATATCGTCCACACTTTTTGCGTATGTGCAATAAGTATTTTATATTGAATTTGTGTTACTTATGTATTTCCCGGTGTCCGAATTGTTATTTTATTATGTTATTTCTTACATATCAAACTTCTGCTGAGTTTGCAACCCTACGCTCCATATAGCAACCCTCTTTATAATTTTTCATAGTCCGTCATGTCCTTCTTATGGTTGGTATTCATATTTTAGTTGTTTACCTGAACTTTTTGTGGTGGGCACGGCGGATTAGTGGTAGAGTGCGTGGGGTCCCTAGTTCGCTTCCCGGTCAATTAAGTTAGTGATGAACAATATCGTGTCTAAGGGTTTTCTGGGATACTCCTTTTCCTTCTACATTTTCATTCCTCAATTCTTTCATATCATTCATTTGCCTTAATCATCGTCTCTTGCAGCCTAAACGGCATAAATGCGGGACGTTAAACCGAATATTTCATTTTGAACGTTTTTGCAAGGTTCTCACCTTTCATTTGCAAGGTCCTAATTTCGGCAACATTGAAAGTTATGTTCCCTAGTTCTGCTCCTTCTGATCAGCAGGTGCTTAAATTTTGGTTATCTCCACTTTTTTAATGCTCAATCAAATGTTGTGTGCTTATCAGATCTGTGCGACATTCACATGGACCTTTAATTTATGAGAAACAGATTTCGCTTTATTTGGTGGACCGGCTCTACCAGGAACAGGGTCGGCTCGGCTCGGCTAACTTCTATGTGGTACTTTATTTCTTGGTAACTACTTGCCAGATCCGAATTAAATTTGGTGGATAACTAGCTCATCGTCTAGGACATGGTTTCTCAACTTGGGGGTCGCGAGAGGGTTTCATGCAGGTTTCGAAGATAACAGGAAGAAATGAATGTAATTAGAATCTAATATTAGAAGATATTTTTAAATATTATTTTGAATTTAGTTCTGATAAGCATATTTATGTGTGTGTGTTGTATTGTGTGTGTGTGTGTGTGTGTGTGTGTGTATGTATGTGTGTGTGTACACTGTTAAAAACAACAAAACATAGGTCTACTAAACATTTTCAACATGGGCAGAGTTGTTTAAACATCACGTGGTGGCGCAGTGGTAGAGCGTTCAACCCTAGTTCTTCGGATTCCTGGTTCAATTCCAGCTCACGCCAAGTGAACTTTGTGGCAGATAAACACCGTGTGTGGGGGTTTCCTCGGGGTTCTCTCGTTTCCTCCCACTTTATTCATTCTACCATGTCAATCATTATTTTTTTTTATCTCCGCCTCCTTTAGCCCAGCCGGCATAACCGTGAAATGTAAAACTCAAAGATTTTATTTCATTTGTTGTTGTTGTTGTTTAAAAACCAATTTAAATTAAATTAATACGATATGAAACTAATAAGAACTACACATTGAAATACCAGAAAAGTACAAATGCAACGAAACCTGCATATTGAAATACAATTCAAATTGAAAGATAATAAGATACCTGAGCATGGTATGCAGGGACGTGTAGTGCATATTACCGCTGTTACCGGCGGTAACGGTAAAAATATTACAGTTTTTTGTTGTTTTCATATATCTTCAAATTTCATTATCGACATGGGAAGATGTTTACATTTTCCTTTTTCTTTTTTTTTCTTTTCTTTCTTTTTTTTAAGTTTGGATGGCCTATGCTTCATTTACATTGTGAACGAATGCAACATGCCAACACCAAATAGGAGCATACTGTTGTTGATACCGCAGATTTCAGAGGTAACGCGAACCCCGATAGCGTTCGTTCACTCCAGAAGCACCTTTTAGCGTGCCAGCCAGAAGCATCCTGCGCGCTCGTATTTGGACGTTCGGAATAGCCCTTATATTACCGTTCGGCTGAATGGAACAGCAAAAAATAGGAACGTTCCCTGTCAAAACACGGATAATCTAGAATATCGTCAACATGTATATTCTACTCACCGCGCGCTTAGGAGTCTATTCGCTCTCCTCTCGCTGTAGAGATCGAGCGGGCGGTAACTCTACTATACTGTTTCGTCTGCTTCCCCATGCTAAGGATAGAAACTTGGCTGTAATTTTAGTATTCATAAGGTTATTTCATTGCCTTAACAGCATACAATTTTGGACAAATATAAGTAGCAGGTTTTTCATACTAATAGCATTTAATACGTGCTACTGTGAGACTGAAGTTCCAGTGCATTATTTATATGTTAATCTATCATTTTTACACGACTTTTGTATGCTAATACGTTATCTTTAAATTTGAATAATACAGCAACAGTGAACAAGAATAATATATTCCATATATATTCCATAGGACATTCTAACAAAAATTTAATATAGGTTTACTTTGGTTCAAAATAAAGTTTCCCATTGAATGTTAATTTGAGCTTACGGGCATATTTTTTTTTTTAATTGAGATTTTATTTCTGTTTAAACGGTATATATAAATTTAGATGGTTCTCATGCCTGAAGGAGCAAAGATATTGTCAGTCCCTGAAGTGTCATTAAATATATAGGAATGCCTATCGATGAAATACATTGTGCTATATGGGAACTGTTTCAAGAGCAAGGGGGAATAGTAATAATTAGAGCGAAGCAGAGATGTTGCCCGCGCTCCTTCCAATTCGAGTAATTATTATTATTTAGGATTTATGCTAATTAAGTTGAATTTATTTTGCTTTTAATTTAGTATAGGAAACTTTCGATGTTACAAATTTCCAACTCTAGCCGCTAGCCTACTAGTTGAATTTGCACTTTGATGCAGTTTGATGTGTTGAAAAAGAACTGTGCAATCGTCTTCATCGTGCCGCAGTTTGACTGTCTGACTAATTTTCAAGACGGAAAACTTGGTGCTCAAACATACGATGACACTCCAGTTATGGTTGGTGAGGTAGGGAACTGCAGCCTCTTGTTAATTATATTTTCATTCTTATGCCCATAGACTTAATTTAGTTTTAGAAAAGTCCGTTGATTATAAAAAAGGGCACAGGCGTAAATAGCACCCCCGCAACCCTCGTGGCGGAGGGGGGAGCGCACGAGCTCCAGGGTCGCAAAATATATCGAAACTAGGGACGCATAACTAGGTTGCGGGGGCACTGAAGCTTCGTTACGCTACTGGAAAAGGGTATAAGTTTTTTTTTAATTGTGTTGAGACTTGCTTCTTCTTCCTCGGTCTTTAAAAAGAACAAATGCTCTGGATTATTTAGTCAACAAAAGTATCCCAACAGTCTCAAACACAGGGTATGGAACTATAGAAGTAGGGTAAATGATGTGCTGTATGCCTTTAAAGATGAACTGTTAGGAGTCTTTAAATCCATGGCGAAAATATCGACGAATGAGATTCTCAAACCAGAGTTTGTGTAGCAAAATTCTGTCAAACATTTCAAAGTTTTGACTTCATTTTTTTACTTGAACTGTTTTCTGTTATAGCATCAATATAAGAAATATTGTTCAATATCTTACAAAAGCAAGTTCATGATGTAGGTCACTGCAGAAAGAAAACAGTTGAGTTTGAAGAATGTCTAAGATCATTGAGAGACATTTTCAATAATATTTAGTAAAAAAAAATGAAAGAACCTGAAGAGTCACATTGTTCAAAAAGGTCAAGAGTAAATGAAGTGGGATTTGACCCCTTTGCCAATGCCTATAGTTTGAAATGGTTGATACTCTGAAAGAAAAAGTGAGTACTAGATTTTCTGTTATTGAGAAACAAAAGTTACTTGTAATATCAGCAACCGGTAACAATTGTCAAAGTGTCACGCCACGTCACTGATGGTATGATTTCACTAGTACGGCAATGGCCAGTTCAATTTTTGTGACACAATATTCAATAACTTTTCTTTAATAAATGGCCAACTTTTTTTTAACCGAAATTAGAAATCACTTTATATTTTATCATATGACCCGAAATTAAGGGAGTTTTGAAGTTTTAAAATTTTAAAACGGCCTCCATTTTTAAACAGTACGAACTGCACCCACTATATATACAAAAAATGTATTCTACTATTATAGAAATAAATGGATACCGTGAGATCTCCGGGATAGGCATATTAAAAATCCCACATAAGCTTATTGCAAACCAAAACTTACGAGAGGGTTGCTGGCAAAAAAAAAATGTGATAAAATGGGGTCGCTGGCAAAAGGGTGTGTTAAAATGGGGGTCGTTATAGAAATTAGGTTGAGAGCCACTGGTCTCAGAAATAGTGGTCAATTCGTCAGAGAGATGCAGTACTCGACATAAAAAGCTGTGTTCAACAGCTTTGCATGTTGGGAACTTCTGACATAGGTTCACCTCTGCTTTTTAATATAGTTTTGGTCATGAGCGGTGATAGCCAAATATGTATCTCAACGTTTAGCCAACTGTGCATCTCAACGTTTTATTTAACAAAAGCTTTTGACTGACCACTGAACTTATAAAAAAAGTAAAATTTCAAAACATTTGAAACATATAATCACAATTGTAAAGTCCGTTGCATCCAATATTCAAGTTAAATGTGTATTTTCTTTTCGTAAATTATTTGTGTTCACTCCTTTTGTCCACAGATATTGACCCACAAGAAATTTGAATCGTGTTAGCTTATACTTCCTTCTTTTAGCTGAATCAA
This sequence comes from Thermobia domestica, assembly GCF_964235325.1. NCBI lineage: Eukaryota > Metazoa > Arthropoda > Insecta > Zygentoma > Lepismatidae > Thermobia > Thermobia domestica. Next base: position 80,042,701 of record NC_137459.1, read on the forward strand.
TAACGGAATTATTTATTAGCCGCCATGAGTTGTCGTTATTATTCTTGTCAATACCGCAGTAAGTGTTTCGTTACATAATATTTAAACAGAGGAATCTGAGAGAGAGCTCGAGTGGGTACAATGGGAAACCGAATTTCTAGGACTAAAAGGAGTACAGTTGCAATTAAACATTGGCCTCCTTATTATCTTTGTAATACAAAACTTGGAAGGTATTCAAACAATTTCCAGAAGCCACACATATGCAGATGAATCTAGCAGAAAACAAAAGTTGAAATTGTAACTAGACCACAAGATGTTATTCAAAGTATGCAGATTCAACTTTGCTTTCACTGAAGTGGAATATTATTTAATTTACGGTTCTTTTGCTGAACATTTAATTTATTTTGTGTTTGTGAGTATCTATTATTAAATAAATCCAATTAAAGTTTCCTTAGTAACACAACTAAAAACAAATAATTGCTAAAAAGATGGAGAGAGGGAAAAGAAAAAAAAAGAACAAAAATAATAAATGAAGAAAAAGACGAAAAATATAAAGAATTTATTAAATTAGTTCTTTGACATCCCCTAGTAGTCTGTGCTGTCTTTAGTCTGGCGTAGAGAATGAGGAAATTATTTCTTAAACTTCGTTGGAATGATATATCTTTTAACAATAAAATGCAAGTGATAATTTAATGCATAATTTACATATATCTCGTCATAAAAGCATTTACATACAGAATTAGCTAAATTATGTCGAAAACTAAAGTATAATGCGAGAAATTGCATTTAAGGGCCCAGAAGATAGTTGCGAGCACGGAAAACGTAGCGGACTTCACGTATTGCTTGCGAGACGCACTGAACTGTCCGTGACAAGCGTAAGCCTGGCATTGTATCGAAATAAATCGAAATTAGTGTTTGGTACCGAGTTGAGTGTACTCTGTGTAGTTCTGTTGTAGCAAGCAGATGGTACAGCCGAGTTGAATGGGGCAATATACAGCAACAATATGGCACAGATACATCACTTGGAAACATTTACCAAGGGTCGCATCATGGGACGCTTAGAACAGTTGACACATACAGCAGTAGTACGAGCCATCAATTTGCTTTAATGTGTCATGCGTAGGTTGTGAAAATAATTTATCGACATAGGAGATGTCAGCTGTAGGCTTGATAGAGACCATCTCCATATAAAAGCTCCACAACAGGACCTATATCTGACTTCGCACCGAACACTGCCTTCTAGGCAACTGCAAGTAGAGCTTGCAATTCCCTCAGAAGTGATAGTTTCATACAAAACTACGTACCGGAGACTGAGTGCCAGTGGTATTTATGCCCAAAAGGCAGAACATGTGTTCCACTAACTCCCACACACAAAATGTTCCGTCTTCACTGGTGTCGAGAACATTGTCAGTGAACTGGCAATGAATGAATCTGCGTACTGTGTATGGATGAATCACGATATAGTTCCCAGAGCGACTCCCATCGCACGCTGATGTTAGGCGAACAAGGAACCAACTTTCATTCTCTGAACATTGTGGTATATGATCGAAATGGTGTAGTACGGACCTTGAAATCTCTGCATGATCAATCACAACTCAGATATACAAGGTTCTACATGCATATAGTATGTGGCTTTTAATTGACCCAGTCATCCCGCAGTCTCAGTTCTTTGACGGTGGTTACCTGTCCCTATCGAGTAAAACTGGTGGGCGAGTAGGCCTATCTAGCAACATCCAACGATCTCTCGATTTATAACCGATGCTCAAAACTTATTAGAAAGATGTGCTAGAACCCACTAGCTGCCAGCGGGGACTTTGCACTGCTCTTCGTGAAGAATGGAAACACCTGGCCCATAAGCTCCTCAACAACCTGATTTTCAGCATGGAGCGTCAATGTCAGCCGTGTGTAGCTATTTGTGGTGATGGCAAATTCGTTATCCGGATAGCGGTGTACTGTACAAATATACGGAATCATTATATTTACTACAAAAATATGTACGGAGCATACATTATTCATATTGCATATGTATACATTGAAAAAAAAATGTAGGTGGCGTATTTAAAAACGTAGGATACATGCGTAATTCCTGTAGTTTTTGGACTTAACGTACAGCAGATTTACCTAGGTATAACTGAAAACGCATTTTTTATAATACTTTCCGTATAAGTGTTCCATCAATGCGCATTTTCCGTATGAAACAATGTAGGCGGTCAGGATCCCACATACAAATGGACGTATATAACATAAAGCTGAGGAATGTAACATAATTCCGTATGCATGTGATATACGGAAAATTGTTAAATGTCAGACATCCTGCAACGGCATGATGCAACATCTAAGAGCAGTGTGTATGTAGCATATGGATAACGTATACTCCATACTGATTTCTGTAGTAAGCAAGAGGATCCCGTATATTTGTACAATATACCGCTGTCCGGGGAACGGATTTTTCCTAGTGTAAGTATGCTACATAAGTCAGAAATATGTTATACACTTCCATCTCTGTGTGAGATCCTCCCCGTTTATATACAGTTCTTTCGTACGAAATGTACGTTTATTCGGAACACTTATCGGAAGAATTATAAAACATACGTTTTCAGTTATTGTACGTCTGTTGCAGGGTGTTACATATAGTCGTACGTTAAGCCCCAAAACTACATGATTTGCTCATTTAACCTACGTTTATACGTACGCCACATTTTTTTTCTCTATATGATTAACCAAAACTCCTTTTTGCATTTACACTGTCTGTCCGAGTATCTGTCCGAATGTCTGTCCGAGAGACAAAAAATCTCATAAACTAGTGACGGATCACTACTAATTTTGACTAAAGTTCATTCAACGAACCTTCTGATCCTGATGTAAACATTGCAGAATTGTATTACTCCGCCAGTCACCGGATGATTGGCTATCGGTCAGCGCTTCTTTCGAGAAGCACGTGGTTGTACCCTGTCGAAGTTTTACTTATTCCCCGCATGTGATCATATTGTTAACTGTGATTCGCGCTAAAATTGGGTCAAAACTACTTTCAATGCATGTGTATTCTCCTTTATTGCATTAGTTCAATTTAGTTCTTAGATAAAGTGTTGTCTAATTCTAAGGAATTCTGGTAATGAGCCTTATAAGCAAGGGCTATTTTCTTCTGCCGCATGGGTGTTCTAAGGCTCTCTAACCAATAAAATCAAACAATCACCACGTGTATTTGTTTAAATGAGGTACTGAACATTCCTTGAAAAATGAAATATTTGAGTTTTACGTCCCACGTTATGCCGGTTAGGCTAAAGGAGACGGTGATGATGAGTGATGAATGAAATGGTGGAATGAAGAAAGTGGGAGGAAACGGGAGAACCCCGAGAAAACCCACGCACTGAACATTCCTTGAATGAACTTTAGTGTGTAGAGAGTCAAACATTAGGAATCGAATTCTTTTATGAAGATAATATTCAAATCGGATGTGGTAGTAACGATCTCTTTATAGTTTTAACGTTGACCAGTATAGAATAGAAATGGGTTCATCTGATTCAAGTTTTGCGCTCCTTTCAGCAGCAAGACTATATGACACGTGGACCTACAGCTTAATGTGGAATTCGAATCACATGGGCTTCCGCCTGGAGTTGAACGTGGGTCTCCCACGCCAAAGGCTCGTATGCTAACCGCCTAGCCACGAGAGAGCTCAGTACAGAAATTGTGATAGATAGCGAGAAGAATTTTAAAATCAATTTAGCGTACTAAGAATAAGCACCATCTTCTACCTTAACCATCTACTCAAACCGGAAGCGACATAAATCAACCATTTCCAGTATTAACATGCACGCTCGCACCTAAAATTTGTTTGGAAGGCACCAAGATTTGTGTGGGTGTCCAATACTGCAATCCACTATATCTATGTGTAGGGATGCGCACGAGACGAGTCGAGACAGGATTTTCCTGACAAAATTCGAGTCGAGACACGGCTCTTCCAATAGAGAAATATACATTTTTAGAGTCGAGACATCACTTTTACGGCACATTTTTGAGTCGAGACAGCCACAAATCTTGTCTCGTGCGCATTCCTATCTATATGGTATCGAATGGGTATTATTCTTAACCTGAAAAGACGATAAATAATTGTAAAATAGTTCTGCATATATTTTCAGGAAAAAAAATGACAAAACTAGGTTGTTTTTATAAGAAAAAGGATACAGGTGAACTGTAACATCAAATTTTCATGCTACATCAATCATTTCCTTGTTCAAAAAGTATAGTTTTTTTTTTTTTTCTTTAAGAAAATGTGCAAATTAATGTTGAGTTAGGAAGTTTTGGGCAGAGGTCCGGATTCAGTTGACCTCCCGCTAGATGCACCCGTGGATCACTATAAAGTAGAATCGGTGGAGTTAGCTGTTTTTAGCAATCAATGAAACGCCCCAAGATTATAGTTCATTTTCATGCTAATATATCTACTAAAACCGGAAGAAGAGAAACCACTGCAAGTTCCGATTTTAAACTGTTAACTTATTTCCGATAAATGAACTGAGAAAGCAGCACACCGTAAAAACTAAGTTCCTTCCAGTGGTATGCACGTGACACTGTTACTTTTGTTTATATACTATCATAATATATGGTCTTTGAAGTCCTTTTAATATTATTATTATTATTATTTAATGTTGATCTAGTGATATCGTGATGAGATCTGGGTGCTAATTGAATTAAACAGGCTTTGAACTTTGGTTTAGTAAACAATATAAAGCGGATAGATAGTAAGTAGTGGAGAAATGCATGAATAACATATTAAAGGTTAATTTTGAGGTTTATCAATTAACCTGTTATCGTTAAGTAAACGCAATGTGCACACATATTAAACTTTAATTAAAACAAATGAAGAACATATTATTTAGCAAACCGGATGTATATTACTAGCTATTTCAGGTTTCTTAGAAGTAATGCAACTAAATGCATTTAGTTACATCAAGAAGCATTTGTTTATGAGCAATCTTGCGTAGATTTGTTTTGTAATGAAATCTTTGAGTTTTACGTCCCACGGTTATGTCGGCTAGATTAGCCTAAAGGAGATGGTAATGATGAGAAATGAAGAAAGCGGGAGGAAACGGGAGAACCCCAATAAAACCTACGCACATCGTGTTTGTTCACCCTAGAGTTCACTTTGCGCGAGCTGGGAATGAACCCAAAATCCCATGCATCAGAGATGAATGTTCTAGCACTGAACCACCGTGGCTCCTGCTGCAGTTTTATTTCGTCTTTATTACAAAAGAAACATAACAGTGCAGTACTATATCAACTATTCTTATTGCTCTCAATTTCTTACATTCTGTCCTCACACACGCTCACCAATGCCAATTATACAGTGAAAATGGATCATTAATTTTATATTTTACTTTGGAAAGAAGCACAACGTGTGCGCAACGCACGTAAGATTGAAACAACACGATCATACACTAAACACTGTTAAGAAATGCGGCTTGGTTTGAAATATTTCCGTATTAATTTTCCACACGTCTAACCCTATAAGCTATCCTCACATTGTCACCTACGGGAAACTTCTTCCACTGGCAACAAATAAGTATTTCCCGGCAGATGCAGAGAAAAGAGACAGAAGCTAGGGCTGCGATGGAGGCAGACTGGCTTCTCTTCGAGCTTCGTTTGTTCAATTTTGTGACGGCGTCAGATGAATGAAGATATGATTACTACGTGTCTCTTCATTGGAGACGTCCGCCATCTCCAATTGTTTTCGCGCTAATTAGAGATCTAACTTCCTACGAACAAAAGAAACTCCCTTTATTCCTTACTTGTCTTCCTAATAGAAGCTTCCTTTCGTTGACCAATTTCGACCTCGTCAGACCTAAAAACCTTAAACTGCCTCAGTGAAGCCTCAATTAAAGTTTACATCTCGTCTCTGAGGAAAGAGAAGGTTAAAGAAGGGGGCTTAAAGACAGAGCCAAAAACGGTTTCCTCCAATGTTGCTGACGATGAGGTCTCTTAAAACTTCCTCCTATATATCAAGTTTAAATTCGATTTTGTACAACAGAGAGAGAAAAAAAAAAGAGAAAACTAAAGAAGCGCAAGAGATTTTCAAAGAAATGACAAAAGAAGAAAACAAAAGCAAAAACTAGACATAATAGAATGAAAAAAGAGACATGAGAATGAGACAGAGAGAGAGAAAGATGAAAATTTGTTCAGTACCAGATTTTTTTTTTTTTTTTTATCATACCGTAGAAAGAAGTATGAAGACTTCGCCACCCTTTTCTTACCCACCATACTCATTTGCATTTGCCTTCTATGAGAACTCATGAACCAGCGAGCAGAATTCCAATGTTAATGAAGCTAACTTATAAGGTCCGTGAAGTACTTTTGTCGCACAAGTCATGGAATGTAACTCTGGTCCTGGCTAAACTTTTTCTCTTTCTTTTAGCTCTCTTTATTATTATTTTTTTTTTCATAGAGAAAAGGATTATGTCTTAACGATTGAGAAACTTACACTAACAAGCACATCGTTTCCGGTACTAAACATTGCCGATGTGCCTTTGATTTCCACTCCATTTTCTTCGCGTGCATATCTTTTCGTGAACTATGAAAGGTTTCAGGGCTGTTTAATAATGATACATTTATATACATACATTGATAAATCTTGTTCTGGTAGTTTGATGACATAGAATATGTCTTTCAAGTTTGCAAGTTTTGCCATAAAAGTAAACGACTTTTGAAACTTATTGTAAGCGGGATAAAATTATCTAATCGCTTCTCAGCCACGTGAAAAAAAAAAAAAAAAGATTCGGACGTATTTGCTTGTCTTGTTTCAAGTTTTCCTATCTATAGTCCCAAGTGAATAAAATGAAAGTTTTTGGTTATTGTGTCTCGAAGGCTAAAGAAAAAAAAAGATAAAATGTAAGCGAATACGTCCGAGGGAACCCACATACTTAGACCTAATGTTCAATAGAAGCTAACAGCATGGACTCAAACGAGGTATCATTTCCATCAAATGTTAGCACTACTATGACATCTTTACTTTTTGTCATTGCAATAGCTGTGAAAAGTGTTGAGATCTATAAAGGTTACACCGATACTAAATTTCAGTATTTGACTCAAGTAGGCGTATTACCTATCTTAGGTCTAGCCTCTTTTATATTTTTTGGCTGAAGAAGTATTCCAAATGTTAGTTAGGAATGGCGATCACCATGATGGTAAACCGATCACGTTGATCGGCATTCCGAACATTGCGTCATTTTGAAAATTGAGCTGGTTATACTGTAAAACGTAGTTTATTTGAAATATAACTATGTGTCGTGCATTAGGCGTAAATATACGTTTTTTTTATGAATCTTAGTAACTTCAAGATCTTACAACTTAAAATTGTACGTATCGTCAGTTGAAATATGCAGATCCTTATAAGAAAATCAACAAAAACAAGTTTAAGCACGCTGTAGACTTCAGTCTTCTCTGACAACTTCCTCGACAATACACAAGAAACCTTGCTACAAGAGGCAGATGTGGCAGCACTAGTCTGACTTCTCCTCGGGTCACGCAAGAGGGTAAAGTGGGCTGATCGCCATTCCCAACTGATCGTCATTCCCTTCCTCTCCCCAACTTATGAAACTAATTTCATCAAACTGAAATAACTTTTGTTGCTGACTGTACAACGTATCCAGATTTTTTTTAAAAGCATTTGTTTCTGTATCTTGCCGTTCTTACTCTATGGAGATCAATGTTGGAGTGGAGATGGTAGATTTCTTACTTCTATTTCAATAGAATGATAAGAGTAGATATCAAACCAATTCTTGGGATATGGATCCGTACCGAAAATAAATCTCTTTATTTCTTATCGTTTTTGACTTGATATATGTCGACAGATAGATGGACGGACAGCCTGATAGAGGAGTTTTGTAAAATTTCTCATACTTATGTATAACATAGCTAACAAGTCTAAAAATATACTGTTTCACACATAATTATTTTACTTAGCTATTCAACCACGAATGCTGGACTGAAAAAAAAAAGCGAATACAAATCCAGGAACAACTAATAACCTGCAGATAATTCATTACCAGAGAATATTTGTAAAAGTAACTGAAGCGTAAACACAGTTTGCATGTGATCGTATTAATGCAGAAATTATGTTAGGGATCTAATATGGTACACAAACACATTATATGACTCAATGAGTTTATGCATCATCTGAACATTTTATTTTACTCTTAAAAAAAAAAAAAAAAAAAAAAAAAAAAAAAACATGCATAAACTTGTTACGCTCCTCATTTCCAAGCGTGCGATTAGAAATGTCTCACATTTGCTATAGTGTGCCTATTATCATAATAATGAGTGACAGTTTGAAAAAATTGTAAATAGTTTCAGGAAAAGTAATATTTGATCCGTAAATAAATATAGTGATTACGAAGAACGAAAAGAGATAATCCCTTCTAGCCGTATGTCCTTCTCTGCTGCATTATTGTTACACTGATTACTAATATCGAGCCTGGTGGAACATAATCTTAAAGATCGTAGAATAGTGAATAATAATCATTACACACGGAACTCTCACAAGGTAACGTAAGTATAATTTAGCAGAATGTGGTTATTGCATTAACAGAGTCGATTTTCACCCTAATGATCTGATGGAACATCTTAGATATCCTGACATGGTGAATCATTATTACACTACATTATTATTATAACGCAAGATCATTCAGTAAAGCAATATAATTTCAGTAATAGCATTAGTTTTAGAAGTACCGGTTTCCATAATGTAATTATACGTAGGTTCTTCAGTATAATGTTATGAGGAATGCTCGATTTATTCTTCTCATTTATCCACCAGTTCTGAAAACCAAGCACCTTAATAGTATGAGTTCAATTTAATACATAAACCTACATGGTTTGGCCTTAAATTAGTTAGGCATCAGACTCGTCTTGTTATTCACCCTGGTGACCTGGCGATGGGGATGTTTCGAGCTATGATTCTTACAGAATCGAACTAATCATATTATAGGATCCAACTAATTAACTAATTATATAATAGGGATATAGTAGTTCTAATAATTTGGAATACGTAAAAAGTTGATACTTTTTTTTTAGAAACAAAGGGTTTAAAAGAAGTTGAACTTTCAATCACTTATAATTTTGTTCCTATTTATTTGAAACCCATCGTTTCACAAGCATTATAATATATAATACAGTACTATAGATGTGTATATCCATGTTCGTCTCATTTGTGATATTACTGCTGTAGGTGTCACCAAAGTTTTGATGTTCGTGATACTATAATGTCATCAGTTTGCAACACTGAATACCAAATGTGATGTTCAAAGTTTTCTGTTCGACGTGTTGATTTGAAATATGTAACAACCTGACGTAGTAACATTTGGAAAAAAAATACAACTTTATGTTGGATTGGCAACACTGTCAACTTTGTGGTATCTGAGTATATCACACCCTGCCGATGTTTGCATGATACAAAACTTCATTTTGTTTAATTTGTTAGTTTAAAATTTACAAAAGAGTATCAAAATAAACGGTCTACCCCGTATAAATATAGGATGTTAATTAAATATACTTACAAATTGAAACAAGTGATTCCTTATAACAAAATAAGAGAAAAAAGTTCGTATAGTTTCAGAATTAGGGCTGTAGAATATTGTCGAAACGCTAAATTTGAACATGCGCTATTTTGAATTAGAGAAACCGTGGAATGGTGGTTCATATTTGTGTAAAAGAAGTTGGACATACGCAATCAAATAAAAAAAAATGCTTATTTCATCAATGTGCAATGGGTGTGCAAGGGGTTCTGTACAGGGCATACGTCCCAGACATGCTCTCAACAAATTTTTCAGACACTCTTTTATTTCAAGATGTGTCCAATGTAGACAAACACAAGCCTTAACAAGAGTGGACATGGAATACTTCGGCGCAAAGTTGGAAGTGTTCGGGAACACCATACCACTGTCAGCTGTGTTCGGAATAACGCGTGTTGCGATGTATTTTGTGACGGTATAGTTGACATTTTTCACGTATAAGAGTGAAAAAAACTTGGCAGCACGCGTTATTCCTAACATCAGGAACCGTGGTGCTGGTATTTCCTAATACCTTCAACTTTTCGCCGAAGCATTCCGTATCCATAGTCGTCAAGGCTTGCATTTTTTTTTTCCTACTTTCGAACCACCTTGAAATCAGAGCATATCTGAGAATTCTATTCAGATCATATCTCTTCATCGCTTCTGTGGCCAAGTCGGAAAAGCACACGGCAACTAATCCAAAATTTGGTGGTTCGCGCCCACCCTGGGGTTAGCCTACATTTTTTTTAACTTGTTTAAAGTGTTTTTTTTTTTTTTAAGATTCACCTTAATGTAATAACGTTACGCATATAGGTGATTTGACATATTTTGGGGGAGTAATTTTGTGGTTCATTGACGCTTACGGCATCGGGAACATACCTAGAACATACTAAACACGTTCCCAGGTACATGTCACGCGTCTATTTAGGGGCGGACTAGATGTGAGTATCACTTGCCATCCATGTGATTTTTTTTTCTCAGAGGTACACAAGTCACATATTGGACACATTCCCATGTACCTGAGGGAACATGATAGGCATATGCCTGCTATTTAATTGTGCTGTTAGGGTTGGGATTAATAAAATCTGCACACCATGTAATTTTATAACACATTGACGAGGGTCTATTTACTTTATTTCCATAAGGTTCTTCCATATTCACTTTCCAATGATCGGCGACAGTTGTCATCGAATAAAGTTGATGCGTTTATTGCTTCTAGTACACAATCGCTTAGAAAAAGAAGTAACAAATGCATCAAATGTGGCAGATGAATTTAAAACACCTAAATGGTGAATGCCTAGCACATCTTGTGCTGTTAGGGTATCTAAAACAATATGCACCTAAAGGACGTACCTAAAACATGACAGATATATGTCCCAAGTAACGACCAAAAACAAATGACTCTTAGAGCGCGAAACTGAGTCAGATATATAAATGCTATATTTGTGGTACATAGTTGCAATTATCAATTAGGTGTAACAAGTACCTAAAATTGTAGGTGGCTGAAGTGCATACTTAGCACATAAATGTCATATTTGCCAAATGTCGGGTACCAAAAAAGTAGCTGGGACTATTAAATGGCACATGGCTAGTACATCTTGTGCTGTTAGGGAGGGGAGTCGGAAGTATTAGGAATCGGGAGCTCCATGTTTTTTTTTTCTGTGTGTGTGTGTGTTCAGAATAACGTGTACACCGATGTATTTCGTCATGGTATAAATCACGTTTTTTCCACTTATAAGCGTGAAAGAAAACATCCCAGCATGCGTTTTCCCGAGTACGAGAGACCGTGCTACTGAAGATCCTCAACAGATCCGACATTGCGCCAAATTATTTCGCGTTCACTGTCATAAAGGCTTATAATTTGCCTACTTTGGACCAATCATAATGTCAGAGCGTATCTCATAATTTGGTTGGTGGCATGTCTGGGAATTTCACCCTACAGGGAATACTCTGTACACCAATTGAACAGTAATGAAATATGCGTTTTTGGATTGAGTATGCGTGACTTCTTTTACGCTGATAAAGACCACCATCCACAGTCTGTCGAATTCGAAATAAGGCCTCTTGAAATTTGGCTTTTCGCGATTTGCACAGCCTTAGCTCTGAAACTATGCACTTTTCCATACAGGTCCATATGATTTTTTTTCTCTTATTTTGAGGTAAGGAATCACCTCTTACAGTCTGCAGTATAGTTCATTAACACCCTGTATATAGCTCATTAACAAAACTGTTTGAAAGTACATGTTTAGTACCTGGAAACACTGTACCACGTTGCCTGTGAAGCGGACAACCCAAAATGCCATGCTGTGGTGCAGATTGCCTAACATTCAACACGAGTGCATTTTCTTACAAGCGTATATCACTCTGCGCGTTTGTGCACTCACGTATAAAACTCACAAAACTAAAAGAGAATAAACATCGTAACAATAAAATCTTATTTCTAGATAATCTTTATTTTTCATTAAAGGAAATGAAGGGACGATAAAAGATGTGAAAACTTTCTTTCTGATGCAGAACTACATTGGTTCTTTCTTCTCTAGCATGAAAGTCTTTTTCGTGGATAAGTTTTCGAAGTGATTGTGGTACTACAATGGCTCCCTGTTGTGTCATTCCGTTTCAAACCTGCGGGGAAGCAAGAAAATACTGAAGAAAAAACAAAATCCATTTGTCCGATCACTATTTCCTATCTACTCTATTCCCAATAAACAAATTTACTTTCTTTTCTCTGCATCACGTCTCATCTTCAGTGCATTTTTCCTAGAATTGGCAACTGGAAACTTTCGTTCTGTCTGTATATTTCAATTATTACGTTTTTCTTTTTATGTGTACTCGCAAACACAAATCACTAAAAGCATGGTTCGGACAATAGTTTATACAGTAGTTGACCATTAAGTGTTTATTTTTATTTATTTATTTATTGGTTTTCAACAACACTTATTTTCTTTATTTATTTTACTTTCAAATAACAATAGAAGAGAAGTAACTATATATATATATATATATATATATATAATTATATATATATATATATATATATATATATATATATATATATATATATATATATATATATATATATAGAGAGAGAGAGAGAGAGAGAGAGAGAGAGAGAGAGAGAGAGAGAGAGAGATGCAGATGGGAGGACAATATTCAGATGCATCTCACAGAAGTAGGAATGCAAATCAGAAAATGGATCCAGTTGACTAAGGATGGAAGTCAATGGAAAACTTTTGTGTGCATTGAACCTCCGAGTTCAGGAGGCCACAGAGTTACTTTACTATAGCATTTGTGTTTAAATATACAGTGTGTCTATAAAAGAACTCCGGGGTTTTGAGGCAAAATATTGTAATTAAGTAGAAAACGTACATACATGTGTTATACATGATTGGAAAGCTTACATTTTCAAGTTTTGTTTTTAACAATTTAATAAAGTTCAATATGAGCCCCGCCGGGGCTTTGAGGCAAAACAAGTAAAAAAAAAAAACGTACATACATGTGTTATACATGATTGGAAAACTTACATTTTCACGTTTGTTTTAACAATTTAATAAAGTTCAATATGAGTCCCGTGAGTGGCACGGCACACAACAAACTTAGTTTCTATGAGCCAAATAACACATTGAGCCTTTTGTTGTGGCGTCACCATAGCGCGAAGTGCAACAATCCACACGGCACGGCACTGATTCACTGATTACCGCAGCCGCTACGTCGTCTCAAGGTCAACGCTCCGCAGCGCTGCCACCTGTTGATAAAAACATTTACAATTAGTATGGCTAAAACTTTTTGAGCTAGTCGTTTCAGAGAAATTAACTAAATTTTGCTCTCTTTTATCGTTAATAAGATATAAATTTTTAAAACCCCGGAGTTCTTTTATAAACACCCTGTATATATTTGAAATGCGTAATAACCTGAGGTAGTGCCATTTGAAAAAAAAATACAACTTTATTTTGAGTTTGGAACATTCTTAACCATGTAATATCACAAAGTATGCCAAACAATATCCCCTGCTAACATTGCATGGTTCAAATTTTAAATGTTTTTTGTTCATTAGTTTGAAAGTACTATATATACCTTAATATATTACTATATATGCCTTTGTTGCACTTTGTTCGTATACCTTTGGTGTACGAGGTCACGGGTTCGATTCCCTGTAAGGGAGCACCAAAAATTTAATTTCACTCACTCACTTCCGTTAGTCATCCGTCTCTTATTAGCCCTAAAAGGCATAAATGTTGGACGTAAAACTAAGAACAATAAAGAAATGTGTAGAATATTAATTGCTCAAGCAAATGTTTCTTTCTAATCTTTAACGAAACGCATCTCGAGATTTAACCACAATTAACATTGAAACTCATCATTTTACATGATTATCACTTAGATGGTTTCACAAATACGCACGTGGTACAATTTATGAGTGTGTTTGCTTGTTCAACGGAAGCTTGTAAGTTCGTACTGGATCTTTGTATATTTTTCTCAATATTATTTTTTTTCAAAAACAAGAGCTTTATTTTTTTTTTCACTCTCAACAATCTTCTGCATGTAGTGGAAGACATGGGTGGAGTCAGGTCCAACTACAACCATATAACGTTTGAAACTGAGTCAGCAAAGTTTGTTCCCTATTCTATTGTTCAACTTGGTTATTTCTGACTCTTTCCCCTCCTACCCCTCCGAGCAATCTTCCTATCGTTGACCACGAATGGGAGAACAGAACATGAGATTTCGAAACGAAAGCCTTTTTCTTCTTCTTCTTTCTTTCGAACTGCACTATTTGACTTTGGAAGACAGTAGTTAAACTCTTTCTAGCAGGCTAGTATGAATCTGAGAAAACTTACATAAGGACATTTGCAGACTTAAGGCGATTCTAGCGTTAGTAACTGCTGTATTGTAAGAAATATAATAAAACTTGAAATCAGATTTGGATTGTTTTTCCTCCTACGAAAGGCAGAACATTGTTGACTCCATTAGATGTTGCAATACAGTAAGATGACATTTAGAGCAATTTTATTTTGAATTCTTAAACTATAGGAGGCACTTGAGAAGCTAAGTGTGAGAGTTATAAATGTGAAGTACTATTTTCTCTCGTGTATTAGCTCAAGCGTACATAATTGTCAAATGCATATAAGCCGCACATGTGTATAATCAGCACATTAGTACAAACCACATGAATGAATAAATCGCACGTGTGCAAAATCCACTCATAATTCGTATGTGTGATTAAGTCGCACTTATGTATAAGCCGCACCTTTCTACTACATTTTCAGCAAAATAAAACCTTCACGAGCATATATAAGCCACACATTTTTACTACAGTTTCAGCAACATAAAATCTTCGCAAGCATATATCAGTCGCGCCATTTTACTACATTTTCAGCAAAGTAAAACCTTCGCATACATATATGTAAGTTGCATCTTTTACTACATTTTCAGCAAAATAAAACATTCGCAAGCATGTATAAACCGCATTTCTTTTTTTTAACTACATTTTCAGCAAAATGAAACATTTGCATGCATATATGAGCCGCACCTTTTAACTAATATTTGTTAGCAAATTAAAACATTCGCATGCATAAGCTACAGTTAGCCTAAATATTATTGCTTTTTCAAGCTTTAGCTTTCTGTAAACAATTGGCAATATACATTTTTTTTTTTTTTTTTTTTACATTTCCAGATAAATTTATTTTAGCACAAAACATGTTGTGCGTAATCGCAGGACATTAACTTCAAAGTCATGGTCACATAATTTTCAAGTACACATTCATCAAATAATTGCTTTTGTGTTTCCAGATGTAAGTATTCCTCATTATTTGTTGATAAGACTCACCATCAATTTCTGAAGCTCCTTTGAAAAAAAAATGACAACTCGCAAGGCTACGGCAGTATATGATCATGTATTTTAAAATTAGAATAAACTAGCATCGATTACCTTCTTCGCTGGGTTAAATTAAGAAAACAAAAAGAGAAATATGTTTCGTTAGTGAGTCACTTTTTACTATTACTAAAACACTCTATGATACCAGTCATTCTCGATGATTTATTATATCTCCGCCCCTTCCCCTGTTGCGGGGCACGGCATTGTAAGTGTTATTGTTCATCTCAGCAACCCCGAAAACTATGAATTCGACACTGATATTGGTAATATATACCCATGACCAGGTTGCGGGGCTGAATTTGAATTTAAATACATCAGAAGTGTCACTATTCATCTCAGCGATTCAAAAAACTATAGATTCGATACTAATATCGGCCATTTTTGATCATTTTAAATCTCTTACCCTTCCTTAGGTTACATCGTCAAAGTGATATGGCTAAAATTATATCAAGTTCGAACTCCATCCAGGTTGAAAATTTGATCGAGATCGGTCTGGTAGTTCAAGAGTTATAATGTTCTACTTATTTTTATGTATTTCTCTCTCCCCTCCCCGTCCCCTAAGTTCTACCGTCAAAATGAAGTGATAAAAAAAGTCTCAGACCTGAACCTCATCTACGTTAAAATTTCATCGAAACTGATTGTTTGGTTCAACAGTTATTAAGTTTTATTTGTTAATCTTTCCTTCCCTCCCCTAAGTTTTATCGTCAAAGTGAATAAATAAATTCCATCCCAGGCCCGAACCTCGTCTATGTTGGAAATTTGATCGAGATCGGCCGGGTGGTTCAAGAGATTAAGTGTCACAAACATAGTCACTTTGAATTTTATAATATTGACTAGCTGAACCTGCGCTCTCTGCACAGAGCATCATTCACTTACAAGCATGAATCTCTTTGCCATTTCTCACAACATCTGTACATGTCGTTTTACATACACAAGTGAAGGACGTCTTGATAAAAATCAGCAAAAGGTACAAAGGAGAAAGTTTTCAAATTATTATTTTTTTTTTTCAATATCTCGCACCGTTTGCAAGATTTGAGCTTACTTCCAGTTGAAGTTTCTAATTCATGTATGATCAGTGCTTTCTTTCTTCTTGTATGCAGTATGTAATAAGCAAAAACATTACACACACAATTAATTATAATGTCAGTGATGCATGGTGTTCATTGGACAAAACACTCCAAATAATAAAGATTCATCTTAAACTGGAGAAATGGTTATCCCTCATTTCTAGTTATCATTTGGCCATGAAACAAACGTCTGAGCGATATGCAATCCATGTATAAACTATGTGGTGTTGGAATGTCTAACTCGTAAATCATATAAACTTTTCTTAGGAGACAAACATTTTAATTTATAGATAGATAAATAAATAAATATCAATTATTAGTTTCAATCTCATCAAATTTTGCCGAACGAGTTTTTTTTTTTTTTTTTTTTAGTTTATTTTACTACTAAACTGATTGGATAATCAAAATTAGTGGTACTATGTAGTGAAATATTGCTATAATATCCCAAAAGTTATGATTATGCTTTTTGTCACTGGGATATCTAACAATGTTGCAAATTAATCGTATCTTACTATTTCCATGTGGTTATGGTGTTGACGAAATTACTAAGAATATAAAGATACTTTGCAGATTTGTCTGCAAGATTCATTTCATATGGACGATGTATGAAGTTTGAATGCATATATGCTTCATAAACAGCAACACGAATATATTTAAAGAGTAAAGTGACAAAGGTTTTAAACGGGAAAAAATGTGGAGCATATGAACTAAATATTGCAGTTAACACATCACGGGTATGATCTTTAGACTAGAGGATACGTACGATGTGGAAAAAGAGTGTAAGAGTAAATGGGAAAACGCCTATCAGATCACAATCATCTTTATGGCAAGAAATAAATGTCGACAGAAAGCAGGAAAACGTATTATTATTCAGATCAAAATCTCTTATTGTCATGAATTTTGACGAGGAATTTGAAGCTTAAAATATATAGAACGATAAACACACCTGCTGTGCTCTATGATTGCGAAACAGGGTCACTTACTCTGAGGATAGAACACAGACTGAAAATATCTGAGAATAAAATCGAGGCGAATGTTCAGACGCAACAGGAACGGGAATGGCGGAAAATTCATAACGGTCAACTGCATATTTTATATCGTTTACCAAAAAAAAAAAAAAAATGTTATGATCATAAAGTCTAAGAGGCTCAAGTGGGCAGGTCATGTAGCCAGAATGGGAAAAAAAGTAGGTACGGTTTCAAATTTTAAACTGGAAATTCAATCGGAAAACGACCATTAGTAAGACCTAGGCGCAGATGGGAAGGTAATATTAAGATGGACCTCGTAGAAATAGGAGTACAAAGTACAAAATAGATCCAGCCTTCATAACAGCGGCATTGCATAAGAACCCATATATATATATATATATATATATATATATATATATATATATATATATATATATATATATATATATATATATATATATATATATATATATATATATTGTTTCCCACAATTTTCTTAAAATGGATATGTAAGTCTGATTCTGGTGAGGAATGAAATTAAATAATGCATGATTTCAACATGTTTAACATCTGCAGCTCTCTATGAATATAATCAGAGCGAAACATCATTGAATGGTTGACTACTGCAGTGCTTCCCAATCTGAATTGATTGATAACATACTATATTTAATGCTCATGACTTCGCGGTACATATATTTGATTTTATTCTAATGCAATAATATACATAACAATAACTTAATACTATATGTTTCTATATAGAATCGGGTATTGTTGCAGGTGTCTAAAAATTGGTTTTATCACACTATTGTATGCTTTATAATCAGAGTCAAATGCGGTGTTTATAGCCTAGACTTGAATTCGTATTGAATCGCATAAATTTATTTTTAAATTCCAAAATTACACAACATATTCCAAAGGGCTGCACAACACACTAGTTGGGAAAGACTGGACTACTGTAGTTTATAATATCTTGACTTAATGAACTGAAGTTTGGCATCGTCACTACCTTACGTTTCTTTGTACTTATGTTCAAAGCGGTCGGTATGAAATTTATAAGTAGAAAGAGCTAAAGAGAGCGGATGGCTAGATTTCGGCATCTATGCAGTATTGTGAGGACAAGAAATGGGAACGTGAAAGCAATGACAGAAGTGGCGAAATAGGTTGAGTTGAGTTGATTTTAGTTTAGCGTCCCTTTCAGCAGCGAGGCTATATGAGACGTGGACCTACTGATTAACGTGGAATCCGAACCACATGAGCTCCCGCCGGGAATCGAACCCGGGTCTCCCACGCCAAAGGCACGTACGCTAACCGCTTAGCCACGTGGGAGCTCTGGCGAAATAGGTATTTAGAGAATTAAAATTAGGATTAGGGATTATATTTCTGTGTTTTAGGTATTTGTGGCCACGCTAGTCCTTCACGTATGAGGGATGACGTCCCTCCACGATCACATTATCTGGAGAAAGGGATGGAAGAAAGGATTATGGAAGAAAGGAAGCGGCCTGGGACTTGTATATTAGGTACAATCTCGGTATTTGTCTGGTAGGAATTAGGAAAACCTATTAAAACATCACTCAGATTGGCTGGCATGAAAAAGCTATTTACACTTTTTCGACCAAATGTCCCCACCGGCATTCGTACCCGGGACTGCTCATATTTAAAGGCAATAGATGTTTATTTCATTTTGTGGCTCTTGGAATAAAGAGTTAACAAAAATGCCAAAAATTTGTTTCTTGTGTAGTATTACACTGTGCTGGACCAAAAAAAAAAAAAAACCTTAAACAATGTGCAGAAACAATAAAAAAGAATGGATGTTTTAGAAATGTGGATATGAAGAACAAGTTTAAATTTCTTGAACGGTAATCGAGCAGGGAAGTGAAAGAAATAAAAGGGAGAAAAGAGTAATTTCAAATGGAATTATAAACAAAAAAGAAACTGGTTGGGGCATGGGATGAGAAAGAACTGCATCATGAGGAACGTACTGGAATGTACGGTGCCAGGAAAAAAAATATACAGTTGTTGTACTGTATTAAAACATTTCTTGTGGAAAACAAAGAGGTTAGCTGAAGACCGTGGAGTATGAAACGTTCTCGCTTCACGGGTCGCACTATCTCAGCTGGTAGAGCGTTTACCTCTGTGTATGGGGTCCTTCGTTCTCTCGTTTCCTCTCACTTTCTTTATTCCACCATTGCATTCACTTCTCTTCATCACCGTTAGCATAGCCGGCATAAATCCTTCATAAAACTAAAAGATTTCAAATTCTCACTTTGTGGCAAATAACTCGCCAATAATAGCAGAATAAGTTACCTATTATGATTACACATTTATTTGTTAATCTCAAGTGTCATCCATGTTACAGAAAAGTCCTTCTGAACTCAACTTCTGAAATGCACAAAATAATATCCTGAAGTTGCATATCTGGCGCATATTTTTGTTTCAGATAATATAAAGCTTTCAGTCACTTGCACAAATCCAATACAAGCTTCACAGAAAGTACAAAAAATATTTTGAATCAGTAACACTCAAAATACGCATAATAAAATAGGAAAGAAACCACCATTTTGCATTATTTTTATGCATACTCTTCAGAAATTTAGTCTGAATGAGCTACCACATTAAAAAAAAATCAATATTACCTTACTGCTTCTCCGCTAGATACACTTTTGAAGAATACAAATAGTTGGTAAACGTGTACGTAAATAATTCATTTCTTGTTACAGTTGACAATTATTTTCAGCCTCCTGGTAGTCTTTTCTGTATTCTGCAGTCACAGAAGAAAAGAACTAAAGGAACGCATTCTGTAGCTGCTTTTACCATAATGGGAAATCATAAACTTCAACTGTCTTGTACGAATATTTCTCCCAGCTCTGCGGTTGCTCGTAAGCATAGAATTTTGTTTCTCTTTAGTATCGACGATGCAAGCAAATAAGGAAAACTAATACCACAAAAGCTCTTCAAAGTCTTGTTGCTTTGCCTTATTTGTTTCGTATGAAAGAAGAGGGAAAACAGAATGCTAGATAACGAAGTGGATCATAACAACATCTTCTTGCATGTTCTCTTGTTAGATGTTTCTGGAATTATTTGCCTAGAACGAGGTTTTAAAACTGATGAAAGGATCTTCTGTCTACTTGCTGCAGGTCTTCTGGGATCACGACTACTTTCTCTGTGCATTTCTTCACGTTGTCAGAATCTTGTTCTAAAGGGATATTTTTTTTTTATCTTCTACGCCTAACAGCTATTTATCGTATGTGTGTTCTTGTTGCAGCGAGCAGAGTTAACATGAAGTAAAACTTAATAACGAAATATACAGTAAATTGTAAAATTATATATATATATATATATATATATATATATATATACAGAGTGTTGATTAATTCGTGTGTCAATTTCATTTGTCCACTGTGCAAAAGTGGTATGAGGTAAAGCCGTGGAATTTGGTGTAACTTTAGACGAAGGACATAAATTTTGTTTCGCCATAGAAGCTTGTCACTTGTACTGAAGGTTGAAGAGATATAGGGTCAAAGATCAAATTTTGATTTTTTCCTTATGAGATTTCAATGTTAAATTCTGAAAGAGCCTGAAAATACGTAAATCGATGTGATAACAAAGAAAAAGCTGTATGGCATGATTCTATGTCGCAAGCCAACTAAATATGCGTCAATTAAGTGCCAAGGTCAGAGGTCACTGTCAGATCAAGGTCACAGGTCATCTTGAGAACCCATTTGAATACTCTGAAAACAACGCAATGTCCGTACCTCATCATGTCAAATGGGTTCTCAAGGTGACCTGTGACCTTGATCTGACAGTGACCTCTGACCTTGGCACTTAATTGACGCATATTTAGTTGGCTTGCGACATAGAATCATGCCATACAGCTTTTTCTTTGTTATCACATCGATTTACGTATTTTCAAGCTCTTTCAGAATTTAACATTGAAATCCCATAAGGAAAAAATCAAAATTTGATCTTTGACCCTATATCTCTTCAACCTTCACTACAAGTGACAAGCTTCTATGGCGAAACAAAACTTATGTCCTTCGTCTAAAGTTACACCAAATTCCACGGCTTTACCTCATACCACTTTTGCACAGTGGACAAATGAAATTGACACACGAATTAATCAACACTCTGTATATATATATATATATATATATATATATATATATATATATAGCATGCTTACATCTGCAATAATTATTTATATAGGGTGTTTCATAACAACACCGACAACATTTAGGAGGTGATTCCTGACCCCAAGATAAGGCAGAAAGTATAGACCAACCTGACTGCACTAATACTTCCTTTCGATGCTACAATCAGCCGAATTTTTTTTTCGAAAAAAAAATGAAAAAGAAACGGTCATAATTCGCGAACAAAATGTCGGATCGAAGTCGGGTAAAAGGGAAAGTCTATTATTTTAGTTGTAGATTCTATTAAAGCACACCTCAGCGTAGTGCAGTGGTGGCTTAAGGGTGACCCAAAAGAAACTGATTTTCTTTTTAATGTTTCATTAAAAGTTGACTGAAGAAAATTAACAAGAATTAAGTACATTATGTCAACGAACAAAAGTGGTACTACAATGCTCAAATTAGAAGAGCACTGTTAAAATTAATAATAAAAGAAGAAAATACACTCATGTTTGATTAATCTAGTTTGTGTCAGCGCAGTGCAAATTTTCCAAGGAGGAACTCATCATCCGATGGACATATTATTTGAGGATAGGACTCATTTATAGAAAATACTGAAATATGTATGTTACATGGGAGAGCGTAGCTTTCGTAAATATAATTATTAAGAATGTATTTTATTTTACGACCAATCCACTACTTAATCTTTATCTTATTTTTCTTTGTTTTTTTTCTTTCTATTTTTGATTCTAGAATATATCCTTATGTATTTACATTCCCAAAGTAATTCACTACTGAACTTCCTATCATATGACCTTTAAACTTTATTTATTGCATATGCTTCCTGACTGTCTTTTCCGTCTTACTCTTATAAAGTTACCATAGTAGAAGTTTCGCACACACGCTTCGTTTGACAACATTAGAGGGGAATAGGAGGACAATTGTTCGCCTCCGGTGAAAGGTATACAAAGGAGGTGCCCAGAGGTTTCTTACTCAAAGACTTCCCATATATATATATGGGGTGTTCTAAAAATGACACCCACGGACCTCAGAGCTTCATCCTACAAGTCAAAATAAAGCGAAAAATATGCATATAATTGTATACCTTTCCGGTCGTCGTCTACAGACGCGAACTGCACTATCTGGGAACGTCGCAGATAAAGAATCCTAGACTAGATCTACCGATCCATCAAATAGTGCATTCTTTCTTTCCATATGTCAGTTAAAGTCAATAGACGTAGACAGTAGCATCCCCATTAGCGTAACGATCGATGTAATTGTTTGACGGATTCGTAGAGCAATGCTAATGATCCCAAGCTAATATGCGACGTTGCCACATAGTGAAGATTTTGATTCCACATAGCGACTGAAGGAGGTCCTGTAGGGTATATCATTTTACAGCGTATTCACTTTACCTTGACCTGAATATTAGGGTTCTGTTGTCCGTGGGCACAATTTTAGAACACCCAAGATATATTGATTAGGGATGGCCAGAACCGGTTCTTGGTGGAACCGGTTTTCGGGTCTGAACGGATCCGGTTCTAAAAGATCCGGCTTCGGAACCGGTTTTTCGGATCCAGGTCTGGATCCGGTTCTAAAAACAGAACCGGTTCCGCTGGAACCGAAACTTTGTTACCATCCCTACCTAAACGCGAGCTGCTGGCAAGCTGTGAACAGTATGCTAGATGAAATGGTGGAAGCGACAGCAGGCCCCCAGGCGGCGGCAGCTTGTCTCAGTTGGCTAAATAAACTGGGTAACTGGCAAACTCATTGGCTAAACACCCACTGGTGGACCAATTTTTTTTTTTCTGGGGGCACAAGTGGGTCTGGGCGGGGAAGGCACAAGCGCATGGTCCTCTTTGCATTATTTTTGAAGGTGAACTTTGTGCCTCCTTTACGGGTCTTTGGGGGCTTTCGGATCCAGGTCTGGAACCGGTTCTGAAAACCGGATCACCAAGAACCGGTTCCGCCGGAACCGGAACTTTCTGGTCATCCCTAATATTCATGTGTCCCGCCAATTTTAACTGTGTAAGAAGGTAAACCGTAGGCAATATTCTTCATTCGTGATTTTTTTAAAATATAGCTTCCTTTTGGCTTAAAAATATATCTTAATGCTTCTTTTTCAAATCCTCTTAGACTTTATTCATTCAACTCCAGCATTCATTGAATATCTAACGCAATGACTGACATAATGACGTAGTGTATGTATCGTGCCCATCGCAATATAATTATATCAGTGATTTTGAGAAAAAAGAAAAACAATAAAGAATAAAATGTGTATATCAAATTTCAAAGTACCTTACTTGACTACTTACTAACGTAAATATAGTAGTACTTATTAAAGTGAAATAACTATTTCCTGAAAAGTATTACGTATGACATGTAGCATGTAAATACTAAACAGAGAATCTTGATTAGCATATAATTTATTAAACAGGAAATTAAGTATATTTATATTCAAGTGGTTAATTTACGTTTATTTTAACCTTTAATCACTAGCCATTTGTAAAACTAAACTATTACTAACAACGGGTGTATTTTCACCCTATCTTCAATGCAGTAGTCAAACTCCAAATGTCTGTTCACTTCAACTGCCACTAGCGCACTGAACGATAAGAAAAATAATAAAATACACAAAAAAGTCTTTTTTTTAGGTGCTAACCTCTTTTGGCGGTAAACGAAAATAACTCTCTTAGATGTTTTTTTTTTCACCCTGGGTTAGTAAATTAAGGGTTAAACAAGTTGCTTACCGTATCAATCACGATTACTTTAGTTAATTAGTGACTAAGCAATTAATAGATTTCAGTTGTTCACTCGATTACAGCTGTACCTCAGTAATTACTTAATAGAATACCACTGGAAACGGATAATTGTCCATTTGAAAGCATTTGATAATTTAGACTGTTAATAGAAGTATGATGTCCAAGAGACCCTTACATTAATTATTAAACTTTTTTTTAAAAAAAAGAAAAAACGAGTTACAGATTTTTTTTTCATGACATAAGAAATCTGGTTTCACTGTTTTCTTGATTGCTCAAACTAAAATCTCTTTCATAGAGGTAGCAAATGGAATGATATTTAGTATCGCTTCGAAGAAAAGGACAATGCGCTCAGGAACTATTGTGTGAGTAAGAAAAAAAAATAACGGTGAAAAGGAGAAAGTTAGTTTTCATCCCCCTGACATTCTGACTCCAATTGTTTGTGGCTCCGTTTTACTTTATTCTTCGCTGAGCCGAACTTGCCTCCAACAATTCGCTTAACTTTCGACTACCGCAGGCGTCTTAACGACCAATCCCTTACTCTTTCTCTATCCCATTCACTGTTCCATGAAAAAGGGAACAACTTCTGGACGCAAGACTTCGAAAAGTCATTTAGAAAAAAAAAAAAAAAAGATTAATTGGAGGTTGAAAGTTGTCGGCTGAGAGTGAGTCCCTCTTCTTTCGTTGTGACATAGAAGAGTAAAGAGAGATCCTAACAACAGGTAGTTTACTCATCATTCTTGTAACCGAAAGAAAGAAAGAAAAAAAATCTCTGAAGCAAACACTTCAAACTACAAATTTAATCAAGAAGAACTTTCCTTTCTTTTCGGGACTTCCTCAGATAAAACTTCACTTAAGGTGGCTATTGATTTATGGCCGATCTCCAATTCCAGCTTTATGTGTAAGCGGGCGTGTAAATTTCGCCCAGTTTCATTAGTTTCATACTAATTCTGTTAATGACTACAATTGAAAGAATTACTATTTTCTAACTGATTCGTTTATCCCTCGTCCGTCAATTGATCTTTATGAAAGTTTTCGAGGAGTTGCATAGTTACAATTATCATCTAGGTTTCCTTTGGTCCTGGGTTCTAAGCAGACCCAGTACTTATAAGACCCAGTAATAAAACTCTGAATATATAGTGTGTGTGGTTTCATTTAAGAGGCCTAATTATTGCGAAATTAAAATACCGCTAATTTTACAGTAATTATGTGATATCTTGAAATAAAACAAATAATCGAAAAGAGCTCGCTAGACAATACTATTTTGCATGTGATACTGTTATCATGACTCACTTATCTGCTTTCAATTTCCAACCATTTGGAAAACCGGCATTTATTTTCTAGTTTTTAAATCCAAAAGAAGAAGATCTTTTGGATTTAAAGAAATATGTTTCCAAAATAAATATTTATTTAAAATAATGTTGTTATGACAGATTGTGCCATACCTCGAAACTTGCCGTGCCGTGCTAATGCACGTGTTGTATATATCGTAGAGTCGACCCTGCACACCAATATGAATTGTTTGGCACATTGTTTCTTTATATATCAGCGGTTTGGAGAAAGACAATGGTATATCACATTTTCTAACTCTGGGCTGCTTAAATCTAAAATTTAAAGTTGATCACCTATTTAAACGTTAATGAGTTATTTGCATTAAATATACAAGTCTAAGAACTTTCAGTAGTCAATGGTGATGTCATTGAAAACAACAGTAATAGCAGTGAAACCTCAGTACTTCTTTGAGTCATTAGCTGTTCATGTCTGACATCATAATTTGCTTATTTCTAACCGTTTTGGAATTGACTAAGTAATATTTGAGGGTCTTGGGAGTGACTCTACAAAAACGAAAATACATATGTTATACTAGATCTTGGAATAATTAAATACGAAATCAAGATTCACTTGCATTTAATTTTTCCGAATTTATAAGGCTAAGAGTCCAACTGTGCTGCTACGAGCGTTACTATGAAAAAAAAAAAATATATCCCTCTGGGTATTGAGTTAGATGAATTCTAAATCAGTATGTGACTGTCCTTAGACTTTCTCGAGTTTGTCACTTTAGAGGCAGATGAGCAAATAGAAATAAGCAAGCGTTATGTCTTTTATTAAAATTACGTCATCACTAATAAATAAGTAATAATTAACAAGGGAAAGAAAAAACATAACGATTTAACTTTAGAACCCATTAATGTAATTAAATTTCCAAGTTTTTTTTTAATAGAAAAATAACAAATGAAACACCCTGTAAAACAACATCATTTTCATGTTTGGAGAAAAGAGAAACTAATCAACTCTCTAACTACCTTCGTTTGTTTCATGTATTGTATCTTTCTTAATTCCACGAACGACAGACACATGAAGTTTGCTTATTACATTTCCAGATACGTAAATGATGGAAAATTCAAGGCTCACTCGTTACAACGTTTGTTTCATTTGAAAGAGGTTCATGAGTAACTTTCTGAGAAACAAAATTTTCCAAACTTATACAATCTTGTTGAGTTTCATACTTCTACAAAGTTGTCAATTTGCAGTCAATACTTAGATATTCCAAGTTACTTTATATTTTGCATCTTCATAAGTTGGTGTTGATTACGAATACCAACTATACACACTTCATTACGCTTATTATAGAGAAGTTAATTTCAAGCTGCATACACATTCTAACTTGTAATCTGTTTTCTTAAACTTTTGTTTAAGTATGAGATTCAGGAAAAGTAATTTATTATACGTATGTTTCGTATACGTCAACAAAGAAGACACGGTAATTTCTGCTTCTGTAATTCAAGTTTATTATTTGGCATCTTACGTATTCAACGTAAACAATCTACTGAACACGTGAGTTACAAGCGACCCAAACGATTAATGGTGGTCCATTGATAGAGTAATTCTTGCGTGAGGGAACTCAAACCGACTTCGAGCATTATGGAATTGTGGTAAACATTGTGCAGGTAGGTTTACTAAATGACTTTTTAAAACTACACCCAAATTACTCTTAATTATGCCTATATTTCCGTTGTCATTCAGTTTATTTCAGCCTGCTGAACATGATATTAGGTCTTTTTTTTATTTTTATTTTTTTTTTACTTTCTACTACAGGTGCAAACTGTGGAGACAAAACGTACGGTAAATTAGTTCAAGAAACGATATGCAATTTGAACAGTTGTAATTTCGATTGTAGGGCTCGTTTACTTCGGTGCTACAAAAGGGAGTTAATTAGATAAACAAATAGAAAAAAAATATATATGCTCATCATTTGGCCTAATTCCAATTTTGCCTAACACTTTGTCAACTGTCAATCACATATAAAAATCAGCATTTTAGGTGAAATGCCAATTCCCATTTGGCCTAATTCCCAATACACCTAATGATCTTATCAGGAAGAAAATACCCTCTATATAGAAGATCTGACAGTCGTTTCCTTACTTATACATATATAAATGACAGAAACTTACATAAAAAAGCAATATTTATTCCAAATATAAAATATTTCAAATATGCAAAAGGTAATATACATCAAAGAAATTACTCCAATCGTATTAACAATCACATAGACACAACATATCACAATAGATAACACAATACGTATGCAGGAACCAGTACATAGTCATACCGAAGCAAAGCCAGCAAGTTGTTCTAGTAATTTCGTAGTAATTTCTTCTAGTAATTGTAGTAATTTCTTTTATATAAGTTACTTTTTGTATGAAATAAATGTGCATATGAAATAGACAATCGTTGCTTTTATCAACATGGGCTTTTCTAACTCTATAAGTTTTTGTCACTTATTTATGTAGAAATATGTAAATGATGTCAGATCTGCCATGTAGGGGGTATTTCCTTCCTGATAAGATCGTTAGGTGTAATGGAAATTAGGCTAAATATGAATTGGCATTTCAAATAAAATGGTGGATGTGATTTTTATCTGTAATTGACAGCTGATAAAGTGTTAGGCAAAATTGGAATTAGGCGAAGTGGGAAGACAACAAGAAAATTATATAAAGGAAAAAGCCCATAATAAACGAGTTTTTTTTTTTTTGCTTACCATTGATATTTCCGTTTCTTTTAAACTACTAATTTGTTCAAAAATTATTTCATTATCGTTTATGTCAAATTATTATCATTCTACTCCTTTGACGTACGATGCATAATCGTATACGTTAAGCTAACTATTCCGTGCTCTGTGCACTTCGTGAATTTAGTAACTTAAGGATATGTCGAATCAGATTTTCCTTCCCCCCCTACAGATCTGTTTACTACGGAATCGAAGTAAGAAGCTGCCGCCGAAGTTGATGCTTTCTAAACTTTGATTGATTTCACTTTTTAAAAGTATTGAAATGAAGTACAATAAAGCCCAGAAAGCGGCGTCGAAAGCAAATGGCATTGTTATTGTATACTTTGCTATAGAGCTTTCAATCATGAGAGTGATTGATTACCACACTAAACGAGCGATTTCCACTTACATTTGCTTCAGCCCATTTCTTCGCTTACAATGCATTGCTGTCGACGCTATAAGCATATAAAATTAAATAGTATATTGCTTATATTCGAGAACCTAAGCAAATGCTTATGTAATAGCAGACGTAAATACAGTCACGCTTTACTTACATAGCTTCAAATAAAATCATCATGTTCATATTTTTTTTTTCAATAAATTTAAATATTACAAGTAGTATGAGTGCTATTGTTCGTAATAATGACAAACATAGTACTAGTAAGTGTGTCACTGTCAGTACTATGTGTGCCATTGGGTGTGCCCCATTTACGAATATGTATACCACTGTTAGGGATACATGTGCTATTGTTATAGCTGTTAGAAGTACGTATGCCGCTGTTAGGAGCCGTTTTGCTACTGTTAGGAGTATGTCTGTTATTGTTAGGACTATGTGTTCCACTGTTGAGGTGGGTGTGTTACTGCTAGTTAGGAGTAGATGTGTCATTATTACGAGTAAGTGTGATACTGTTAGGAGTAGGTGTGTTACTATTAGAAATATGTACTCCACTTTTAGGAGTATATGTGTTGCTGTTAGGAATATGCATACTAAAGTCTGGGATGTATACTAATGCATCACTCTTAGGAATGCGTGTGCCACGGTCAAGAATTGTGAGCCACTGTTAGGAGTGAGCATCACACTGTTAGGAGTAGAAGTATCACTCCTATGAATAAGTTTGCTACTGTTAGGAATATGTATGCCACTGTCAGGATTATGTGCGCCGCTGTTAAGAAATTGTATGTCACTATTAGGAAGAGGTGTGCTACTATTAGGAATATGTGTGTCACTGTTAAGAATATGTGTGCCACTGTTAGTAGGTCTGCTACTGTTAGGAGTAGGTGTCACTGCTACGAGTAGGTGTGCTACTCTTACGAGTAGATGGGCTATTGTTAACAATAGGAATCTTACTGTTAAAAGTGCGTACGCCACGGTTAGGAGTATACGTACCACGTTAGGGATAGGAGTCCCATTATTAGAAGTAGGTGTACTATTGTTGGGAGTAGATGTGAGACTGTTACGCGTACGTTTGTTACTTTAGGAGTAGGTGTGTTTCTGTTAGGAGTATGGCGTCACTGTAAAGAATGTGTGTCCCACTGTGTAGGAGTAGGTCTGCTGCTGTTAGGAAGTTTGACATTGTTACGAGTAGACGTGCTATTGTTAGGAACAGGCGTCTTACTATTAGAAGTATGTACGCCACTGTTAGGGGTGTGCGTACCACATTAGGAATATGAGTGCCACTATTAAAAGTGTGTCACTGGCATGAGTAGATGTGCCACTGTTACGAGCAGATATGTTATTAGTAGGAATAAGCGTCTTACTGTTAGAAGATGTACGCCACTGTAAGTAGTATGCGTATCACGTTAGGAATGTGAGTGCCAGTGTTAAGAGCAGGTGTACTATTGTTGGGAATAGGTGTGCCACTGTCAAAAGTATGTATGTCACTGTTAGAAGTATTAAGTCACTGTTAGGAGTAGGCGTGCCACTGTTTGAGTAGGTGTGATGTTATAAGAAAAATACAGAAACTATTCTACTTATAGTGTTATTTGTCTGTAAAGGCAGTAGATTTATATATTGCAAATAAACTATCCATTCCAGCAGAATAAAGGCTATTCAAAAATCATTGGCAACCAACGACTTACTTTCAGACGTCATAAATTCATTTTTTTTCTAAATATTATTTTCTAAGAAAAAAGTGAAAACTTATCCATAAGCCTTTTTTCTGTTCGGTATGATCAATAGAGTAATATGAGCAATCATCTTTGGATAATATTGTAACTAAACCATGCTTAGGGGCTAATCGTAACTTTGGGCTTTATTTCATTGACCATATTTGCATATTGTGTTGTTTAGCTAGAGCCGTACTAAAAACTTTGATGTAGATATATATATATATATGTAATATCAGCTTCACTTTAACCCTCTCACTACAAACGAGGGGGTACTTTGTGCCCACCAGAGTATATTAAAAAAAAACTCACTCTTCAAATACTCTTCAAATTACTCTTACCATACTAATCGTTTCTTTAAAATTGTAAAGAAATATGGTATTGCTCAACATGTTTAGCTAAAACTTACGGTGGTGCAAATTGAATGTTAGTGTATCTCACAAATTTGTTACTTTTACTTAGTGGACACAAGCCCCCCCCCCCCGTTGGTAGGAGACGGGACACATTTAGAAGTATCAATCCTAGGTGGCAGCTTAATAAATAGTTGTTAGTCTCATTATCCTATGTACTGTTCACTTGAATGAGAGTTTCTAATTTGTTACCTTTGCGACACATATTTAATGTTAACAGGTGGGTACAAAATAACCTCCCCTTGGTAGTTCACGTTACAAGAAAAAAAAATACTTAGGTAGTGCGAGGGTTAATGGATGGCAGAGCATCAATTTTTAGGTTTACAAAAAAAAAAAAAAGAAAAAAAAAGTTTTCGTCAATATTTTCGAAAATTGCGCATGAAGTTTCACACTCACATATCATTTTGTTCAACTCCACTCTATGTCTAAGCTTGGGACATTTTTTCAGTATACACTTACAATGTTATATATATATACTAGAACAATTACCCTCTTCGCTGGGTTAAATTAACAAAAAGAAAAAAAAAAACAGTAATATGTTCCGTTAGTCAGTCACTTTTTACTCCTACTAAAGCGCTCTCTGATATTGGTCATTTTCGATCATTTTTAAATGTCTCTCCCCTCCTCCTCCCCATGTTGCGTGGCTGAATTTAGGCTTCAACGATATCGGAAGTGTCACTGTTCATCACAACAACCCCTAAAACTGCGAATTCGGCCCTAATATCGATCATTATCGATGTTTTTTTTCTGCATATCCACCTTCCCCTCCTCTATGTTGTGGGACACGGCATGAAAGTGTCACTGTTCATCTCAGTGACCTCGAAAGTCATGAATTCGACATTGATATTGGATATTTTCGATATATATACCTCCATCCTCCTCCTGCCCAAGTTGTGGTGCTGACTTTGGATTTAAACTTGATCGGACTGTTCATCTCAGTAACCTCGATAACTATGGATTTGACACTGATATTGGTGATTTTTGATCATTTTTATGTATCTTCCCCTCACCCTCCCCGAATCTGTACGACTGACTTTGGACACGGAAGTGTCACTGTTCAACTCAGCAGCCCCGAAGACTATGGGTTCGACATTAATATAAGTCATTTTCGATCATTTTCAAATGCCTCTCCCCTTCTCCTCCTCCACCCCTAAGTTCCACCGTCAAAATTATATCATTAAAAAATCATCTGAGGCCCGAACCTCATATATGTGAAAATTTGATCGAGATCGGCAGGGTGATTCAACAGTTTTATATAAATAAAACTCATCCTCTCCTCCCCTTCCCCTAGGTTCAAACGTCGAAGTGAAATTATAAAAAAAAAAATTCATGCCCAAACTTCATCTTTGTTGAAATTTTGATCGAGATAGGTCGGTTGGTTCAAGGCTTATTAAGTTTTATTTATTTTATAAATCTCTCCCTCCCATTAGTTGCAACGTCAAAGTTATATAAGAAAAAACACGTCAGATAGGAACCTCATTTATGTTGAAAATTTGATTGAGATCGGTCTGGTGATTCAAGAGCAATTAAGTTTTATTCATTTTTATATATCTCGCCTCCTCCCCCCTTCTCCTAAGTTCTACTCTCAAAGTTAAATGATTAAAAAAAAAAACTTACCAGGCTCGAATTTCATCCATTTTGAAAATTTGATCGAGATAGGTCGAGTTGTTCAAGAGTTATTAAGTTTTCCTAATTCTTATACATCTCCCCCTCCCGTAAGTTACACCGTCAAAGTTATACGACAAAAAACATCTTAGGTACAAACTTCATCTATGTTGAAAATTTGATTCAGATCGGTCTGCTGGCTCAAGAGTTATCAACTCACAAACATAGTCACTTTTATTTTTATATATTGTATATTGACTTTAGTGTATTTCTCCCTCCTGCCCCTCCATTACGTTTTTCCGCCAATGTTAAATGATAAAATACATTCCAGGCACGAACCTCATCTATGTTGAAAATTTGATAAATATTGGTCGTTTTGGTCAAGAGTTATTAAGTTTTATTTATTTTTATAATCCACTCCTCCCCCAACCCTAAAATCTACTGTCAAAGCGAATAACTAAATGCACTCCCAGGCCAGAACCCATCTACTTCAAGAATTTGATCGAGATCGGTTGGGCGGTTCAAGAGATTAAGAATCGCAAACATAGTCACTTACAATTTTATAATATAGATAAAGAGCAATACTATGGAAAGAAGAAGGTAAATTTACGAGTATAAAAGCAACTAATTAGCAATGCATTTTATGTGTGTCTCATTACACGGAAATTGTTGCATATCTACAATATTTAGTAATAAACTATTCCAACAGTGATGTCTTAGTGGAAGATCACTTAATTCTGGTTTTAAAGATCCCTAGCATCCCCCCACAACATGTAAGTTCATTATGATGGACAAAATTGTATTTATGAGTTATGAGTTTCATTATTTCCTTATTTCGTTAATTTACCATTTCTCATTATTCATGCAATTGTTGCATCTTGTTCATTTCCATCAACACATACGACATTAAACTTAGGATGCTATTATTTTCAATAGATCGCTTGCCTAGATCCCAGAATATCATATTTATTTATTTATTTATTTATTCAAACACACACATGGTCAAGCACAAATGAAACGTGCTTGGAGTAGTTTACTGCCTTATATTAATTTGCGTAAAAAGGACAGTTAAACACATAAACAAGAAACCGGTGGATAAATGTTACACCGGAATTTCGTAGCAAAATTAGATGAGGTCTTTTAATATAATTTTATTAGCGAAAATCTAGTTACATCATTTGGCTGCGTTCTCAGCAGAATTCTACGGTTTGTGGTTCGATTCAATTATTCTCAGCTCGCCACTTTTCATTTGATTGCTGAGCCTTGTTACCATCATAAACAGCGCAATTACGATAATTAGAGAGGGAACCATGATTGGTAGTTGAGCTAAGAGATTTATTTTTTTTTCCCTCTCGCCATCGAAACGATC
Source organism: Thermobia domestica (assembly GCF_964235325.1). NCBI lineage: Eukaryota > Metazoa > Arthropoda > Insecta > Zygentoma > Lepismatidae > Thermobia > Thermobia domestica. Next base: position 80,076,544 of record NC_137459.1, read on the forward strand.
ATCAATTCCAACACTCAAAAGAGTGCTGTTGAACCGCTGCAACGAGACTCTTCAATCAGCTTATATTACATGCCAACAAATGAAATGAGCAATTGTGTTACCCAAACAGTACATATACATGCTGAGGTCAAGTGTTCATCTAAATAATAATAATAATAATAAAATAAATTCCTCGAATCTTTCAATCTTCATTTTAATCATGGAAAATATAAATGAGTGCTTGTTACATTTAGGAAATATAAAAAGAGAGAACTAAACATTCTTTTGGCATAAAAAGCATTAGAGAAATTAATTTGTTTCAGAAATGTATAGACTTAATGACCACATATTTATCGTTGATAGTTTTATCATTCTTCAGTCAAAACGTTATGATGCAATAATACCTTAATATGAGCAACAATCGAAATAAACTGCTAAATTGTGTATTACAACTGATATAAGTACGTAAAACTTAATTTGTTGCACTGTTTGTTCTGTATCATATTGTTTTCAATTCCCTATTTGAAAGCGTCCTGGGTAATGACATATGAGCATCTTCCTCAAAGAGTTAAATTATGTGCTATGGTTGTTACAAAGGCATAGCATTATTATTATTATTATTATTATTATTATTATTAGTAGTAGTAGTAGTAGTAGTAGTAGTAGTAGTAGTAGTAGTAGTAGTAGTAGTAATATTTATTTATTTATTTATTTATTTTTTACAACAACGATTTAATATTCCATGATATTTGACAAGTTTGTTCGTTTCAAAACTTAATCGTTTTGTGTCCATACTTTTGCTTGATGGCTTCTTGCTCATTATAAAGTTTGTCAAATTTCGAAAACTACGGTGCATACCACATTTATATTGGTTCTTATCTCTTCAATATTGAGACCTGTACGATACAATTAAAGCCCGTTCAGATTTTTTTTTTTAAGCATTTAGAAAGTGATCGCCTCACCAAACCGAATTCAGATGAGAAAAACCGTGCAAATATAACACCAGCAATAATGTGTTTTTTTTCTCTAATGACTAATGATCTTAAAGAAACATTAACAATAATATAATTTCTTCCATTTTAATGTATTTTTTTATAAACTTGGCGCTTTATGATTTTTTTTTCGTATTTTGTGTTTCTCTTTATGCCTTCTTTTGGACCCTTACATTTTATTTGATAATTCTGAGTAGTAAGGGTTAGTTACAGTAGGAAGATAAGTATATAATGATCTCTCTTTACATTCAAAATAATACATAGGCATTTTTTCTATAAACAAAACATTAACCGTCACATTTATTTATTTTACTTGCTCGTGCACAATATAGTGAAATATGCTTATTTTTCACTGCTAAGTTGATGGACAAAAATTAATTATGTAAGATCTCAGATTTGGGTTGAACTAGCCTTGAACATTTAAAACCCCAAAATAACTTCATCGAACCAACTTCCATGTAAATAAGAAGGAAGGGATATTGTGTAAAAAGGACACGTGGTTATGTAGAGTACTGGCCCTGTCCACTGGTCTAGTGACCAACGCGAGTCCCTTTAGTGTATGGGGTCTTAAGTTCTATTCCCGGTGGGAGAGTATTGAACTCATTCGGTTGTGCTGATTCAACCTTAAGTTATAGGTCTACATCTTGCATAGCTTTGTTGCTGCAAAGGTATGCTAAATATCAAGAGAAAATAAATAAAAAAAACACAAGCTATACCGTATTCCTTAAATAAAATGAAATGAAATACTTAGTTTAAGGTCTGACGATTAAACACCAATGTTAAGGGAGACGATGATGACGAAAAATGTGGGAAATGGTGGAATGAGGAAAGTGGGCGGAAACGATAGAATCCCGAGAAATCCTAGACACATGGTGTTTGTCCACCACAAAATTCACTTGGCGCGAGCTGGGATCGAACCAGTGGCCCCACGCACCAGAGGTGAACTTTCTACAACTGAGCCACCTCGGGTCTTCTGAATTCCTTATTGAAGACCTGCGAAAATATATTTTTCTGTACTCAACTGATAAATTACAAAAGTATACGTTTAACAAGTAGGGTAACAATATTTTTGAGAGGGATTGGATTGGCAGATATTAAAATCCAAAGACAAGCTTTGTTCTGTGGCAGTGAACCTATAAGTTCCTTAAAGTAAAGATTTAGCTATATGGAAATATATGCACACACTCTTTTTTATCTTCTTTTTAAAGAAGGATAAAGTCAAATATTTCTTTCTAGCGATTCTAAGGTGGGAGAAGCAATTCATGTTTATGTGTGCACTAAGTGCATACTTCAAAATTCTGTGAGATCTTCAATGCGAAACCTTACACGTCTTGAGGATTATGCGTGGTTACCTGTGTGGGTGGTATGAATCGTTCCACGTTCTCATTTGATATGCTAAGCTCACAGCCACTATTCCAAATGTTTCCTTACTTCCTATCTTTACTTCCTGAGTCGTATTCTATCTCGCGCTTGTATACATTTGATAGCTTTATGTTCCGCGCACTGTGATTCAATCTTGACATTTTATCGCATTGTCAAATGTTATATATATCTATCGCAAATGCAAGACAGAAATAGATTTGTCTTTAGAAGCTATGAGTTGTTTCTCGAAACAAATTAGAATGTTGTATTCAAGGTTGCATGCAATTCGACGACTTGAATCTGCTTGTTGATTTTCAATTATTGCACCTACAGCTAGGGGTGTTCGATAAGGCTAAAGACCTATCGAACTTCGGGAGTGAAAATTTATCGAGTTGTCATCGGTTACTCGAAACTGTTCGAGTATTTGAAATTATCGAAGTTTCGGGTATTATCGAAATTTCGAGTATTATCGAAATTTCGAGTATTATCTAAGTTTCGGGTATTATCGACATTTCGAGTATTATCGAAGTTTCGGGTATTATCAACATTTCGAGTATTATCGAAGTTTCGGGTATTATCGACATTTCGAGTATTATCGAAGTTTCGGGTATTATCAAAAGTAGTGATGAACAAATCGGTTCCTTCACCTCTCCAATGATTTCTTCTTGCAGCCAAACTAGTCAAACAACTTTTTTCATCTGATAAGTTATTGCAAAGTTGTATTTGTCGAAATCACATATAAACTTATTTTTCTGCCTGCCCCGTTATTGGCGCAATTGGAAAAGTGACTATTAGTAGACTAATGTTGTCTTGGATTCCAATTCCATTCGGGTGATGCATGTTTTCTCTTTCTCTTTCTCTCTTCTGACAGACTGCTTAAACCTTGTACAGATCTGTGGAGAAAAAACTTTTCCTTCACTACATTGCTAAGGAGAGAGGTTTTAAAATGAACACTCTGCATATATGTAATGCACATTATATACAACTATGATAACCTCGAATACATCGTTTCTTTCGAACACTCCGATAATCCCGAACTTTTGTAAATATTCAAGCGACTCGACAAATGCGATCATATTGATATATTTCTGTATTTTCTGCTTTCAAACAATTCGAGATTCTCGAACAGTTCGAGTGTCTCGAAGTTGTCTAATGTTTCTCACATTTCGAGTGCCTCGAACACTTCGAGAGTCCCGAATATTTCGGGAGTCTCGATCATTTCGAGAGTCTCGATCATTTCGAGAGTCTCGAACATTTCGGGAGTCTCGATCATTTCGCTAGTCTCGAGCATTTTGAGAGTCTCAAACATTTCGAGAGTCTCGAAAGTTCGATAATTCGATAAAATTAAAATTCTTTATCGATGAAATGGTTTTGAAATTTTATCGAATTGTTATCGATTACTCGATTATCGGAACAGCCCTACCTACAGTAGGTGAATTTTATAGCTCGTGACATCTCAAATGAAATATTGTAGCCAATGCAGTACTATAACCAGGGAAATTTATTTTCGCTCATTTTGTCACAGAGTATCTATCTGTATTTATCTGTATCTATCAATCTATAATGAGCATATGGACATGATGGACATAATTAATAATGAACTTTTTTTTTTCAATGAATTACGTATTGTATTTGTCTTTCTCATCAATATAATAAAAGTTCACACCATATGCGGATTCGGGGAAGGTGAAGTTTTAGTCGCCTTCCAAGGGCACAGACACCAGTGCTACAAGAGCCTGATGAGAGAGAAAAATAATAATTTTCACCACCTTCCAGGAATCCATCCTGCATCTGCCTCTGGTCTCCACTGACCTGAATCGTGCTATGGCGATACGGATGCAGGGACATCTTTATTTATATGTACTTATTTATTTTCTTGCTAATTTCTTAGAAATGAAATCTTTCAGTTTTAACATCCCACAATTTAGGACCCATCCATTTTGTTTTAACGTATTATAGTAGTTTAGGGTATACTTACATAGTCATCAAGAATGTTTCTACAGGTATTACAAAATTTAAAGAGATGTGTAACTTGCAATAAATTTACTACTGAAACGTATTACAGAATCAAACATTATTCAGTTGCAAGGAACACTTAGAAAACTCATAGCAAGATGGCATTTATAGCGTTGATTCCGCGTGTTTTTTCTTTGTTTCTCTTGTTATCTTTATGTTCACATTTATGAACCTTTAGGTAATAAACTGTCTTGCCTGGTAGTGCAAGAGTGGCGTATCACTCCTGGTTAAGTGCTTCTAGATACACTTTGATAATATATGCATACTGATAATATTAAGACGAAAAGTGCTTTAAATCTATCAAGAGTAAACCATTCCTGAATTGCCACCATTTTCTTATTTATGTAAGTTCTCGAATATGATGGTAGGTAAACGGAAAGTAACTTACCCATGTAATAAACTTAATTATGAATGACATATTTTCTCTAATTGCAATCATAATATCACGGTTTAATAAAAGTACTTGAAATCACGATACAGCAAAATGTTGTGTACTTTACCCTGCAAATTATGAATAAAAACAAAGAACAACATAAATCTCGTAACTCACTTTTACTTTCCCTGAAACCGCTTTATTAGATTAGAAAAATAAAACGTGCAGGTATGTAATCACAGTCCCCTTTGCTACTAACAGTTGCATAAGTTACACATGTTTAAACAAGTTGAAAATTATGGCGGAAATGCTTATATGCACTTTCACTGTTGTTCATAGTGTACAAATCCGATGATTGAGTGCAAGAGTTTATTTGTAGTATGTTTTAATTATATATTAAAGAAGTGCAGGCCCACAACCAAGAAGGAGGTAGAGAAGCTTGCTCCCTATTATTTCTTGTTTTCCCCATGCAATGCGTAAATATATGACCATATTGGTACACATTTTTTTTTTTAAAATAGATGTTTATAAGAAATGCTTCCCTTTAAATTTATTTTAATCCATTTAAGAAAATGCAAAATCAATAAATGCAGAAAATACCTAGAACGATTGATAGATAGGAAGAATGCCAAACTTTCTACACAAATTTCTTACTAATTCTTCAATGACGTCATGGATAAAATGTAGCGAGATACATGAAATTAAGGTATTCGTAATAAGCGGAATAGTGCAAAATATATGTATATTTAGAAAAGGCCAATATCCGGTAAGATACAAAATAGGTGTCAGAACCCACGAATTCTAGGAATATGTTCATTAGAAGGGAACAAAAAGACTGTAAGAGAAAGGGTGATGTCGAATAACTATATCTCGATATAGGAGGAGGTACCCTGTATGTCACAGTATTTCCTCGAATTCCTCTTTTAACCATAGAATAGAACGATTTACATTCGGCACTGTCAGTCTCATCATAAGGGAAAAGCGGGATAACCTTCTGAAATGACTTTTTGAACACAGTTAGCACTTGGGACGACGTAGATTTAATTATTTCAGTTTGATTGAAATGTGTATTCCAAGAGAAAAACGAGTTCATTTTTTTCGCAAAATAATAATAATAATATCATAAACGTTTCTTACTGTGCGAAGAACAGAAGTAAAGGCTCCAGTATGAGGTGCAAGGCAGCGGAAACACAGGGCTGTGGGCGAAGTCTTCTGAATGAGTATATATACAGGGTGTTAATAAATTATACCGACAAACAGTAAGAGGTGATTCCTCACATCAAAATAAGATAAAACGTTGACATGGATATATAGCGAAAAGTGTATATTTTCAGAGCTAGGCCTGTCCGAAATCGCGTAAAAGCTAAATTTTAATAGCCCCTATTTCGAATTCCAGAAACTGCGGATGATGGTCCTTTTCGGCGTAAAGGAAGCCATGCATACATAATCCAAAAGTGCATATTTCACCAGTTGTCAATAGGTGTATAGGGTATTCCCTACTGGATGCAATTCTCAGATATGCTTTCAATAGAGTTTTCAGATATACCCTGATTAAAAGAAGGGTCCAGAGTAGTAAGAAGGTATACCTTGACAACAATGGACATCCAATGCTTCGGAGGGAAGGCGGAAGTGTTATTAACAGGTAGCTCCATGTTGTTTTTTTGAGTTCGGAATAACGCGTGATGATATGTATTTCGTCACGATATATTTCACGTTTTCCTCACTTATATGCGTGAAAGAAACCATCGCACTATGTGTTTTTCCGAGTACGAGAGACTGTGCTGCTGACGATCCTTAAAACTTTCGACATTTCGCCAAAGGATTCCGTCTTTACTGCTATAAAGGCTTATTATTTACCTGCTTTAGACCAATCATAAAATCAGAGCATATCTCAAAATTCGGTTGATTGTATGTCTAGGAATTTCACCCTACAGGGAATAATCTGTACACCCATTGAACATTAATGAAATGTGCATTTTTGGATTGCGCATGCGTGACTTGTTTTACGCTGAGAAGGACCAGCATTCACAGTCTCTCGAATTCGAAATAGGGCCTCTCGAAATTTGACTTTTTTGCTATTTTGGACAGCTCTAGCTCTGAAACTATACACTTTTTGCCTGAGATCCACATGACCTTTTTATCTTATTATGATGTGGGGGATCATCTCTTAAAGTTTGTCAGTATAGTTCAATAACACTATATATATATATATATATATATATATAGTGTATGCTTGTGTGTATGCGTGCGTAGTGTTTCACTTTAAATGTTTTACAAATATGCATCTACCTCTGTTACCTCGAAATAAGAACCTCGATAAACTTGTACTTAGTTAGATTGTAACGAACAAATACATCCTAGCTTCTATGCTGTTTTTCTTCTGCATATAGAGCTTTCAACCCGTGTAATTATTTTGAATCTACTCTTATAATATGTAAAAAGAAGTTCCATTACATGAAATGTGACATCAATGATGACTAGCAGGTTTTAAAATATTGATTGTAATGAATTTTTTATGAATGTAGTTTCTTAAGAGCCCGTTACATGTTCCTCCAATAAATAACAAAACTGAAGAAAAGAAACGTTTCTCATTAGACATGAAACCAGTGAAGAAAATTATATCAAATTTATTGTTGACACTAAGCACGATCTCAGGCGCTTCCTGCAATCGATCCAAGCTCCAATTGCTTCAAAGTCTATAATTGAAGTCGCTCAGTCATGGAATGTCGTGAGACAAAGAGAATTTATAAGTCGAGACCAAGACGAGAAAAAAAAGGAAGAAGAAAGAGATCCTTTCACAGAAGCTGCACAAATTGTACATTTAGCCAATCGGATCCATGGGAACATCCCAGTTCTTTTCAGTTCAATTTCGTGTGTCTGTCCTAGGTATGTGAAAATGTATGTCTGTGTGTGTGTATATGTGTTTCTACTGTTGTTATTTTAACCTGATGCTTCCGTGTTTCCTTGTGTTTTCACCTTGGCCAATGTTGACTTTTCTCGCTCTTTCGAAGTTTCTACAAGCAGTTTCAACAAAAAAGAAAATGGAAATTAATTTTGCTTTTCTCACATATATTTTTCTATTCTTTCCTTTTTCTCTCTTTCTCTTCAAGGAAACTTTTTCCCTGTTTCCAATGGAAAGAGCGAACTTGTCCTTCTGAAAACGGGAAAGAACTTCTATATAATAATTAGCGAACCGTAAGTAAGACGAAAGAAAATCGAAGAACGGGGAACGGTTTTGTGGCCTGCGTTTTCTTGGTTTCATTTTTCCAAGGAAATTTACTTTATGGTCTATTGCTCTTTTTAAATTACGAACTAATTCTTTGTAGTTAAAAATTCATATTTTTTCTACTCTATAGCCGATTAAATTTAGAGAGGAATTTTGATACACGAAAAAATAAATTTCATTTTATATTTAGATTTTAGAGAAAAGATACGGGAAATTGTACAAATAAATAAGTCAAAAAAACATTTGATTAATTATGCTTCTTTTAAAGTTGTAGAGAATACCCATAGTCATTCGATTAGTAATTAAAAATTCTGAATTATTGGTCTTTTAGATGTCTACAGGACCTTTTTCGTTTCTGGTAGAGGGTACAGAACAATAAAATCCCGAAGTGCTCTAGTGATTGGTCGAGACGGTATCCACGTTAACGTCAACGAAAGCTAACATTAAAATTGAAATACATAAAATATGTTCTTAACTAATAATAAATATTAATGATATATATATATATATATATATATATATATATATATATATATATATATATATATTAAATGTGTCATTTTATTTACATACCGTTGGCATTTAAATCACACAGTGTAAAATTTCGACATTAAAATTAATATACATAGCAATTTCATTTAAAAAAGAATCCAGAACGTCATTTGAATCATTGAGATATTTCGCACTGTGTATTTTGACCACAGTTGGAAACGTAGACTTCCTTGCACTCCCATGCGATACGTTTTTATTTTTATTTTTTTCTGAAATTATGGTATTAGCGAGGAGTCTTGAAGAATGACTTAGATCTACCAATTTTAACATCCAATAGAAAAGAAGGATATGTCCCGGTAGACAACTCCATCCATGAAGTTTTGTCAGTGTCGTTTCTCGTGCTATTCGGAGAACATCTCCTAAGAGTACAGTGTTGTCGAATTACCACTAAGTTTCGTTTTGTTTATTCTTGTTGCTATTGTTGTTACCATTGTCTTATATTTTGTTAACATTTAATTCCAATAATGATTAGTGTTTCTGTTATGGTACTTTCAGTTTTTTTTTTTTATTGTTGCTCATTCGCTATGTCTTCTAATTTTGACAAAACTCTTGGTGTACTTTCTGCTGTTTCATGTTTTCTCATGTGTTTATTCGCAAGGCAGCTCTACGAATCGTGTCAATTTTTTTCCGATGCGTCATACATGACGCAAAGCAGTTCTATGATTGGTGTAAGGTCAGGCTTCACGAGTCGTCTCTGCCACTATAGCAGTTATCGATATTAACTGGGGGATTTTTAGTCCGAAAATACGAAGAAAAATAGAAGAAGAAGAAATAATTTAATTAACTTTTAATTGAAAAGTGAAAAATTTAAATTACCATTAATATTGTTATTAGGAAAGTATTGCCAAGTGGTGCAGTTCTAAAGATGTATTTTTAATGCTATTTGATTAAGTGAATCGTGATAGCAAACCGCTATTAGCGATGTATTAAATTGTACTCCTTGTCAACTCAAATCGGGATGTGCTCTCGCCCAATTACTGCATAATTTGTGAATATTTATTGCATTAACGGCCCCTAGCAAAGCAAAAACTTCTCTATGCTCGGTGTATGTCTGGAGAAAATGTAGCTATAAAAAAGATAGGCTATACACAATTTAGCTGACCGTTAAAACATTATTTTTTAAACCAAAGTTAGTAACAGCAAGGCTATATATGACGGAATCTAAAGTTTACAGTGGGATATGAAACTTTGTAACGCGTTTCCTTAACTTTGTACTGGGAAACGAACCTAGAATTGCTAATACATGGCGTAAGAGGTCCATGTTTAAGCAATCAAACGAAAGCAAATACCTGTGTCTACTATCCGATGCCCCATTTATCTGTAATTATATGCCTGTTTCTTTACGTGAGAAAAAGAATTCTTTACGAGGTAATTCGCTCTTCCGAATGAGTTTTTTTTTAGACTACTTCCTTAAACAAACGATTCAGGCAATTTTGGTCACATGTCATAAATATTTCATTTTAATTCTTATAACGTTGCATAAATCACCTTTATAATAAGGGTATCCGAAAGAAGTAGTTTACTATTGGGTTGAGATTTATATTATTAATAACCCTATTATATTTTATTAATAACCCTAGCGAAAGGCGTAAGTTATGTATTATGGAAAAATCTACAATCGGTAGTTTACTTTTGTAAATGAGTTTTCTTTCAATGAAGAATTCCGAAAATGCCTTACAGTTTTGTTCGCATTTTACAAGAAAATGTTTCATTTCCAACAGATGCGAGGCATATTTTTTTTTAAAGTTATGACGTTACCCGAGCCATAACAAGTATACGCATGTATGAATGAAATGGTGGTACATGAAGAATAAATTTTTAAGAATCAGTGAAACAGTAGTATTATTATAATGAATTCAAAATTGAGTATGAAATGAAATCTTCATACCAAAGTCGATTCAATACGATAAGTTATCATGGTGTATGTATATGAGTGGCTCGGGAAAAGACAATGCTAAGCGCCACTTCCGGCGAAATAGAGTAGTCAGGTGGAATGAATTGGGATCAAAACCACAGAAAAACATGGAGGTAGTTTAATTTCGGAATTGTACTTGGTTACTGTAGGGGAAGCTAAGTTAGTATCTATCGTTGCATTGCCTTGCATTACATATGAACAACGAACTTTATTTTCCAGTTCGCTCGAAATTTAGGAAATCTTGCTTACCATAGATTTCCCCATGACACACACACATACACTATATATATATATATATGCGTGTGTGTGTGTGTGTGCAAACCCGTTCAAATGAACTGTATTTAGATTTATATGGTTAATCTCTAGAAATATAACTACTATTTGCTGTGTATATTAATAGTATTTCGAAGGAAGAGATGCAGATAGCGTCACACTGTAACGCATGCTATAATGGAAAGTCAAATATAAATCATAAATTCGAAATATGCTTTGTTTGTCTAGGGCTTGGGAAACTTGTTCATACCTGGATTGTAATATTACGTAGAAATAGCCAGTAGCAATAGGGACATTGTCAACAAACACAGCAAATATTCATGCAACGAAGTAACAAATGTCGTATAACGCAACTCAGCAATAACCATTTTCTAAATCTAATTTCATATACAAACAATACGTAGATGAAATACGTGACATTATTGCAGGGAAAATGCAACAGAAAGCGTGAGTTTGATTATTACCACGTTTAATTGTAGCCAGTCAATCAGTTCAATGAAAAATGGCGCCGTACATTAGACGAATTCTTTTCAAACTCATAGACATTTCTCAAAAAATATTTTTTAGAGCAGAAATAATGGCAACATTAAATGCACAACTAAATATGTACAAATATTTTCCCAATTATCATTTCATTACTTTCATTTACAAATGCCATAGCTATAATTATTGGTTAATTTTGTGATATTGTTTACTCTGTACTTAAAATGTTGTACACTATCCACTGAAAACTAGTAGCAAGATAAATACAATGTAATGGAAACACTGCATATACAAAGAATTTCCAACAAGGTTTGCAAATAAATCATATTTTGTTACAAGATGCGTTGTAGCACCACACTTTTCATGTTTTTTTTTTTTTTTTTTTTCTTTATTCATCAAACATATGCAGTTGCCAGACCTGGAAAATAGTTGAAAATTGGACATTATTATTACTATTATTATTATTATTATTATTATTATTATTATTATTATTATTATTATTATTAATAATAATAATAATTGGATATATGTTTATACAATGGTCTGCATTTTGTTAACCAGACACCTACATACATTTATATAAACTACTGGTAAGATCAGAATTAGAACATGCAACGATAATTTGGAACAAAATCTTATAAATTGTATTGAAACGGTACCAAAAAATGCTTTATTAGAATAGTATGTTGTAATTTGGGACTCGGTTACTACTGTAATACATCAGACTACTGAAGAACATGTTTTAAATTGGTACCACTGGTGGAGAGAAGCAAGTATATTTACTATGCAACAGTAGAAAATATAATTGATAAACGATGCAGTTCAAAATATATTTAAAAAGATGTAGATCTGAAAGTTCTAAACTTTTAGAGGTCTTGTACGCCCCCTGGACAATGACCTTGGTGCTGTCAAAAATTGACCTTCACTTTTAACCCCCAAAATTCGGTACCTTTGCCAAAATTAAGTTGGTGGTCCATAATCCCTTCTACACCGTTCGTGAACTTCCTACACCGTAGGCAACTATGGTTCTCTTCTGAAATGTGTATCGTAACAATCGTTGTGCTGGAGATCGGTAGCTTTCAACTTGGTCTTGTTTATTTTATTTTTTTTTAAATTTTATTTCTTTTTTAATAATTTCATGTTCTGTAGATAATTATATGATCCTGTTTGTGGTGTCACTTAAAGCTTCCTACTATTGCTCTCAATTATTATTATTTCTAAGATCCTAATATTCCAAGTTTAATTGCAAGAAAAAAAAATAAACAATAACGACGCACACACAATGATCATTTTGTTGAAGAATGACTGTGATAGCTACCAGCGACAAACGAGAGGAAGCTGCTTATTACTATGTCTTCAAATACCCAAATTCCACTCGCGAAGCCAGTTGCATCCGAGTATAAGAGTGCATAAAGGTGTTCGCAAAATGATTCATACCTACAGTACTTATCTGCAAGAGACCAGGCTATGATTTTCCAATACTATTGTAATTAATTATTTCGTATTTTCCAACGCTTATATCTTAATGAAATTAACAATTTGTCTACTCACGTTAGCATTGTATGGTGAAAATACATTACGCTCTAAATTGTTAAGTAAAATACTTCATTTTTACTAATAATGAATATGTAAAACCGAAATTAAAAGTTGTATTTTTTTTTTCTCATAATTTATTTCTACATTTGTGGAGTTAGGTGAAGTGCATTTGTCACATTATGCGTTTGAAAGCCACAATATGGTTTTGCTTAACCTAAATTCTCTTTGTTGTGGTTTTAAATAGATACACGCCTTTTTTTCCTACGTACACTAACGAATATAGATATCGAACTCGAAACCTGAACGATTTTTCCCTTATAGCTAAAAGCAGGTTGAGTTAAAGAAGGGTGGACTTCCTTTAAAAAAAATACTAAAATAAAAATCGAGACTTCTTTCATCTTTTGCTCATATTCTTGTCACGTTATCTGGACTAGTTTTATGGTTGTGTTTGCAAATATATTTCCCCTATGAAAGTTTTTACCATCTTCGACCACGCGATTCGCATCGTCAAAGAATGTTAAGAAGCGCACGAGGAAAAGTTTATATATTTCCTTGCCAGGACGTAAACCATATCGAGGAGATGTATTATGGAGTGTGCCTCCACAAGTTAAACTCGTTTTCGAAACCAAGGGGGAAGCTTTTTTCAAGAAAGAAAAAAAAGAAAAAAAAAGAAATAGAAAGAAAGAAGGGACAGTGAATGGAAGCAGGAGCTCGCATTTTGCCAACATAGCGAGTGCGGATACTGTAGAAGTTGATGTTTCTTCCGGATTGGATTTTCGCCTAAAAAGTTCTTACATTCGATTACCGAAACGCGTCAATTTCGTCCTTCAGCTTTCAAATAAAATTTTATAGTCACATTTCTTTTGCTAAGAAACGATGGCGTTTATGATTTTTCTTCTTGCTTACACACCCTTCTCGAAACTCTATAATGGTTCAGGTTATGGTGTACTTAATTACGAAGAAGATATGTTTCTTTTTTTCTTTCTCTCTCTCTCTCGCGTGGCTTCCTAAAAAGGAAAAAAGACATACTGAAGACACCAATCAATTCACGACTACGAAAGTAACCCAGCGTCTTGTAAAGATCATAAAGAATCACGGTCTGCTTTCAACACCCGATTTCTACTATATATATATATATATATATATATATATATATATATATATATATATATATATATATATATATATATATAATCCTTTGTATAATTCCTCACTCTAAGTCGTAAAATCCTTTCAGACATAATGCGTTTTATAGTATATTTTTGTATGATTAAAAGCTAGGATATAACTTGAGAAATTGTATTCATTGAAATAGTTATCATTTTTCTGACGTCGGCATTCTTATTTGTGACATTCAGGATTTTTCAATGATTAAATGGTGTATTACTATTCACAGTTGACAAATATCTTCAAATAGGTTGAAACTATTACATATAATAATAATAACTCTCCCTTTAGGAAAAGTGTTTCACTATAATAATGGTTCAACATTTTGGCTTCAGGCTACTTCGTAACCGTTCTGTTATATAAGCAACTGAAAACTTTGCAATTATAAAATTTGGTATCTGCTATCATCCTACACAGTAAAAAATAGTTGTGTTAATTCAACTAAAATTTAACACAAGGCAGTGGTTCCAGCGTGACTACCACTATGCGGTGTTAATTCAACATAGACCCCGCGGTGTTAGCATTTAACACAGGAAGTGTGTTACGTTTTTAACATACAACCGGTGATGATTGGTGTTAAATTCGGATCTGTGTTAGTATTTTCGGTGTTGATTCAACAGCATGTCAGGGTCGGTAGTGTGTGGAAAAATGTTGGGTGTTACTTGTGGCGGTGTGACACTAACACGAAGAAAGTAACACAGTATGTGGTGTGTTAATTATTTTGTGTTAATATTACACAATGTCAAGTATTAATATAGCACAGTCCGTATTGCTTGAACGGCCCTACCGAGTAAGGGTGTGGGTGTCCCTTCTAATGGTGGTCTACACGTACCATTGGGTTTCGGACAAGTAGCTTTGCTACAACGTGTACGTGATACCTAAACACGTAAAAGATAGGTAGCCCCGTATTGTTTGGTCGCGCCTACCAGGGGAGACACGGCTCCTCGGGGCTTGGGGAGACACGGCTCCCAAATGACAATGTCTGCCTTGAGCAGACGGTCTACATCAGTCATTGGCTCTGGTAATGTACGGTGTACCTCTACCCTAATTAGAGGAAGTCCCGTATTGCTTGGACGACCCTACCGGGGGGTAGTGTCGGATTCCTGCCTGTGGGGGGACCAAACGGAAGTGGGAGATGGCCAATCCCAGGAATCTGGGTAACGGTGCTGATCCTGCTAAAGGGAGGAAACTCTGTGGGATATGGGCCGGCACCAAACTCAAATGGTGACTTAACACGTACCATTGGGTCCGGGATGAGATACGGGAGTATCTCGACGTGTGCGTGGTACTTCTACACGACAAGGCGGTTGCCAGTTGAACGATAGAGGTAGGCAGGGCCGGGATTGTACAAGCCCCCTCGGGCATCGCCTGGAGCCCCGGATTTGGGTTGGACTCTGCCGGGCTGTGGTCATACCGTGGGATTCGGTACCATGCGGGAGCTAATCCCAGGAATCTGGGTAACGGTGAGCGTATGGGGGAGGTGAGCTTGCCTTGAAACTCGGGAGCCATGCCTGCAGAGCATAGTAGGACTGACTTGCTAGCAGTCTGCCTCAACCAGTAGGTTAACTAGTAGGCACTCAGGACTTCGGTCTGGCCGCGCAGTGGGCGTATCCCACTCCCTCACTGAATGGGGGTTACATCGCTTAGGCGAAGTCAGAATTAGGGGACAAATTCTGACAGTGCACTTCGTGCACGAGAATACATAGCGTATATCGAGGAACTACGGGCGGGGTGCATTACATTCTTGCGGAACCCGTCCATTAAATAGACCCAACGGTCGCAGGCATGCTCTCCATGCATGCAACTAAACGTGGCATAGTAGACCACTAGCGAACAACAGCACAGTCCCTGTGTCATTTCAACACACAATCTGAATCATGATTCAAGGTTAAAGCCGTATAAATAACACCGTTCTTGTATTAAATCGACATTCTCTGTGTTAAAATTCAAGGTCATACCATCATATTAACACCGTTTTTGGTGTTAGTTCGACTCCAGTTGTGCTACTACGACATCTATTTCAGTGTTGAAATAACTCCAGTGTGGTGTTGATGCAACCATTTTTCTGTGTTGGAAAACCATGTGGTGTGCATGCTTACGCTTACCGAAGATTCTAATTTTAAAATAAGAATAGTAAACTACATAACACTTCATATAGAAAACCTTCATAAATGTTTTTGTCATCCTCCCCAACATTTACTGTAAAATATTTCTTGATATGCGAAACACAACCTTCACCAACATCTTGTTCAAGAATGATAGGAAACTCTTACCTATATTCTTATAATTTGTTTGTCTCTTAATCGTAATTCAACTTGTTTTCCGCCATTTTTTGAAGCATAGTCCCCGGTGTTAACTCGTGAGTTGTAGTGCAGTGTAGAAGTGACACAGTAATACGATGTTGTTTCTCGCTGTTGGCATATTTCTTCAAAAACATTGTGTAAAAGAATTGAAAACACATCGCGCGGTTTGCATATTGAAATTTTGCGTATTCCTGGATTTGTTTAAATATTTATTTCTACTGTGTTTGTCTGTAGCTTCAATTTATAAGCCTTTATAATTAGGTGCCCAACATATTTGGCAATCACGCAGAAAGCAACACCGAAGATTCTACATTGTGTTAATTTAACCCACAGGCTGTGTGTCATTTCAACTACCGACATTTGAAACACATTTCCAAATGGAGGGTGAGTTGTTCTAACCTGTTTGTGTTATATTTTAACACAATCGTGTTAACACATAGGCATGTCGTTGAAATAACACAACATTTTTTTACAGTGTATAGTTTTCTTTTAAAACATGAATTTTGAAAAAAAAAAAAAACTGAAGACGTGCAGGCCCGTATCCAAAGGGGGTCTGGGGGGGCCGGGCCCCCCTAAATTTTTGCTGGCCCCCGTAAAGTTTTACAGTAGGCTTGCAAAAGATCTATAATATGGTGATGAACGATCATATGGTTGGATCGCCCCCCCCTAACTTCAGCCGGGCCTCCCCTACAGTTTTGGGCTGGCTACGGGCCTGAAGACGTGTCCACTTATTCTTAATGATGAGTTTATAATCCAAGTTAAATTTCCCTAACTAAAATAAATTGAAACTCTCACTTAGAGACGGTATACATTTTAATATATATATACTATTTAATGTATATATGATGTCTACTAGCAAATGGTACACATGTACACAGTAAAAAATGGTTATGTTAATTCAACTCAATTTTAACACAGGGCAGTGGTTCAGCGTGACTACTACTATGCGGTGTTAGTTCAACACAGACCCAGCGGTGTTGGTGTTTAACGCAGATGTTGTGCTATGTCTTTAACACACAACCGGTGTTGAGCGGTGTTAAATTCGGATCTGTCTCAGTACAGATTTGATTCGGTGTTGATTCGACACCATGTCAGGGTCGGTAGTGTGGAGAAAGTGTTGAGTGTTACTAGTGGCGGTACTGTACCAACACGAAGAAAGTAACACAGTGTGTAGTGTGTTATTTATTTCGTGTTAATATTACACCATGCCAATTATCAATGTAACACAGTACTGTGTTACTTGAACCTCATTCTCTAATTATTTCAACACACAATTTGTGTCATAATACAAGGTCAAATCCGTGTAAGTAACACAATTTTGGTGTTGATTCAACACTCCCTGTGTTCAAATGCAAGATCAGACCACCAGATTAACACCGTTTTTGGCGTTAGTTCTACTCCACTTCTGTGTTACTACGACACCTAGCTCCGTGCGTGGTGTTGATGTAACCATTTTTCTGTGTTGAAAACCATGTGGTGTGCATGCTTTCGCTTACCGAAGATTTTAATTTTAAAATAAGAATAGTAAGCTACAAAATACTTCATATACAAAATCTTTATAAAAATTTTTGTCGTCCTCCCCACCATTTTTGTGAAGTATTTATTGGTGGTGCGAAACACAACGTTCACCAACATCCTGCTCAAGAATGATAGAAAACTCTTACCTATATCCTCTAATATGTTCGCCTCTTAATCATGATTCAACTTGTTTTCCGCCATTTTTGAAGCACAGTCTCCGGTGTTAACTCGTGAGTTGTAGTGCAGCGTAGAAGTGACACAGTAATACGATGCTGTTTCTTGCTGTCGACTTCAGAAACATTATGTAAAACAATTGAAAACACATAGCGCGATTTGCATGTTGAAATTTTGTGTATACCTGGATTTGTTTAAGTATTTCTTTGTACTGTGTTTGTTTGTAGCTTCAATTCATAAACCTTTATAATTAGATGCCAAACATATTTGGCAATCACACAGGAAACAACACCGATGATTCAACACTTGTGCTAATTTAACACAAAGGCTGTGTGTCATTTAAACTACCGGCATTTGACACACAACTCCAAATGGAGAGTGAGTTGTTCTAACCGTCGGTTTGTGTTATATTTTAACGCAATCGTGTTAACACATAGGCATGTCGTTGAAATAACACAACGATTTTTTTTACAGTGTAGATATCATTCTCGTATCCAGCGTTGTGGTTATGCATACACATTTCGCAGTTAATATTTAACACTCCATGTTCTTCACGGTTATCTGCCGAAAATAGACCCTCGCAGTTCAGACAAACTGAGATTTTACTGAGATTTTCCACTCCAATTTGGCGTTTATATGACACATTCTCCAGAACCAATGTCTGGTTCACGTCATTCTTTATCTGAATCCTAAAATACTATTTTATTTTTTTTAAATGTCTGTTTTCTGCTACTGTCTGTTTTTAAGGTATATTTGAAACACCTTCTTTATATTAGTTTGTGTTTCCTTAGTAGCCTGTTGATCATTTTCTTTTATTTGTTCTTCAGTCTCTTTTCCTTTCAGCTGAGCCTGGCCTCTTTATTTCTATTTTTTTTTCTTTTATTCAGCGGCCACAGTTTTGGAGATTATATGTCAAGCACTTTTGCAAAATAGTATTATAACCCGCGTAGTATTAAAATTATAGCATTCATAACGAATAATTTGTAACTTACAAACATGGATACTTTGTTCCAAAATCTGTATTTTAAATCTACTTTATTCATTGTATAATATACTAGAGTGGATTTAAGTAGGAATAAAAAGGAAATGTGAAGTTTTATTCTCAAATCAAGACGAAAGACATCACATTAACACACAAATTATAAGCTACAACTGAACAAGAATGCTCTGGCGGCAAAAGACATTTAAACTTGCAGTTCAAGTTGTCACCACCATGCTAAGTGCTCTGTATGAAAAGGCATTAACGGAATTCAAAATGCATTAATGTCTCATACGTAATATACTTGTATGTCTATCGATTCGTTATTTAAACGTAATTGACTTAATCATAATAGTTAAAGAACAGTGATTTATTTTATATAATTTATTTTGGATTATCTAAAATAATGAAAACATTCGCTTATAGTTGCATTTATATTACAACATACTACAAAGGACTATTTTCAATAACCACTCTTCATTGAACGATGAACAAATGACTAAGTTACTCTGGAACATCACACATTTTAGTATTAATGTAACTCACAATAATTCCATGTAAATATTTGTTTCTAAAACAATTTTCAAATTCTTTAAGAATTTAGCAAATAAAATAGTTATTTCAACAGTAATCTCTAGTAAGAATGCCCTCTACAATGTGCAATGTAAACATAATAGATAGAGTGTGAAGAATGACAAGTGTCTTGAAAAGTACTTGAAGTGAGGTAAAATACCTTCAGTTGTTCTTCGAAGGAAATTCACGGTATTCTACCTAGGTATTTGATAGAAATAATTGGGCATGTAGACATTTTAATACAAAATCCATCGCTAAGCAAATTAATTAGTTTTAGAATCTGATTGTTATTCTTCTTTATAACTTATAACTCCTCATAAAACGTAATTATTATTCTTATAAGCTAATTGTTCAGATACCTATCCACCCACATGTGTTTTAAATGCATATTCTCAACCGTAACACTTTGACAGGAATGAAAAAAAAAATAATAATAGAGAAGTGTTTTTCTTTTTTCTTTCAAGCCTCCTCGATATTCGCCTTTCGAAAACAAGGAGAAAAAAAGCAGTGTCTAGTTTTCAATTATCGAAGCAGAAATTTAAATTTTGAAACAACAAATGCGTAATGAAATTAGTGCTTACAAAAAACATATTGTCATATTTATAGATCTAATGGTTTAATGTGATAGTTTAAGAACTCATTTTCTTTAAAAACAAATGTATGTATGCTTATAGTTTAGGGAAAAAAATCATTAATTGGCTATAAGATCTTTGATATGATTCAAACAATATATTTATAAAAACAATATATATAGCTTTCCAAATGTGGAGTTATAGGAGCTTTTTCTATCGAGTTGTGATAGGCTATCGAAACACAAACTTTTCTTTCTGAACACCTTCGTACATGGATAAAAACCCTAATTATATTTCCGCAAGTATCAATTATCCCATCACGTATGATAGATTACGTCCCTCGGCGAGCACATTATCCGGGGAAGTTGGGAAGGAAAAAAACAATGGATAAGGAGGAAGTTGCCTAAGATTTTCACGTTAGGTATCTCCCGGCATTTTCCGACCTCACTCAAGATGGATGGCCTGAAAAGTCTTTTAACTCTTTCCAACCGAATGTCCTCACCGGGAATCGAACCCTGGACCGTTTTCAACAAAGGCGAGATCGTTAGATACTATGCTGTACAGATTTCAACCTTTGAACACCCAAATTGTTTCTAAGTTGAGCGCTTCTCCTTTATTCTAGCAAGTTAGCCGAACAGTCATTATCATGGGACGTTAGAATGAACTAAAGAGGACCATAGATTCAATACTATGGGACTTACCGTAGTTGGGCCAAAACTTCACTTAGGAATTAGTACGTGCTCTACCCAAATATCCATGTTTTAGAATCCTGCAGTACTTCTGCAACAATTCTTATAGAGGTAGTTCGTGACTACTTCAAATTATATCCCCGTAGCCAAACTTTCTGTGTAAAAATTGTTGCGAAGGAACTACAGACTTCTGAATCATGTATTTTTGAATAGCGCACATATTAGTTCATAAGTGAAGACTTGACCCGACTACGGTTTGTCCCATAGTATCGGAGCTATGAACCTTTAAATTCCAATTATTTTTCACGTTTTCGGTCACCTATACGACACGAAAATGATAGCTTTTTGCACCTAGGTCAGTCCATAATGTTTCTCTTATTTTGGTGTCAGGAATCAGTTCCCAAACGTTGTCGCTGTTATTTTGAAACACCATATATATATATATATATATATATATATATATATATATATATATATATAGATAGATAGATAGATAGATAGATAGATAGATAGATATAGATATAGATAGATAGATAGATAGATAGATAGATAGATATAATTATTTGCATATGAAATATGTTTTTGATTTGTTTAGTGCTTGCACCAACAGTGCTTTACTTTAGACATAGAGTGCACTTGACTTTCATTATGATAAGTATAAAGTATGTTTTGTACTTGCATTTAGAGTTTGAATGTGACACCATCACTTAACATTTTGATGCGTGTGATCATCTTATCGTGTAGATGTTATATAGTTTCCGTCAATTTTGTTTGCGAAGACAGACTTGATGTAAACTCTAGGTCTTGTAAAACTACCTGTTAGTTGTTTTATTAACATGACAAAATTGCCTTGTTGCGAACGAATAGCATGGCATGTTTAACTTCAATGTTCGCTTTATTGACATGGCAGTTATTTTCCTTTCAACAGAGCAATTTAGGTTTACATTATAACTTGTCAGCTGACATTGAAAACTTTTCTTGACGTTCAATAAAACGACAAAACACAAACCATTATGATGCCTAACGATCATGTTCTGTCAAATCGAAGAACATTTTGACACCTCATTTGTCTGAGAAGAAAATTTCTGTTCGTTGTGTAGATATGTCTTGGATTCTCATTTTTGTTTTTATTTACCACTAATCATTTCTTGAGGGAGGAAAAAAACACATCTGAAATGTTTGTAGTTTTAAATGTTGACATCCCTAGCGTTTCAAAGTGCCAAGTCAAAACTTCAGGCATGGCTGTAATCAACGGCTGCGATTAGGGGGGGGGGAAGCAGACACTTGCCCTCACTTTTTTGAAGTGACTTATATATTTTCATTTGGAAATGTAAAGTTTTTGTATGTATTACTGGTTCATAGAAAAAATGGTGCCATATAATATTTGTCGTAGCGTGAGTATATATTGGTTATTTGTCTTCCTGTGGAGTTAAGAAAGCTATAGGAATTGAATATAAACTGCTACGGAAAATGGGCCAAAAATTACCTAATGGCGCACAACAATTCCAGCCTACTTTCATTTATTTTTACAAGCACTCGATATACTTGTCAGCCGCTTTGAAACTAATTGAGAGAACATTTAAAAAAAAATGAAAAAGCTTTCACGAGTCATTCTGTAATTGCACAAAAATCGATAGATCCTAAAATGTCATTATTCGTTACTATGATTAATGTTATATTTTTATTTATTTATTTTGCAAATTTGTTATTAAATAATCTGATCACAGAATTTTCCAGGCAGAATTTTACGATGTTCATGAGCAAAGAATCAAATCTCTTTTTACACTTTCGTTCTTTAATGAATGCAAAAAGCTAGAGACCTAATAAAACATGAAATAAGATATACGGTATTTTGACTGTCTTTGCTCGGCCTACGGCATCGCATCTCTTGGACCCACAATTCTGTCGTTTATTTTCCTATTTCAACTATCTAAAATATAAGATTTTGTATCCTAAGAAGACGCCCATTTAAACAGCGTGGGAATTACTTCATCCCCCTTTAGACCCCTAAACAATTAAAAATATTTACTTTTGGCATTTTTTTGTGTCGGTTAATCCTAGAAGGCTACAATCATGCCAGATATTATCATTCTAATCCTGCCGGAAGTGCCTATACATTTTGAGGTGCAAAAGACGTCCCTTATAAATAACATGGGAAAGATTTTTCAGTTCCCCATAAACCACCCTACGGTTGGAAATTTTTATTTCTGATAATTAACTTAGGTAACGCTAATAAAAGCGTACAAACATACCAAATTTCAAGTTTTTATTCTAATCCTAAAACATGAGATTGTATGTCCAAAAATAGCCCCATTTAAATAGCATATGTATATTCTTCATCCGTCTTTAGACCCCCTAAGAATTAAAAATATTCCCTTTTGGCAATTTTCTTGTGGGTTAGTTCCGGTAAGCTACAATCATGCCAAATTTAATCATTGTAACTCTAAATTAAGTGCTCAATAATTTATGCCAGCTCATGTAGTTTTATATATAGTTACTAGCCTTTTGGTAGCTGGGGGCTCTGCCCCAAGAACCCCGCGTTTGTTCGGCCTACGGCCTCGCATCTCTTAGGTATCAGCCTTTGCATCAACAGTGAATTTCGTGCATTTGCTCTTTAATTACATTTCCTGAATTTAACACAGCTGGGGACTTCGCCGCCTGACCCTCACGTTTGCTCGGCCTACGGACTCCCGCGTCTTAAATCCACAATGCTGCCAAATTTCAACATTTTTTTTTTCCTATTTCAACAACCTAAAAGATAAGATTTTGTATCGCATGAAAAGGCTCACTTAAACAACATGGGAATTTCTTCATCTCCCCTTTAGACCCCTTAAAAACTAAAAATATTCACTTTTGGAAATTTTCCTGTAGGTTAGTCCCGGAAGGCTGCAATAATGCGAAATTTCATCATTCTAATCCTGCAGGAAGTGCCTAAACATTTTGGGGTGTAGAAGATGTCCCATATAAATAACATGGGAAAGATTTTTTAGTTTCCCATAAAAACACTCTACAGTTGGAAATTTTATTTTTAGCGATTTACTCGGGATACGGACAAAACCTCGCGGCCGAAACCTCGCCGCCCAAAATCTCGTCGGCCGAAACCTCGCGGGACAAAATGTCGCCGGGCCAAAACCTTGCGTTGGCAAAACCTCGCCGCCCAAAACCTCGCGGGACAAAATCTCGCCGGGCCAAAACCTCGCGTTGCCAAAACCTCGCCGGGTCAAAACATAGCGTGGCCAAAACCTCGCCGCGAATGAAACTTTTCTTTAAAATTTACTCTATGAGTTTCTTAATATGCAATTCCACATTACAAATAATAATAATAATAATAATAATAATAATAATAATAATAATAATAATAATAATAATAATAATAATAATAATAAGTGGAGAAGAAGAAGAAGAAGATACAAAACATCGTGTGCGTGGGCTTTCTCGGGTTATTCCCGTTTCCTCCCACTTTCTTTATTCGATCATTTCCTTATCCTGGTCATCTACGTCTCCTTTAACCTACAGGACATAATCAAGGGACGTCGTAAAAACTCATATATTATTTCATACTTTCATAAATATTATTAGATTTTTTGTTAAAATTTTAAGTTTTTGGATGTTCCAAAGTTCACGAAACTAACCCCGTTAGTTGTCATTACTTTCTTTATGCAGACTTTCTTTCCCTATAACCAGTTTAAAAACATCCTCTCGCCCTACCTTCACATTGAAATACTCTAATAATGAAATAGAATTTTCATATGATGTCGCCGGGCTTGGTCAAATACCCGTGATATTTCTTCTGAAACAGCGTCTTGTATACCGTCATCCTTATCATCTGTTGGAATATTTACATTTTGGTCAGGCGAGATTTTTGGTACGGCGATATTTTGGGGCGCGAAGATTTGGTAAGGCGAGGTTTTGGCCCGGCGAGATTTTGGCCCGCGACGTTTTCGGCGGCGAGGTTTTGGCCAGGCGGCGTTTTGGCCAGGCGAGATTTTGTCCCGCGAGGTTTTGGGCGGCGAGGTTTCGGCCGGCGAGGTTTTGGGAGGCGAGGTTTTGGTCCGCGAGGTTGTCGCCGTGAGGTTCTGGCTGCGAGGTTTTGTGCCCAAACCGATTTACTCAGTTAACGAAAACCTATAAGCATACATAATTTCAAGTTTTAATTCCAGTTTCAAGTACCTAAAACATGAGATTGTAGGTCAAAAAATAAATAAATAAATAACATGGGAAATTTCTTCATCCCTCCTTTGGACACCATAAAAATTAAAAATATGGACTTTTGGCAATTTTACTGTTGGTTAGTTTCGGAAAACTACAGTCATGACAGATTTCAACTTTCTACGACAGCCGGAAGTACACCTTTAATTTATGCCACCTCATGTAGTTATATATATATATATATATATATATATATATATATATATATATATATATATATATATATATATATATGATGTTTAAAAACAATACCGACGAGGTTCGGGAGGTGATTATTGACGCCAAGATAAGACAAGAAGTACAATGCACAAATGCTTCCTTTCAAAGTTACGGGCTGCCAAAAACATGACAAAATGAATTTTAAAAGTCCCATAGCTCCGAAACTATGGAACCTGCTTAGTCTGGTCATGACTACTTAGGAACTAATATGTGTGCTATCCAAAAATACATGTTTCAGAATCCTAAGTTACTCACACAACGATTTTTATAGAGGGAGTTTGACTATAACCAAGTAATATGAAGTACTCACCAACTACCTCTATAAAAATTATTGCGGGAGTGCTGCAGGTTTCTGAAACTTCTATATTTGGATAGGGCACATAGTTGTTCCTAATTGAAGTCTTGACCCGACTACGGTATGTCCTATAGCTTTGGAACCATGGACCTTAAAATTTATTTTCTCATGTTTTCGGCAGCCTAAAACTCGGAAAAGAGGCATTTGCGCACCCAGATACAAATACGTTTTTTTTTTGTCTTATTTTGGTGTCAGGAATCACCTCCCAAACGTTGTCGGGGTTGTTTTGAAACACCCTATATATATTGTGAGTCAAGTCACTTAGCAACCCAGTATAAAATAAAAGGGAGTGTAGGTAGCCGGAATTGGTGTTGTAATGACACGTTAGGCCAAGAGAGTACATTTATGGTGTATACCAGGTGAACAGCAGCAATCTTCCTATCCGCTGTTTTGAATCTCGCTCAAAAAAGTTTTTAAAAAAGGGGGTAATTTGATATATGAGACAGGACTAGGATTTTAAGAGAAACTCAATGCTGTAAGCAGATTGAACATAGTTGTAAGAAGTTTGAAGTTACAATCACATGAATCTCAAATTTGTCTCTTATTTCCAGGTGCTGAACTCATGCCATTAGCCAAAGCCGACCGCATCGAGGTTGTTAAGATGTGGGGTGGTGGGAATACCCGTGCTGTGGCTCGTGATTTCAATGAAAATAATCACCAACGTGTTTCAGTTTCTCACGTTGCAGTGGCACAGTTACTGATTAAGTTCGAAAAGAAGGGTACAGTCCAGGAAAGGGCACGATAAAGTAGACTCAGATCTGCCACTGACGAAGTCACAGCTACAGCAGTATCTGGATGAACAATTTCCTGGTCGGTGGATTGGTCGACCTTGGTCACTGGAATGACCTGCCTGATCACTTGGTTTATCACCATTGTACTTTTAATCTATAAGGGGTCACCTAAAATCAATGGCATATGGGAAAAAAAAAATAGGGATTTGGATCATTTGGAGCAGCGGATAAAGGATACGTGTGCACAAGTCACACCTGAGATATTGCTTCGCGTTCATATAGTTTGGAAGACATGTTTGCAAGCGTGCATAATGCAAGACGTCCTGCACATCGAACACATTTCGTAAGATATAATTTGAGTTTTATGTTTTTATAACTTCAAACTTATTACATTTTGGGTGAAATATGATTGCACCATTGAGTTTCTCTTAAAATTGTAGTACTGTTTTATATGTCACAAGATTGGTTAATCTTTTAAACTTTTTAAAAATTTAAACGTTTTGAGTGAGTTCAATATTCTCACTACTTGGTTCAAACATTCCTTACATCTTGTTGATACAACACCTGGAAAGAACAGTTGTTCTGCTACTTGATGCTCATTTCACACACACTCGAAATTTGGATGTCATCGAAATTTGGATGTTAGCTAGTGTTAATGGTGAGAAGATTGTGAGTGTATCGCCTCACACTAGTAATAAACTTCAGCCACTTGATTTGCCATTTATGACACCACGCAAAAGCTTTTATTCACAGGAAGTAGGAAACTAGCTAGGGATTAAAAAAAAAAGTAGATATGTTTGAAGGACATCGACGTCGAGTCTCGAATAGAGAGTGCTTATTTTAGAGCTGCGACTATTAAGAACACAGTAGATTCAAAAAATATGAACTATAGTCATATAATCCTTTCGTTTTTACTGATGATGTTTTTCTGCCTACAGAAGTAATTTCACAAAAGGGAAACGTAATTACCTCAGATGAAATGGATCAATCAGTTTCAACATCTGGTGAAACAACTCCTGATGTTTCTACGGAACTCAGCCGGCAAATCACACCAACAAGAAAAAAATATAATTTCCAAATTGAGCCTTCTCCGAAACTTTTACTTATATATATATAAAGTTTAAGAGCAGGAGTAGCTAATGTAGTACCTCATTCTACAGGAACACACTGAAGAGCTCATTATCTCAATGTGAAACAAGAAAAAAAGTTGTGCTAAGAGATCCCTAAAATTTAGTACAGCTTAAAAGAAAACAAAAGCTCATTCTCATATACAAACCCTTTCTAGGACTGTGCAAAGTTAATCCTTACAGTAGAGAACAAAAAAAATCATGTGTGCGAAGATTCTAGCAAGGATTAACCACTTGATAGAGAGTGATTTTATTGTAGACAGCCTTGCAGGAACGGCAAGAATGGATAAGTTGGGATGCCTTGTATCATATGCATGCTATGGATACATGAAATGTGCGATTAAGAATCCCTGAAAAATGTGCGTGAAAAAAATCTGCGACTTCTGCGTGAAAACGCGAAAGTAATTACGCAAATCAATATCTTAAACTATAAACGAATGCAAAATTACGAATCACCTTTTAGAGATGACAAAAATGGACACTTTTGCATTTTGGTCTCTATTTTAAATAATGCACACATTGATGTGGCAATACTTGATTTTTTTTAAAATGTAAAACGTATTATTAAGAGTTATGTTTAATATTTAACAACCTAAGAAAAAATATACGATTCCATAGTCATTTAAAAGAAGTATCCGAAATATGGGTATTTTACCTTATATAAATACTTAGGTTGTCCCAGATTTTCAGTTTAGAAATATGGAAGCCCATCTTTCACTTCTAAGCGCATGCTGTTCTATATTGGTACGTCTTCATTTTTTTTTCATCGGTTTCAAGCTAAACTATTGTTAATTAATTACGTATAACAATTGCAGAAAAAAAATACAGAGAGAAGAGGGGCATCGAAGTTATTTAAGAAACGAACTTTAGTAACCGCAGTAACGATAATAGCGCAATTTCATATCATTTTAGAGACAACTGCAATTTCTTTGTTACTATGCAGGCTGCATAGAAACTAAGAAATGTATTTAATTTTAAACAGGATATGGACAAACACTGTTAACATCACCGTTACCAGTTAAAATGTTTACGGATTGACACCATTAACGATCTCAGGCGAGATAATTGTCTATTGTACAAGTAAAAATTCAAAATTTAAAATTCGAATTGGCTTTGCTTCAAAAATTGTCGTTTGCTGTAACATGCGTACGTGCTTGCTAACGCTACAATCTTATAAGTCAAACTGCATAAAACTAATAAATAAAGGGACGTAAACAAACTACTTGTGTTG
Source organism: Thermobia domestica (assembly GCF_964235325.1). Lineage (NCBI taxonomy): Eukaryota > Metazoa > Arthropoda > Insecta > Zygentoma > Lepismatidae > Thermobia > Thermobia domestica. The sequence continues at coordinate 80,105,098 of NC_137459.1, forward strand.
GTCGGTAAAATGGTCAGGTACGCGGAAACATTGCAACAATCGACTTAAGCTCCACAAATAAGCTTTCATAAATCTATTCAAACATGGAAATCGGAAGTTCACAAAATCAATAATTTACGAGAGCTTTTTTTTTTTTTTTTTAACTAATTCTCTATTTTTCTCTTCGCTTAATGGGAAAGGGTTGTTTACTTAAACTCGTTCCAACTTGACTAAATGTTTGCAATCAGGAGCAAGATTTCAAACACAGGCCATACATGTTTCAAATACGATAGGCTCCTATGTATTTACTCGTCTTCTAGAGGCTAATTCTTTTGTTGTTCAGCCCTAGAAAGTGAACTGTCCTTGGGAGAATCACCATAACGTAGAAATGTCTTTGAAAAGGGGAGAAAAATCTGTCTGATTGACATGCAAGCGAAAACACGCAGCTGTTTACACTGTAAATCTTTCAGGAATGGAATGGAAAGACTATAAGTTTGTCGAGAGATCAGTGTATTGGGTGGGCGGATGGATGAGGAAGAAGACAGAGGATGGAAGCGTGTTCGATTTTCATTAAATTACTTGATTTTTTTGTCTCCGTAACTCTTGTCAGCAGTTTTCACTTTTTGTCTGACCGTTTTTTTTTTTGTTTCTTTTTCATCTTTCCTTTTTGCTTGTTCTCTTGCGCGCGCGCGCTGCTTTCTCTTCCTCTCCAATTTGACTCGTGTTGTCTCATCATATTTTCTCTCCTTTTCCTGTCTGCAGATTAGGAAACTTCTATATCGCTTTGATATTAGTTTATACGTTCTTTAGTATGTTATAACAAAGTTTACGTTTTAGCACGAAAGCTTCAGTTTGTCGTACTATGGGATGATTATAAACGTGGCATTTAATCACAGTGAAATAAAAATTTAAAGATACAAAAATACCATTATTATATACATTGCTAGTACATATCATTTTAAAATTAAATTATATGTTTCAATAACGAGATGCAGCGACTCAGTGATAGTCATCGTTAGTGGAGCACACGTTCATAGGTTTGAACCTTGGTAACAGCAGTCACTTATCTACAACGCTCCACACTACATAGTGCACCACATTACAATACGGAGAGGACAGTTTATCTGCAATTTGGACACTCTATAAGTATTATCCAGACATTTGTCTGTAAAACTCCAAGTAAACCACTATCGAGATGTTCGCCTGCGAGCTTTGAACTTTCACATTTGCTCCTAGGACCTGAGGCTAATTTTTGGTTGCTCAAGCAACCATTGGGTTCTTGCAATTGCATGAGTCACCTCATAGTTTCAGCTATCGTGAACCTGATGATTGGTCGAGCAGTCTTCTCGGAATGTAACGCAAATTGCAGAAGTTGCTCATTTCACCACAAGTGGCAGCACAATTGACTAGTACTCAGCAGTTCTACTAAAATGGATGTGCCCGTAAGACGAGGTATTTTTTCCTCATAATTTGTAAGTTATGCAATTAACATTGTTTTGGTAAAGTAAATGTGTAAGGAGTTACCACATATACTTAGAATTCTCAATTTGCAAATAGTGTGATTGTAATGTTTGATGAAAGTAGGTGGTTGCTGTAACAACCAGTAAGTTATTATTAACAAAATCTGGCAGTTGTTTGCTTAATACTTGCATTGTTTGAGCCTACATTTTATGGAATTTCAGAAAACACGTTGTTCTGGGCTAGAAATGAGAAGTGAAGTTTGCAAGAGCAACCTACTCCCCTCACCTTACAGTCACATGTTATTGAAGAAAACTGAAACGTTACGTTTTAGTGGATCTCCATTATTATAAAAATCATACGAAACGTTTTTGCAACATTCAGATTGAGCCTGGACCCCAGGAGGCTATATTTATGTTAACAGAATAATAGTAAAATAAGAACAAATATATTTATGCTAAAGTGTAGTAACAGTATTAGTAAAATATACTTTAGAATTGTATCTTTACTAATTAAAATAGCATCCACCGTTTGTAAATATATTTTCTCTTCAATTTTAATTTTAAATGAAGTTTCTTCTGTTTTCCTATCAGTACTTTTTTTTAAGCATTAATCACGAAATGCAATCAGCCAAGGCTTTGTAACCTATAGCGTATCATGGAAACAGCAAACAAAATCTAAACATTCCATATTACGCTTGTGCTTTCAAATGTTTTAATTTCCGATCGTATATTCGTGTTTGGTATTTTCCTCTGTCTATCCCTGGGATAAAATCTCTATATGCAAGATTTAAATTTTCGTTACATCGACGGACCACTGATGCTTAGAAATACGTTTTGTATTCCAATGGACAGAACAGAAAAAAACAGTTATGTCAACAACCAAAATGGCCCAATCCGATATGTTTTTTTGAAACGTTGCGTTTGCAATGTAAATACTGAAAATAATTTGCTGTTGTTTTCACCAGAACTCTGTCATTTGGTTTCTGCATCCAAACAAGGTTTATACGAGATTTTTTTTACTTTTTTGACACAGTGAGCTTTTATCTATCTACCAACTGTAAGATTAAATCGAAATGTGCCGGTTATTTTTGTTTTGTTTATCAACATCCATTATGGATAATGTACACATGTTGCATTTACTATCTAATAAAACGTCAAATTATTTAGGTGATTCTGGTAGAATCTATGAAAGTCGTAAACCGGAAATGCTTATTGCGTAGAGGTGAAATATGGTGGTAGAAGGTTTCATTGTGATGGTGATTAAAACGAAACCTTCGTAATACCTGACAAGTTTCCAGCTATGGTTTGCTGTAGTTCTATAGCTTGAAGGTTTTATTGTACTATCATATATTAGAGCAGCATTATGGGCACAAAACTTACAAAAGCTATAGCCCGCAACATGGTGTACGTTTAACTGCGTGATGTTTGGTATGTGCATTGATAATCAGAGCGTCTTAATTCAGATAGCTTCTCATATAGCTTAGGATGATATGTTGCGTCACTAGTTACTGTACTTAAGAATAATCTCACAATAAGTACGTGAGGTTATTTATTGTTACAATAAATTCTTTATAATTATTTTTGCACTTTTGACATTAGCAACACAGTTGAGATCTTATCAGGAAAATTAAGCTTTTTTTGACTATCTCATGCCATGTACTAAAACGTTGGCGAATAGAATATGGTTCGAATATAACGTTTCAAACCTGTTTGGAATCATGGACTGATTTTACCGACACACTGAATTTTAACTCAAGACTCCACATTTCCATACCCCTTTAATAAACAGAACAACTTGTTTGTTGAAACAATCAAATTGTTTCGTTTAACTATCTGTTTAACGGTTTTGGATAAAACAACCAATTTTCAATTTATCCAAACTAACACCCTCTGGTAAAGGTGCATCTACATTTATCTAGCAATTTATAGCAACAACGCAAGCTTTGGTAGGAACACTATTTTCATAATTTGACATGTGTTATTTTGTAAATCAATTTGTAGTTACAAGTTTAAATCTAAAATCACTTTTTTCTTAGTCAAGAAAATATAAGCTTAATTTTATTCAAATCCCAGTTGATGATAATCGGAGTTCGTTTGTATATATATTTACTTAATAAATTTACTTACTACTCAGCAACTAAATAAGGAAGCTGTTTTCTTAGATTATCATTTCAGAGGTTTTCAATGACTTTTACTTTGTTTATTCATTTATATATTTATTTACTTTTGTAAGTGAGCTAGAAGAGAGACTAATAATGATATTCCTGATTGAGGAATAAAAATCTTTCTTCATTGATCTTAGAAAATATTTATTACAGTCACACACTCCATTTACCTAACTTTCAATCTCAATGTTTAAGAGTTTCATTTCGTGTAATTTCCTTTGATACTTGTTCTAAATGCAGTTAGTGAAATATTTTGTTAAGAAAATTTGTAAGCCCAAGAGTCGAAATCCTAACTTTCACTTCCACTATCTTAGGAACCAAAGGCTTGTACAGACATTTTTTTTCGTGTACGTTTAAATACACCAGGCTGTACCTTTATATCAAGTTTTGTACAAGTTCGGATAAGTTCTGTGGATCGTGTATGATATATCCATCGCTGTGACTTATTGTTATCTTTTACTAAAACTTAAAAAAAAAATCAAATGAAGGAGTAAAACATGTGCATGGATATGCTTGAAATATGCAAATGATTTTATCTTATGAATGACTCAAAACTGTAAATGATTGACAAATGTAAATGATTTTATCTTATACATGATTGAAAGATGTGAATGATTTTCTTTTGTGAATAACTGAAGTGTAAATGATTTTCCCTTATGAATGATTGAAGAACGTAAATGATGAAGGAACGTAAATCGTTCCTTTTAGGAACGATTGAAGAATGCAAGTGATTTTCTCTTATAATGACTGAGAAATGTAAATGATTTTCTATTATGAATGATAATAATACGGATGACTTTCTCTTCTGAATGATTGAATAATGAAAATGATTTTCACTTATGAATGACTGAGAAATGCGAATGATTTTCTCCTATGAATGATTGCAAAATGTAAATGATTTTCTTTTATGGATGGTTAAAAATGTAAATTATTTTTCTTTTATGAGTGATTAAAGAGTGTAAATTATTTTCTCTTGTGAATGATTGTGATAAACGCATGTGTGATCTAAGTATGGTTTTGATCATTTTGTCTAGGTCTTGGTCTTGCACTGGAGCCCTTGGTCTTGGTCTTACATACCAAATCTTTGTATTTTTTTTTCTTGGTTTTGCAAATCCTATTTTTAATAAATTTTGTTTTTTTTTTCATAGGTGAATTTTACACTGGATTTAAGATATAAAGAAAACTACTCGTATCAATGACTATTTTAATTCGTCAATAATAACCAAAATGTATTATATATGTATATCTATATCTATATCTATATCTATCTATCTATCTATATATATATATATATATATATACATATATATATATATATATATATATATATATATATATATATATATATATATATATATATATATATATATAATTGTTCATTTTCATGTGAGTGTGATATGATAGTGTACGGAATTGCAGAAGTTTAATACTACAGTTTACTGTAGTTTTAGAAAAATACTTTACTTTAGAAAACCGTCGCATGACAGGCTTTGTTTGTTTATTTCTATTCTTCTGTTTACCTACTATCTTAGGCACACGACTATTTTATCGTACGATTTCTCAAAATTCAATCATGGGCTATCGTAAATTATTCAAAAGATGGCCAAGGTAAATCAGGAACTAAATTTCTTACCTTGTAGCAATTCATAGAATGTTCTTCTCTATCTTCTTCTAAACACCGTTCAAATTTGAGGTATTTCCGTGGTCAATACATTCACCTGTTATATCTACCTCACTGTGAAGAAAATGTTGTATTGTAAGTTTAGCGCAATTATCACAATAAAGAGCAGTAAAGAGCAAGCATGGCATGAATTTTCTAGAGTTATATTGAGTGGAAGTGAAAGCCTGGAAAGTGATTGAGAAGTTCTATGTAATATGGACCCATAACGGGAAAGCATGTAAGCATTTCAAACACACACACACACACACACACACACACATATGTATATATATATATATATATATATATATATATATATATATATATATATATGTATATAATTTAGCGTTGTTACATGTGCACTTTACAAGAGAAACATGGTTTAATTCTTTTTTTTCTACAAAATACAAACAGTTTGTTATGTTGTGACATACATATGAATGTTTTGAAAAAGGCTTACATAGACCCCTTTTAGAGAGAACGACTTTGCAGGATTCTCGCGTATATGTATCGCAGCAGTTGTGTGATACACTTTGTGAAAATGAATTAAGAAACGTAATTGCAAAGTAAGGAACATAGTATAAAGTAAACAGAACAATATGTGTAACAATAATACATTAAAGTAGTCCATGTATTATGTAGAAACTGCATATAATACATGGGCACTGAAAACAGTGTATGCATTATGTAGGGCTAATAAAAAATACTCATGAAGATAATCTTCTGCATTCCCGCTGTCTGGTTCTTGGTTTACGGTTTGGGCTTGGCGGAACACTTCCTTGTACCAAGCAACAACATTTGGGTCCAGAAAACGGAACAATCTCCTTACGTCTCGTTCTTTGGCTAAGTATATCTACTCTGTAGTAGGCCTGACAGCAGGGCATCTTGTCATTCCTTTGAACCATTCCGTAAAATTGAGCTCTTCTTGTTCCTCATCATTTAAATTCTTAAAACATGTACCTTTACAGCACCTGTCCAATAATGCCAATTGTTTCTTGGAAATATCTTTGCCACTACCTGTTATATAGTTCAAACCTGAGTTCCTTTTCTTTTCCTTTGCATTACGATCGCTTTTTGGCTGTATATTCTGTTTCTTCGGACTATATTAGAACTCATGCTAGCACACTGCAACGTGTTCAACGCTGTTCAAACTACTACCTCATCAACATAATTGCAGAAGATACTCACTTTCGACGTATGGCAAGATAGCCCCCCGACTTTAGAAAATTGAAACAATGACTAGTTCATTCGTTTGTACTACATTTGTACCGTTTGTACCAAAAATATTTTCGTTTGTACCTTTTTCCTTATAGGGTTACTTGAGAGGTCTACTGGGGGGGCTATCTTGGCGCCAAGATAGCTCCCCGTATCACATCACAAAAAATTGGAATATACCATTCGAAAGCAAATCGTTTGTACCGTTTGTACCTAAAAATTTTTGTTTATACCCTGATAGTTTTCGAGAAACAGGGTATGATATTTGGGGCTGGGGGCTATCTTGGCGCCAAGATAGACCCCCCGTATCTCAGCACAAAAAATTGAAATACACCATTCGAAAGCAAATCGTTTGTACCGTTTGTACCGAAAACAGTTTTGTTTGTACCCTGATAATTTTCAAGAAAGAGTGGATGGCATGTGGGAGGCTATCTTGTACGCAAGATAGGCCTCCTAATATGTACTTTTTCCATGCCCATTAATAAGTATTATGTGTCTATTCGTGTGAATTTATGTGTATTTAGAACTCTGGTTGCACATATCCAAATAAAAAAAAAAAGAACTGGTTGTGAATAACTCAACGTTAAAATTGAATCGGCGAATGGGAAAACAGTGTGAGTTCAAAATAAGCCATTTTGAGTTAAAGGCGAAAATAACACTAAAGTTTTAAAATAACACTAAAGTTTTAGAACTACAAGTTGTAACGAAGAGCAGTACAATTTGGAAGACCTCGCACGTTATAGCAGAATGCTGTAATGTCGACTGTACATTTGTGGCATTAACAAACGAAAGTTCTTTCTTCAAATATCTCAAAATGCTTTTAGTGGACTAGCAGTGTTTTTGCGCTCAACGATTCAATTAAAATGTCTCTATTTGTGCCCTTCTCCGTAAATAAATACCGTAAAAAGAATAACAAAGTGTCTACAAATTCAGAAAAAAAAAACTGGATTTACAGAAATAATCTTAAACAAAGAAAACTAAAAAATGAAATGTTCGCTAACCTAAACTGCGTCCTTCCACGTTTCAGCTTTACACCAACTGAAGAAATTAGCTGTTTACATCTGTCACATTAACGGCTCGAGAAGTTTGCCGCTTTCATAGACAATACACGAAAGCAAATAGGCCATTTCTGAATAATACGTATTTACTTAAGGAAAAGGGCAGAAATAGAGAAAATTTAATTGAATCGGTGAGTAGAAAACCACTACTAGTCCACAAAACGCATTGTGAGATATTTGGAAAAAAGAAGTTTAGTTTGTTAATGCCACAAATGTACAGTCGACATTATAGCATTCTGTTATAACGTGCGAGGTCTTGCAAATTGCACTGCTCTTCATTACAACTTGTAGTTCTACATCTTTAGTGTTATTTTTGCCTTTACTTCAAAATGGTTTATTTTGGACTCACACTGTTTTCCCACACGCCGATTCAATTCTAGCGTTGAGTTATTACTGAACAAATTCATTGTTTTTTTTTCTTTTATTCTGATATGCACAACCAGAATTCTAAATACACATCAGTTCACATGGATAAACATATAATACTTATTAACGGACATGGAAAAAGTACACATTAGGGGGCATATCTTGCGTACAAGATAGCCCCCAAATCTCATCCCCTGTTTCTCGAAAACTATCAGGGTACAAACAAAACTTTTTTTTTCGGTACAAACGGTACTAACGATTTGCTTTCGAATGGTGCATTTCAATTTTTTGTGCTGTGATACGGGGGGCTATCTTGGCGCCAAGATATCCTCTCGCCCCAAAATCTCATCCCCTGTTTCTCGAAAACTATCAGGGTACAAACAAAAGTTTTCTCGGTACAAACGGTACAAACGATTTGCTTTCGAATGGTGTATTTCACATTTTTGTGCTGTGATACGGGGGAACTATTTTGGCGCCAAGATAGCCCGCCCCCAAATGTCATCCCCTGTTTCTCGAAAACTGTCAGGGTACAAACAAAACTGTTTTCTGTACAAACGGTACAAACAATTTGCTTTCGAATGGTGTATTTCAATTTTTTGTGCTGTGATACGGGAGGGGCTATCTTGGCGCCAAGATAGCCCCCCCAAATGTCATCCCCTGTTTTTCGAAAACTATCAGGGTACAAACAAAACTTTTTTCGGTACAAACGGTGCAAACGATTTACTTTCGAATTGTGTATTCCATTTTTTTTTGTGCTGTGATAGGGGGGGCTAAGATACCCCCCAGTCGACCTCTCAAGTAACCCTATTAGGAAATTGGTACAAACGAAAATATTTTCGGTACAAACGGTACAAACGTAGTACAAACAAATGACCTAGTCACTGTTTCCATTTTCTAAAGTGGGGGAGGGGCTATCTTGCCATACGTCACTTTCGTCTCGCGACATCTAATCCTTCACTGTAGCAACGAGACTTACGATATCACAATGAAATTTTGCAGGTTTATAAAGTTAATATAAAATAATTTAAAAACGAAATATCCCTTAAAAAGGGACTAGGCCGGTATGAGCCCCTATTGCATAGAACTCCTAAATTATGTTTATTGCATGACACGAAAAGAATCCTTGGGAGCGCGCTGGCTCAGCGGTACAGGGTTCGCCTCTAGTGTATGAGATCCCTGGTTCGATAGCAGCTAGCGTCCAGTGAACTATGTGGTGGACAAACGTCGTGTGCGTTGTCATTACGGGGTTCTCCTGTTTCCTCCCACTATATTCATTCCACAATTGCATACACTTCTCATCATCACCGTCTCCTTAAACCTGGCCGGTATATCCGTGGGATCTAAAAAACTGGATTTACAGAAATAATCTTAAACATTTCATTTTGAAACGAAGCCTTGCACAATTGCATGAAAGCTGCATATTTTATATTGCTTTGCTTTGCCCTGAAGCAAAATGGTACCTTTACAATTCGTAAGCAGTGTTTCACGGTTTCTAAGCTTTAATGCACAGTTCACAATTGTTTCGTGTTCACAGTTGTATTGAACATCTGGTTAGGTAACACTGATACGTAGCGTTTGCCAAATACAGATAAAACAATTATGACGTAGTGGTAATTTTTGTTGTTTGAGGATAGGTTTACGTGGCGCGAATGAATGTTTGGAGTATTTGATTCATGTCATTTTCATAACACGTCAGCATGCTGTATAGAAACAAATCCTTCCCACGACAAAGCAAACCATAGGCACAGGAATTTACTTGTCTCGAATTTTGAACCTCACTTAACTCATATGGGATTCAACAATGTTCGTACATTATATCATTGCTAAAATTTATAGAACTCTGATGAGTTGCTTCTGAATAGCATTTGAGTGATTTTCTTAATGCTTTGCACGTTTCCAAATGTACTTTAATTATTCTCTTAATGTTTCACATATTTGCCTGTTGTCGATCTTAATACCTGTCTTGATTGCCTCATTGCATATGGCATCTATCGCGTCCTGGAGTGATTCATTGTCACTTATAAATTCGTTGTTTTACCAGTGATTCATTTATCACACTCCTACCAAATTTGCCACTAGCGTTTGTTATCAATTTAAACTCGTAAAGCACACACAACGCTGTTTGTTGTTTCTATGGCTGTTGTGCCCTCACTGCCTATGACTCGTTTGACTGTAGTGGCTACAGCCACCAGGCTACAAAAGTAGCATTCATTAACACGCTGTCTGGCGTAAGGAGCTCGCGCACTGCCACGGAATGTAAATACGACAGAACAATTTCTTGGGAACCTTGAAATGAAATAAAATCTTAGTTTTAAGTCCCACGAATTTGTCGTGTAGGATAAAGGAGACGATGATAATGAGGAATGAAATGCTGGAATGAAGAAAGTGGTAGGAAATGGGAGAACCTATAAGATAAAACCCATTTCTAGATAAAACCCATACACACGGTGTTTATCCACAACAAAACCCACTTGGGGCGAGTTGCGATCGAACCAGGGACTACACGCACCAGAAGTGAACGCTCTTCCACTGATCCAATGGTGCGCTGAACTTTATCGCGGGGTTCAAGCTCCAAAATTCATATTGTTTCAAGATTTTTGTATGTGCATTTAAATATAGAAATATTAATTTGTATAATACCTTGCTCCAGAGAGGTTAAAGCCCGGAAACCCCCATTGAATTACGAATGAGGAATTATATTTCTGGGCTTTCAGCATGTATGGACCGTTTAGCTCGTTACGTATGAAGGATGACCTCCTTCGGCTATCACATTACCAGGAGAATCGGAGAGTGGGGAAGGAAGGAAGAGGTCTGGAACTTGTATATTAGGCACATCAATGTGTCTACTTGATTCGAGTGGGATAAATCTAGGAAAAACGCATTCAAGATGCCTAGCCTAAAAAGGCTTTTACACTCTTCCGATCAAATGTTCGCACTAGGAATTGATCCCGCGATTGTTCGTACTCAAAGTTAGAGCGTTAGTGATTACGCTACGCTGGCCAGAAATCATATTGAGTCTCTCACTGATACAATATATTTACTCTGATAAATGTCTTTAAAAAATCATTGATGCTTTCTTGAAGTCTTCAGTGATATTTTTTGAATCACACTTGGAACCAATTTAGAATACCATGAGTTTGTACTCTAATGTCGTGGATTGTTGCTGTTTACTTGAATTAACTTCAGTTAGAATATTTTGAGGATCACTACTTGCTCATAAAGTTATATTATTCGAAAAAAAAATGGCAAATAATGAAAATAACAAATGACAATAACGAATTACCTTTCAGTCTGTTAGTCACTATTTTACTCTTCGTTTCTGACTGTTACTCTGTGGTATATTACAACTTCCGTAATGTTCTAGAATGTTAATATCTGCTTTTTTTGGGCGAATGACGTCGAATATTGATTCTCAAAAAATTTCGCAAGTTCAAATTCGGAATATTTATTGTAAGATATTCGTTAAATAAGAAAAATAATGTTCCTGTGCAATCGCATATGTAATTAGAATACTTCCAGTGTATAAGGTTTTCCCAGTCAGCACTCTTAAAAATTGTACGTTACGCGCCACATACTTATTACGTTACGATTCGCAACATGATTTTTTCTTCTCCACCTTCTTTGTGAAATCTACAACAAAGTAGACAAGGTTTGACTTTCCTCGATTCCAATTATTGGTCAATATCCTACCACAATATTTCTGGTATTTGTCCTTTATTTATGTGCTATAAAAGGAAATAAACTAGCTTCAAATATTGTGAAAGATAAAAGCACAATATGTTCTGTTTGGTAAAAGCTATTTGTTAGCTTCGAAAACGTACAAAGTAGACACAACTACCATTAATATTGTTATACAGTTTGTGACTTAAAAGTCTAGAGGGACGAAATTAGCATGAAGAGCAAAATTAATCTTTCTGAAAATTGTAACTACCGAGTTAATGGTTACTCGCTAATTTGTTCTTACTTTCATTTTGTTGCTGCTTTGTTCCCTGTGGTTGCTCGAACAGAAGTTCTACTTGAAATACATCAATAACATGGCAAAGGTTCGGTCTTGCTTCATTCCAGAAACCGGCAGCACAACGAAAAGTACGATCCCATAATTGGAGATCATTAATATTGCAGAAACTCTTCTGTAGCGAGAAGTGGCTTTCCATGTGAGTAGCGCTAAATCGTTATAGAGATTTTCAAGGACGTTTGCTGCTAAAACTTGAAGAAGAGAAATGCGTGGAGAAGTTTTCACAACAAACTATATAATTTAAAAATTGGCTTAAAGAATTTTACCAAGGAAAACCTTTCTTGGATATATTGTACGTTGTACGATTGTGTTGCTAAAGAATATCACATATCAATAATTTATTTGAAATAACATTATAATATCGAGAAATACAAGAATATTTTTTTTAACAAAATAGAAACTTCCTTATGCCTATATGTGTAATATTTTCGTCTTTAGTGATACAGGCCCGATACTAATTTCTGAAAACAATACATGTGGTACGAATTTCAAGTTAAGCTGTAGTCCATGCTGTATAGCTTCATAGCTAAAACGACGTGCAGCATTCTCTAAGTATGAATAAATAGTTAGAGAACATGATATGCATGGCATTTTTTAAAATTCTCTTCACTCTTAAGTAAATCATCAGCAATCAACATCTATTGTTATGTATTTGCAGTGATTTATATTTAAGAACAAAAATATATGTACACACAGATGCCTACTTTGAATTGTAGAATAAGCGATAGCCAGGTACATTTTTGAAGTTCACTTTGCGTCAAAGGAAGCGGACAAAAGGGGAAATCTAAGTGGGATTCTTGTCTCCGAAACGTACTACAGGTGTTCAGTTACATTTATGTGCGGGGATTGAGCAGTCCAAGGGGAAGTGTTATATTTCATCCCTCCCAATGTTATTCAAACCATGATGCAAAAGCTTCAGTTGTGTGCATGAATGCATTATCATCCTGAAATATGGCTACATTGCCCGGAAATAGTACCTGTACAATAGGATATACCTATAATGGCGATATAATCAATGAGTGACTGATAGGTGTCAGTAGAAGACCCAACGAAAACCAGGATATCGCAACCCACAGAACAGAGCCAACATTATGTTTCATGGTTGAATGGAGACATAAATACGGCCCGTGGTTCCAAAATATGGTGACCGATGACTCACCCAACCATTTCACATTTCCAGTTATCAGTTGTCCATGTTGCATGTTTGTGACATTATTGACGTCAACTTTACGGTCCCTAATCAGCAGTTTTGCTCGTTCAACTCGTCTCCTAATGGTCATGTCCTGTAGCTCGTGGCGGACTGTAATTATCGACGCACTCTGCGCTAAATATTGCTTGAGTTCCTCCGTCACTTGCACCAGAATCACAGATGGTTGTAAGTGACTATCCGGTCTAATGCTCGGAGGGGTCTGTCAATGTGTCAACGAATGTTTCCTACCGACCGCTGTCCCTCTTTGCCTTCTTTTGTCATGAATTTTGTAGGCCATCATGACCTTGACACTTTTCCTCGCCGTACATCCAACATACCTACAGCTTGCGCCACGCTCAAACCACATAACCTTGCGCCAAATATTCACCATATTTGGAAATCAGATAGGTCGCCCATTTTACGCTATTAGTGGTTGTTCAATTCACTGTACACTGGCTTCTACTGCTCAGCACGTAGTACAGAGCAGTACGCTACAAACAACATTCCGGCGCTGCTAGAACCGCCTGACTATTTCCAAGCCGGACGTCTGACGTGTTTCTAACTACATGCTTTTTTGTTATTTTAATAAACATCTGTGCATACATAAGCGCGAACGCAAGAGATTATATATATATATATATATATATATATATATATATATATATATATATATATATATATATATATATATATATATATATATTATTCAAATTTGTGTCGGTTAAATATGATTTACTGTTCTTGGTCGTATTATACAACTGATAAAATGACAAATGCAGGTGTATATCAAGGCCAAGTGCAGGTAGTCTTTGTTGGATTGAAGGTGTAAATTTCAGTATTCAGATGTAGGCATCAATTTTAAGGAGTTATCTGAACTATATACATGACACACATACACAATTCATATGCCATTAAAGTACACAAATCTATGCTAATGTTTATTATATTATATTTTATTTTTTTACAATGCTTTTCCTTTCCCTTTCTACCTGTCTTTCTTTCAAAAATCATATAATAAATAATGAAAATAAAATCCAAAACGGGCTTATAGTCTCAGCTAGAAATGCATAGAAATATAAACAGACAAATACCTTATTGCATTTCTTCCAACATTTTTTATGTGGGTATGAATCATAATTTGATGCAAGAGTTTCACATTTCTTTTTAGCAAAAAAAAAAAAAAAAAAAATCTCAGAATGAACATTCCTAAATACATCCTTTCTATTCTTCAATAGTAAGAATACTGTGTGAACTGAATCACTTTGTCATAAAGCAGTGATCGACCTCTTTGAAACCACTGAAAGTGAGAACTCTACTTCCGGTTTCAATATAGGGATATAAGTGGAAATAAAACTTATTTTAGGAACGCTGAAACCACATCAGGTAGCCGTTGCTCAATACATTTTACTGTTTATATAATATAGATAGATACATAGATATAGATATATAAACAGAAAGTACTAGTATATTTTACCACATCCGGTTTCTAATAGAGTAACAGAAGTAAAAATGATATATTTTCTTGAGACTCTGAATCGATTCTTAAAAAAAAAAAAAATCTCGATATATCTTAGTTTTTTTTCTTATATGTCAATCAATGTTGAATCCGCAACAATTGATTTTTGCCACTTCCGGTTTGGCCTGATGCTCAACGGAGCAGATTGAACCTATTATTGGGACGTTGAGTCGTACAAAGAAAGTATTTCTCGATATGTCTTACCGTTTTTTGCTTTTTAAAGATTAAAAATTGAAACCAGAGCTCTTTCGTGGCTGAAACCGAAACTGTTTGATTTCTACAACTTCCGGTTTGAATAGAAAGTTAACGGAGATGTAATATATTCTCTGAATCATGGGCGGAGTTATGGGGGGCATAAGGGGGCATTGCCTCCCCCCAACTATTTGACAAAAAATAAAAATGCAACTTATAAGACCCTTTAATTCTCACTTGTGTTTACCGTGCCTCCCACCCCCAATAGTCAAAAGGTCTGCCCCCTAGCAGACAATTGCTAACTCCGCCCATGCTTCGAATGCTGAATGGATTGAAGAAAAACTGCTTCTCATTATATCTTACCGTTTGTGCTCAAATACCTGTCGACAGACGAAATGATAGATTGGCATAACCTTTGTGTAAGACTCCTGATATAAGTAGCATAGTTTGAAAGTATAACAATATTCTTAGGAATGATAAGAAGAAAATGGATCAAAAGATTGCGATATTGGCCAATAATTAGTTTTTGGGTCAGGGGTCACAACATTTTTGAAAGGCTTCTAAATCGAGTCATTATTATTATTATTATTATTATTATTATTATTATTATTATTATTATTATTATTATTATTATTATTATTATTATTATTATTATTATTAATAATAATAATAATAATAATAATAATAATAATAATAACATTTACGGAATAAGCACATCATAATGAGTTAAGTGATAGTTTGGGTTTGGCTACTCTGTATGTAGTTCTTCAGATATAAGGCTTACTAGAAAAAAAATGATTGAAACATATTGCATCTGTTGATAAAAAAAAATAGAAATTAGTGATAAAAATGCCAGAGGAGCTATTATTTTATGCAAAATTTGGTAGAATATATGCTAAATAGAAAACTAGTATTATGGTAAGAAGAAAGTTTCTTTTGGATCGTCTTAAAAAAGTTTTTTTACAAAAAAAAGTTTAGAGAACTCACCCAAAGAAATAAATTATCCCTTGTATATTTTAATAAAAGAGGTAATCTTGTCATATTGTCTGGTTATTAATAAAATATATCATTTGCAAAATGTGAACAAAATTGCCTCAGTTGTTTTCGAGAAAATCTTTAAGAAAAAAAAACACCAAGAAATAAACTACCTCCTGTAGATTTTTCAGAAGAAATTAGTCATATCTTATTATCAGATTATTAATGAAATAGTTGCTTATGAAATACCAGCAGAATTGCCTGAGTCGTTTTTGATAAAATCTTTCGAAAAAAATCACACCCAAGAATTAACTACTACTCATACATTTTTTTTTCAGAACAGACGAATTATGCAGTATTGCCAGGTTATTAATTAAATACAAAGTATTTGTTTTTATGAAATAAGATAATTTGAATCGTCTATGAGAAAATCGTCTGTAAAAATCCATACTTAAGAATAATAAACTACTCCTTGATATATATTTTTTTTTTTCATAGTATTGAATTGTATGTATTTAACGGTGTTGTTTTTCAGAAATTGATTTATCAAATATAAACGAAATCATTCAAGATTTTAAGAAGAATTTTAAGATTTTAAGAATTTGGTTGAGATACGTTGAACGGTATGGCCTCTAGGTGAGTGTACATTAGAACAAACGGACGAATATATTGACAAATGTAGAAAAAATAACTTTTTGGTGCATCTGTGGGCCAGGAAACGTGAAAATCCGTTGAAATCTTGGATTCGACTTTTTTCACGACCATCATACTATGTTCTCTCCATTCGTTGTTCGAGAAAAAAAAAACCGACAGTCTAAAGTACCGTTTGTCCCTCTCTATTACCGTTTCTTTTCTATGACGCTCAACGTTGAAACCGGAAGTAGCTAATTTATGCTACCTTCTGTTGAATAGACGGTTACTGAATTGATTTCTAAAAACAGTTTATTGATATTTATTACCATTTCTGCTCTATTAAAGTCAGTATGAAACCGGAAATAATAAGTGTATGATTTTAGTATAGTGTTACGGGTGGAGATAGTATGTGTTACGCTGGACAGTCAAAATGTTCCCGGAATGTTTTGGCATTTGTAATGCGACCACAATGAATTGTGTACAATACAGTCCTAAGATTGCGTAATTATGAATTTCACAAGTGTGGATACACCATAACAGATAGTGCATGAGTGGTGTACCTGAATGGGCGAGTGTGTGATGATCAGTTGGCAGTTCGAGCAGCGCGCAAACATCAAGGTCATGTGCAAATCGGCGAAATTTGTTTCAGAAACTTCGATAGATTTAAAAACAGTTTAGCACCATCGGATTTTTTTTTTCCAAAGCTAAAAATGAGTCTGAAAGTTACGCGTTTCGACACCATCCAAGAGATCAACGCGACGGCTGCAGTTCGGAAGATACCAAAAGTGGGCTTTGGTCAATGTTTCCACCAATCGCAGAGGCAGTGGAGATAGCGTCCACGCATGATGCTTGTCTGCCGCAATCGCGCTGCTAATATCCACAGCAGATTCTGGGAAATAGTTTGTCGCTGTGGATAGCGTTCAGCGTATAATCGAGCTGCAGCCCTATAATTTTCAAGGCATTCCCTTGAAATCATGAGCGTTTGGAATACCTCCAAATTCGTATACCGCATCAATGTTATTTATTACCGACACTTCCTACTACAATCACTCAAACATCAACTCAATCAAAGAGGTTTCACTGCTTGCGGAAGTTTCGTATTCGTCCCGTCACAAGCTTGTAATGCACAGGGGTAGTAGAACTCAATGCACCTCACCTTGTCCAGTACACGGACCATTTTAACTCACTGCAGAGCTTTATCACTCTCGGACTCTACACGCTTGTGTTACCTGTTTTGGCTACAGCATAGCTTCTTCTGCCCTTTGTCTGACATAGTAGCAATCGCCTGTTCGAGGCCGCATAGACTATGTCTTGAGCAAGGTCATGTACGTGTTAGCTACTGGATCTACAAGATTACCACCACACAATCACTGGCAACGATAAATGAGTGTGCTGTTCGAAACAACGACAAGCAAGCCCACAACACATGCTCCCGGATTTGGGAGATATTTCATATTGTACGTACGCACACAAGATACATCGCGCGTCCACGTCATTGTGGGTCTGCGCTACCCTTGGCTTAAGCCCCGAGTTAATCCTGCGAAGGCGCCGACGGTTGTTTGCCAGAGCATGGTTTGCACGTACCCTCCCGGCATTCGCCTGGTGTGACTGGGGACACAATCGCACCATCTGACTTTCACCTAGTAACGCGACCGTGTTGCTGCCAACAAGTAAGAAACATGACATCATGTTTCCTCTCGACGTTTCTCCCATTATGCGCTTCTTCCAATGGAAACGCAACAAACCCCGGTTTCCATGTCAAATTTTGCAGATGACCCAAGCTGGAGATAGTCACGATACGCCACTGGTGTCGCTACTAGTTTTTGGACTTCTATGCATACGATTTGGTAGTTCAATTGTTTGTTTGACGGCTCTATGTGCATTATTAGCTGAGATAAAGGCCTGCTACGGGTAGCCAGATACAAGTCTGCAACAACGCCTCTAGCGGCTAAATGGGAAAGGATATGACAAAGTTTGTGCTCTAAAAGTTGCATGACATTTAATGTCCTTTCGAACGATTCCAACAATTATACCACTTTCTATTTCAAATTTTGAAGTTGCCCCTCGTTGGAGGTATTCACGAGACGCCACTGGTCTCGCTACTATTTTTATTGCATTCTACACATACGATTTGGTAATGCAATTTATTGTTTGAAGGCTCTACCTGCAGTATTATCTGCGATATAGGCCTGGTACGTTCTTATTGAATCACCCTGTATATACCTTACCTTTCTTACTCTATGGAAATAAATATCTGAAGGACTGTTAAATTTCTAGGACTTCTTGTTTGAGCTGAGTTTTAAGAGGGGGGATTGTATGTTTTCCTGACACGCTAAATCGATTAACAAAAAAAAAAAAAATCTTGCTATCTATTACCGTGTTTTTTCTATGACGATCAATGTTGAAATTGAAAACTCTTGTTATTTACAATTTCAGTTTGAATATATGATTAACGGAGGACATGGAACCTATTTTGGGGACGCTAAGTTGATTGCGAGAAACCGCTTCTCGATATATCTTTCCGTTTTTTCCTCTAAGACCTGTCCACAAAAGGACGGACGGATGGATCCATTCTATAAGATACCCGATATTTATGCATAGTGTGGAACTCTAATCATTCTTATTTCTAGATGGAAAGATTAGAAAGGGAATTATAGTGAATATCAACGTTTTGAGTTAGAAGAAAATGTTAGAGTAACATCAGATGAAAATGTTTTATTATTATTATTTTTATTATTACTATTTTTGAAGTCTGACGTCAGTTTCGGGAATAGTTTGAATTTCAGGTGCCATTAAACTAAATGAAAAAAAAAAAAAACAAAAACAAAAAAGAAAACAAATACGAACATGATTTTGAAGAACATTTCTTCATGCATTATTTTATTATGCAAGTATGCATATGACAACTGTCATCAAATCAGAATATGTATATTCAATAATGTGAACATATTCCTAAGGAATATATATATATATATATATATATATATATATATATATATATATATCTCAAATAAAAATTATTGTATATAAAGCAAGCTTTCCTTCTCAATATTGTAATATTTGATTACGGTTCCCATAATGTGATTGCAAACAACAATGTTTTTAAAAGTTTGAATTAGCCTCTGACTATAATACTTGCGTTCAACTTACGTGTTGCTAAAAGTAAATGGGAAGAGCATTCTACGTACTTGAAAATTTCATTAACCAGATGAGTTTGTGTGATTACATCTTTTCTGAAGAAACTTCACTCACTCAGGACAGAGACGAGACAATGACTAATCTCATTGCAAAACCAGCAAGTCTAGAAACCTAGCTTGTTGCCTGTTTCCCCTTGAATTTCATTTTGTTCGCGGCTCATAGTCCCGTTCTCCATGGAATAATTATCCCAAAGGAGTAATTTGATTAACAGCTTTGCCTCGTTGGCAGGTAGGAGTCGGAAATGGTTCAACCAAAATCTTATAGTCGTATTACCTCCTATACTCACGAGAAATATCTTTTAGCAATAAGAAGCTGGATAAGAAGAGGTAATTAAGCCAATAAGAATGGATATTTTCTTATGTAACAAGACGATTTCTTCGAAGTATGGGGGACATTGTAAAATAACAAACTTATTCTCGGCTGAGGAAAATTTTCTACTCAACTCTGGATTTGTCACTGGGAGTTCCGCAATACATAAATTTCAGCTTTAGACTAGAAGGAAATTCTCTCTCTCTCGAAGGGAGGAAAGCCGACTATAAGAAAGAAGACGTGACTACTTGGGCGTGAAATACGAGACCGATCCCAAAATTGCGCTACTCGTTTCCTCGAACAGAAACCACAAGATACCGTGTTAACCATCCACTTCCTCACGGCCTCTTTTATACACTGATTTCTCAAGCTCATCCATCACTATGTTGTCATACCTTTCTTACATACACGCCATTCCGCCATCTACTTCTCTTATGTTGAGTTTTATTGCTTGTTTTTAAAATTTCCTTTTGTGTGCGATTTTTGTTCACAATTTGTTTTTTTTTTCCCTCGCTAATACTTTTTCTTCATTTCCAAATATCTTTGTTATTTTATCCATATCATAATACGCATACATTCAATTAGAAGTTATTGAAATGCACTTGTTTTATGTTTATCCTCTCATTTAAGAATGTTGCTAATATTCACACATATTTATGCGGGAGGAACGATGCCCTTTTTCAAATCAAGTGTCTTATAAGAGGAATGATAAACTTTCAGTTAGGAAGGTATTGTTTGTACCCCAATGAATTTAAATGTCATTATTTGTACATCATTGTACTTAGAATGACTCATGCAGTTGAATGATACCAAATTCATTTCTCACAAATGCAAATTATTTAGTATAATTGAAATGCGGGCAAAAAATGGTCAAGTTTAAGCAATATTTTCGACCATATATGTAGTCAAAATTAATTTAAAATTAAACAAATATGCACTAAGAAAAGCTCCTGATTGAACCCTAATTTTATTAGCTTAATGATTCGTTAGCCATTATCTGTATAATAAAACAGGCTTTTGATTCATATTATTCGCATGTGATACAATCGAAACATTTGGACTTAAAAAAAAAAAAAAAAACTGTTCTGGAAATGCTATATTTTACTTTGGAAGACGCTATTGTAGCTCTAAGTTCAGGTATCTATACACACATACGCACAATACTACATTTCCTAGGCTATATATTTGCGAAGTCTACTAGAAGTACGGTCTATAGACAATAGTAAATATTAGGCTTATAATCTATATAATTTTACGGTCTACAGTAAAGTTTATCGGACTAAATATCAATACTTTTGTATCTAATGCCACTTGCAAAGAGAGAGCATAGGGACATGTAGAGAAAGAGAGAAATGTTTTTCATATGCAAACAATAACACACGATTTTATTAGTCAAACGAGGATGGAAAGCACTCACGCGTGTAAATTGTCAGTTAAAAGACAACACTTGGCAATTATTCAAGTATTTTTAAAGAAATTAGTAACAATGCACTCATCTTTGACGTGAAACGGCCATGGGACTCTTCTACACTTTGTAAATTTGCTGTGGACAACTTTGTTTCCATGTGTGCTGTCGGCGTTCTTCGTGTTTCACCCGCTTATCACTTAGCCACTTGCTTGACTTATATAGCTGCTTAAGCCTAATATTTATAAACACGAGTCATTAAACTAAATATTTCGTTCTAGTTGATTCCATGCTGCGTTCTATATTTTCTTATTTATTTATTTTGAAAAACAGAAGACAAACGCCTAAATACAGTTTCCCATGATACACTTTGAAAAACGCATATAATTGTGTAATAACACGAGAACAAAGTGCATGTTTTATACTTTAAAGTACATATAAAACGATATCAGCTCATTTATTTAGAATAAAATTTTGTCTAGAACTAAAATTTCTATCTCTGGGTGTCATTGTGACACCTTATTATATTATAAATTCATTTTTTCTGATAGGCGATACATTCAATTCAATAATTCTTTGCGCTGAGAGATGGAGCATGTCATTGTAGGATCTTGTTGCTCTATGTGGGACGTGAAGTTTAATTTCTGATTAAAAATATTTTGAATCTATTGCACTATGAATTATTTTATGTAAGTAAGATAAAATAAAATGAGTTTTCCCGCTTTCAAGTGATTGCAATGCATATTTGCTTCAGAAATCTTCGTAGTTCTCAAATTTCGGATATATTTATTTCTGTTTATATGTCAAAAAAATATTTTGAATGTTTTCTATTTTGTTTATATACTTCTTACTATTAGATCCCCATACTATCGCTGCATATACAGCCTTAGACCTTACATCGGCATTGGAGGGTTTTTGGGGAAAATTAGTGTTATAAAAATTACTTTCTAATTTCATCAAAAAGCCAACGTTCCTAAAGGCCTCACCAACTGTTCTATTGACATGAATATCGAATGATAGGCTTGGCTGCAGAGTGACTCCAAGATCAGTTATATAATCCATTTTTTTTTTCAATTGGCGTTTGATCAATAGTATACACATTACGTACTATTGCGTACACATTGCGTATAGTATAATTCATTTTCCTGGTGAGTGATACTACCTTTCTTCTTCTTCTTTTTTAATATTTAGCAACAACTTCTTGTGTCCTACGTGCATCTAGTTTAAGTGCGTGGAATTTAAAGTAAACCAGAAAAAATGTAGGCATCGTTGTGGTTATGTTTGAATGGATATCTTATCTTTTCAAATGTATGTGTGTGGGAAAGATCCCCGAATCGAGTTTCTGTTAGTAACATAGAAATAAAATTTTCTCGAGTAGAAACCAGTGCAATGTGTGTTTTGTTCTTAAAATAGAAAGTTTAACGTATTTTAAATCTGCATAGATGTTGTGCAATTTAGATTGATCAAGTATCAAATTGACAATATCAAGACTTACAGCATTTCTAATCCCGTCATGGATATGGATGTTCTTACACCTTTCATTCCTGTCGCTGTGCTGTTGGCATAGGCATAATCCAGCTGTCTTACATGTTAAATAGCGTGGTGAGGAAATACCTAGACAGAGAGAGTCGACATTGAATGATGGCTTATCCTCCCGCCAACTGCACCAAATTTAATCCCAGGTCGTCGCTCAAATCTCGTTTCTACTATTGGGTCAGATTCTTGATAACCTCTGTGTTGTATACCGACTGAAAACTCAAAATCTCATCTAAAAAATATTAATTTTCTGATCGTCGTCTTTACTCTAAAGTCCAGGGTAGAATTTAATAATAATAATAATAATAATATAATAATAATAATAATAATAATAATAATAATAATAATAATAATAATAATAATAATAACCAGTTGAGAATGATCCAAGAGCATTGCCAGAACGAACTTAAAAAGAATGGAAAGATGGAGATTAAAGAATAACTGTGATTGTTCCTATATGTAAAAGTAAATATTCTTGTCCGGAACTTATTCTGTTTTTCGCGAAAATTCGCAGAATATCATCTCTCTATGACAGTTCCCGAGATATAGCAAATCTCCCGAAATTCGTACTGTTTTTGGTCAATATCTGGGAAACTGTGGCCAGTTGGCCAGTAGCCAGTTGATCAGTGGCCACCGGCTACTATTTGGTACCAAAATCTTCATCCTCCTCTTACGTATTGATCAACATCAATATGGTCTCTGTGTGACTTACGGTTCCCGAGATATGGCTCCTTAAATCTTCCGAAATCGGAACTATTTCTGACCAATATCGCGGGAACAATAAGTCATAGAGAGATGATATTGGTGTTAATCAACACCTAAGAGGATGGTAAACATTTTGGTAACGATATTAATTGGTCGCCACTGGCCAGTTGGCCACCGGTTACTATTTGGTACCAAAATATTTACCATCTTATTAGTTATTGATTAACATCAATATGATCTTTCTAAGACTTACGGTTCTCGAGATATGGTTCCTTAAATCTCTGGAAATCGTCCATTATTTGAGCAATATCTCGGGAACGGTAAGAGCGACGCGAGAAATTTAATCACTTTCTCCGATAGTTTTTGATGCTCTATCGAATGCAGGGTTCAAAATTGAAAAGAAAAGTGGCAAATACCAGACAGACAGACATAGAGAATTCTGTAACGAACTTTTT
The DNA here is from genome assembly GCF_964235325.1 of Thermobia domestica. NCBI lineage: Eukaryota > Metazoa > Arthropoda > Insecta > Zygentoma > Lepismatidae > Thermobia > Thermobia domestica. The sequence continues at coordinate 80,129,129 of NC_137459.1, forward strand.
AAAGTTCGTTGATAATAATAATAATAATAATAATAATAAAATATGTACTATTTACAATGCATTCTTAGTATGTTGCTACATGCTCTACTAGAAGTAGATGCATATTAGTTTCATAAATTACACGGTACGCAGTGTGAATTTGATAATTTTCAGTTTCCCAATGGATAGAGGAAGCTATATTCGATGGACTTGTAAAAGATGAGCGAACAGCATTAGTGCTTTTTTTTTTTTCAGTCAGAAGTTTATGTTTGCTGAGAGATTGTGATAGGGATCAGCTTCTCTGTTTCTTCTTCCAGCTCTATTTCCGGATCATGTCTTCCAACGGAAGAACGCTTTCCATCGTGGAACCCTCACTGCCAGATCTTTCCTGTCACCAGCAATAAAAAAAGGGAGGAAAATGCTATCGATCTCTGTTTGCCAACACATTATCATTGGTCATCTGGTCTTTGGGATGTAAACAGAGAATTTGACGTATATATATATATATATATATATATATATATATATATATATATATATATATATATATATATATATATATATATATATATATATATATATATATATATATATATATATATAATAAAAAACTGCCATTTGAAGTTGTGAATTTTTTCTTCTTCTTATAACGACTTCCTTTCTTGTTGACAGTAGTACATTGTAAAAAACTCCTTTTCTAGCTTTTTTTTGTTAATCTTAAATTTAACTGATTAAGTGTGTACAACAGATTACTAACGGGTGTTTTGCATAAAATTTCCAGCTCATAATTCACAAACGACTGAAAGATAAAATAATGAAAATTATGAGAGAGACAATTGTCAGAGGTATACAGAGTTGAGCTTCCTCTCTGCACCACAAAACCCCTCCATTTTGGGGTCTGAAGAGTCACTCAAGAATTTTAAGTAGGAATGTATGCCATCAGACACCATTGGAAAGTTCGTGTGAACACTTTTGAGGGAAGTTATTCGTATGGGACTCATTCTCTTTTGAAATGTTTGGTGATTTCGCAGTGTTCCACATCTACTTGTTGGTCTATTGGCTAGCTCTCGCAGTTTTAGTGCTTGTATCCCGGATTGCATAACTAATGAATATCTTAAATGAATAAAGTTACATAAAGATATTAGCGAAATAAACATACTCGGATTATTCTTATTACTTACTCATAGGTGGATGAAATATAGAAGTATAAATTGTTTAACTTTTTGACAACAGACAAGTACATTAGTTTTTTTAGTAAATCTTTCAAGTTTAGAATGTCCATATGTGTTTAACAAGGTTCAAAACACTAACGACTTTGCGTTTGAAACTAGAGACAAAACATTTGCAATAACTCTTGTGGTTTTGGAACTTTGTTATTGTTATTATGGGATTTGTTTAGAACATGTTTCATGTTTGAAGTGCAGATTACGATTTTGTTTTTACACAAGGACTGATTAAAAAACTAATGACAATTTTGTCATAAGTCTTACCTTGAAATCATGATAAATTACCTGAATGTAATTGTATCTTATCCCTATCATCGTCTGTCGTACACCAACTACTTGCCAGTCTTCGTCGATGTCCTGTAGGGCTCACCATATAGCACGGACAATGACTCCTCTTGCATCGTAGTATTTCCCGCAATATGGTTCCTTCTTTTCGACCAAAAGGTCGTCACGAAATATCTAAAGCATTGTTGTGTAATGAGCTCATGCGCCTTTTCAATTTTGATCCACGCACGTTCCTAAAGCATATTATTAAGGCACTTCCACTCTACTCCTCTATTTTACGGCACTGCTTCTCTAAGACTGAATAACACACAGTCCTTACTACTCACCACACTTTATTGTCTCATATTCCCTTATAATCTATAGTACTTTTATAGTGCTGAGAGATCCTTCTACACATCCTTATGTTGCCACTACTTTTATGCAACCTATGTAATAGAGAGCGTTTATTCTTTGCTGCAGCAATAGCAAAAAGGAAAATTGTGAAATATCTACACATCGTAAGTGTATCAAATATAATAAGTTGACATGCTTATGCTAAATATGTTGAAAATACACTTATTTTCCTCATAAATAATATATCGTTTTATTCTTAAGCTCTATTTTGTGTGCATTGATGATAAAATAACCTACTCGTCATTTGTTAGACACAGATTTTCACGACTAATTCGAAACAATCGTGCTCAGATAATTTTGTGTATTGAATCGTCCTTCACCGAAATAAATTGCATTACTCTTGCAAGACCGAATTCCCCAACAGTATCGGATATGGGCGTGAATAACTTTTGTATTATTATGTGTGTGTGTGTGTGAATCATGTTTTTGAATCAAAAGATCCAATATATTTCAATCATTTTTTTTGTACGTCTTACATCTGGAGAACTGTATACAGTGTAGCTTAACCTTAACTATTGCTTAACTCAGTATATTGTGGTTATTAGGTAAAAATTAGGAAAGCTGGATTTAGAGGTCGTTCAAAATTTTGTGTCCCCTGACTCAAAAATGTATCAAAATATCCAATATATTTCAATCATTTTTTTTCTGATAGCCTTATATCTGGAGAACAACATATAGTATAGCCAAATCCAAACTATGACTTAACTCAGTATGATGTACTTATTCCGTAAAAGCTGCGAAAGCTCGATTTAGGGAAAGTTCAAAACATTTGTGGCTCCTGATCAAAAGACTAATTGTAATCTTTTAATCGCAATCTTTTGATCATTTTTAAAATCATTTCTAAAATTCTTGTTATCGTTGCTCATGTTCATTCATAGTACACATTAAAAGTCGAGTTTCATTGAGAAGATGTCTTTACATCTAGCAAAATATCCTAGATAAGTTTGATATAAGAACTGTTTATTTTCTTAAATAACAATATGTAATTCATTCCTTGCAAATATATCGTCACATGAGAACCAGAAGAACGTAACTCCAAAAATGCGGATTTCCGTTTCTTCATGTTTGGACATAATTTTGAAAGCCTCACTTGGTGTAAATGGAACGTAACGGAATTTGTTCTCCTTGTCGATCACCTGTTGTAATGTAGCTCAATTACCATCTTATTAAAAGCATATCTTTCTAAGAAAATAATATATGTGTCCTCTCGCCTGTAAATTTACGAAAATGGAGTTGCATTCCTCCGGTTATCATGCGGCGATGCGTTATAAGCATAATGTGCTAACTGGAAACGTCTTCAAATTAGTTAATTGATAAAGTTTATCGTCCCTTTCAACCCAGCATATATATGAAACGTGAAACTAGAAGTCGAAGATAAAATCCGAACCACCGGAATGCGTTGAAATATCAAGGTTCTCCAATCAGAAATCAAACCCGTAACTCTGTACACCGAAGGTATGCACTCTAGCCACTAGATCAGCAGGGATGGCTAAATCTGTATCCAAGATACAAATTCCAGATTTTAGTGATATCCTTTGGATGTTTAGAGGTAGACACTAACATTTGTGGCAACTCTCTCCTTTAATTCAGGAGTAAATTAATGGCTTTCGAGACTAGCGCTTGTTGAAAATAATACCACCTCTGCAAATTTGCATAATAACCAGTTCCGTAACTAATGTCGATAGGTTTTCTGTCCCGATTATTATTATTGTTATTATTATTATTATTATTATTATTATTATTATTATTATTATTATTATTATTATTATTATTATTATTATTATTATTATTATTATGTATTTATTTATTTATTTATTTATTATTTTTTTTGTGGAAACATTCTGCCACTTGTTGAAATGTTCCTTCCTTGCAGTCACTTAGCAGTATCAACCCAACTCGTCATTTCTTGTTTATTCACACTAGTTGTTGTTTCCAAGCCTATGGGCCATTGTGTGCTATAGGATAAAATCGTGCTTAATTAAAATGTCTAATTGTTTACATTTAACAAGATTATTTATTTGTTGTTTGGCTTTGCCCACAAATCAACATTCTGTTACCGAAATACTACTACTAAAATCTAAATATAGTTTTCGCAAAGCACGTTTCATGTTTATTTTCATCAGTATCCATTTTTTTTAAATAATTAAATTAAATAAAGATTCAGTTGCAATTAAATTGTCACCATAGTTCTATATCTGAAAGTTACCTGCACGCTAGCGACATCTATAGTCATCAATCAGGCAAGTAACGCAGAGAGCAACATCTATTAGCGTGAATGTTTTCTATTAGGGATTTGGTGTGACTCACTGAGACGTTTGTCGTATGCAAATAGGATGTTACATTAGTAACAAACGTGCTGGTTATTATCGGTACTACGCAGAGAAAAGAAATGTAATTGTGGTGTACTTAAAAGAGTAGGGTACATGTTTAAATTCTGTAGTTTTTGGACTTACCATACGACTATAGTGCACTGCGTATAACTGAAAACGTATGTTTTAGAATACTTTCCTTATAAATAATCCAACCATATATACATTATGTGCGAAAGAAAAAAAAATGCATACAAGAGGTAAGGATCTCACATACAGATGGACGTAGTTGACGTATGTAACATACGTATACGTATGCAATATACGGAAGACTGTTAGACGTCAGACACCCTGCAACAGTATGATGTAGCATCTAAGCAGCACGCATGTAGAATATGGACAGCAAAGGCTCTGTACAGATTTCCGTAGTAAAATTACGGATTCTGTATATTTGATGTAATATACCGCTGTCAGGAAAACTGTTCTTTTTCCCAGTGTAAGTAAGTTTACAAATGCAAACGTTAGTACGAAGCGAAATAAACTTCTCGAAGATCATTACGAAGGTATATTTCTCGTCGAAAGGTTTCAGAACATTCCCTCTATTTTTCCAATGTACTTTTAACGGAACAGAAGTATTCCTAATAACTCAGCTACATGTAAGACATATATGTTAAAATATTTTCCAAAAGCAAATAGAATCTATTAATAAGCGAATATTCCGTGTCGCTTTTTAAACATATTTTTCCGTTAATTACTAAAATAATTTAATATTAGAAACATGTTGATGATGTGTAACAAAGAGCTTCTATAATGAATTATATTATTATTATTATTATTATTATTATTATTATTATTATTATTATTATTATTATTATTATTATTATTATTATTATTATTATTATTATTATTAATATTAATAATAATAATAATAATAAAATCAATAAAACACTGATTATTAATTAAATTTATTTTTAAGTATATTCCAAAAAATCAATATCTTGAATTTCACTGATGTTTTAGTGAGTTTTTCTTACTTCGTTCAAAGTATACAAAAAAAAAAAAGAGATATAGAGAGAGAACGTCCTGCGATCTGTTGGTAAGTGAAGTGAAGCGCCTGGACATTCAACTTGACCTTGTTGAGACATGATCTATCAAGTGATGCCAGATAATTGGCTGACAATATTTAGTTTCACCCTTGATAGGAAACGGTTTCTAGTCTGGAATATTACCAGCGTTAATTACCAATATTAGCTCTTAGCACCCGAAACAACACTGTGGAGGCATATTTGCTTCTCTCCTGTTTTATCGTGGGTTGGTGTTTGATATGTGTTCCACTGGGCTTTTGTTTTCATTTATAGTTCATGTCAGAAAAGGTTAAATATATTCGTTGTTCATTGCACTTATGCAAAATGTGATTTATATCAGTCATGTAGTTCAAGAGAAGTAGAAACAGTCGAAATACACTTTTTTGGTGTAAATTGATAATTTTCGATACTCCTCTCTAATACTATATGCTGAACTACAATTTATCTATAAGGTAAACACTGCTTTCATTATGGACACTCAAATACACTGCGTGCATTTTCCAAAAGTATTTTAAGTGATAATGACAGCAACTAGCGCTTACTCGCCGTCCTTAACTTGCTCTTGTTCTATCTGACCGGTCACTGCGCTTTCATGTTGACAAACGTATACTCGATTGACTTTTATAGAAATGACTTGTTGGTGGTACGCTTCTCAGATGCTCCAACGTATATATTGAAGATTCCTCTCAAGGTATTTTAAGTGTCAATAATTGTAAATATGTATGTATTACCTAAAGGTATTATAAATGAAAGTGATAACAAATAACACTATATCTGCGCTGGTTCATTGCATTCGAATTCAGCGTATCTTTTTAAATACCAAGGGTATATGAGACTGTAATCTGCAGCATTGCATGGGATGTGAACCATATGAACTTATATTGGAAATCAAACTTCTGTCTTGTTCACCAAAGGCCTACACTAACCATATAGCAGCGAGGAAACTCACGACTGCCCCTGCGCCTTCGTATCTCTAGTCCTCTGCTATACCCAGCTATTTTTTTTTTTCGTTATCAGTAACTCCGGATCCTGGTGAGTCACGAGAAAAATCGACACGTTAAACATTTTACTCTCAGGAATTATACAACACTAAGAAGCGTACAGGTATAAATGGTTCCATTCCTTTAGGCGCCACTTGATTTCATTGATTTGTATGGGATAAGTTGTTTTGTTCATTATTTACTTCATGAAATTGCTATTAAGTATCACCATTTTAAGTCTGACCATCAATGGTCTTGATGACAATGCAAACTGTAATTGAAATCAATCAAATCTTTTGTGCATAAGATGGAGAATAGGAATGTACTTTTATGTGACGAATGCAACTATTGAAGTTTATTACTGCAAGACTTGTAACTCAGGAGTCAATTTAGATGAGGATTAGGATTTAGATTTCTGGGCTTTCGGCACCAAAGGCCATTTAGTCCGTCACATTTTGAGGGATGACGTCCCTCGGTGAGCACACTATCTGGGGAAAGGGAAGGAAAGAAGTGGCCTGGGACCTATAAGTTAGGTACCACCCCGACATTTGCCTGGTGTGAATGAGGAAAATCCAGGAAAACTTCGTTCAGGGTGGCTGGCCTGAAAAAGTGTTTTACACTTTTTCGACCGAGTGACCTCATCGGGAGGAGCCAATTTAGACTTCACTTTATAGTATACTTTCTGGATCAGTGTCTCATAATATATTTCAAAATAGCAGGGTCATATTCCACGTATTTTGGAATACACTGTATATAAAGTCTTCATTCCATTCCTCCCTTACAAATAGCATTCGCTATATTGTCTTTGTACAAAAGACAATGCATTAATTAAATGCTGCATGGAAAATGTTACAATTTGTGATGCTTAAATAACTTATATGCTCTAATTTCTCTTGAAGTAGTTTCTATTACATCTTGAACTTGTAAAGATCTGCAAACTGTGCTGCGCTATCATTAGTTCACTTATAAGACCCATATTACTAGAATAAAACATTCTTAAGAAAACGGTCCTCTCAGAAGAGAGGATTAAACTTACTCTTCTTTCTTTCGAAGAAAGTTAAATCTCTTGAGTATTTTCCGTTTTGCGCGGAAAGTACTTCTAAAAGCGTCGTTGCAGCTACAAGCCGATTAGCGGTTCCTCCTCACTTTGACACTTGTTAGTAAAGTGGCTTCTCTTTGGCAAAATCGTGTCCAACTTCAGTAGTTACTTGTGTAGTTTCAATTAGAAGAAATTTCGCCTATCGCTTTAAGACTGAGAACTTAAAAGACGTCTGTGAACAAGAAAGTAAACATAAGTGCTGTTTTTCACGTATATTAGCAATGCAATGAATTCTCTCTCGTTTATGTTTTTGGCGTCTAAAAACATCAATATAAAGAGCGTTGAACAGAAAGTAAAGCACATAAATATTATATGCACCATTTTTTTTTTTTTTTTTTTTGCTAGTTGATATAATTGCTGTTCAAAGAAACGTTTTAGTGTTGAAGTTAGAGCTATTTTTCAGCATTGAGGCTATTTGACATTTGGACCTACAGTTCGAGTTGGAATCGGAACCACTCTTATGCGTTAAATGATCTCAAGTCGAATATCGAACATGTAACAATGTTCTTCAAAGGTGCACGCACTAGCAAATAGATCGGCGGAATTGTAACTAGCAAGAATATCCCTTTCGGACCCAGGTCATTTTTGGCGTTTTCCTACGTTCTCGCTTAGTGACTTATTACTCAAAAACTACTCGATTGATATGATTAAGGCCTTGTGTTGTAGAACAAGTACGTGGCTAGATTAATGGTGTAAGCCACATTGCACTCTTGCCAACCGGATATAAATTATTGAAGGAAATTTAAGTGTGAAAATATACAAAAAAAAATCCCTAACCGAAATTCAAGATTTTTGTAGCTGGCACCACTGTCTCCACATAGGTCCAAGTTACCCAAAAAAAATCTTTGGTGTGTTAATAAGATACAGTGAAAACCTGAAGTTGCTGGCTTCTATACAAAGAGAGAAATAAACAAATTTATATCATCGTACACATGAAATTTTGACACTTTTCAAGCCTCAGACGCAAACAGATATGCCGAGGTTACAGCTTCCCTAATTATACAATTGATTTTTTATGGTGCGTTCTGTAGGAAATAAAGAAGGCTTCTAGATAGTGGTATGTTTGTTCCAATGTAGCCAGTAAGAGGCAAATAATAGAAGGGGAAAAGGAAAATTTTCCGAATGTTTCACCTAAAATATTATTATTATTATTATTATTATTATTATTATTATTATTATTATTATTATTATTATTATTATTATTATTATTATTATTATTATTTGTTGGGTACACAGCTACCAGACAGGCGCAAACTAGCTAAAGATAAAACTTTGTACCCCACTAATATATCCTACAAGTATCATGGGGATAACAAAGTGAGCATGCAACTAAGACAGATATATCATTTTACCTCAGAAATTCTCAATTTTCGTACCATTTACAGAACATGTTTATTACAAACGTCAACTGTACTTCCCCTAATTATCCTTATTAAAATTTTTATCGTGTGTTGTGTAGGCTAAGAACGAGGCCTTCAGACAGTGGTACGTTTGTTCGAATGTAGCTAACAAGAGGAAAATAGAGACAAAAAGGGGTATTTTCCCCTAAAATCGGGAATTAAAATTTTCTGTAGGTGGCAACATTGCTACTAGACAGCCGAAAACAATCTTCAAATAAACATTGTATACATCTAATATATCCTACAAGTATCATGGCAAAATTTATTAAGCAAAGCTTGTAATTACACAACATAGATCACGGTAAACAGAAAAGAAGAGAAAGAACTAAAAAAAAAATCAAGGGTCACAACCTAAATACGAATTTTTCGTGCGCCCCCTGATTATTCCATTGTAACGATCTGTATTTGATTTTGTTCAGTAAGAACCAATGTTTGACTGGCGTAAGTTGTCTTGCGCTCGGATGTATAGGTACGGATTTATAAACAATAAATAAATAAATAAATAAATGCATAAATAAATAAAAATAAAATTTCGATTGTGTAGTGTGTAAATAAAAGTTGCGAGCCACCACACTAAACATTCTAGTTCCAATTTCTGAAACGGAATTGTGTTATTCTGTAGATATTACTTAAATAGCAATCTGTAACATGAACATTAGAAAGGGCACTTTTGGAAATCTACGTCCGAAACAAACTCACCATATACGTTGAATATTCTTTATGGGTTCTTCAAAAAAAAAAAAAGTAATATCATTTTCTAGGGTTAATAGCAGTCTATAAACTATCTTATCTGGATATTTCCAAGGAACATGACGTACTGTAGGGTAATTAATAAAATATGTATTAAATGTGAACACAATCACCTGAGCAGCTTCTAGGAAGAAAAAAAAAAACACACTTGAAAAAAAGACTGTCTGAATTTTATACTTTGTTCTGAAATTGTACTGCCAGAGAAATTAGTATTTCTGCAAGACATTGTTTCCTGTACTTTCATATGTTTTCACCTTACCTCTCAATCGTCAAATTTGCTAAACATTTTTAACCTTCCAACTACATCGGCTGAGATCGCAATATATCACAGGTTGTGGTACTAAACTAGATTTATGAATGATATGAATATTAATAGAGTAAAGTAAGAAGACACATTTAAGTTTTTAGCAGTACTTTTGTAAAAATAAAAAAGAGAAAAAAACTTAAGAAAAAAAATATTTATTTACGAGATGTTGTGAATTTATCTTCAAGATATGGCAAGATGGAAGGGTTAACTGCTTTCCAGGTTACTAAATTTCTCCGCGGGGAACCATGTTTTCGACTAAAAGATTCTTGCTGTCTCTTCAATTGCAGCTTGAAGCGTAGCACAGGTTTGGCTCATTATCTACGTAATTAACTCTATAATTAACTGGCAAGAGGCCCAGTGCTATTGATTTCACAATGAGGATAACCAGGTGGAGTCTTACCTAACTCCTGCTTTACGTGGCTTCTTGTCGGCAACTCTGAGCTCTATCCTCTTACGGATTATTTTCTTCTCAGTAAACCTTTCTGGGAGATCCTTCTTGATACTTTTCACGTACTGCTAAGATATAAAATATTTTATTTAAAAAAAGAGGAAAAAACTCTGACGTAAAGAAATGGAGAAAGAGAACAGCGAAGAGGTAAGGCGCCATTTAGGGTCGATACCAGGAAGTTGTGGAAACCACAATTTGGAATTTTAGAGGGCAATTTTCAATTCAACGATCATTCAATGTGATTTTTATGTTCCTATCCCTCATTGCGACTACAAGGTGCAAAATGCATGGTTACATGGTTTGAACAAGATGTTTGCTCAACAGGCTGTCCTGAAAGTCAGCGCTTTCGATTTCGGTTTTAGCTTCTAAACTAAACGCACGAAAAGTTTGAGAAAAAAACAGAAAAAAAATGAAACTTTCTAAACTGTATAGTAGGTTCCACATATGAAGTGTAAGGAAAACAAACAAACAAACAAACAAACAAAACAAGGAATATCTATGTGCGTGCTTTAACGGGTGCTTTGTCCTATCTGACTCTTTGTACTTTTTGACTATGTATACCATGCATGTGTAGATGCAGAAATGTCTATGTAAAACAGAACAAAAGATTTGACTAACCCTTTATTTTGTACGCGGTTTTTAATATTACTATGCCAATTCCTCAAAAATGAAGTTTAGTGACATTCCTTCTTTTCTTTTTTTTTTTCCTTACCCTTCATATGCACTTTTAAAAATGTTACTTCTCTTCCAGTCGATGAATAGCTATAACCTTAAAAATTCAGTTGGGAGTTTTTAATTGTTCTGCCTCGTTGGAATGCTTTTCTTTTAAAATATCTAATATATTTCAGACAGCATTTTTAAAAAGAAAATGATAAAAACAGCTCAAAATACGCTCTTTAAAAGTAGTTCTGTAGTCATTAACATATCCGAATATGAATTTTTCCTTGATATGGAACGTTTTCAATATCATTGCATTATTATTTTTAATATTTCGATATTAGTAACATTTATACTAATGTGTATACAAACACTAGTGTTATAGCCATCTACCATCTATTCAGACAAAAACATTTCAGCAATATTCTAGGGTAATTATATAATAAATATTTGAAACTCAGATATACTTAGAACTACCAACTCAGTGAAAGTAATATATATATATATATATATATATATATATATATATATATATATATATATATATATATATATATATATATATATATATATACAATTTCCAATATTTATTAATGCAAGTCTTTGCATTAGTTTTCTACATTTCAGGACCTATCAAGACCGCTTTCTTGCACTGGAAAATATGGCTTCACTATTTCATGACTAAAGGAGTTTTCCCAAAGGCTTTCATATATCAATTTCCCACACATTCAATACACATGTCAATCGTTTCCTCGCACTGAGAGAACAAATAGCACAACCATTCTATTTCATGAAAACAGTCCAACCACCCAAAGTTAGTTTTAGTAGATATTCCTAAAATTAATAACTGATGGGGACAAATAGTCTCGATACTTACGTACCCATTAAATTTTATGCAATCAATTAAAGCTAAAATCGACACCTTACTTTATTTTCTTACCAAGAAACTGCATATTCACACAATATCATGACAATTGATAGACATCCCGAAATCACTTTCGCTACAGACATCCCTAAACTTACTTTTCCAAAAGCCGATCCTAAATGAACTTTCTCGGGATCTAGACTTACTTAAATTATTTCTTATGCCTTCCCCATGCAGATAAAAAGTTAATCCATCCTATTTAATGAATGTTCTTACGGTCTTACGTTGCTCTTCCTTCCAAAAGTGTGCTTTCGTCATATTTAAAAAAATAGCACTATTAATATTTTAATTGTTAAATGAAAATAAAACTACGAATTTTTGTTTAAGACCATGCTTTCTTGCTTCCGATAAAGGAATTATATCATGTTTCTGCAAATTGTTATAATCATTCCCAAGGCAAATTTTAGATCCAAGAATTTACTATTTTAGAATATAGAATCACCTTTTTTTTCTTTCTTAAAACTTGCACCCACCTTTTGTAAGTTCTGAAAACTTCATATATATATTCCTGATTAGCGTAGGACTAGGCATGCCTGCGGTCTTTATTTGTTTATTTATTTATTTAGATAAGACGCTTTCAATAATATTTCTCATGATTTTCTGTACCATACATAGTATACTTTATCATAGTATGCACCATAAATATCTTTTCACGCACCCAGTTTGGAAATTTAGTTTTTATAGTATACAATAAGACATACGTTATACTTTACTGCCCACACTATCATTAATCCAGCTCTCAATAATACGACCTCTCAGTAATCAGGTAGTCAAAAGAAATTTATATTTCTCTTTTTTTTCCTTTACATTGTCGATGTTGCTAAGATGTAATGAGACTGTATGACAAAGCGTGCATCTTTACTAAACTGCCAGTGATATGTTTCAAAACACCCATGCTGTTTTTTTTTTTTTTTGTTGTTGTTGTTGTTGTTAACATTTTGTGTGTTTTACTCTACCTTACCCTGAATTGAACAGGTACTTTTGTTCAATTTGTGGAATTATATATTGCATTTGTGACTAAATGTGTACTATGCCAATGTGTTTTATTTTGCACTTGCAGTATCACTCGAATAAAGATACGTACAGTGCAATGCAAATACATAGTGTTATAATATTCTGGAATGGCAAAATGCAAACACATTTCTTTCGGCTAACTCGTTATATAAGCATTAACTTTTGACATGGAAATGTCAATTTCATCTTTTACTTTTAAGTTTAATTTTTAAAACCTTATATTGAAATTTATGCAAAATAATGAAACAAGAGTAATTACACTAATCATGTTGACTGTAGCGAAGTCTTTCAGTAGATATGATATTTTTCAAACAATTATTTCGTTAAATACAAATAACCAAACACGTATCATTACTTAAAACGTCTAGAATTGAATTGACAATACATGTCAGTGTACAAATGCGGACAAATCACGAAATTTTCAGAAAATATATGCCGAGGAAAGATTTTAGTCTGAAAATAGAGATACGAGTATATTGGCATAAATTCTGGCATATTGCAAAAAAAAAAAAAAAAAAAAAAAAAAAAAAAAAAAGATAATTGGGCATCCTTCGGTGCACTAAATGATCGAATTACCATGAGTGTAATGTATTTGAGATACGTTAATGAACTTTATCATATATTTCTTCCATTTTTCTAACTAAAACAAATCTCAGGAAATGACTTTTTTTTTTCTGACTATATGTGTATGTGTTTAATTAAAACTATTATCCCTAACACCCAAAAGAACTTTGGTTTAAATTTTGCTCGATAAATAGCCTAATCACTAGAAAAGATAACTGCTTCAAACACTACATTGGTGAGAATAAAGATTTGAACTTTGCTTGGTTTAAATCGAATGAAGCCTTGACTCTTTACTTCTGTGCTTTGTTCCGTTAAATGTAATGTGTGGGCAAGAGAGCCTTTGGGGCTGAAACAATCTATTGACTTTCCACTAGTCTGCGGACTCTTGGCAACTCTCAGCGTAACAAAGAAAGAAGTTCGGGTAATGTTCTGTCAGACAGTGTTTACAGTTAGGATAAAATCGAAACGGACATTCTCAAATACAATTTGTAGATATAGTAAGAGAAAAATTCATCCATGTGTCACATATTATTCTTTTTCATATGTTTCCGATTTGGACTTCGCCTCCACACACACACACACACACACACACACACACACACACATATATATATATATATATATATATATATATATATATATATATATATATATATTAACTCCATATATTATAAAATTCGAAATATTACTAAAAATACTCTTTTCAATATGACGTTAATAACCTATTTTCAAATAAATAAAATTTAGAAGAGCATAAGGAAGTGAAGTTATTTTTCTTTGTCAAGGTTCGTACTTTGTTCCCAAATCCAATATTCATAAATAGAGTTAATAATATATCCATCGGATTTTCATGAGACATATATGCTTCAAATTTATTTCGGCTATATATATATATATATATATATATATATATATATATATATATATATATATATATATACAGAAAATAAGACAGAAAGTATAGACCAACCTGGGTGCCCAAATGCTTCCTATCGGAGTTGCAATACTCACGCAACAATTTTTATAGAGGGAGTTTCGCCACGGTCATATAATCTGAAGTACTCACCACTACATCTATAAAAAATGTTACGCAAGTACCGCAGGATTTTGAAACATGTATATTTGAATAGGCACATATTAGTTTCTAAGTGAAGTCTTGACCCGACTACGGTAAGCCCCATAGTATTGGAGCTATGTACCTTTAAAGTTCATTTTTTCATGTTTTCGACAGCCTATAACTCCGAAAGGAAGCATTTGTGCACCAAGAATCGTCTATACTTTTTGTCTTATTTTGGTGTCAGGAATTACCTTCCAAACGTTGTCGATGTTGTTTTGAAACATCATATATATATATGGTTGCCCATTTTAACCTTTCTACGGAAATATCTCAAAAACAGTTGAACATAACTGAACCGAAAAAAAAAATCAAATAGGAAATTCCATGGGGGACATCGAATGGTGTTGTCGAGGCGACCCCCAGGGCCGCACTTCAAGAGGGCCCAGGCCAGCTCTAAAATTTTAAATGGAAACATGGGGCGAGTGGTACCTCGTTCGATAGACCTTTGAAAACTACAAAGCGTTGTGGTAAAAGATTTTTCATATCGGTCACCATATTCAAAATGGCCGACAAAACATTGTATTTTTATCAGATAAAAGATCCAGTACCACAAACATGAAACTAGTTGAGCATAAATAAACCGAACAGAAACTCAAATAGGAAATGTCATGGGCACATCGAATGGTATTGTCGCGTTGCCCCCAGGGCCGACCCTCATGGGGGTCCAGGGGTTAACTTCAAAATTTTAAATAGAATACGATTGATACCTCGTTCGATAGGTCATCAAGAACAAAAGAGCGTTGTGGCAAAAGATTGTCCATATCAGTCGCCATTTTGAATATAGGGTGGGGCCCATTTCAAACTGTTTTTGAAATATTTGGAAAACTACAACTCGGATTTTTTTTAAAAGTTTGTTTTCCTCTGTCCCACCTCCTAGGGGCGAGAGGAAAGTTAACTTTGAAATCTTAAATAGGAACCCCATTTTTTGTTATTGCAGATTCGGATTCTTCGGGAAAAACTGCGTAAATTTTGTATTTAATATTTTGTTTATTTCGTGATAGGTGGCACTGTAATCGACAAAAGTCAAAATGGGTTATTCAGAGTTGAAGAATGAGGCGTTTAAGACTGTTTCCGGAAATATCTGAAAAACTACAAATCGGATTTTTAAAAAGTTGTAACAAAAGTTGTCTAGAAGTTTAACATCCAACAATACCATATTCAACCGCCTGCCCCACCACGGGGGGCGGGAGAGGGTCAAATTTGAAATGCTAAAGATATTTGGTCTAGGAATTAATTCGTGCGGGTGGACAAGAGATGGCGCAACGAACGGAGCGTCCCACAGTTCCGTGTATCCACTCATGTGTGGCAAACCCCTGTCATCGCGTATCGTTCGTAGTATAGGGCAGTGGATTAAAGCGTCAACAACCCCAGTTTGTAGTTAAGTGAACATGGCGCAATTTGTGCCTGATAAAGTGTTTTTGCGGGGTGTCCTGCTGCATTACTTTAACATGCAGAAAAGTGCGACTGAAAGTCATCGTATTTTGGTGGAAGTGTATGGTGACCATGCTCTAGCTGAGCGAACGTGTCAGAAGTGGTTTGCACGGTTTAGAAGTGGTGATTTCGGCTTGGCAGACCAAGAGCGAGCTGGACAGCCAAAAAAATTTCAAGATGAAGAATTGACAGCATTGCTCGAGCAGGATTCGTGTCAAACGCAGGAACAACTTGCAGCAGCATTAGGCGTTGATCAAACAACAGTCTCCAAACGCTTGAAAGCCATGGGAATGATTCAAAAGATGTCACATTGGGTTCCACATGAATTGAAAGACAGAGACGTTGAAAGACGAAAAACCATTTCCGAATTGCTGCTTCAACGACAGAGCAGAAAGGGGTTTCTGCATCGAATTATTACGGGTGATGAGAAGTGGATCCATTACGAGAACCCTAAACGAAAAAAGGCCTGGGTGAAATCAGGTGAACCAGGTCCATCACAACCAAAACGAGATATTCACTGTGCAAAGGTTATGCTGTGCATATGGTGGGATATGAAAGGTGTGGTGTACTATGAGCTGCTGCAACCGGGTGAAACTATGAATGGAGAACGTTATCGACGACAATTAATGCGTTTGAAGCAAGCTCTGGCCAGAACACGACCAGAATGGGAGAACAGACATGATAAACTTATTGTTCAACATGATAACGCTCGCCCACATGTCGCAAAACCGGTCAAAACCTATTTAGAAAATGTCGGATGGGAAGTTTTACCCCACCCGCCGTATTCACCAGACGTTGCTCCTTCGGACTACTACTTGTTCGATTGCATGAACAACGATTTGATTGGACAGCGGTTTACTTCTTCAGAAGATATCGGAACATGGGTCTCTGACTGGATCGCTTCCAAGGATGAGGACTTCTTTCGCCACGGAATCCGTACATTGCCTGACAGATGGGCGAAAGTGGTGGCTAGCGATGGACAATATTTTTCTTAAGGTATTTATGTATTTTGTGTTTGTACTACAGCTTCAATGTGTGCGTACCAACCGCACGAATTAATTCCTAGACCAAATAATTCCCAATTTTTTATTACAGATTCGAATTCTCCGGGGGAAAATACTAACTTTTGTATTGAATATTTCGTTCGTTGTGTGACGACGCTATAATGAACACAAATGAAAATGGGAAACATCGTTGACAAATGATAAAATGTTCGAAATAGTGACTATTTTCCGTGATACTTTTTTTTATCGTTCAATTTACCGTCTATGAAAAAAGAACTGCTATCATGCGTTACAGTCCGTGGCTAGAGTATTGTCGTAGGTGTAACACTTGCAATATGTATTGCAGAAAACGGGTGCCATCTCGAAAATTTGTTTCAGTAAACAAAAAAGGTGTGTGAGAGGTAAGGGACTCCCCCGAAACAAGCACTCTGATATTGAGAGGCAATTGGACACACCTAAAACAAGCACCTCGATTATGAGAGACAAAGGGATTCACTCACTTGAAACAAGCACTCCGGTTTTTGAGAAGCAAAGGTACCCACATTAAAAGAAGTACCCAGAATGGAACAAACTATTGCTATTGCTATCCACGTCGTTCTTCCTCGGGAACGCTAAAACTGCATTTTAAAGCATTCATAGAACAAACCACGGATGTTTCCAACTGCTGTCGATTTCGCCTACATATGAGACAGAAATTACTGTTAGTAATCCTTTTGATTTTTGTCGATTACCGTGCCATCAATCACGCAATGAACAAAATGTTCAATACAAAATTATGTATTTTATTTCCGGAAAATGAGAATCTGTAATTTAGAAAAAAAGTGGGGTTCCTATTCAACATTTCGAAGTTGACCCCTCCTGGCCCTGGGGTCGGGGCAGGTGGTCGAGTGTCGTATCGTTGAACATCCATTTTCGAGAAAAGCAACATTTGTTACAACTTTTAAAAAATCCGCGTTGTAGTTTTCCAGATATTTTCAAAACCAATTTTAAATGCCTCATTTTTCAACTGTTAATAACCCATTTTTATTCTTGTCGGTTGCAGTGCCATCTATCACGCAACGAAAAAAAAAAAGAAATGTTCAATACAAAAGTTACGTATTTTTCCCTCGGAGAATCAGAATCTATAATACAAAATGGGGGATCATATTTAACCCTACAATGCAAGAATTTTTTTCTTATTTTCTGTGAAAAAAAAGTTTTGTAAGATAAAATAAAAATGAATAACGGAAGAATCGGTACGCTTAATAGCGTCATCTATGCATAATCTTTGGAATTACCACTAGCTTCGAACGCTCCTAGTCTGGTTCAACATGCATTAGCAACTACATACCGTTAATGTAGGAAAACACAGACTATTTACCACTATGACCCATATCCGTTCCACTATGCATTGTAGGATTAAGATTTCAAAGTTGTCCCCCTTCCTGCTCCAGGGGGTGGGACAGTGGGTCGAGTGTGACATCGTTGGATGTCCCCCTTGGAGAGGAACAACTTTTATTACAACTTTTTTTTTTTAATCTGATTTGTAGTTTTGCAGGCCTGAGTATAGTTATGGCCTTAGTATAGAAATGCGTCAGGCCTGAAACGTAGTGTATTTGAAAATAATGTCAATATACAGTTTTCAGTAGAATCAAAATTATTCACATTCCGATTCATAATACAAAATGCCGAAGTAAAATGTATAGTATGAACGTGGATTTGTGTATTGAGAGTTGTTGATTACTCGGTTAGAACTTTGAAGTCATTTTTCTCTCCATGACTTTAAGATGATGACCTACAACTTAACGTGGTATGCAAACTGAATGAACTCCCACCAAGAATCCAGCCCAACCTTCTCGCCCAAAAATTGTTTGAATTTAACGTTTATTTTAAGCAGCTGGGCTATATTAGATGAGATGGGATTCAAAATACCGTAAAACTTTCAATGTTCTCTTACCTGGAATTGAACCAGGTATCACGTTGTACCGTATGAAAGACGCATATGTTAGCGATGTAATACCTTGCGATATATATATATATATATATATATATATATATATATATATATATATATATATATATGTGCGTGTGTGTGTGTGTGTGTGTGTAATATAACTCGCTACAAGGATTAGTGTTAATTAGTGTCTGATTCCTAGAACTAATGCTGGTCTCGTTGACAAGTAAGGGCACAGCAAGTGGTTGGACTAACTTCACACAGAAATAACCATTTTCTTAGAATAATAATAATAATAAAAAGATCGTTCCATGAATTAGTGCCGATTCTCAGAAATTATGTGCGTTTCGTTGAACTATTAGGGCACAGCAAATGTGAATGGGCCAACTTCACACTAGTCCAACTACCTTTTCCGAATCGAGAAATTCTTAGTGCCAAATTAGTGTTAATTAGCGTCCGATTCCCATAACTAGTGCTGATCTCATGAAACTTTTTAATAAAAGAAAATGGTTAGGACAACTTGAAAGACGTGGTGAATAAACTCGTCTTCCTGTTGTAGGATGAATAATTTCTTAGTTGAGTGATGTGTGGTCAGCACATAGATTCCAATACGATTTTGCTGTATTTCTAGGCCTAACAGAATGGTTTTAGTTGATTGATATGTGGTCAGTGCATCGACCCCAACACGATTGTTATTGAGTTTCTAGGGCCTTGAAAATTTGTTCTCTTTGGAAATTAGTGATGCCGCCTATTTTACACTATCACCATATACTCAGTTCACTGCACACTGGTCTTGCTACTCTTCTTTACGTAGTTCGGCCTGTGCCCTAACATACCCGTGTCTTCCTGTTTCTCCGATTCCTGTTTCGAAATACGTTTGGCTACTAAATTATCGCACACCTGGTTATACGGTCATGTTCGGCGAATCAAGAATTCCTGCTTCGCCGAATCCTGTTTGGACGAAAACTTGTTAAAGGGTATTTGTACTCGAAAAGAAATCTTTTTCCAGGAAACTCTTAACATTTTTGTAGCTTGATTTATGCTGTATTGCCACTCTCCATGAAGGGTTAGGCTGCTTATGGGAAAATCCCTTTTTGTACATAAATTTCTTTTAACAGTTTTCGACCAAACAGGAATTTCTGTTTCGCAGAACATTGCCGACTCCCGCGTGTGCGATAATTTCATAGTTTGGGACATTCGACGAAACAGAAATTGGCAAAACCGACAGAAACCTTACACCACCAACAACAGCCCTGATGGTTATCATAAGTTAAGATAACGCAATGTTCTAACATGTTCAATTACGTTCTTGCTGAATGATAAATTGATTACAATTACCTGAAGCTAGAGCACATAGACGTTTGTCTAGATATGAGATCGTAGGTTGCTTTAGTGTTCTGAAAATACTTCTGTGTTTACATTGTAGGCGTGGCGTTTGTGCATTATAGTGTGTCATCTGAACGTGACGTCTCGTTCCAGTCTGCGCCAAGTGAACTTTGTGGTGGACAAACACAGTATGCGTGGGTTTTCTCGGCGTTCTTCCTTTTCCTCTCACTTCCACCATTTCACCGTTATCATCCATCTCATCTCACTGTCTTTCTTAGTATCGGCGAACAATCCCACACCGTTAAACTTTAAAAAAAATGTCGCCTTGAGCTCAACATGAGTGGGCATTTATTTACCGCCGAGAAATATCGTCTTCCTGGCAAAGTGGAAGTTCGTAAAGGTAAATTTGCTCTGTGTGTGTGTGCTTCCTGGACATAGCGAAAAGGAAAAGGGAAAAAACAGCATTCTCTTTGATTAACTAATGTTTAATTAACGAACTTTCGTTAATATTATTATTCGCTTTATGTGGTTAAGAAAGAGAGAAAGTTCAGAGGAAAATAAATCAAACTTTTCAAATGGAATCGCATCTTGAATTATCAAAATAAGATACCCGAAAACATCAACTATTTTAATTATACAAGGAAAGACCAGCTTTATTATTTTATGCCATTCGTTAATTGGATATACGTTTTCGTGTTTACTTCCTTTATAACCATTTGATGAAGATAGGTCTTTGATAATACAATATGACAAGTCGAACGCAAAACATGGAAAACAAACAAAATTTTCGCCAACACTGCCACGGACAGAGAGGAAGGGATACATAAGGCAAGAAACAGCTGATTGTATAGCCTAGAAGACAAATACGTAAAGCCACAACCAAACCAGTGCGCCGCTCCTTTCTTACAGTATCCTGTAAAACTCTTAATTTTGAGCGAGTGCAATGTTACCAAACGTACTTCGCGATGGAAAACATCAATTTCATCGATTGTACGTACCACGAGCAGAGTTGTCCTTAATATACTATGTTCAGTCTAGTATGAAACCATTTAGCTCCTTAGATATGATACTTATTTAAGCATTTTTCGAAGCGTGTAAATATTGTTCTTCATTTAAAAAAAAAAAAAAAAAAAAAAACTTTGTTCCTATTTATTCGAGATACGAGGTATCATGGTCATAGTATATGACACTAAATTATTTCAGATATGAATTGCCTCGTTCATCTCAATTATTTCATTACTGTTGTAGAGCCATCCGAAGTTTGGATATTTGTCATACTGTAGCATCTGTAATTGGCAACACCAAATAAAAACTGTGGCATTTTAATGTTCCGTTTTACTTATAGATTTGGAATGTATATTAACCTGACATAGCGCTGTTTGGAGAAAAACGAAATTTCATATTGAGATCGCAGCACTGTTAATCTGACGGTGTTGTAGTGTTTGTCAAAATTCTTCCCGTGCTGATATTTGCTTGGTGTAAAATTTCAGCTATTTATGTCAATTAGTTTAGAAGTCACAAGGAGGAGTAGATTTAAATATTCACCCTGTGTATAAGGTTTAAATAAATCCAATGATTGATTCATTCATCAACATATCTCTGTCCATAGGATCTTGAACTTTTCCGCGGTATTATGATTTAAAAGAAAAATGTTTAATATTCCCCCCTTCCCAATGAAAACTCCTATAATTTACGTTTGAAATTGGGTAATAAAAATTATGATATTTAAGTATGTGTTATGCATATATATTTTTTTTGTAATGGAAAATAATGTTGATAAGTGAATATTAATTAGATATAAATACAACTCCACATATAATGTGTTTTTATTACATTTATTTATTCACTAACTTTTTGTCAGCACATATGATGGAATCAGAAGAATCTACCATAAAATGTTGTTTGCCGCGATTTGTCGTTTCTTCTTTTGTTGTGACAAGAAACAGTGAAGTACCAGTTGCACTTGGTCCTTCTTTCTCTTCCAATCTCAGGAATAACTACAAGAAAATCTGTTGATCGATATTTACTCAGCCACGAAATCTGGTGCTAATTGCTTTTAGGCTTGATTTAACTGATTAATGAACACTATTTGCCAACCTCAGTCGACTTGAACAAAACCTGCAAAGAAGAAAGTAGAACAAAGTTAGTTAAATCATTTATTTGGATTTAAACTAATCAATTAGAGAATCAGTGCCAGAAACAATATACTAAGTTTCACTAGACGTTATTCATAATTTCTTGTCTTGCCCATTAGGTAACTTCATACACATTAAATTATAACTTCCATTTTCCCAGAGGATAATTATTGCTTGCAAAGTAATATACACTCTACTTCAGAGATACCCAGAAGAGAAACTAATGAGAAACTCACATGTTCAAAAAGCTAAAATGCATACAAGAATACAACTTTTTAATTAAGGTCTTACTCAGGATTAGGAGCTGTGTTTTAGAGGCCAAAATGGTTCAGTACGTTTAAAAATACGAAATACAGGGTGTTACAAAAATGTCGCAATATTTTGAGAAAAGATTTGTCACATGAAAATAAGAAAAACAGTTAATATGGAACTGTGGTTGGAAATGCATAGTTTTGTAGTTATAGAACGCCGAAAACGTGAAAAACATGAATTTCAAAGTGCCATAGTTCCACTATTATACAACGGACCGTAGTCGGGTCACGACCATTGAGGAACTAATATATTAACTATCCAAATATCCATCTCTCAGAACCTTCAGTACTTGCACAATCATTTTCAGAGAGATTGTTTGGCAGTATTTGATCACTACGCGTCTAGCTCTAAAAATTTGTGTGCAAGTACTGGAACATTCTTAAACATGGATAATTGGATAGTTCATATATAAATTCCCCAGTGATGTGTTGCCCCGACTACGATAGGTCTCATAGTAGTGGAACTACGAACTTTTAAAGTTCAGTTGTTTCATGTTTACAGCACCATATAACTCCAAAACTATCCACTTTTGAGCACAGGTTGATGGGATTTTTTTTTTATTATTATTATTATTTTGATGCGAAGAGTTTGTTCCCAAAATATTGGGAAACATTTCTTGTAAGACTCTGTATATACTGTATATTAAGGGGTGACTATTGAGCTTAGCGTGTATATCCCGGATCAAGGAAAATGGACTCCCTTGACTATTTTGTAAATTTATATAGTACATATATCTTCTGAATCACGGAAGCATAATGGAGTATATCTCCTAACCGAATGACCCTGGTTCGAGCTAGGGTGGGGCGTGTTTTCTTTCGTTTTATCCTCGTTGCAATGAGGGATATAGGTGAGCGAACAGTGATACTGACTATGTATATAACCTTATCAGTGTTTGAAATGGGTCGGTTTACATCTGTATGCAATACTCTACCTCTTTATTGCATTAATTTTCATGTGGGCACTTTTAGAAGCAATCTATCTATCTATCTATCTATCTATCTATCTATCTATCTATCTATCTATCTATCTATCTATCTATCTATCTATATCTATTTATCTATCTATCTATCTATCTATCTATCTATCTATCTATCTATCTATATATATATATATATATATATATATATATATATATATATATATCTGTATCTATATCTATATAAGTATATATATAAGTATACAAATTTTGTCCATTATCGTATTAAATGGATTTAAAATTCCATGGTGAAAGATACGTTACCGTATTCGTTGATGAATTATTTAAATATATATTTTTTATGTATACAATTCGAGAAAGATTTCATTTTAATCTTTTTATGCGAAAAATAAGGAAACAATGTATTTTTAAATTTTACATTTTTTCAGAAGTTATATAATACAGGAACAAGACTATACAGATAATTGCCTTCAGTGCTAAATATACAACTCTTCCGTATTTAAACTTTGCGTTATCATAAACGCATAAATCTCAAAACCTTAGCATCCATAAACAGTTTTACACATGCAGGTTGCACAACTCAGACGTGGCCTCACCTTTCGGTCCTGGAAAACGAAGTACAATATTATAAACAGACGAGCAAATATTAACGTGTAGATTTTCTTTTTACTTCATTCATTTGGAATTGGCTTGTACTACATAATGTTTTCCTTCACAATCATCTTGACTATCTTTATCATCAACAGGTGTCAGTGGTGCCTGCCGTTCTCCATTCTCCGTCGCTTTTTCTGGAGTTTTACTAACTTCTTTTATGTCAGAGAAAGAGGCGTCAACATTAAAAGTGTTATTTACTTACTCCTTGATTATTTGGTCAGCACTCAAAACTATGCTCACTAAACTTTCGACGTTTTGGAACCCTCATAACAACAACACTCGTACGTGAAAATGCTGTAGCCCAGCAGAATTTCAGACAGAGCCAGAGGTAAAGTGAGGGGGGACGCGAGAAAACGTCGTTCCCTCACTTCTAGAAATATTTATGGCATGCCTCCACTTCCTAAAACTACAATCAGCAAGAATAGGCACGAGTGACAGCGTGATGTTATGCGTCCCCCTACTTTTTTTCAGATCTACTTTTACCACTGGACAGAACAATCAGTTCATATAACTTCCACATTAGGTCACACAATAAGTACGCACAGGGATGGTTGATAGATAGGTATACAGACCTACATTATGTTAACATTCCAAACTATTGTGGAAACTAGAATGATATAGTCGTGTTACAATAACAACCTCGTCTAGTATTGCAGGGTTATTTATCTTATCATATTTTGTGGCTCTAGTCTGAAAGTATTTCGGGATATGTCTATTTTAACTAGTGCTGTCGAAATCGGTTTTTGAAAAAACCGAAAACCGGTTTTTGAAAAAAAGTGAAATTTCATAAAACCGAAATGTCGGTTTTGAAAACCGCATTTGCTGTTTCGGTTTTGAAAACCACTTTTGCGGTTTCGGTTTTGAAAACCGCATTTGCGGTTTCGGTTTCGAAAACCGCTTTTGCGGTTTCGGTTTTGAAAACCGATTTTCTCAAAAACCGAAAACTGCAGAAGTCACAAAAATTCGAGAGCACTATTATCAAGTAACGACGAGGAAACAGCAAAGAATTTTTCCCATCTTCGGCTCACAGTTGCCAGATGGAGGGAAATTTCCCCCGACGTAGGGAAAAAATGCTCAAAATTTGCAGAGGTGAAAGAAGATATTTTTCTTAAAATGTCTTAACGTGTAGGGAAATTCTTGTTTAGTATTTTTTTACAATTGGCAGAATAAAAAAAAATAAGTTGCAGTTTCTCACAAAGAGGCACGGCCATCGTTATTGGGAAGTAAAAAGATATAGAATAAAATATGATCGGTGTTCCCTTCACGTATGAACTATTGCAGGTGTCTGGGACTTGCGATAAGAAACCAGTCAACACATGCAAAACCACAACATTCACATTTATCGGAGTGGCAACAAATCAACAATAAAATTGTGTATTGCGATCTATTTTTTTTCTTTTTTTAAGAAAGGGAGGTGGTGCTTTTTTGTTAACAAAAGAAAGAGTGGCAGTACTATTTAGAAACAAAGTGAAAGAGTAATGATAATATAAAAGATCTGACTCTAAGTGGATGAGATTTCAAATTGGATTTCATGGGTTGCAGGTGTAGTGATCTTAAATAGGGATATACCTTATTTTCTATTTAGCTTAGTGTTGTCATATTACCCGATTTTTGCAGGTACCACCCGATTGTCAGGTTCTATATTCGTCCCTCGCTATCTTAATCACGAAAAACCACCCGCTTTTTGGGATTGGAGAAAAATCGGGAACTGCTACCGGCTGGTCAGAGCAGAACATTAATGCAACTGTCAACTGTCAGCAGTTGAGCCGTGTTCAAGAAAAACTCAAAACCCTGGAGCCAGCACTTCTCAATCGCTAAGGGGTTCTACCGTTACGGGACAACGCTAAGCCCCACATGATAAGAGTGACCCGGGACACCATCCTACGCCTTAAATGGGAAACACTATTGCAACCGCCATACTCCCTGGACAATGCACCGTCCAATTATCCCTGAACCATTTCTTGGACACTCATATTAGAGAACTAGAGTCCAACTCCGTAGTAAAGGTGCAAAATGCACTTGATACCTTCTTTCCTTCACGGCAAACCAAGTTCTACCGCGAAGGAATCCATGCCCATCCCGAACGTTTTCAGAAGGTCCGTTGATACTGATGGGTACTATTTTTGATCTTCCAGGTACGTCTTAGGCAGGGGTGTAGCCACGGGGCCAGGCCCCCCAAATGATTTCCTGGCCCCCCTAATGACCAGATGTTAAAACACCATCTTGAGATTACTTCGCTTCAGTCATTTAAAAATAACAATGTTTACATCTAATTAATAATTTACGGTAAAATAGTATAAAAAAATAGTATTTTACCATACCGATCACAAAATAGTATGGTATTTCTTCCTCATAGCAATCCGAAAATAGTATGGTATACTTTTTGTGACAGTAGATTACACAATTTACGGCGATTTGTATTCGACAGTTTGAAGACAAACGTTTTGACAAGGTACTATAAATTCTATGAAATGAAATGAAATCTTTGAGTTTAACGTCCCACGACTATGCCGGTTAGGCCAAAGGAGACGGTGATTATGAGAAATGAATGAAATGGTGGAATGAAGAAAGTGGGAGGAAACGGAACCCCGAGAAAACCCATGAGCACAGTTGTTTGTCCACCACAAAGTCCACACGGCGCGAGCTGGGATCGAACCAGGGACCCAAGGACCGGAGGTGAACGCTCTACAACTGAGCCACCGCGCCCCCAACTATAAATTATATCATGAAACAATGGTACTATACTAAATCGTAAGTACATTATATTATTTATATGCTGTAATTAGTGTTTCAATAAAACTTTTTATCAGATGGAAAATTTGGTGAAAAGCAACGTTTTTATTCAGTTTTTCAGTTTGGATTTCATTCGCTTTTTAAAATGCTATTTCGTGTAAAACAGGAAGTGAGATATAGCTGTTAATAAAATAATTACGTCTTTTTAGTCAAGAATAATAAATAAACATTTTTTCAGAAAATCTTAAAATAAATTAAATGCAATTTCAAAGAAAATCAGTCTTATGTATAAAAGTAACCAAGAAAGTTCTGTCGCTTTTTGCGTAGGTCTGCGATAGTTGGCCCTCACTGGCGGCCGGGTTTCGTCGAGTCGAAACATATATCTCGCGTCGGGGTGTTGAAGTACCACCGCGTAGCAGCGACCAGCGAGAACTTCGTCTTGGTCCGCACTTCTCAGATTCTTCGCGAAGAATCGTGAAGGGACCAACACGAACTGTCGCCAGTCATGTGCATGCGGTTATTATTATATATTATTTTTTGCTGACGAATTGTTCCTAAAGTGAGCTCCGAGGGTCAAGAATAACCTCTGCCTCAACATCATGACGTGAAAAATCTTGAGATAAGTGCGATAATTGTATGAATTTAGATGACAACTGTCGTCGATCATTAGAAAGTGAGTATGCGAGAACTATGAAATAAAGTAATTAGACACGCGTCATTTTGATACAAAATTACATGGCGAACACATTTTATCTAATTCCAAACATTTATCGTCGAATATACACGGTTAAAGGAGCACTGTGATTGACCAAATTAAAAAAGATCTTAACGTTTTATCCCTTTACAAGTAACGTTTCCTTCATCGCCATCGTAGCGAAGTACGAAGAACACTTGCCTAGTAATCATAAGGTTGGTGGTTTGAGTCCCCTTCGGGGTAATTTTTTGGTACTTTTTAAAAGTGTTTTTTAGACTCACCTTAATGTAACTAAATCACACATTTAGCCGATTTAACATTTTGGGGGAGTAATTTTGTGGTTCATTGGCGTTTTGTCGCATCTCTGCCGCCAATGTTTGGCGTGATGTCGCTAATTGCCCATTTGTGGTCCACTGACGCTTACGGCATGGGGACAATTCAGTGTGAGTGTCGAAACCATTCAGCAGCACCTTCAACTGAGGAAACACTAGAAGTTGGGTCGATGGGTCCCACATAACTTGATTCCGGGTCAAAAGGCAACGCAAGCAGACACCTGTGTTTCTTTGCTGTCTCGTCTGAGGAAGGAGCCATTTCTGGACAAGGTGTTGTCATGTGATGAGAAATGGGTCCTGTACGAAGTTCCACGGCGCCGTCATAATTGGTTAGCATCCCATGAACGGTTCCAAGACAGCCGAAACCAGTACTACACCA
Source organism: Thermobia domestica (assembly GCF_964235325.1). Taxonomy (NCBI): domain Eukaryota; kingdom Metazoa; phylum Arthropoda; class Insecta; order Zygentoma; family Lepismatidae; genus Thermobia; species Thermobia domestica. The sequence goes on from NC_137459.1 coordinate 80,157,537, forward strand.
GAAGGAAGTCCTCCTGTGTGTTGATGAACTGCTCGTGGCATTGTGCATCGGGAACTGCTACCAGCTGGTCATCGCATCAATCCAACTGTGTACTGTCAGCAGTTGAGCCGTGTTCAAGAGAAACTCAAAACTCCCAAAGGGGTCCTTATGTTACAGGACAACGCTAAGCCCCTCGTGGCTAGGATGACCCGGGACACCATTTTACGCCTTGGATAGGAAACACTATTGCATCCGCCATACTCCCTGGACATTGCACCGTCCGATTATCATCTGTTCCCTTCCTTGGACAATCACTTTAAAGGATGCCAGCTCAAATCCTAAGTAGAGGTGCAAAATGCACTTGATAACTTCTTCAATTCACGGAACACCAACCTCTACCGCGATGGAATAAATGGCCTTCCAGAACGTTTGCAGAAGGTTGTCGATCTATTCTTGATCTTTCAGATACGTGTTAGGTGACATATGAATGTCCGGAGGTGGTGAGTGAGAAAGCGATAGAACTTTCTTGTTTACCTATATAGATCGGTTCTGTGTATTGAAATAGTTATGCACAAAGGTATAATGTTTGGTCGGAGGCAGTAGTTCTTGGTTAAACATAATACAAACTATCTGTAATATAATTTATGAAATTACTATTATTATTATTATTATTATTATTATTAATAATAATAATAATAATAACAACAATAATAATAATAATAATAATAATAATAATAATAAGCTAAAACAGTGTTTTTAGTTTTCCGGAAGGAAACCAAAATTTTCCAGTTTTTTTTCAGGCTTCAAAAACACTAGCTGTAACACATTTTTTTTTTAGATTGTAGCTGCCCCCCTTCAAAAACGACGGGCCCCTTCTACAGAAACCTGCTGGCTACACCCCTGGTCTTAGGTGACGTATCGATGTTCTAAGGTGATAGGTCAAAAAGCGACAGAACTTCCTTCGTTAATTTTATACATACTATGTAAAACTACTGTATAAGTTCTAGTATCTCGAGTTCGGGAAGTCGGAATGTCAAAATTCCTTAAGATTCGTGTTCCTCGTGCTCTACTTTACAAAATATATAAAAATCAGGTGTGGTCCAGTTTGCTTCCCTGCAACCGAAAAGTACCTTGGAAGTGTCATCAAAGAAGTAACTAAAACAAAAAAGTGAAAATGATCCCAGGTCAGTATTTGTAACACACAAGTTCACATCAGTACTTACGGAGTTCTAAACCGTAAGAAAGTAGGAGGAAACTGGAGCAAATAAAAAAAAAAGTTGAAACACAGACATAAATCAATACAATTGTATGGATCGATAGATGCTTTCACAATTGTTAAAAGGTGTAATTAAAAACATTGGTTTCGGTTTTGAAAACCGCTTTTGCGGTTTCGGTTTTGAAAACCGCATTTGCGGTTTCGGTTTTGAGAACCGCTTTTGCGGTTTCGGTTTTGAAAACCGCTTTTGCAGTTTCGGTTTTGAAAACCGCATTTGCGGTTTCGGTTTTGAAAACCGCTTTTGCGGTTTCGGTTTTGAAAATCGCATTTGCGGTTTTCGGTTTTCAGAAAACCGGTTTTCTCAAATAACTGAAAACCGCAAATGTCACAAAAATTCAACAGCACTCATTTTAACAATTACAATCCCGGTTCTGTTTTTTTTTTTTTTCATTCTACGAGACATATATAAAAAAAACGCTCGAACACGCGTCTAATTATATTAAATGGGAGGTTTATATACCAAATTTCATATTTCTACTCTTCGTAGGTTCATACATATTGACATTTTGCTGCAATACTAGCCACCCCTACGCTTCCTTCAGCATCGAATTAAAAAACGAAATCCTTCCTTAGTGATACCTAATGTCACAAGTCCTGTGCACTGTCAAAATTTCATAGGCTTCTTTGGGCGTTGATCAGTCACTCACTCACTCAGGATTTCTTATATATATATATATATATATATATATATATATATATATATATATATATATATATATATGTATATATATATATATATATATATATATATATATATATATATATATATATATATATATATATATATATATATAGAGAGAGAGAGAGAGAGAGAGAGAGAGAGAGAGGGGGGAAGAGGTAGATATTCAAGGAGTCTGTAAATGTTTTATTCCAACCTCGCTGATCTCTAGAGTTCTCATGAACGCTACGCCCCAGATTCTAACACGTCATTCACTTCCGCGAATTCAATATTGATACTGACGGGATAATTAGATGGATGCTAGTATGTTTGCAAACCATTTCATCAGTGAAAACCCACTTGTGGATCGCTGGTACGGCTGCTCCCATCATGAAAGATTGCCAACTGGGAGCTAACTGGAAAAGGTTATCATATATTTTCTTTTTAATTCTACACTAAGGGAGAACAACTCATTCAATTTTCATGTATTGCTCGTTTCAACAGTTAATATAATGATAAAATAATGGTACATGTGAACACTTTTTCTATCCATAATGTCACATGACATTAATTTTGTAAATTCAATTTGGAGAAATAAGGAGCACAAAATATTGTGTACGTGTGTGGTATTAGACAGAGGTTTTTACCTCCCTTTACATCTCCGAGGTTGTAAGATATGGGATATAATATTCAAAACCAGAAGCAATACTTGGGAGTGTATCCGAAGTATGTACCCCAGTGAGAAAATAAATTTGGGACACGCACGAAAAAAAAAAAAAAAAAAAAAAAAAAAAAAAAAAAAATGCATGTTAATCATTTGTCCACAAATACAATAGCGTGCAGTGGCATTTACTCGTTATCTATCTCAATTGACATCATAATAGCAGTTTAACGAATACACCACGTGAAAGAGTTTTATTTGAATAGTAGGCAACCAACCTGACATATAGGTACAGATCGGTTTAATATTATAAAGGAGCATTATAAACATGAGCACCTAAGAGAAAGACAATGGTAAACACCACTTCCGGTAAAATGGAGTTATTAGGTGGAATGGGTTGGGATTGGGAAACAAAACAGTATGTAGGGAGTTTAATTTCATGAATGTACCTGCAGATGGCAGGGGAAGATTGTTTGGTATGTGGCATTACATTGAATTGCATATGAATATTGAGCCCTCTCTTCCAGTTTACTCGGAAGTTAGAAAACGTGACATATAAAGGTAACCAAGAAAATTCTGTCGCTTTTTAACCCACCACCTTTGAACATTGATATGTCACCTAAGATGTAAATGGGATATTAAAAATAATTTCCAACAGTATCGATGCACGATGCCGCTAGCAGTCCACCAAATATACAGGAGAACCTTCTTCTAGTGCAGTGCTGGTTTCGGCTGTTTTGGAACCGGTTCATGGGATGCTAAGCAATGATGAACGCGCCGTGGAGCTTCGTACAGGACCCAATTCTCATCAGATGTCAATCTGGCCAGGAGACAAATCATGTAGGACCCATCGACCTAACCTGTAGTGCTTCCCAAGTTGATGGAGGCTGCCAAATGGTTTCTCCACTCACACTGAATTGTAATCCCAGTTACTCCATGTCTGGCCACTGTTCGACTCAATTGCTGCCTGAAGATCTTCATGTTGTACGTGTGTTGTTCTTCCGGCACGTGGTGTGTCTTCGAATGTTTCGTCACCGTCCTTAAGTTGTTAAACCGCCGCTGCACTGTCCGTGTATTCACGACACCCTCATCACCCTATTCACACCATTATTTTTCAATGATCTAAAAGTTGGTAGAGGAGGGGAACAAATTACGAAATGAGAACAGATCATTCATCTAATAATATGGAGAATGCATATCTTCGAGGTTATGTTAGTTGACAAATGATCATAAAAAAAAAAAAAAAAAGTTGCGGGAGGCAAGATTGCCTATTGTCAGAAATGAGACCACTTTATCTCCCTAAACATCTTTTTACTTGTATTTTATAACAAGCCTTGTCAAACAGCATCTTGCAACGTTTGGCCTAATCCTCGTTTCACCTAACCAATTATCTGATACTTTTATGACGCATAAATGATAAGATTTTTGTCCAACATCTTAGGAGAAATAAGGATTCATGTTTTACCTAATCCTGGTTTTGCCTAAAATGGTGGACTATAAAAAATCGCGGAAATTTCATGGAGGGAAATTTCGAAACGCGTATTTGTTTTTGGAAAAAAATGTTTCGACAGTAGTGTTACTTTTTTTTAATTAGAGAATATTAACATTAGATACACTTTTAATTTAAAGTTAATGACCTCACAGCGTGTATAGTGGCTATATTTGAGATGTGAGAAAACGTAGTTTATTCTCTGTCATTAATTACGTTTATAGGGAAGTGTTTTTTTTTTTTTTTCAAAAGTAACTTCTAGTTTGCAGTTTGTTTCCAAAATATCAGATATTGCCAAAGTACTGCTAATCGGTATCTTAAAAGGAAATATAGTTTGGGTCAGTACAAACGAAAATATCATTTGGATGTTACATTTCTGATTATTTCGTTCTGATGTGGATGTGCAAGTTATTTTATTGTAGGTTTTCCTGATCTCTTAGATAATTTTATTCCAGTTTCAATGCGTTTTTTTTTTAACTGTTAATGCATTAAAAGGGATCCTGTTGTGATTCTACATAACTTTAATTCATACAAAATTTGTAAATATTTCAAGCTAGATATTTTTTCCTTTTAACATTTCTGAGAATTCGCTATTGAAAAAAGGGGTGGTATTTTTTTTTTTTTTTAATTTAGTTTAAATCTCACTTTTATGCTCTGAAGCTAAGAGAGGTGGTGATAATAATGAATGAAAATGGTGGAAGGAAACACCACGGATAACACCAAAAATAATGTGACACATGACGTTTGTAAAGTGTACTTGAGTGTAGTATTTCATTCCATTCAAACCTATCTGTTATTTGTGTAATTATTTAGTTACACGATTTTTTTAGCATCATGTTCCGTTGTATAGATCTAATGCAAAGGTTTATGTATATTTTATTTTTTCTAGCAAGTAAATTTCACATGATACTGGACTATTTTTCAGTATTTGCTCGAATCTTAGAAATTCGAATGTGGAAAATTACTTCAAAGCACTTTCACTACTTCAGCATTTGTATGTTTTATTACAAAATGTTCTGAAGTAATACATTAAAGTGAGATATGCAAGAACACATTTGAAAGAAGCTCAAGATAAACAAATATTCTTCATGTCCTAACAATTTACATACATGCATACATACTTCTTTTTCTATATATATCTGCTTCACTTTTCCTCTTGTCGTCCCAGTGCATTACATTTTGAATTTTCTCGAAGCACTTAATCAACTAGATTTTATTTTCATTGGTGGAAGACATAACTTTTGAGTTGACATTCTATTCGTTTCACTTACTACCGGGAATGCCCATAGCATAAGTCTCTGATTAAGGTTGCTACTTCTCGGAGACGATGTAAAAATTGAACAAATTCTAATGATAGCAGTGAAGGATAATCTTATGCTAGGGTAATTAGAGGTAATGTGGGCTATAAAAGAAAAATGTTAAAATTTCTCATAGATATTAAAATATAAATTGACAACAAATATTACAGCAATGTAGATTGATACCTTGTCTTTACTCTCATAGAGTTTGCTTTCAAAAATAGTTGAATGGTTGTCGAGAAAAAGTACTAACTTTATTGCAATTTCCCATATTTAACAAAATGTATCTGCAATATGGGCAGGCATTATGAACAAAATGAGTAGGTGCCTCTCATTGGTACTAAAATAATCCATGAAAAACTAAAAGCAGAATATAATAATGGATTAAATGGTGCTAAATATTGAACAAATTTAAGCCGTAGAATAACACTACAAAATTCATACTTGTATGATAAAAGTAAAATATCGTTTTTGTTCATGTGTTTATTTCCAATCATTTGCTATTGCATTAGGGTTAGAAAGTACGAGAGTGGAACCCCTTGACTACCTTTGTCACATTTGCTGATTTTCACAGCGCTTGGGATAATATGTGGTAAAGCCCAAGTTTAGTTTAAGGTCGACCATTGTGATCACGGATTTAAATACTCGGCACAAATTTGTAATGTATATTCTTTCAGTGATCTTAAGAGAGATTTATCAGTTGGTTGTAGCCAATTATTTGAAGTCAGACAGGGGCGTACTTTGAAGTAAAATATAATATTTGCGCCTACAATATTTTTCAAAACATTCTCTTTTAAGATGAAAAAGGTATGTATAATATGAAAATGTTTAGTTGTTTATTTGATAATATTGTTCAGTGCATGCTTATTATAACTGCCTCTTTTGTACAAAATGAATATACCCATATTATACGTAATGAGAATGCTCAGTAATTTGCAACACTGCAGTTAAAATGTAATCGGGCAGTTCCATCCGTTACAGCGTAGTGATAATGCAATGTCTGTAGATTAAATGAGCTGACTTTTGTATTCAAAAGATTATAATGCATGAATTCCTTGTATCCATGACACTGAAATTTACAAACAACAAATTGTGCAAATCAAATAACACAAATTACTCACCTTTATTTTTAAAAATAATAAAATAAATCACCACCGTCGTGCACATTTGTATCCAACTATTAACCGGCGTAAACAAAGTTACCAACAAACAAATTAAGTTTTATATTAATTCTGGTATGAGCAATACTATGAAAACCTTAGTTCCGCCCATGCTGTCGAATTTATCATATTACCCAAAACTACTTAACTAATTATTGAACACATGAGTGTTACAATCAAATTTAACTGGTGTGCATAGTAGTGAATCCAAAGTGCACAATAGTGACTTTTTTTTGTCTCCCGGAGATGGTAAATACATAAAGGAGTTTTGGTAATACTAACAGCTTGAAAATATTGACCACGGGTTAATATAATAGCAATATTAATACGGTAATATATATTTCACATTTTTTTAACTCTTCATATACAAGTGAATGTTCTTTCGAAATTTCCCTTCAGTTTTATTTTAGATTTTTTTAAACTGTCCACCATTTTAGGTGTATGGATGACTAGGCGAAACGAGCATCCTTTTTTCGCCTAAAACGGCGGACACAAATCTTATCATTTATCTGCTATAAAAGTGTCAGGTAATTGGTAGGCGAAACGAAGATTAGGCGAAACGTGGCGACACGGTCAAACAGGATGCACTTCCCCTATTTTCATTTTTCAACCATATTTGATCTTAAATCCTGATTCTTGCGGTGTGTGTGTTTGTGTGTGTGTGTGTGTTTGTGTGCTACTTGGTATTTTGACTCAGTTTCCTGACCAACGTTACGTTACCTCTCCAATTGCATCACTTCTGAACAAAGAGACGTTTATCCTTGCTTCCTTTATGTAGTGCATAACACTTCATAATTTTAGGGGGAAATATATGGCAACGTGTATCACTTCTACTCTTCTGATTCAGTGAAAGAAACAATTACTGGTTGGTCGCAAACTGGAATTATTAGTTTCGGCTATAGAATCTTATCAAACTCTCAATCAAATTTGGCAGATACATGAACAGTAATGGCTTTGTCGCAAGTTGGAATGATCAGATATCGCAGGAAATCAATAAAATATATCCACAGAAAGCTATATTAGTCCATATATCCATATTCATGCATACTTCTATTTTGTAGTTGACCATCCATCACAACAGAGTTAGTACTTGATCTGTTGATGATATGCGGGTGAAACATCACAACCAAAATCTCGCGGCCCACAATCTCGGCTGGCGAAAACTTATCGGACCAAAATCTCGCATAGCCAAAAATCTAGCCTGGCCAGAACCTCGTGGGGTAGAACTTAGCCACATAAACTCTCGCGGGACCAAACCTTGCAGTAGCGGTTTCTTCTGTGTAGAATGTTTAAAATATTCGCTATACACTTAGAAAATAATAATAATTATAATAAATAAATGACAAGATAGAACATAATAAGTTATTTTATTTATTTTTTTTTTAAAGAGGAAAAGATAGATAGGTAAGCAGTTAGTTCCCGGCTTATAACACTTGTATCGAAAACAAATCTTCATAATTCACGATTATTATGTAATTTAATTTAATAGAGGTACAGAACAAGAAAGGGATATCACATTTTTTTTTTAATTTACGGGGAAAACCTGCTAACTCAAAAACGAAGAACGATGTGGGCAGATAATGTGTAACTCATATAACTGAGATAGAACACCGAAAAGTTTGCTCCATTACCATGATAATTTTCTTTGTAAACGAGGTAATGAACATTAGTAATATTATAAAGGGTTATTTATATTTATGAACTAATAATTATGAGAAATATATTTTGATCGTTGGCTTTTTTAGAGGAATATCGGGCTCCAACCCCCCCAGAAATAATTTAATTATTACACTGAAAAAAAAGTTTGGTCAAATTGACCAAAAAATAGTTCCTGGGTACCAAATCGTTTGGTCAATATAGCGCCAACCAAACGCTTGGTCACCAGCACTAAATCGTTTGGTCACGATTTGTTTGGTTGCAGGAACCTATTATTTGGTTACCAGTACCAAATATGCATTTGGTAATTTTGACCAAATAATGACCAAACAAGTAGAATTTGGTTGGGAATACCAAAAATTTGGTTAAAATGAACGAAATTTGGTTCTTGGAACCAAATAATTTGGTTGCAAATACTAAACGCGTATTTAGTGAATTTGACCAAACCATTTGGTAGCAATTACCAAATACTGTTGCTATAGGTACTAAACTGAAAATAATACGAGGGTTATCTCAAAATTCATGGGAAATTTTTTATAACGAAAATGGTAACAAAGCAAGAAATTCTTAAACATGCAAATGGAAAGTTAATACATATGTAAATACTACGTATAAATTGGATATAAATACACATCCCATAATACGAACAATTATTTTTACTTTTTTTTCTCTCGTGCTATATTCTGATGGAGATGTGTATGTTTACACAATTCCTTACATGTAACGTTTACGTATATGCTAACCTTCCATTTGGATATTTCAGAAGTTTTTGATGCGTGACCATTTTCGTAAGAAAGGAAAAAAAAAAAAAGTTGCCATGACTTTTGCGGTAACCCACATATAAAGTTAGAAGTTATTGCTTCTAGTTATTAAGAACTTCTTCACAAATAAGATTTACATATACACTTTGAAGCAACATACGAAATATGTACACGAATACATGTAAATTTAAAATGCTATGTATATGTACACAAAGTTTCAAATCAATTTTTGAGGAAAATAAAACTATTTAATATATAAAGAATTTACACACAACATTTTTCTACAAAATCATTTTACTGTAAATAATAATAGTAAAAAAAAACAGCAACTGAGTCAATGGCTTCAAAATTAAACAATGATATTAACATCTGTTAAAGTACTGAAAGTAAGATTTTTAGATCAAATGCAAAACTTCAAGAAAAACCGTAAAGAACTTAAAGCAAACTTATGCTGTAATTTTACTCCCAGTAAACAGCATTGAAGATTTTTCAAATAAATTAGAAACTAGTTGCTGAAAAACTTCGCATACGTAATTAAAATGTTAATGCAAGAAAAAAGTTTATCTACGACTTTGGTCGGAAATACATATTTACGTAACTGGGGCCAATTTAAGATAATCAGTAGAATTGTTCGCAGGAGCGGCTACAATGAATAAAACAACCGAGAAACATCGCACACGTGTTCAGAACCTCACTATAAGTAAAGAGTTTATTTGCGACTTCGGTTGGAAAAGCCTAATTACAGAAATGAGGCCAATTGAAGGTAAGTAGAACATACTTACTTTTCCGTAATCAAACGTTTCGGATCAAATTAAAACAACCCTCTCGTATCGAGGTACTCAACCGTATGCAAAGTTCCTCGATTGTTTTATTCAATGTAGTATCCTACGATCAATTTAAATAATTACATTAATATATTGATAAATTGAGAAAACAACCAATTTTGTCACACCAAACCCTTTGTAGGCACGAAATCAAAGATATACAAAGACTGAAAAACATATAACTGAACCGGAATTCCAACCTGGAACCTCCCGCTTACCATGCAGATGCGCTACCACTGCACCATTCAGTCCGCTCCCAGAACAGCCATACATTCTTCCACCTTGTGGAACAGCATCGTTATAAAGAGTGAAAGAATGTATTGTTGTTACCGAGAGCGGACTGGGTAGCACATCTGCATGGTAAGACGAAGATCCCGGGTTCGAGTCACGGCTCAGACGCATTTCTTCACTCTTGTATGTCTTAAATTATCTTAAATTTGTGTCATCTGCATAATTAGGCGCTTCCGACCAAAGTTGCAAATAAACTTGGTTTTCTTATACTGAGGTCCTGAACACATATTCGAGGCTTGTCGGTTTATTCCTAGAATAGCATGCATGTACATGAATACATGTACATTTTCATGAAGTTGTAATACATGTACACACATATATGAACAAAGTTATAAATCAACTTTAGGAGAAAAATAGAACGAATTTAGGATATAAAGCATGTACTTACAATACTTTTCTACACAAGAATTTTATTATAACTGAGTATAGCAACTGAGCCATACAGACTTCAAAATTAAACAAAAATATTAAATTCAAAATTAAACAATGATATTAACATTTATCAACTGCTGACTGAAAATAAAATAGCATTTTAGGCCAAATATAAATCTTTTCAAAATTACATAACGAAACTAACTGTTTACTGAAGATAAAGTAACATTTTAGGCCAAATATAAATCTATTCAAAATTAAACAATGATATTAACATGTATCAACTGGTTAGTGAAAATAAAATAACAATTTTAGGCCAAATATAAATCTTTATAACAAAAAAGGTAAAAAACTGTGAGAAAAGTTATAAATTTACTCCCAGCAAACAGCATTGAAGATCTTTCAAATAAATTATAAACTATTCTTAACTGAGCTAGACAACGTGCTCAAGGGTGTGGACATATGTTTTAAAACTTTTTTGTGTTTAACGCAGAATTCCCTAAGGAAAGGGAACATCTTTGGCTTCTTCTGCAAAAAGTTGTATATGACATAAGTACTCCTCACGATAAACAGACGATACACTATTGTTGGATATGATTGTTTTTTTTTTTTTTTTTTTTTTTTTTTTTTTTTTTTTAACTGATATGAAATATCTGTAAACAATAGTGGTCGAAACAGATACAACTACTGATATTTTATGCTTGCTTGAATCACGTTTCTCTAAACAAATGTTATTTCAGTACCATGCGTTATACGTAATTGAATGAATTATATGGAATTGTTTGTAACAATGCCTGTTTGTTCAATTTGCAAATCAAATTTTATGCTAGTAGCAACACTTATCCTTCATTTAAAGCTCAAACACAGAATATCCTTCAATGGAGTCTTTAGATGTATTGATGAAGGTTGTTTTCGCGAATTTCAAGGGGCCAAATCACTTAGAGTTCATTTTCGGAGGAAACACAAAAATCTATATTGCAGACGAAAGTTATTTAACGTAGCTGTATGTAAAGCAGCTCCTTATTCCGTAATTGCCAACAACGAACACTCAACGAATGTTGCAGGTCTCTCGTTTCCATGAAAGGTTGAACATCACCCATTACCTGTTGGAATCAGAGAGAGGTTAACTGATCATGTTACATACTTAAATAATTTTTCTTACATATAAGAACAAAGACACTTCTTCTTCCTCAATAGTCTGAAGCATTATTTATTGTACATTTACAATGACATATGCATTTTGCGCCTATAAATATATGTTATTTTGAAGCTAAAAAATTGGTAAGTAATACTAATACTGCAAAGTTTTAAAAGCTCTTAAATGCTTTAAAAGCTGCAAAGGTTTTCAAAAGCTATTTATATCTGACTGCAAAAACGATACGTTCAAACAAGGACAGAAGCTACTAAATTACGAAAACTCGACAACTTGTCCTCAAATAGACTTAAGAACTTCCTCACTAGCATTTACCAACAGAGAATATAGAATAAATCACATTTATGCTCAGTAAGTGATTTTGGTTATTAAAATGAAATGAAATTTTTGAGTTTTATGCCCCACAGTTATGCCGGCTACGCTTAAGGAGACTGTGATGAGAAATGAATGAAATGGTGTAATGAAGAAAGTGGGAGAAAACTGGAGAACCTCGAGGAAACCCACGCACACGGTGTTAGTTCACCACAAAGTTCACTTGGTTGGAGCAAGGTTTGAACCCGGGACCTCATGCACCAGAGATGAACGGTCTATCACTGAGCCACCGCGGCCACTGTTTGGTTATTATTAAATAAATGTATCGAGTTCGTATTTGTTCACATGTAATGAAACGTCGTAACTCAGCTTCACACTCCGAAAACAGGGTTCTTGGCGTAACCTTAATTTTCTTTCCAACGTGTGTCTTTGAAGAGTGTGTGTGTGGGGGGGGGGGAGAATTATTGGCGAGAACATTTTCATACCACTTTGAAAGGCACAAATTACTTTAGTTTACGCTACAGTCCTCCGAACTTAATGATCGGAGATAGGGGAAGAAGACCAACTCTATTAATAAACAAGTTGTTGAACCTTCGCTGTGTGATCTCCAAGCATACCCCAAAATCCCAGTCGGACTACGAACTGTGTTACGTATTCTAGAAAACTGAACCTTTCGTCCACGCCCGATACAATTGGATAATTATGGATAGCCAGCAATGGATAATAATCTACTTCTCTCTCTCGGGGGCGCGGTGTCTCAGTGGTAGAGCGTTCACTTCCGGTGGTTGGGGTTCTTGGTTTGATCCCAGCTCACGCCGTGTAGACTTTGTGGTGCACAAATATCGTGCTCGTGGGTTTTCTTGAGGTTCTCCCCTTTCCTCCCACTTTTTTCATTCCACCACTTCATTCATTTCTCATCATCACCGTCTCCTTTAGCCTAACCAGCATAACCGCGGGACGTAAAACTTAAAAATTTCACTTCATTTCTTTCTTTCTCTCTCGTCCTCACGTTATTTGAAATTAACAATAAACTAAGTTATGTTTCTGTATGAAATATAATGCCAATCAGATGTTTATAAAGAGTTTGAAATGAAATGTGAGAGTTTATCTCAATAGTTTTTAAATTTTGCACTCCAGGCATGGGCCTAGTTGGCTAATAGCAAGTGCGACCCCGCTTCTGCCCCTCTTAAGATTTTCATTGCCTCTCTCCACCGAAATATTGATTTAACAGATCTAATTCTCATATTATTCATGCCCATGCCAGATCCATAAAAAGACGTAACTTTATTTTCTTAACAAAACATACGTAGTTGACACCTGATCTGGCTGACCATGATCAATCAATAGAATAAAATATACTTTACTTACATTAACATGACAGAAGAAACTATCCTGAGACTCTTTCACAGTTGGCTTCCAAATTTTCTTCGATGTTTTTATATGTGATGTTGACCTACACAGGGTACCAAGCAATAAAAGTAGTACACTGGATCTGGTATCTAAAAATAAAAATGAAAACTATACAATAGAATATAAAATAAAAAATATTTTTACCGAAATTGTTTTTTATACGCGGACTCCTGCATTATTATATCTTCCATATAAAATCTTAAAAATTATATACTATTTCGATTAAAATGCCTACCGGACGTTTGACAGTAGTTTGCAGTGGCAAATGCCCCACCCATTACAGCTCTGTGAATCAATTCCATTATTTTCTATATTAATTTTAATGCTTAATGGTTTGAAGCAAATCTGCAATGTTTGTGATGGATAAGAAAGAACTATATGAATGAAAGTCATTTTGTTTTTAGTAGTGAACTATTTTGCAGTGTTATAAAAATTATATCTTTAATCATTAGTAACTCAATATGAGTGAGTTTTGTTTTACAGTTGAAACTATGGTAGACTTAAAAACTATGCCAATTTAATAACAAAACCGCAAGTAGTAGACACATAACTTTCGGTTCCAATACAGGGAGAGAGAGATAATCTGTTCTTCGTGCGCTGAGTCTATAAGAAAAACAGATTTCTGCTATCCGTTATAATTATTAGGAATCAAAATTGAAACTACAATAACTACTAGTTTTTACTTCTCCCGGTTTCAGTAGAAAAAAAAATCGGATGCTGTATGGATGCCACTATTTTACCGGAAGTAGTAGTATAGCTTTACTATTTTCGGTTTTTGTACAGAAACACCGGTTAATGTGTTTACTTTACTTGAGACGCTAAATCGAATCAGGGAAACAGTTTCTAACTATCAATAACCATGTTTGATTTATAACGATCAATGTTGAAACCCTAAACGACTGATTCATACCACTTCCGGTTTGAATAGAGGCTTATCTGGAGAAATGAGATCTACTCTTTGAATCAATGCTGAACAACTGAGTATATATTGTACGTATAGTGTCTACTACTTACAACCAATGTATAATTATTAATATGATCATTACAACATACTTGTTGCAATAAAACTGGATTCAGATAGAAAAATCTACTTCATTCATACAAGTAATTACAATTTCAAGTTAATGAAACAGAAACAAAGGAAGAATTAAAAAACACAAAAATAATATTACCTTCTGTAACACTTTCTGTGTCTAACAGACTTAAAAGTTCGACTGCTGGAGCGTCATGTAGCCGTTTCTTCATTAGTTTTTCCAATGTTTTACTGACAGAATCCCATTTCAGGAACAAGGATGTATGATCAGGATATAAGTCTTTGAAATCTTGATCAATCTGGAAATGGAATTCCATTGTATTAAAACATTTACATTAATAACATTATTTCATTAATTTTTAAGAATCACAACTTCCTTTACGTGCATAAATGAAATTTCTTAACTGTAACAATTTCAATACAAACTACTAGTTACAGCGTGTACTTTTATGGACTTGGACTTGGGTTCAAATTCAACCTGCTTTCCTCTGGTGTTGTCCAACATCTTGAGGAAATTGACTTACTGGTAGCTTAAATAAGTAGACCACAAAAGCCAGAAACGTAGTGCAAGAAGATGTTATATTGACGATAATTGCCAGTTAGACCCATATTGAGGTTGTGGCATCACGGGCTTTCGTCGTGTTATAATGGTTTTTGGTTATATAGGTTAATGTAAACAAAGGTCTATTTACTCGGATAGATTAGGCAAGGATGGGGAAAGTATTGATCTGGACTTAATATTACAGGTACCATCCCGGTATTTGCTGGAATGACTGAGGAAAAATCCACGGAAATTTCAGTCACGATGACCGGATTTGAGCCCGGAAGCTTCCGAATGTAAAGCCAAGGTTCTACTTTCTGAAATAAGGCCGCTAGGGTTTCATATTAATTTGTCAAAGGACAAAGTGAAGAAAATTCTACAATATTGTTAGCGTTTATCAGACAATAAAACCACTATTTGCTATCTACTGAGTAAAAGAAAAAGACTTATTGAATCGAAAAGTACTTCATGCATTTAAAAAAATCACCGTCAAAGTTTCTATTGCTGTACGTATATGCTTGGTTGGTACGCAATCACAAGAAAGATTGTTTATCAGTCATGTAAGTATTGTTCTTCTGAGATCTCGCTTTCATAAGCAAGTGACATCGTGTTGTAAGAACTCAGTTCTCAATCGTTATCTTACTGAATATGATACGTTCCTTTCCATTGCAAGGTAAAGTCAGTGCACGTGTTCGTAATGTATGGCACTGACATATCATATGCGTCTTAAAAATGGAAACAATAATTTTAGGTTTAGAGTATTTGTTTTCAGACTTGCGATTGAGCTTTTCATCTAGTTGTTCAAAGGAAGATCGAGTTGCTAATAAACTGAACTTAATCCTTTCCCACTTTGTGTTACATGCATGTGGATGAATATGTTATAAAGAACCAGCAAAAAAGATTATTAGACATGTTTTAGTTCTTTTAATATGCAATCTAAATACAATGCAAAATGTTCACTTTTTGAAAAGGAAACTGCAAAAACTTTCCAGATTCATTGATTGCCTCTATCCTCTTTCATCACCGGAGCTAAACAGGAAGGAATCTATAGATTGTAGTTGAATCTGAATTACTTTTATAAAATTATACACCTACCGGGCATCGAACCGATAACCACCAACCTACAGGCAGTTCAGACCTGCTTCAAGATATCTCAACATTCATGAACAGATATTACATAAGAGGACAAGGAAGTAATTCATGTCCACCATTTATATATATTTTTATTATGGTTTTATGACAACTAAGGTCTATTAGCTCACACATACAAATACCTACACTAGTATATGTCATTTCAATATTCAGTATGACTATCCTGAAGGCTTTTACTATTTTCTTGTCAAACGCGACACAATTTTAAAGAAAACTTCTGTTCTAAAAAGTACGTTATGAAAAAATCAACTTCTGGACGTGAGCAAAAGATTTTGTATGAGTGTTCTCAGCCCCAAAGAATAATTCAATGCTTGTAAATTATGGCCTATTCAGTAACAACACAGTCCTTAGTAGTAAAACAGAATGCAGGTTAATTAAATGAATCTTACCAATGTATATCCCAAAGGCTGCTTCAATGCTGGCCAAGTTGAAATTATTTCATGAACAGTTTTGCCCTCTTGCTTGCATCGAACTTTCAACGTTTTCTTCCAGTGATCAAGTACTTCCTGCCAGGGCTCGACACTATGCTTTAGCCACGCTAAGCTGTTTTCAATATCTATGCCACATTCTGAAAGAGAAGAATAAACTTACCAAACAGATCTGCATTACATTAAAAACTCAATAAATAAATTCCTATATTTTTTCAAATATCAGTTAAAATGATTCTATATTTTCATAAGTCTTCTGTACAAGTATTTATATCCATATGTAATATATAATAAAGAAAGAAATATATTTACAAAAACAAAAAAAATGTCCTGGAACTGTTCCTGTGAAGCTGAACTTGAAATTTGCCTTCATATGGTAATCTATATTTCCGGCACAAATATCGAATGCCTTTCATCAGAATGGTTTAATTCTTCAAACATGTAGAACTGATGTAAATTACATGTTCTAGCTTAGTACTTCAATGGTATAACATAATAGTGGTACTATATAAGTATAATGACTATCTACGACGAAGAAAGTCGCAAAAATATTTAGTAATAAATGCTACTTATGATTTCTTATCAACAAAGTAACTCTTGTAATGAAGGATTTGAAGATTAAGCATACAAAATGTGGACTTGTTCAGTCTTGTAAATAGAAACACATAGAAACTAAGTATCGATTAATTTAGTGCACTATTTAATCCTTAATAGATTAGTTGGTTGCTTAACTGAAGAGTAGGTGAAAAATTTCTCGACTGTAGTTTCATGTTGTAAACAGTAACAATATCTACACAGTCCCGTTATTACCTTATACTATTGAAATACTCAGCTTGAACGCATATACGCTTTACGTTTTGAGCCATCCTGATGAAAGACATACGATATTTTTGCCAGAAATACATATGAACATTGAAGAACCACGTTTTAATCTTACAGGAACACTTTCAGGTTAGTATCGACTTATATTAATGTGTTCCATACGTTCAATTAGCAGGAAAAAAAAAAAACTAAACCATTTTTTAAAACATGGTTCTTGCAAACCCTGGCACAAAATAGGTAAATCATTGGCAGTTTTTAAAGTATGATCGGGGCCTCGGTGGTTCAGTGGTAGAGGGTTGACCTCTGACGTGTGAGATACTTTGTTTGATTCCAAATCGCGCTAAGTGACACCGTGTGTGTGGATTTGTCGGAGTTCTCCCGTTCCTTCCCCCTTTATTCATTTCTTATCATCATTATCATTATCTTCTTTAGTCTACCTGGCATAACTGGGACGTAAAACTGAAAGATTTCCTTTCATTTTTAAAAGTATGATCAGAGATGAATAAATCATTTACTAGATTACATTTTAAACATTACCATCTAGTGTAGAAGTTCCAGTGTCACGCTTTTCTCTTGACGGACCAGCACGTGACTTTGCAACAACGCCAAACTTTCTTAACGACTTGCGTGTATTTCTATATTTGTCAACGAGTTTTCCTTTTGAAATCTTCTGATTTGGACCTTGTGACTTCGGTGGAATATAATACACTTCCTAAAGAAGACATTGTTACTGTAAGATTTAGAATTATAAACTTAATAAATGAAATTATGTATAAAAAAAACATTTCAGACAATTACAGAATAATTTATCATATTTATACTCTTCTATGTGATGTTCTACTTTTAGTATAGCATACGTTTTCTACAAACAAACCCTCAATTCTGCATGGGGTATTCTCGCATATATATATATATATATATTGGGGGAGTGGTGTGGAATAGATAAACTATTTTTCTCTCATTGTCACATAGACTGGTAACATTACAAAGCACAACTTACGATTTCCAGCATAAAATTTACCCTATAAAGTCAGCTTATTTCCTTCCCCACCTTATTTGCTTCAATAGTTCTCCAAGTTCTCGTCAAACCCATTCTCCCACGTTAAAAGGTCGAAGTTATGCTATTCAAATGTCCGGCAGTAACATTGATTGAAAGTTATGTGAATAAAGTGTCTATATAATAACTGAAACGTTAGTTATATGCATACCTGACATTCCGTTGGAAACAGCTTCTTTATCTGTAATGCCAAATGTTGAAATATTTCATTCCAAAGAGTTACATTCGTTTCCATAAAATGATCAATTAACATTGTAACTAACTGCTTCCTAGTGATAGCAGACAATTTGTTGTTTTGAAGATATTCATTGCAAACTTTTCTGCCTGTTAAGCCCTGTTTTAGAAAAGTCTCAAGATTCTGAGGAAAAAACAAACAGCATTATATGTACGATTACGTCATTCAAGATCACTTAATCGAATTCACTGAAATAGAATTTCAATTTTGCATTTCTGTATAAATTAATAGCTGATTAACTTCTGTTGAAGGATAACCATATTTAATAATACATAACTATATAAATAAATAAATGAATGAATAATAATTACGCCTAGAAATCAAACTGAGAATTTCTGCTTTTCACGTATTCCTTACACAAATTATTGGTGATTGATATTCAAAGAAACAGAATTTTGCTTAAAATATACAATGTCCCTTATTACATTTAAGTCTGTTTGTTCTATAAACTAAGGAAATTAACTTACGAGGAGCTCACAGCAGCATTGGTGTTTTCACTTCAAACATAATAAGCTCTGTGCAGCTCTAAAATTGCACTATTCTTATAGAACACACTTTTAAAATGACACCATTACTATATACGCGAATCTTTGGGTTTATTGTTTGACAAATACTAAAGTGTATCGACCTGGCGTGACAAGAAACGAAAGTTGGTATTTTAGTATGATCTATTTTTACTAACTCCAAGGAAATATAAATTTTATAGATAAACGCATTAAAAAAAGTTACAATTTTAAAGATCCTGCATATCGTGATATCATTTCGCTTAAATTGAACTAACCGAAAATATAACTGAATACCAATCTCTTCGCCCTCCCAGCTACTCTAGTGTTTAACGCGTGTATCCTTGATGTATGTGGTCCTGGATTCAATTCCCGGTGAGAGCACAAAAAAATGCGATCGTTCACTTTCATTAATCACCTGTTTACCTTAGTCTAAACAGCATAACCGTGGGACGTTCCAAAAGCTCTTTCAATGTACCTGATGCTTTCCTGGTATCGTGATGCAAATACATTTTCTCGGGATATCAGCCAGGTGATGTATTTGTCGTGCAAAGTCTCGAGAACAAACATTGTTCTCATGATACTGACCCTGATGATGAGAACAACATCTGTTCTCGAAATTTTGGACAACGAGCACATCATGTGATTGATATCCCGAGAAAAGTTACTTGCACTAACAAAGATGGAATAAATATAACGCAGGCTGTCACCAGATTAAAAGGTGAACGCCAACATCTTTTACATTTCGACTGGTAATGAATCATATTTGCACAGTTCATATTTGCAGCATAAGTATCACTGTATCAATTCATATTCAAGTGACTAAAGGCAGAACACTTACAAAATCTGTCAGCTTGAAGAGCTTCGAACTCCGAGACTCTGTAGAGATATTTGTCTCTCGTTTCAGCATCGTATCAGTTCCTCTTTTAGTAGGTGCTGGCATGGAACAACTGCTTTCTGTAGTTTCAGATCGAACTCACACTGAGTCATCTGGCGTTGACACTGATGGTGAAGCAAATGAGAGAGAACCGTCATCTAGCACATCATAAATTTCAACTGTGTTTGTTTCTACAAATTCCTTAAATTTTGCTCATAATTTTGCACATGTCCCTATTTTGGGAATTAACTGAGTAATTAGTTCATCAGTTAATGAATTAAATGCTGCTTCGTCTATTTCCTGTTCTGAAATATAGATTGAAAGTTTATAATTAACCAGATATTTACTGAATATCAAAAAAGAATTATACACTGGTGAAAGCATTTAAGTTTTATTACACTACCAAGCGAAATTTGGTATGTTACGCGATCATGTGCCACACAAAGAGTATAGGAAGTTGCTCACCCGAGGTTTTTTTTTTTTTTTTTTTTTTGCCTTTACAGAAATGGGTGTATTTGGGCTAAGCTAAAGAGAAAAATGTTCATGGTAACTTCATACTTCAGCTTCATACTGTCAAAGTTACAAGGGTATAGAAGCAACAACAAGAATTTAAGAGCATTTTTAACTCATGCAAATCATTTTGTAATTTGGTACATAACGGGTACCTATGGCTAACAATAAGTCTAATGCTAACCGATTGTTTTCAAAGACTAATGTACTTCTAACAAACAATGAAAGGTTCTGTGCAGAAATCATAGCCTGTCTTTTCTCTCTCTCTCTCTCTCCTCTTTGCAATTTCTGACATTGGTCGTTTTGCTCCAAACCACAGAATTATCTTTTGGAGATAATACACTATTCTCTGAATGCTTTGAAGAATGTAATATTTTCCGAATACCTAATAAGAAGTATACACTCGAATATATAGGGAGGGGGTAGTGGTTCATGTTACGGAAGCACAATTTTGTAAAATTTACAGAAGAAATATGATATAGTGTACACAAGCTGAATTTTACGTTTACAAGTGGAGCGTTAATAGTGTCAAAGCATGACAAGTGCTATTGAAACTCGTATCATTGCAATATCCCACCTCTTTACTTACGCGTATACCCGCCATCACTGACGTGCCTGCTCCCTGCGCTGCCGCTTCGGTCCACCATCTTTGCTTAGTCCTGACTGTTAGATAGCATTCGCGCTTTTTAGTGTCCACCTAGCACAGGTTACGTTTATGCACTGTATATTTATGACAATCAGGAAGTTTTATTTATACGCAAATCGTAAAAGAACTGTGATTTTTTCACAATTACTTCTGGTGGGGCCATCGATATTTACCTGTAATAAGTGAGTTATTTTCATGTCGCCCAGCGTAAGTCTTTTAGGGGTCAGTAAGAAGTAAATTAGTGAAAATTATATATTTTTTTAACAATTATTTCGAGTGGTGTACAGAAAGTAAAAATGCACGCTTTTATCAGCGTATTTCACGATAAATATCGATTTCAAAGGTAAGGATTCTATATTTGCGTTCCATGAAATGTTCTTTCAAAATTATGCTTTATATTTCGGATGACATTTAGTATCTCTCCCAAATCCATCGACGGCTCAGGACCCAGTACTGTGACTTAGAGTAAGCTGTTGTTAACTACCTCGTTTATGCGAATACCCACCGTCGCTGACGCGTTTGCTCCCTACGGACGCACATCGTTTCTAACTGTCGGGCCCCCACTGCTACGCTTCTGTTCTGATTCTGTTCGATAGCATAAATGGTTTTCAGTGTCCATATAGCACAAGTTGGTTAGTGTTTTATGCGTAGTTTTTATGCTATACGTTCACACTGTACTTATACTCATGACTACTTTACATTTACAAATAACGAATGGTAACCCCTACCATGTAAGTCAGAGTCAATACCAAGTTATCTGCAGGAGAAACTAAATAATAACCCATATTTCTTCCGTAAATTTTAGATTTTTGTTCATCTGTAAACTATAAATGCACCAATTTATTTTGCAAACTACTAGCGTTAGTGTCACTTTATTTACCCCTTTCCGGAAGTATCTAGTGGTAATAGAAATTACCCCAACTCTTGCCCCTGCAATTTTATACCCTGCTCTAGTGTCGTCAATGCCCCCTTTATCCATATGTAAGGGGCTAGGTTTTACTTACTAATGCCCGCTCCGGGTTGTAAACTCACTTTGAAACCAGAAATTACTCTCTGTTAATTCTATGAAAATTGATCAAAAATTCCCTAACCTTAAGCGAACCCGTTCCTACAACTACCTTACTCTACTGTACCCTACCCTACTCTAATCTACTACATCTTTGAAAGCGGTTCTACATATCGATGCGCAGTTGGGGCGTGCATTGTAAAGTTTACCCAAGGCGTATTTGTTACGCTAAATTTACAGCCAATAGAATAAGTACATGCGAACTAACAGCAAAAGTAATATATACGAAAAAGTACACTTACCTTGAAACACGTCGATTAGCTGCGGTAAATTCCAGCTTCTTAATAAATTTATATCATGGATGCATTACGTCGTTGAAAAGTAACAATTACTTCTCACTTCACATCACTGTGACTTCGTTGAGAAACTTGTATAGTGCACACTACACTCATTTACACACAGTTCTTATACGGTGTCCCTTATATGATTGTTGTTCTACGTGTAGGTCTTTTTATTTTTGCGATCCACACTTTCGTAATCGAAATGTTTATCCAGAATGCAAATAAACACACGTGACCTTGTAAATAGACATTTTGGTCCGGAAAACCAAATAATTACCAAATCAGTTGAAATTTGGTTCGCATAACCAAATTAATCAACCAAATGTTCTGACCAAAAAATATAGTGTTCATGACCAAACACGTTTGGTCAAAATGACCAAATTTTGGTTAAATTAACCAAAAAAACTGACCAAATGCTCTGACCAAACAAATTTGGTATTCCTGACCAAGCCCTTTTTTTCAGTGTATTTTTTCGCATTATACATACAACATAAATATTTCTTACTGGTTCTCAAGCCCCCTTCAAACAATCTACTACATACGCCACGTTATAAAGAGAATTAGTGAAATGGTGGAATAAAGAAAGTGGTAGGAAACGGGAGAACCCTGAGAAAACCGACGCACATGATGTTTGTATATCACAAAGCCCAATTGGCGCGACCTCGGTTCGAACCGGGGATCCCGCACACCAGAAATGAACGCTCTACCACTGATCCACCGCGGTCCCCGTTATTCTTAAGGTATAATAACTTATGTAAAATAATTCTTGAAATCCCTATGTTCTTAATCTGCACGAAAATAGATTCGATGAATAATATTTCTTCTACCTCAACTTATTAGATTTCCAAACTAAGTCGATGCATAAGTATCTGAAATTAGCCAAAGGCTACTCTTCCATATAAATCGGAAGTGATAAGAGATCGGCTACTTACGGGCCATAAACCAAAAACTATAATAGCTAGCAACAAGCGATTTTAGGAAATTTTTTATAACGTCCCTAGAAAATATACTATCTCCTCCGCTACCTTTCTATTAAAACCGAAACTGGTAGAAATTTATTTCTACTTCCGGTTTCAATATTCATTTTCATAGAGCAAAAATGATGAGATATATATCGATAAGCAGTTTTCTAGAATCCATTCATCACCCTAAGAATAGATTCCGTTTCCTCCAACAACCTTTTATTTGAACGTAAGTGGTGGAAATCGACCATAACCAGTTTCAAGATGACCATAAATCAAAGACAAAAATAGCTAGCGATGAGAGGATTTCGGGAATCGATTCAACGTTAAGGAAAAATACTACCTCTGCCTCTATCTCACTACTAAAGCCGGAAGTGGTAGAAATTTACTACTATTTCCGGTTTCAATATTGGCTTTCATAGAGCAGAGATATCGAGAAGTTTTCGGGAATTCATATAGCGTCTCAAGAATAGGTTCCATTTCTTCTGCTAACCCTGTTTTCAAATCAGAATTGGTAGAAATCAACCGTTTTCGGTTTTAACATTGATCGCCATAAATTAAATTGGTAGTAAATAGCGACAGTTTTCTAAAATCGAGTGAGCATCGAAAGAAAATACCATTATCACTATATCTATCTACTGAAACTGCAAATGGTAAAACAATTGCACTCTTCTGGTTTCAGTATTGACCTACATAGAGCTCCCTCAGGCTATGTGAATAGCGTATGTGTCCTTGGCGCTGGAGACCCGGGTTCGATTCCCGGCGGGAGCTCATGTGGTTCGAATTCTTCGTTAAACTGTAGATTGACGTCTCATATAGCCTTACTGATGAAACAGAACTCTAAAATTAAATCAAAGCAAAACCAAAGCCATAGTTCAATACAGCAAAACCGATAAGTGATATCAAGAAACTTTTCTTTTAAATTAAAGTTCTCCCACGATTTTCTTCTGTCCCACAAGGCGAATATCACCAGGATGATTTACACCACACATATGCTTTTCCTGACTTCCACATTTCTTTGCCTTTGTTATTAATGTTTCGGTACAAAATGGCCTTTCGGCTCCTTCTGACATTTCGTTTTCTCAAATATTAATTAATACATTTAAATTAGTCGTCAGTTAATCAGTATGTGTGTGTAACACAGCAGCGGTCTGTTTCTGAAAACTACTGGTTTTGTAATGGGTTTTGAGAATCTATCACATATCATGAACTTTATATACTAGAATAGTAGTCAAATTCATTTCTAAGTACTATTGCTGAGATTTTTAGTTTGCCTTGCCGAAACTAAGATGAACATTCCCGTCACTTGAAAGCAACATTTTCTGAAACTTTCGTACGTCGTTAGCTCAATATGCCTCTACAGGTAACTATTCGCGGAGATGTTTACTTAGAATCAATGAAATTTTTACGGTCTATGAAGAGAGAGAAAACAAACTTTGCTCTTATCTGCTGTCAATGTGCATTCCATAGGTTTCTTTATCTTCGAGGTCTACCCGAAGTTCACCCACGTGACCTAGCGGGTGTCAGAGAATGAAATAAACCTACCTGGTTAGTCTCCTAACTGCTGTTCTACACTGTTGCAAAATGCAGACAATATCTTAAAAACTTTTACATGGAAGAAAATTAATTTTTAATTAGCGTGCTTTAATATTACCCCAGCAAGAAAAAAGTAAATCTGAACATGAAATATTAATAATAACAAACATTTGGACTAATTTTGAAATGCATAAAATAAAGAGTTTTCATAATATTTTGGAAAGAACTATACCATGTTATTATATAGGAAAATCCCATCGCATTCCAAGTGTTGGGCGCAGCCTTAAGAACTCTTCACTATGCCACTCTATGCCGACAATAAAAATATAGAGATGTCCTTATATAAACATATAGATGTTCCGTAAACATATAGAAATGTCCTTAAGGACAGGGACGTCTGGTAGGTGTAACAGGTAGGCCGGTTGCACTTGGCCCAGCTTCATAGGAGAGTGTTCTCCGCGAAAATTTCACTATCTCTAATTTATTCTTGGGATTCAAACTGATTACAAGATATGAATCATTGTCTTATGAGCGAACGAAGCGGTCGGTGTCAAATATACAAGTAGGAGGGGAGAAGACAGAACAGGTGACTGTAGGTAGTATTATTAGTGCTGCCTTCCTGAAACCTGCGCTCTCTACACAGCGCATCATTGACATATAAGCATGAATCTCCTTGTCATTCTACACAACATCTGTACAAGCACAAGTAAAGGACATCTTGATAAAAATCAACAAGGAGTAACATGAAAACGAGAGCTATCGGTTAATATTTTTCATCTCTCACCGTCTGCAAGATTTGAGTCTGTTTCCAGTCGAAATTTCTAATTCATGTATGATCAGTGTTTCCTTTCTTATTGCATGCCGTATGTAATAAGCAAATACATTACACACTCAATTAATTATAGTGTCAATGATATATGGTGTTGATTGGACAAAACACTCCAAACAATAAAGATTCGTCTTAGACTGGAGAAACAGTTATCCTTCGTTTTTCATTATCATTTGGCCATGAAACAAACACCGGGAGATATACTAACCCCGTATACAAGAGTGTAGTGTTGGGATGTATAACTCATAGGATATGATGCTTTACTTTTTAAAATTACAATACTTCCACTATGCTTCTTAAAGGTGTAATAACGAAATAACGACAACTTTTTTTTAAAGATATTTAATTAGAACAGAACGATCTACACACAGTTTGCAATCGGATCGGCATCTTTCTAGAACTTGTAGTTTCCTAGATGTCACTGTCAGAAGAATTGCTCACAAACATATACACGTCCACAATAATATAAACTTTTCTTGACCACAGACATATAAACCTAGCAGTTTAATATATAGATATTAAGGTCAAACGTGAACTAAAAGTAAGGATAGTAATAGCAAATTAAGCCTGTAAGAGGAATAAAAGTCTGTTTTGTAGGACTTTGAATAAAGAGTTGAGAAAAAAAGTATCATACAATGATTCGTATGGAGCATTGTATGGGAGAAAAAAAAATCTGGGTGTTATACAAAAATGATGAAAAACAACTGAAAGCGTTCGAAATATGGGCGTGAATGAGAATAGAGATAAGTAGATGTGTCGAGCGAAAAATGATTGAGAGAATGCTAGAAATGGTCGGCAAGAAAAGAACCATTTTAGATGTTATTGATAAAAGGAAGAGAAACTGGTTGGGACATTGACTAGAAAGAAACTGTATCATGAGGAACGTGATAGAGGGTATAGTGACAGGAAAGAGAGGAAGAAGACAAAGGAGACTACAATTAATGGACAATTAACAAAAGAGAAAATTCTTACGTGAAGACGATGAGGTTAGCGGAAGATTGTGAAGCATGGAAACTTCTCAGTTGCGGCAATTGACCTGTCAATAATGGCAGAATACCTATGACGATGATGATGCTCTTGTGACAATTTCTTACGATATTATTAATGTTGTGAAGCGAACTCGTAATGAAATATCACGATCGGTGATATGAAAATTCAAATTTTGTCCAAAATACATTATTCACGAATGTTGAGTTCTCGCCTACATCGTTTGACCGGCAATTTACTTTCGCCTCAGGACTGCAAATCGATGGGACGGGCCTGCTTAGGGATTAGTAAAGTAACGAGTAAGTACAACAATCAATTGGTTTAACAAAGAACTATCTGATTGTTCTTTCCGCACCGATAAACAATTGTTTTCTTAATCCAAAGAGTTTTAGATGCCTTGCTTAGAAATATCCACTTGAAAATAAAAATCAAAATAGCATCTAGTTTTATTTTTCTATATACCTCCATACCTATATGCTATTAAACACACAATTGAATGTTAAAGGGATATAGTATCTATATTGTTCTCTCATTTATGATTAATATCTTACGTTATTAGTTACTGTCTTGTTTTTCCTGGTATCGAGAAAAACGAAGAAGATTCTCGGCGTCCAATATCGCTCTAACACAAACCCCCTGAGAGCATAGACGAAGCGATAAAGGAGCGAATCCAAAGAGCAAACAAAGGAAAATGCTAGACAGAGGACTTCCCTCTTTTATTGAAATTTTCCCCTGCTCTAGCTTCGTTACGAGAAACGTACAACACAGTTCCAAGAGTGTTTTTTAAGATCAGAAACAAGCTGGAGTGTGGGCTGGGAGATTAGGATTTTCAATGGCTTTCGGAAGAGCCTCGTTTTTTCCTCTCTTTCTCTCTGTGCTGTAATATCAAAGAGATGAATGAAGATAAATTGGAACAAAACTCTCTTTTCTGAGATAGCCATCCATTGTGCACTCTAATCTAGACTTTTATTTGAAAATATTGTTCGTGATGGATCAGTGTTTTCCGTGTTGTAGATCTCGGCTTAACTCGATAAAAAAAAAAAAATATTTTTCACCATATTCTGATACTGTTCTTGTAATCATATGAAGTTATATACACTGCATTTATACCCACTTGTCTTTAGTTTACATAATTTATTATTCTAATGAAGTTTATGATTGCAATTAAAATGCGTTTAAGTACAATAGAGTAAACAGAATGGAGAACTTCCTCGTGGCTATATGGTTAGCGTGCGAGCGATCTAAGTTCGATTCCCAGATGAGCTCGTGTAGCTGAAATCCCACGTTAAGCTCTTGGTCCAAGTCTCATTTAACCCTCGGTGCTGAAAGAACGCTATGATCTAATCCAATCAACCAAAACAAAATGCAATGTGTCTATGGCTGAATGGTATGCAC
Source organism: Thermobia domestica (assembly GCF_964235325.1). NCBI lineage: Eukaryota > Metazoa > Arthropoda > Insecta > Zygentoma > Lepismatidae > Thermobia > Thermobia domestica. The sequence goes on from NC_137459.1 coordinate 80,185,697, forward strand.
CTTGTAATTACTAGGCAATTCACTACATATAGAATATATATATATATATATATATATATATATATATATATATATATATATATATATATATATATATATATATATATATATTTATATATATATATATATAAGAAAATAGTCATCTTACCCTATTAACCTGAGCTAGTGGTTCAGCATACCTAGTTCAAGTAAATGGGCTAAACTTTCTGGTTGGGCAACACACTGAGACAAAATTGAAAAAAATAACAAAGCAGTTATAAATTATGTGAAAAAAAAAATGTTTAGTCACAACATGTTTGCATATTTCCGGTAAAGACCTTACAATTAAATAATTTGCTTGGAGGATAAGTTACTTTTAGAATATAGAAGGAAGGATGATTCCATACGATTGCAATAATAATAATAATAATAATAATAATAATAATAATAATAATAATAATAATAATAATAATAATAATTTGTTTCGAAATGTTATACGTTAAATACAATCCAGTGAAGGATCTTGTTTATTAAACATGTAGAAACATAAATATTTCTGTATAAAATCAATTTGGATGCAAAATATGCATATTATGCATAACCTGAAGTGTCATTAACCTTTTACATATACCCAAATAAAATTCATGTATAATTTTAAATAAAAGAAAGAAAAAATATCCATGATAACAAAACTAATTGCGTCAAACAGGTGTATGTTGGTTTTGATTTAAATTGGGAACAAAATAAATGAGGAATTGATTTATCTTATAAAAATCAAACCGAAGCTTCCTTAAGATCATCATGTGGCAAGTTAGGTCAAGGCAAATTAGCGTTGGGAAAGAGACACGAAAATGTTTCTACATACTTAAGTAATCCATCAAAATTTGCCGTGGAAAACCCTCCGTGCGTAATGATGAGCACAAACACACAAAAATTTACTTAGTTTGAATTTCCAATTAATGAAATATATCATGACAGCCTATTGGCGCCTGTAGAAAAGGGTCATCTGTTTTGGTTTCAATCGGCGAGAACGAGTTCCGCATCACTAGAGTATGAAGGCAGTGTCTAAACTTTCCGCTTTTCCAAAACCTAGCGACGATAACCTCTATAGAAAGCACTGCGGAGAACCGGAAGACAGATACCCGCGGAGCAACTGAGTTTGGCATTGAATCTGAAGCTTCTCTCTCTTTTTTTTCTCTTTCTGGTGCCTGTTATTCCATTCTAAATAATAACAAAAAATGAAATCTTAGAGGCTTACGTCCTATGGTTAGGACGGCTAGGCTAAAGAAGATAGTGATGATTAGAAATGAATGAAATGGCGGAATGAAAAAAAAAGTGTGAGGAAACGGGAGAATCCCGAGAAAGCCAAAGAAAAATGAAATGAAATGAAATCTTTGAGTTTTACGTCCCACGTTTATGCCGATTGAGAAAGCCAAAGAATACAGTGTTCTATCCTAAATGCACCATTATATGATATATGTTAATTTGCACATTTTTTACTTATCAATTATATACATTACTTCTTTAGTTTAAATTATTTCTTAATCAAAGTATTATCACAATATTGAATTATATGCAAACAGTGTGTTTTATATGAATAAATTATTTGGTAAAATACAATTATGCAATAAGATATGCTTATTCTCTTTAGATTTGCTGTCTTCGTATTTTATTTCCATATGGGCTTTCCCAGCTTTGCTTTCTTTTGTAGTCAGGCGGATCTTTGGATATTTATTGAGTATGAAGCTAAAACTGTTTCTTTTTAGTATTGTCTTGAAACTTGTTTTTGTACACTAATAGATAGTGAAAATAAGATTTGTATGCAACCTGTGAACTATGTCTTAATGTTATAATATCCTGCATGGTTGTGTTTACAAACATCAACCATGTGTGTCTTACTATGGAATACTATGGTTTCATACAACAGAGACAACAACAACAGCACTGGTCACATGACGACAAGGGAACAACAGCACCACCGCCTCACCTGGAGCGCTTTTAAAATAGAGAGTATTTTAAGGAAATTTATCCATCTGTGACTGGTCATCCCTCCTTTAGCTTGCTCTGGAGCTCAAGGAGATACCTATCCCAAAGCCTCTAGTTTGCTTCGGAACTGTAAGTTCCCATCTGCCCTCTTAGCTTGCTCGGAGCTATGTTGGTCATCCTAACCTCAGTCCCATAGCTTGCTTGGAGCTCTGTGAGTCTTAATCCCCTCATTGCTTGCATGTAGCATTAGGGATACCCCCCAAAGCTCTCCACCTAGCCTGCATCGGGGCTCTGTGGAGATCCTACCCTAGGCTGCTCGGACCTTAGATCACCTCTCTATTAACCCAATATTAAAGAATTTGCATTATAGTAATTACAGTGGATTTTGTAATAAAAAACAGTGATGATTATTCCTGACTGTAATTTGTTCTACTTATGCTCTACCTACAACTACACAAACAGAATTTTACAACGTACATTCATATTTAATCAATAATAATCAAAGTAGTGGTTATATTTACTAGCCTTACAATTATACGTATAAAGTGGTCATTACTTAAAAAGAATCATGGATAGAAGCTAAAATTTCTTCCAATCTCAAATTCTGTCTGCTTTCATGTCTTTTCGTTTTTTTCCTTATTTTTTTTTAAAGAGGAAGGTTGTCTGAAGGAATGACATAAAAGAGAGATGAAAAGAATCTAAAAAAAGTGAGAAAAGAACGGGAAGTTCAAAGCGAACTTATTGGAAAGTTAGAAGAGAATTCATATCTTACACCTCGGCCGCTCCCAGGCTTTCACAACTTTCAATTTGTTTGATTTCATGGGATTTCTAACCAACGTCTTAGGTGGCTTTGCAGATTATCACTTTTGCAAATACCTTCCTTTTTATGGTTTTCTGCTTACAAACGGAAGAGAATTCCAAAGTGCCACTTCCTTCCTGAATACAAAATAAGGAAAATCGGCTTTTTGAAGTTCATTTAAATTCACCAATTGAACTAACGTTAAAAATATAATTACACTCAAATACAGCTATAGAACACCAATTTTAAGATTCAATGCATCCTTCGAAATTAAATATATGATTAAACTGCTTTTGTCATCGTATAAGTACTAAATTTTCTTGACTAAAAATAGTCTGATCATAATTATAATAAATGTACGAGTACAAATTTATTCTTGATATTCTAATGCAGTGTTGTTGTTTTTTTTTTTTTTCGTTTCCTATTTTAGTTTAACCAGAACCACATCTACAAATATTTTATTAAACAGAGCAGAATAGTAATATATTTGTAATTTTGTGTGTTTATGCAATACCTTCTATAACATTACGATACTTTTTGATAGATGCAATTGCAATAAGTACTCAAAATTACCTAATTTTTAGCAGATTACAAACTAACTTTTTTTTTTACGATATCCCTACAATGGTTTGATAAATCAAATTGCTGTAAATGTAATTATAATCTTTGCATCTATTGAATGGAATGCAAATTAACATCGAAAATTCGAAAGCCATGAGAATATCCTGTGGAAATACGCCCTTACGGATCAGAGTGGAACAAAGAGAACTTGAAGAGGACGATAATTTCAAGTATGTGGGAAGTATTTTCACGATAGACTCTTACTGTACCAAAGAGATCACGTAGATAATTGCCGTAGCTAAAGAATCATTCAACAAGAAAAGATCACTATTAACTAGCAAGCTCAATATTGGACTTAAGAAGAAGTTGGCCAAGTGCTATATATGGAGCATTGGACTGTATGGTTCAGAGACTTGGAAATTACGGAAGTTAGAGAAGAAATATTTGGAGAGCTTTGGAATGTGCTGTTGGAGAAAGATACAGAAGATAAAATGGACAGAGAGAGCAACAAACGAAGAGGTTTTAAAACTGATAGGAGGGAAGAGGACACTTCTAGCCACCATTCTTCGTAGAAAGGCCAATTGGATTGGACACATCTTGCGAAGAAATTGTCTTCTTCCCACCGCCATAGAAGGAAAGATGGAAGGGAAGTGAGGGATAGGAAGAAGAACACCTCTGATCAATGATTTGAAAGATAGGAGAAAATATTGGGAGTTAAAAGAGGAAGCTCAAGATCGAAAAAAGTGGAAGAAACATTTCCATACCCAAATCTAAAAATTCAATAATAATAATAATAATAATAATAATAATAATAATAATAATAATAATAATACTAATACTAATAATAATAATAATAATAAATAAAAATAATAAATAAAAATAAAAATAAAAAATCCTCATTAGTCCCAGGACCTGCCAAAAGGCCGAATATTTAATAATAATAATAATAATCTATTGAAAACTGTCTTTGCAATTCGACGATACACTTAACTCTTTTTTTTTTTTTAAATAAGAGCTATTTTTTAGTTAAAATTCTCAGTCCTTTGTAATTTTCTTTGTATTAATTCGAAATGCGTCACAGCATGACTATAGTTTTAGACACAAAATTTCTTTGGTTTTCCATTGCCCCATCTGTTTCGTTTGCGTTACTTCTGTTGTAGAACCTCAAAAAAAAAAAAAAAAAAAAATTGATGTTTGTGACACAAAATATCCTTAGTTTGCAACACTGTATGGCAGTTATTGTATTTGTTTTCGTTTTACACGTATATTTTAAATATAAATAAAACGATGCAGTGTTATTTGAAAATAAACACTACTTTGTGCTGGATTGGCAACACTGCTAACCTTATGGTATAACATACTACCAATCAATGTCCCCCTGCCGATATTTACAGCGTACAAACATTCGACGATGTTTTTCTTTATTAGTTTAAAAAGTGACAAGAGCGTATCAATATAGATTGTTTACCTTAAAGTGTGTGCCAAGCATTGCAACCATTTCACCTCTGCGTCTGCTATATACAGAATGTTTCAAAACAACACCAACAACCTTTTGGGGGGGTGATTCTTGACAACAAGATAAGACAAACAGTATAGACCGACCTAGGTGGACAAATGCTTCCTTTCGGATTTATAGACTACCGAAAACATGAAAAAGTTAAATTTAAAGGTCCATAGTTCCAGAACTATGGGACCTATCGTAGTCTCAAGACTTTATTTAGGAGCTAGTATGTGCCTATTCAAATATCAATGTTTCAGAATCTTGTGGTACTTCCACAACAACTTTTATAGAGGGAATTTAGCTACGGGCATATAATTTGAAGCACTCACCAACTTCTTCCATAAAAATTATTGCGGAGGCACCTTAGGATTCTGAAACACGGATATTTGGATAGAATACATATTAGTTCCTAAGTGAAGTCTTGATCCCACTACGGTAGGTCCATTAGTTTTGAAACTATGGACCTTTAAAGTTCATTTTTTCATGTTTTCGTTAGCCTATAACTCGGAAAGGAAGCATTTTTGCACCCAGGTTGGTCTAAACTTTTTGTCTTACCTTGGTGTCAGGAATCGCTTCCCAAATGTTGTCGCTGTTCTTTGAAACACCCTATATATTGCAGTCTTTATAAGAATTGTGATAAATAAATTGTGTAGTTTCTTTAAATTATTTCAAGGGTTTGACCTTTTGAAAGCTAAATTAATAACTGAGGAAAAGTTATAGGTAAAGATAAAATATGTACAAAACTTATCGTAAAAATGCATTTATCGACATAAAAAATGCACTGGAATGAATGGTCCGACGTCGGTGTCGACGTGCATACTATTGACAGGTATATAACTGATTAGAATTGCAATGATCTATAACTGCTAGAATGACCACCATATTGCATTAATGTTGTCTCCATGTACTATGTTATACGGTCTGATAGGATATATAAGTGGTGTGCGCAGCGTCAAATATTTAGTGAGCAATGTGAAGGACCTCGGAGAGTGCCACGTGCTCGTGTGAGGCAATGTTACCAGCACTTGACAGATTTAGAAATGGTTTGATTGTAGGTTACATGTGGACCGGTGACTGAATTGAACAATATCCAGGCAGCTGGTGCATTCGAATGTTACAGTGGTCCGATGTTGTACTCAATTGTAGTGTAAGGAAGCCATAGGTGTCAAATTTCCAGTTGACTAAGTCTGACCACACCATGGGAGGATCGCTGCAGTGTGTGCCAAGGATCTCATATCTGCGTCTGCTATCCGTGCACCAGTAGTGGATTCACTATTTTAAGACCTCTTATCATCCCGCACTACTGGTGGTATACTATCAGCAACCGGTCTACTTAATCACTATCCCATACTTAGAATACTGTAAACGCACAACATATATGGCTTCATTAGAGTACTGAGGATTTGCTACGCTTAATTTTCAGCTATAAACTTCGGTTCAGCACTGCTGTGGATGACCATTGTTTGGGAGTATGACGGGTCGAGGCGAAAGGACACATTTTGCCAATGTTTCGGAGAGACACAACGATTTACCTCTGGCGACAAAGTGCAAAGAGCCATCGATATGACATCGCGGTAATCATTCCATACCAGTCTTTGCAAATATTTGTGGATCGAAATGCGACTCAAAAGCTGGAACAAGCAATTGTAAGTTATATACTAATTATCACATACTAAAACGCATATTTTGAGTTACGTTGAAGCAAACCCTACGGAATGAGACTTCAGGTTATTTCTGGTAGTGATTCCTGGAACTCTGACAGCACAACAGCACGTCACGGATATTTTGAATCCTCATGTGTTACGTCACATAAGGCAGTATCTTGATATCATCTAACAACAAGACAAAGCTCGTCGACACACGTCACGCATCTCTATCAACTTCCCCGATAGAATATCTGTGGGACCGATTAGGACATCAATTCCTTTCCAGTATCAATATCTAGGATAGCAAGGGCCAGTTAAATTAATTCTGACCAAACTTGCTTAAGGAGATAATACACAACTGATACCCTTCTAAACCAAATCACTGCATGCATCTAAGCCCGATGGGTTGAAACATGCTACACGTGGTGACAGCACTAATGCACTCTGTTGGCCACTCTAGGTCTCACAGATCATTGTAAGCCTAACCATTTACATACCCACCGACGTTGCAGGTATACGAAATTACGTCGCCAGCGTACACTTCCTTTCAGGCGCTTAACTTCTTTTTGTCAGTCAGTATAATTTCTTCAAAATTTTCCCGTCTTTTGTTTTAACTTGAAAATTTGACAACACTCTTTTCACTAGAATTTTAATATACTCTTTTAATATTTTAAAGCAGTGGTATTCAACTGAGAGTATGCAATGGTTTCTTAGAGGGAAACGTACAAGGGTCGTTCAAGGTTGACCGAGACTTTTATTTCTTCAGAGGAAACAGCACAAGAAGCACCAAACTATGTCAGCTTTTCAAAGTATTCTCCGTGTGCGTCGAGACACAGTTGCTATCGTTGTGGCAGCTCCCTGATTTCTTTGGAGTAGAAAGAACTTGGTTGCTGTTGTAGCCACTGGAGGACATCGTTCCCCTGTGCTTCACCTGTCGCGAATTTCTTCCCTCTCAGATGGTCTTTAAAGAGTGCAAACAAATGATAATCACTAGGGGCTAAATCTGGACTGTAGGAAGGATGGGGCAGAACTTCCGAGCGCATTTCGTACAGAGTTGCTGTTGTCACAATGGCCGTGTGAGGGTGGCATTGCCATGGAGAAAATGACATTTCCAGACAACGTCCCAGGTCTCTTCTTGCTAATGAACTTTCGTACTACACCACTCAACAATGTGGAGTAATATTGGGAATTAATTGTGCTCCCTTTGTCCAGAAAGTACACATGGATAACATTCTTCATGTTCCAGAAGACATCCTTCATTTGTCACCAGCTCCCGTCCATCGCGAAACTGTTCACGCCATTCGTACACTCTTGTCCGTGACAGCATTTGTTCACCATACACTGCTTGCAATCTTCTGAAAATCTCAGCTGGTTTAACTTTCTCCTTCACAAGAAATTCGATTACACACCGCTGCTCCACAGCCACAGACACACTGCTTGCCGCCATGTTCGCTGCAACTGCTGCGCATGCGCCAAATACGTCATGCCGGGCGTTAGTTACTCGAGAAGGAATACATTACGTCACCCGCAAGTTTCATCATGATCCAGGTATTCGTCGACTATTTACGTACGAAAATCCCCGTCAACCTTGAACGACCCTTGTAAAATTTAAAATAATGAAAAGCAAGTAAATATGATACATCAAATATGAAAGGAAAAGTGTATCCAGTGTCGTGAAGAGGTATAATGGTGAAAGTTAGAAGAAATATTTCTAAAATTAATAGTACTATGCCTCAATAGTAAAATGCAAATCATACTTCACGAATTGTTATGTATTTTTGTTCAAACCAGATAAAATGTGATGTCAGCACTTCCTTTAGCAATACTACTTTATACTGCCAAAGTGTAATATTCCATCCATTACTTCTACTGAAATCGTAATATATTTTGACTGTCTTTGAATTCTTATAAAAGTCCGCTTTCTCCGGAAATCTACAAGGAGCACAGCCAATGTATATAATGTGACGGGATATCAAGTCTTATCGGGAGAAAAGAGAAAGTTCATTTCCGTCTTTCCTTTGATTTCATTGTTTCCTTTAGATATGTCACGGAAATTCTATTCTGTCAGGCAAACTTGGAGCTCTATATCCATTCGTATCTCGGCTTTTTTTCTTTGACTTAGATTTTTTTTTTTTGCATATACTGGTACAAATTGTTACTTTTGTTGAGCAGGATTGCTTTCAGTTGTTACAACGTGCATTGGAAGAGATCAAAGGTTTTAATTCTATTATATATGAGAAAGCTATTTCACGTAGCCCTTCAAGTATGTCAACATGTCTCTGTTTAAAGATAATTATATATGTGATTCAAGAGATCGTTATTTACTTAAATCAACATTCATTACATGTATTTCCTTGAGTACAGATCTTCTAAATTATGCCTAATGGTTAATTGAACAATTTCAATAAGATTTTGGCATTAGATCATATAGAATATAATAATACTTTAAATTTAGAAGATGGTGAAATTATATTTTTTCAATATACTATATGTGAATACTATAACATTGATAATATGTGATAGAAGTATTTTTCATACCTGAAGAAAGAAAACTTGTAATCCTTAGAAAGTAAAAGGATACAGTACATACTGTATATCACATATTTTGATGAAGTTCAACGTTTTAAAGAATTAAGATTTAGCATCTATTTTTTGAGTTTTCGGCATCTATGGCCACGTTAGCCCGTCACGTTTTGAGAGATGACGTCACTCGGCGAGCACACTATTCGGGGAAGGGGAAGGAAGGTAGCAGTATGGGACCCTTATGTTAGGACCACCCCGGCAATTGCCTAGTGTGAATGAGGAAAAACCCACGAAAACCTGATTCAGGATAAAACTTTTTTACGCTTTTTCGACCGAATGTCCCCACCGGGAATCGAACCCGTGGCCGCTAGCACCAAAAGCAAGCGTTAGCGACTATCACTGAAGAATTGTTTCTACGTGATTGATCAGATATGGGTTAACGCTTCAAGCCCATATTTCCGTGAACAAGTATCAAACATATTTATGATTGTCAGTGTTCTCTTTATTTAGAATTAGGCACACAGTTAATAAATGTTATAGCAAAATCGCTTACTTACTCTTCACTGCTACGTTTGTAACATGATGACTTAAACTAGCTATTTGCTGGTAAGATAACAGTTCAAATGAAATATATAACACAATATTAGGTGTTCATGCGTTGATTGATTTGCATCAACGCCATTTTTAAGCATCCATCGAACGGCTAATAGAACGAGTTCTACAATTTAAGGTGGGATCTGGACCATTACAGTGCATCTAATGCTTTCCCACTGGGAGTCGAAGCCGATACCTCGTGGATCAAGTGCACATGATCTAGCTATATGACTGGTGATGATGGTGAGAAACATGTTTGGGTTATTGAAACAGAGTTTTGATTCCACGTGACTCTGTGCACTTCTATTAATTACTAAGCATTAATAAAGCTAAGAAACTTTCTAATCTGATTCCATTTAAATATGTGTAAAACATTTATCATGAGTTAGAGTAGAATATTTAGAGATTAAATGCGGATTTATTATACAATTAAACACAATTACATATTATGATGCTAACCAAAGTTATTTTCGTACTTTGCAAATGTTTAAACCCTTAAAAGTAAAATCAATCAATTATAAATCAGAACTAGAAACTTTAATATGTTAGATTGTGTCCAAATTTCATGTACATGAAATAACTTTTTTTTTCTTCCTATGAATGTTGATGAGATTTTAAAGAATACATTAGAGCAAAGAAACATATTTCACAATTAAGCTGAAGAATATACAAAACAAGAGAATTGATAGTGACACATTCAATGCATTAAAATGGCGCAGAAAAAAAAATGTTTGTGCTTTAGAATGCTTTCATTTATGTGTGCTTAAAAATGAATACTGATGATGTTTATTGGTAATTTTACAGGAATTATTATTTCATATGTTTTTTAAAGTTTTATTAATTCTCTGGTAGCTTATTTATGTATAATAACAAATTTGAAAATCCTTTGTTTCAGGATGGAGCTGGGGAGATGCCAACCAAGGTCCAGTATTCATCCAGGAACCTCCTCACAGAGCCGATTTCTCCAATACAACAGGCATAAGTGTGTTGTGCTCTGCGCATGGGAATCCTCCACCAGTTAGTAAATTGTTTACATGTTATTTATTCCTAACAACTAGTTACAATCCCACTTCTTTCCTGTCTTATATATCCTTAGTGTCAAAAACAGGCGTAAATCAAACTAGTGCAACAAATCGAAAGTAGCAAATTTTAAGTCGGCGCATAATAAGTGTCAACTATTAAGTAGAATACTTTCCAGACTTCCAAGATAGTTATATGAATATGTGCATCTATCTGTCTGTCGACAGTTAGCTGAGCAAAAATGGCAATACATAGCGAGTCATGGTTTTACATTGATGCAGCATTCCCAAGAAATGAGAAGTGTCATAAAGCCCCGTGTCGAAACGCTCCTTATAAGAAGGTGTGATTCCTGCCGAAACTCCCCCTTGCAAACTGCAGATGGTATTATATATCTTGAAAATTCCACTCACCTGAAGTGCCAAAATACCTCTTACTTGCACTGTTCCTTGTACACAAGATAATTATTGTGTTTGCCAGCAAAATGGGCATTGACAGTTAAGTAAATAGTACGTGACAATAGCCAAAGGTAGAAGTGCATTCAAGAGTTGCTCTAAACACTTCAGGCAGATTTATACAGTCAATACTGAGGTCGTGATCATGATCAGGACTACTAGAAGAGTAGAACAATACTCATATCACATACACACGTTTTATATTAAACTTGTACTAGAATAATATCAAAGAAAGGCCCATTCTTTTGAGAATTTTAATGAATACGGCATAGTACAATGAAGAAGCCAACAAAAAGAGAAATGAGTCCCAGAACTGTAATCAAGGCGGTACATTCAAAGCCCTAATCAAATGCTTGAAGAGAAGAAGATATGAATTACAAAAAGGGGAAAAATAAATAGTAGTAATTTCTTAATAGATCAATAAGATAGTAAGAGAATACATTAAGAAAAAAAGAAGTCTTGGTATTTTATTGTGCCTTTCAGCTAACTACTTTTATATATATTTGTGAATAATTTTGACTTATCTTTTTAGGAAAGATAATATGTGTTCATTGAAGAGAACATTGTTCTTACGTTTACTAAAATATAATATTATGGACTTTTTTTATTTAAAAAAATAATTGTACTATGTACATAACAAATTTTAGATTAGGTATTGTAACAATATTTTGTGTACATGTGTTTGATGTCCTCGGAACACGACAAGATCATTTATAAAACATAAACAGGAACGTTTTAGAAGTGTACGATTCGCCACTAGCGTATTCGCGAATCTGGTTTCAGTTGACGTGAAGTAATCAAAGTTGTTGCTGTCTACTGTGAGATTGACATGTTTGTACTTGCATGTCACGTCAGGCATATATGCGTATCTTCCTTATGTGGTTTGTAGCTGGGACAGCTACAACATGGTTATGTGACGGATGTAGTGAGTGGACACGCATTCTCCAGTTGCTATTGCTATTTTTGTTTTTAAATGTATCCCTAAGGCTTTTAGCTGCAATCCTTAAAATAATGTGGCATGCTATAGTTCATTATTTAGTAGATATTGAGAAATTTGAAGTAATCTTGTTTAGCTAGTTCGACTCCTGGTAAAAAACATTCTCCAGTATTGATTTACCACCTCGTGAAATTAAAAAAAATGTATTTAATTACATAAACTATGTAGTTGAAATACAAACATAAGGAATGTAGGAGACAATGTACTGACCACACATTATTCAATTACGAGGTGGCTACCTTAGTCTTTCCATAACAAAGCGAATTTTATTTATTTAACATTAATTTAAATACAAATATATCCCGCAGTTATCATTTTCTAATGTGTATTTTTACCAGTATCAGTGTATGCCTAAGGGGCCGCGGTGGCTCAGTGGTAGAGCGTTCACCTCTGGTGCTTGGGGTCCCGGTTTCGATCCCAGCCCCCGCCAAGTGAACTTTGTGGTGGACAAACACCGTGTGCGTGGGTTTTCTCGGGGCTCTCCCGTTTCCTCCAACTTTGTTCATTCCACCATTTCATTCATTACTCATCATCACCGTCTCCTTTAGCCTAACCGGAATAAGTGTGGGACGTAAAACTCAAAGATTTCATTTCATTTCATTTCAGTCTATGCCTACCCGGTGCTTGTTACTTGGCAAATAACAAATAAATTTAGAAATTTAAGTATGGTTTTATGTGACTTTGAAAGCATTGCATTGGATAACGTACAAACAGGGGCGTACCCATTGGACGTACCAGGGACGTACAAACAGGGGGAGTCCTTCGGATCTCGACCCCACAGGAGAAAAACTTCCTAACTCAACATACGTTTGTACACTTGTACAATAAACCTATACTTGTTTGACAGAAAAATGACTGATGGAACATGACAATTTGATCTATCACTTGATCTGAAACAATTTAGTTCCATCATTCGTTTTCTAAAAGTATACTGGAAGTATTTTACAATTTCTTATCGCCTTTCCGGGTGCAGAATAATACCCAGTCTATACTACATAGATATAGAGTATTGCAGTATTAGATCCTCCCAGAGCTTGGAAACCATGTACCCATGTTAGGAGCCTATAAAACTCTGTAAACAACAAGTGCCCCCAGGGGTCTCATCATAGGGGCACAGGACCAACTTGAAAATTTCAAATAGAAACCCCTATTTTTATTGCAGATTATGATTCTGTGTTTAAAACTACTTGAAACACGTTTTCATTATTCAAATAGATGGCGCTGTGATCGCAAAAAAAATGAATATCAACGTACGTATGTCTCCTAACTTTGCGACCTCAAATATTTCCGAAACGACAAAAAATGTGACAAATCTAGTTACGTCAGAATGTACCCATGTTAGGACCCTATAAAACTCTGTAAACAACAAGTGCCCCCAAGGGTCCCATCATAGGGGCACAGGACCATTTTGAAAATTTCAAATTGAAACCCCCTATTTTTATTGCAGATTATGATTCCGTGATCAAAACTACTTGAAACACTTTTTCGTTATTCTAATAGATTGCACTGTAATCGCAAAAAATGAATATCAACGTATGTATGTCTCCTAACTTTGCGACCTCAAATATTTCCGAAATGACAAAAAGTGGGATAAATCTAGTTACGTAAGAATGTACACATGCTAGAGGCCTACACAATTCTGTAAACAACATGTTCTGCCAGGGGGACCCATCATAGGGCTCCAGAGGCCAACTTGAAAGTTTTAAATGGAAATTCCCTATTTTCATTGGAGATTCTGATTCTGCAACCAAAAAATACGCAAATTTTACTTGAAGTACTTTTCGTTATCCGCGTAGATGACGCTGTAATCACAAAAACAGAAATATCATGTAAAATTTGAAAAATGAAAAGAGAAAGATCCCGGTGGTGATTCGCTTGTAGCGCCAGGTTTTGTAATAATAAAAAGAAAAAAATTGAGATGGCGGGTTTTGGGTTCATATTCCGTCTGTCCCTATTTATTCCCTGTGCACCACCGTTAAAGTCTCCGTTCCTCGAACTAAAATGGTTTGTGACTCGATAAGGATTGATCTCACGGTTAGGAAATCCTATCTCCCCGCGGTGTCCCAGGGCTTTAGGGAAACAAGATCCCTCTAAAACCGTGTAAGCAAATGAAACTTGATATTATTCGCATACGTATCCTGAATTCACGTGCTGCAACGCTGAAAGAGAATTTTGCTCTAATGTTTGGTTTGTGTGGACGAACTAGACTGACTTTCACTTTCCAAGTGGACTGAATAATAATGGTAGTAATAAGAATAAAACCAGAAAATAAACGAATATCTAGAATTTAGAATTTTAGTTGAAAATTCTGAAAATCAGTCTAATCCCCACTAGAATCGAGAAATGCTTATATTGTCTAATTTGCCTAACAGATCCTTTGGAAACCAATGTTATGCTTAAGGTTAGGGATACAACTTGTTTATGAAAGAAAAAGCTTACGAATTTGATTAACAATGTAATAAAAGTTTTAATGAGCAAATGAAAACAATAACAAAAAATGTTTTCTAAAAAAAATTAAGCAAGCTGAAGGTTAATATTGAATTTTGGGTTTTCTGACAACAAATGTTCAGAATAAGGCATAAGGCCTTAACACAAAAAAAATCAATTTAAGTAAATTACATTGAACTATGTAGTGAATGAATTGTTATCATTAACCTGATAATAATAAACAATCTGTGGAATTGATGTTTATAACCAGTGCTAGATGCAATCTTACATTGTTTACATTTTATATATATGGCTTTCCTGATTTACATAGATATCATACCAAACTGGTTAAATTACAATTTTGCATTTGAAAAATACCTAATTATTTGACATCGCATGCTAAGTATATAGTTTACGTTGATTAGCTGATTTGTTTTGACTATAACCTTTTTAATATTTACGAGATTAAGATATTACATAGCTAGACGGAATTTTGAATATAATAACCTATATTTTATTCGGGTGAAAACTAAGTATTGAAATGATTTAAAATGAGTTAAACTAGTTGAAGTAAGTGAAAATGAGTTGAAGTAACTTGAACTAAAATAAAATAAATTGAGAAACAAGTCATGACTTTGATTTGAGATTTGTGGGAAGTATGAAAGAAACATAGAATGATCCAAAGGAGTTAAATAAACCTACTGCCTGACTGCTAACCATTTCTAATTATTTAAGTTAATAACTGAGAATGAGAATAAGTGCACTAAATATGCACTTTGAGATTTACCTAACAAGCATACACTATCAAATACATAAAATCAATGAGCGTAGCATTACCATTTCGTTATGCATAAAGGCTACATATATATACTCATATTAACACAAGTAAAAAATTAATAGACACAAACATATATAGATATATATATATATATAAAATCATAAGTAAATACATGCATACATACATAAAAATCAAGTAACATATGAATATTAATAATAAATGTCAAGACGTCTCTCGAGATTTTTAATCTGAATATATTGAGTTTTTCGTGATTTTTCTCTTTATCATTAATAGGATTGGTATACGGCCGGACATTTTCATGTATTCCTCTACGTTTGTTCGTCTAGTTTATGCGCATAAACGTCTGATCGCTCGATTGTTAGAGGATCAGACTGACGTAATAATTGCGGCTTTACTTAGCCTACTTCGTATTTTTCATCCGTATTCTACCTTACTGTACTAATGTCGGTTCCGCTTTATTTATGGATTACGTATCTCCAACCAAGAAAATGATTAATTGCGAGACTAGTCGCATATACATCATAGTTACTAATTAATCCTTTAGCTCTCTTACGTAACATATTTTTGATGACTCATTACAATATTATTTATTAGAGTTTTACTAGTATATAGATCGAAATAGACTCATTTAGTACGTTCACTTCTATGCAAAATTACTTTACAAACACTATAATCTCTGGACAATTAAAGCGATGTCTTGAATATATTTTCTAGGAATATCTATTGTGTCTTGTTCAAAATTATCTTAAAGTTCTCATATTACATGTACATAGCGCAGATGATGCATTTTTACTTCATACAAATTTCCATATGTTAAAGTAAATACTTCTTTCATCGTTAAAGGTCTACAACCCGTCATTCGATCTACTTTTAAATTAACTTTCTTTATATGTTATCAAAAAAATCTAAGTGACAAATAGAGTGATGGCCTAAACTACTATCTCCTTAATAAAAACAACGACATATTCACTAAAGTCACAGAATATATATATATATATATATATAAGTATCATTGTAAAAAGTATCTCTATTTTTAATAAGCCTTGCTCAAAAAGAAAAAAAAAGAGTTCTAATTGTTTAGCAATTACAGTTCGAGTTGGAAAATCTTTTCTCCACGCGGTGTAAATACATTAACAGTTTTCAAATAGTTCCGACTTTATATCGCGAACGTCTTGTATTTTATTCAATGACGAAAATTTCCCTTTTGGAATCAACAAAAAATAATTTGGATGGGTCCTACCTTTCGTCGTACACACTGCTCTCACCACCAAGCTCACAACACACATACAGATGTCCCTGCGTTTACTGGCTTCCTTCTTTCGTGAGAAGTGTCCTGGATTCGGAGTTCCTCTCTTCGATTCCCGCTGCGTCCTCCTCTCAAACTGAAAGGGGCGTCGCTCTTGGGCGTCTCCTGATCCATCAAGGTGGGGCTTCTGTTGGTCCATTTCTGATAGGATGCACTCTCACTAAAAGCACTTTCAGACGTCTCACTGCACCAACATCACTCTCGGTGTTAAAAGTGTAGTGTTACACGGATAAACAGTGTTTATTGTTTTTAAGCATTGTGTATAATACTTCAAAACTGATTATGTATGATTAAAACTAGTTCAAGTGCTTTCGGTGCGTATGTAGGTTATTCTAATTGTCTGTAATAGCTCGTGATTACGTTTAAAAGTACGAAACTCTGTCACTCAAAAAAACAATGTTTGTAGGCGTTTCGCGATCTATATATATATATATATATATATTAGCAGCGTTACAAAGTTTATATATATATATATGTTTATATATATAAATATATTTTGAAGAAGATCAATGTGTAGGTTACTATGTTAAGGAAAGATTGTAATATCGTACACTCGGCTTCGGTGAGTTTAGCCGCACATTGTTATTGTGAACTTAACTTTTGATTATGACTGTAGTGTGTGTGTAAGTTCCGGGTATGTTTTTGTGTTGCGGTGGTACGCTGTTTCCCGGTGAAGAATTATTTTGCGACTAACTTGGAGTTTTGAATTTTTAACCTGCCGAACTTTTTGGATACGCCTCTAACGGTGTCTTCGATTTTGTCTCTGCTCTCTTATTCGTTAACTTATTTTGGTGTCCTAAATTTTGATTCTCTTGGTCTCCGCCTATTTACGGTTTTCGGGCGTCGTTTCTCTAACGTACGTGCTTCCTTCAAATTTCACATGTTATATCGAAAATTTTTATGAGAGTTGATTTGGCTCCTAGTCGTCTCGTGCATGGTTTTGGACCATTTCTCAGTTCTATGTTAAAATTTTATCTTGGTTCTGAGTGGCGACATATGGTCTATGCTGTGATTTTGACAAATTCGCAGAGATTATATTTCTACTTGGATTCTATTCAACGTGTTAGGACTTTATTATTTTTCTCAATTTCACAAAAAGATGCTAAAAGCTGTTTTGTTCTTCTTTCTTGCGTTCACGCCGGGAACTCTGCTGTGTGTGGTCTACGTATGTGGCTTAGGCAGTGGTATTGAGAGACAATGGAAGGGTCTTTCAACTGTCCTCGCCGCACGGACAGGTATACAGAAAAAAATAAAACATGTTACTTCTCGGATAGTAAGGGAAAATAAAGAGAATGTTCTTTGGCTCTTTAAACAAACAAAAATGAAAATGAAAATTATATGCACTAATGTTCATAATTATACGCAAAATTGAATTTAAAAGATTTATTTAAAAATTAAATAAAAATGGTAATGATGCAACTGTCACAGTTATCCCCCTCCTAAGATGGAGCAGATGATGCAACTTAGTTGAAGCAGATCTCCATCCTAAGAGAAACTTTGTGATTGACATTGCATCATGAATTCTAGGTGCAAATTGAACATTACATAAAAATCCGAACCCTAATCAGAAATTTTAAAGTTCACAAAAATATTCTGAAGTACATGAAAATCCTTCATAGAAAAGTTGAAATACATAAAAATCCGAACCCGAATGGTTTTTACCTCGTGTGCTCTGATCTGCTAGTGGATGGTAGGTCTCAGGTGTCGAGTTTGTGGTCAGTTCAAGCTGCTGGACACAAGCTTATGAGGCATGTTTTAAGTAATATGACTTTTATCTTAATTGTCTCTTGGAGTTCTTCTTTAATTTTCTTCCTTCTGGTCTGCATCATCGCAGGTGTAATAATTGGAACTCTTCGTTATTTTATTCTCCGCGGGATACGACTTCTTACTTTTCTTCCAAAGTGCTGGCTGCCCTAGGTAACAAAACAACAAAACAATAATATTATATCATCTTCAGCGTCTGGGATCATCGGGAAAGAGAGCATTGGTTACAGAGGGTGGCATGGAGCTTCAATTCCTCCATGTGCGAGGGCAAAGCCACTGCTCGCACTTCTGCTTTTATCCTTCGGCCATGATTCTTCTTCAGTAACACAACTTTAAAATATAAGGAGAGTAAAATAATTAAGGCAAAGTTCCATGTCGCGAACATCCAATTGTGGGAACTTGCAAACATCTTGGTGGAATGGTCATCTGCTCGCAGCTCGTAGCTCACTATTCTTTGGCTCGGCGCGTTTTCGCAGGTATCATCACCAAGGGGAAGGGGTGCGTTGAGTCTCTGCTCTAAACGCAAAACTCCACTTCAGAGAGCTAAAATCGGGAATTCTTCTCTACCGATTGCTCTGTATATAGGCACTTCTTCGTGCATAACAAAAATTATATCTCCTGGGCCGGTTTTAATGCTGGGTTGCGCACATTGGTGAACGTCTTTTTCCAATCTTCCTCTGTAATTTTTATTGCCTCACATCCGGTATCTGAAATAAAGTTAAAGTAAATACACTGGTAAACAATTTCACTTCTGGGCATTATGCGTCCATATAATTCATCTTCTTATTCTTTATGTTTATCTTCTAGGGTTAGCCACTTGGATAAAAGATGCAGTTACATTCGAATGCGCTGTGCCATATACAAAATTCACTTATATTTCTTTAATCAGTTTTCTGCTAAGTTTTCTTCTCCGCGCTGATATTTCAGTTTTCAATTCTTCTTTTCTTGCATGATCTTCTTGCAATTCTTCTTCTTTACTTCTTGCATGCAATCATTCTATTTCTGGGCTTCCATTTGTTTTCATGCCATTGTGTATTTGAGGTTGTTTTCTAGCAAGCTGTCACGTGACCTTGACTCGAACCTGGACCGTTGCAAGTCAATTTTTAGTAAACAAATGTCATAGCCGGGCGAATGGTAACAATGCAGATATCATTCTTGTCATTTTCGGGGTTTTCCTCTTTATCTCCTGGGTACCTCCAATTGTCATTACTCACTTCTTGAGTTCTCACCACTTTGATAGGGACAATCATTGTATCGTCTCGGCCATCTTTACATCGTGCGTCTAACTTGTGTTCTCCTCTCCTGGTACCTTCATCCTGAGCGGTAATACATGGCGGATTTGCTTCGTTCTCCCAGTTATCATCGCTCATCTCTTGTGTTTCATTTGGTCTGACTTGACTGTGAATCTCTTGTCGGTCACATGGACTTCTCTGGCCGTTGTAATTTATCCATGAATCTCGGTCTTCGACTTCAAGTATTCCTTTTCCTTCTACATTTCTGGAGTCTTCTGCCCATTTTCTCCATGGCTTCTGGTGATTATTCCTCCTGCAAAAGGTATGGCGGCGTTGCCATCCTGGACGTTTGTCGTGGAAACATTTCATTCTTGCATCCTTGTGCCGTATTGGCTGTATCCTTGTCTTCCCAGGGACCATTCTTCCACGCAGTTTGCGTTTAATCTTGGATTTCGGAGCGTTCACAGCGTTGGAAACACTTGTACTTATCTCTGCAGGTGGGTCAGTCTGTTTGGCCTCCTGGTGTGTATCTTGCACAATTTCTTCTGATGGGGGTTCCTCCAGTACCACTTCTTCCGGTTCGCTCCTTTCTACTATTTGACTGTGCTGTTCTCGTTCTGGAATAACCTCAGCGTCTTGCATATTTTCCTCGTGAAGTGGTTCTTCTCGAATCTCATCTGTCTCCTGCTTCCCTCTGCGCTCTTCTCGTTCTCTTCTCATTTCTTGGATGTTTTCGTCAAGCTTCTTGTTTACTTCTTTTATTTCTTCTCGTAGTTTTCTTGATTCTTCCTTTTGGTCTTCTTTTTGTCCGTCTAACTTCTTGTTAACTTCTTTTATTTCTTCTTTGTGCTCATCTAACTTCTTGTTAAGTTCTTCTTTTAGTTCTTCTTTTTGTTCTTCGAACTTTTCCATTAGTGTCCGGAACATGGCTAACACATCGTTGTTTGCGGGAGTTCTGGTAGACTCGTCTGGCTGCACTTTCCTTGGCGTTTCTTCTGATGACTGAGATCGCCTTTCCTCAGTAGACGCCACTGTTGTGTTTAGGACGCCGCATGTAACACATTCCAGATGGGAAGATGATGGGGTTATTTCTTGCTCCCAGACATCTCTGCCGCAATCTGGACAAATCTGTTGCTCTCCCGTCAGCATCTTGGTCCTTATTTCTTCTGTCTGTGCCCGCAGTCTTGGCATCTGAAACTAAAAATACACTGCTTTTGTGCCGAATTATTTTTGCACACACATTAACGAATAAAAAGTATTTGTTAATTACTAAATTATTTTTTAAAAACAGTATTCTTGCAATATACTAATAAAATGTCTAGTTTCGTCGCTTATAATTGTTCACACACACAACACGTTTTACGTTATTTATATATTATTCATGAAATAAGCCTGAGTGTACGATCTTTTGCAATAATTCCAAAGCACAGTAATTCACACCTTAAATCATCTTCTCTTAAAATTTACTAAATGCTATACTTAACCTACATTAGTATTAATACGTTTCTAGCTTAACCCTATACATACTGAAAATTCAAAAAGTAAACGAATATATGCACTCCTTAAATATAAACTAATAAAAGAAAAGTTATTCCTATATAGATATATGAATGGATATCTTACAAATACATGAATGGTAGCAGGTTCGAGTTGATTTTAGCAACTTGTAGTTATTATCCTATTTCTATTTTCCTCACCTGGTTACCTTATTTTTCTTCTTTTTCTTCTTTTCCTTGTTCAATCACCCATTTTCAATACAAATAAATTCTGCAAACTGAATATTCTCTATTGTTAGCTCAACGTAAACATAAGTTACATTCTTCTGGCTGAAAAAGAAATGAAATTGGAGGGGAAAAGAACGTTGATCGTTCCTAGAAGTACTGTTCAACTTGCGTTGAATTTAGTTCGATTCCAAGGCTCATTATGTAGCTGATGATAATCTTAGCAAGTAGTTACTTTTTTTTTTTATAATGAGTTCTTAAAAATAATGGAGTTCTTTGAAGCGTATTCGTCGAGACTGTAAAGTAATTATCGTGTCTGACGATTAATTATCGCATCTAAAAATAAATTATCGAATCTGAAAGTTAATTAGCGGGTTTAAAAATTAATTATCGGGTCTGAGCGTAAATTATCGAGTTCGAAAATTTATTATCGTGTCTGAAAATAAATTGTCGAGTTCGAAAATTAATTATCGAGTCTAAAAAAATTAACTATCGAGTTTAAAAAAATTAACTATCGAGTCAAAAAATTAACTATCGAGTTCCTGTTCGGATGCGCCATATTTGTAAAATTTGAAAAATGAAAAGAGAAAGATCCCGGTGGTGATCGCTTGTAGCGCCAGGTTTTGTAATAATAAAAAGAAAAAAATTGAGATGGCGGGTTTTGGGTTCATATTCCGTCTGTCCCTATTTATTCCCTGTGCACCACCGTTAAAGTCTCCGTTCCTCGAACTAAAATGGTTTGTGACTCGATAAGGATTGATCTCACGGTTAGGAAATCCTATCTCCCCGCGGTGTCCCAGGGCTTTAGGGAAACAAGATCCCTCTAAAACCGTGTAAGCAAATGAAACTTGATATTATTCGCATACGTATCCTGAATTCACGTGCTGCAACGCTGAAAGAGAATTTTGCTCTAATGTTTGGTTTGTGTGGACGAACTAGACTGACTTTCACTTTCCAAGTGGACTGAATAATAATGGTAGTAATAAGAATAAAACCAGAAAATAAACGAATATCTAGAATTTAGAATTTTAGTTGAAAATTCTGAAAATCAGTCTAATCCCCACTAGAATCGAGAAATGCTTATATTGCCTAATTTGCCTAACAGATCCTTTGGAAACCAATGTTATGCTTAAGGTTAGGGATACAACTTGTTTATGAAAGAAAAAGCTTACGAATTTGATTAACAATGTAATAAAAGTTTTAATGAGCAAATGAAAACAATAACAAAAAATGTTTTCTAAAAAAAAATAAGCAAGCTGAAGGTTAATATTGAATTTTGGGTTTTCTGACAACAAATGTTCAGAATAAGGCATAAGGCCTTAACACAAAAAAAATCAATTTAAGTAAATTACATTGAACTATGTAGTGAATGAATTGTTATCATTAACCTGATAATAATAAACAATCTGTGGAATTGATGTTTATAACCAGTGCTAGATGCAATCTTACATTGTTTACATTTTATATATATGGCTTTCCTGATTTACATAGATATCATACCAAACTGGTTAAATTACAATTTTGCATTTGAAAAATACCTAATTATTTGACATCGCATGCTAAGTATATAGTTTACGTTGATTAGCTGATTTGTTTTGACTATAACCTTTTTAATATTTACGAGATTAAGATATTACATAGCTAGACGGAATTTTGAATATAATAACCTATATTTTATTCGGGTGAAAACTAAGTATTGAAATGATTTAAAATGAGTTAAACTAGTTGAAGTAAGTGAAAATGAGTTGAAGTAACTTGAACTAAAATAAAATAAATTGAGAAACAAGTCATGACTTTGATTTGAGATTTGTGGGAAGTATGAAAGAAACATAGAATGATCCAAAGGAGTTAAATAAACCTACTGCCTGACTGCTAACCATTTCTAATTATTTAAGTTAATAACTGAGAATGAGAATAAGTGCACTAAATATGCACTTTGAGATTTACCTAACAAGCATACACTATCAAATACATAAAATCAATGAGCGTAGCATTACCATTTCGTTATGCATAAAGGCTACATATATATACTCATATTAACACAAGTAAAAAATTAATAGACACAAACATATATAGATATATATATATATATAAAATCATAAGTAAATACATGCATACATACATAAAAATCAAGTAACATATGAATATTAATAATAAATGTCAAGACGTCTCTCGAGATTTTTAATCTGAATATATTGAGTTTTTCGTGATTTTTCTCTTTATCATTAATAGGATTGGTATACGGCCGGACATTTTCATGTATTCCTCTACGTTTGTTCGTCTAGTTTATGCGCATAAACGTCTGATCGCTCGATTGTTAGAGGATCAGACTGACGTAATAATTGCGGCTTTACTTAGCCTACTTCGTATTTTTCATCCGTATTCTACCTGACTGTACTAATGTCGGTTCCGCTTTATTTATGGATTACGTATCTCCAACCAAGAAAATGATTAATTGCGAGACTAGTCGCATATACATCATAGTTACTAATTAATCCTTTAGCTCTCTTACGTAACATATTTTTGATGACTCATTACAATATTATTTATTAGAGTTTTACTAGTATATAGATCGAAATAGACTCATTTAGTACGTTCACTTCTATGCAAAATTACTTTACAAACACTATAATCTCTGGACAATTAAAGCGATGTCTTGAATATATTTTCTAGGAATATCTATTGTGTCTTGTTCAAAATTATCTTAAAGTTCTCATATTACATGTACATAGCGCAGATGATGCATTTTTACTTCATACAAATTTCCATATGTTAAAGTAAATACTTCTTTCATCGTTAAAGGTCTACAACCCGTCATTCGATCTACTTTTAAATTAACTTTCTTTATATGTTATCAAAAAAATCTAAGTGACAAATAGAGTGATGGCCTAAACTACTATCTCCTTAATAAAAAC
This sequence comes from Thermobia domestica, assembly GCF_964235325.1. NCBI lineage: Eukaryota > Metazoa > Arthropoda > Insecta > Zygentoma > Lepismatidae > Thermobia > Thermobia domestica. Next base: position 80,209,919 of record NC_137459.1, read on the forward strand.
AACGACATATTCACTAAAGTCACAGAATATATATATATATATATATAAGTATCATTGTAAAAAGTATCTCTATTTTTAATAAGCCTTGCTCAAAAAGAAAAAAAAAGAGTTCTAATTGTTTAGCAATTACAGTTCGAGTTGGAAAATCTTTTCTCCACGCGGTGTAAATACATTAACAGTTTTCAAATAGTTCCGACTTTATATCGCGAACGTCTTGTATTTTATTCAATGACGAAAATTTCCCTTTTGGAATCAACAAAAAATAATTTGGATGGGTCCTACCTTTCGTCGTACACACTGCTCTCACCACCAAGCTCACAACACACATACAGATGTCCCTGCGTTTACTGGCTTCCTTCTTTCGTGAGAAGTGTCCTGGATTCGGAGTTCCTCTCTTCGATTCCCGCTGCGTCCTCCTCTCAAACTGAAAGGGGCGTCGCTCTTGGGCGTCTCCTGATCCATCAAGGTGGGGCTTCTGTTGGTCCATTTCTGATAGGATGCACTCTCACTAAAAGCACTTTCAGACGTCTCACTGCACCAACATCACTCTCGGTGTTAAAAGTGTAGTGTTACACGGATAAACAGTGTTTATTGTTTTTAAGCATTGTGTATAATACTTCAAAACTGATTATGTATGATTAAAACTAGTTCAAGTGCTTTCGGTGCGTATGTAGGTTATTCTAATTGTCTGTAATAGCTCGTGATTACGTTTAAAAGTACGAAACTCTGTCACTCAAAAAAACAATGTTTGTAGGCGTTTCGCGATCTATATATATATATATATATATATATATTAGCAGCGTTACAAAGTTTATATATATATATATATGTTTATATATATAAATATATTTTGAAGAAGATCAATGTGTAGGTTACTATGTTAAGGAAAGATTGTAATATCGTACACTCGGCTTCGGTGAGTTTAGCCGCACATTGTTATTGTGAACTTAACTTTTGATTATGACTGTAGTGTGTGTGTAAGTTCCGGGTATGTTTTTGTGTTGCGGTGGTACGCTGTTTCCCGGTGAAGAATTATTTTGCGACTAACTTGGAGTTTTGAATTTTTAACCTGCCGAACTTTTTGGATACGCCTCTAACGGTGTCTTCGATTTTGTCTCTGCTCTCTTATTCGTTAACTTATTTTGGTGTCCTAAATTTTGATTCTCTTGGTCTCCGCCTATTTACGGTTTTCGGGCGTCGTTTCTCTAACGTACGTGCTTCCTTCAAATTTCACATGTTATATCGAAAATTTTTATGAGAGTTGATTTGGCTCCTAGTCGTCTCGTGCATGGTTTTGGACCATTTCTCAGTTCTATGTTAAAATTTTATCTTGGTTCTGAGTGGCGACATATGGTCTATGCTGTGATTTTGACAAATTCGCAGAGATTATATTTCTACTTGGATTCTATTCAACGTGTTAGGACTTTATTATTTTTCTCAATTTCACAAAAAGATGCTAAAAGCTGTTTTGTTCTTCTTTCTTGCGTTCACGCCGGGAACTCTGCTGTGTGTGGTCTACGTATGTGGCTTAGGCAGTGGTATTGAGAGACAATGGAAGGGTCTTTCAACTGTCCTCGCCGCACGGACAGGTATACAGAAAAAAATAACACATGTTACTTCTCGGATAGTAAGGGAAAATAAAGAGAATGTTCTTTGGCTCTTTAAACAAACAAAAATGAAAATGAAAATTATATGCACTAATGTTCATAATTATACGCAAAATTGAATTTAAAAGATTTATTTAAAAATTAAATAAAAATGGTAATGATGCAACTGTCACAGTTATCCCCCTCCTAAGATGGAGCAGATGATGCAACTTAGTTGAAGCAGATCTCCATCCTAAGAGAAACTTTGTGATTGACATTGCATCATGAATTCTAGGTGCAAATTGAACATTACATAAAAATCCGAACCCTAATCAGAAATTTTAAAGTTCACAAAAATATTCTGAAGTACATGAAAATCCTTCATAGAAAAGTTGAAATACATAAAAATCCGAACCCGAATGGTTTTTACCTCGTGTGCTCTGATCTGCTAGTGGATGGTAGGTCTCAGGTGTCGAGTTTGTGGTCAGTTCAAGCTGCTGGACACAAGCTTATGAGGCATGTTTTAAGTAATATGACTTTTATCTTAATTGTCTCTTGGAGTTCTTCTTTAATTTTCTTCCTTCTGGTCTGCATCATCGCAGGTGTAATAATTGGAACTCTTCGTTATTTTATTCTCCGCGGGATACGACTTCTTACTTTTCTTCCAAAGTGCTGGCTGCCCTAGGTAACAAAACAACAAAACAATAATATTATATCATCTTCAGCGTCTGGGATCATCGGGAAAGAGAGCATTGGTTACAGAGGGTGGCATGGAGCTTCAATTCCTCCATGTGCGAGGGCAAAGCCACTGCTCGCACTTCTGCTTTTATCCTTCGGCCATGATTCTTCTTCAGTAACACAACTTTAAAATATAAGGAGAGTAAAATAATTAAGGCAAAGTTCCATGTCGCGAACATCCAATTGTGGGAACTTGCAAACATCTTGGTGGAATGGTCATCTGCTCGCAGCTCGTAGCTCACTATTCTTTGGCTCGGCGCGTTTTCGCAGGTATCATCACCAAGGGGAAGGGGTGCGTTGAGTCTCTGCTCTAAACGCAAAACTCCACTTCAGAGAGCTAAAATCGGGAATTCTTCTCTACCGATTGCTCTGTATATAGGCACTTCTTCGTGCATAACAAAAATTATATCTCCTGGGCCGGTTTTAATGCTGGGTTGCGCACATTGGTGAACGTCTTTTTCCAATCTTCCTCTGTAATTTTTATTGCCTCACATCCGGTATCTGAAATAAAGTTAAAGTAAATACACTGGTAAACAATTTCACTTCTGGGCATTATGCGTCCATATAATTCATCTTCTTATTCTTTATGTTTATCTTCTAGGGTTAGCCACTTGGATAAAAGATGCAGTTACATTCGAATGCGCTGTGCCATATACAAAATTCACTTATATTTCTTTAATCAGTTTTCTGCTAAGTTTTCTTCTCCGCGCTGATATTTCAGTTTTCAATTCTTCTTTTCTTGCATGATCTTCTTGCAATTCTTCTTCTTTACTTCTTGCATGCAATCATTCTATTTCTGGGCTTCCATTTGTTTTCATGCCATTGTGTATTTGAGGTTGTTTTCTAGCAAGCTGTCACGTGACCTTGACTCGAACCTGGACCGTTGCAAGTCAATTTTTAGTAAACAAATGTCATAGCCGGGCGAATGGTAACAATGCAGATATCATTCTTGTCATTTTCGGGGTTTTCCTCTTTATCTCCTGGGTACCTCCAATTGTCATTACTCACTTCTTGAGTTCTCACCACTTTGATAGGGACAATCATTGTATCGTCTCGGCCATCTTTACATCGTGCGTCTAACTTGTGTTCTCCTCTCCTGGTACCTTCATCCTGAGCGGTAATACATGGCGGATTTGCTTCGTTCTCCCAGTTATCATCGCTCATCTCTTGTGTTTCATTTGGTCTGACTTGACTGTGAATCTCTTGTCGGTCACATGGACTTCTCTGGCCGTTGTAATTTATCCATGAATCTCGGTCTTCGACTTCAAGTATTCCTTTTCCTTCTACATTTCTGGAGTCTTCTGCCCATTTTCTCCATGGCTTCTGGTGATTATTCCTCCTGCAAAAGGTATGGCGGCGTTGCCATCCTGGACGTTTGTCGTGGAAACATTTCATTCTTGCATCCTTGTGCCGTATTGGCTGTATCCTTGTCTTCCCAGGGACCATTCTTCCACGCAGTTTGCGTTTAATCTTGGATTTCGGAGCGTTCACAGCGTTGGAAACACTTGTACTTATCTCTGCAGGTGGGTCAGTCTGTTTGGCCTCCTGGTGTGTATCTTGCACAATTTCTTCTGATGGGGGTTCCTCCAGTACCACTTCTTCCGGTTCGCTCCTTTCTACTATTTGACTGTGCTGTTCTCGTTCTGGAATAACCTCAGCGTCTTGCATATTTTCCTCGTGAAGTGGTTCTTCTCGAATCTCATCTGTCTCCTGCTTCCCTCTGCGCTCTTCTCGTTCTCTTCTCATTTCTTGGATGTTTTCGTCAAGCTTCTTGTTTACTTCTTTTATTTCTTCTCGTAGTTTTCTTGATTCTTCCTTTTGGTCTTCTTTTTGTCCGTCTAACTTCTTGTTAACTTCTTTTATTTCTTCTTTGTGCTCATCTAACTTCTTGTTAAGTTCTTCTTTTAGTTCTTCTTTTTGTTCTTCGAACTTTTCCATTAGTGTCCGGAACATGGCTAACACATCGTTGTTTGCGGGAGTTCTGGTAGACTCGTCTGGCTGCACTTTCCTTGGCGTTTCTTCTGATGACTGAGATCGCCTTTCCTCAGTAGACGCCACTGTTGTGTTTAGGACGCCGCATGTAACACATTCCAGATGGGAAGATGATGGGGTTATTTCTTGCTCCCAGACATCTCTGCCGCAATCTGGACAAATCTGTTGCTCTCCCGTCAGCATCTTGGTCCTTATTTCTTCTGTCTGTGCCCGCAGTCTTGGCATCTGAAACTAAAAATACACTGCTTTTGTGCCGAATTATTTTTGCACACACATTAACGAATAAAAAGTATTTGTTAATTACTAAATTATTTTTTAAAAACAGTATTCTTGCAATATACTAATAAAATGTCTAGTTTCGTCGCTTATAATTGTTCACACACACAACACGTTTTACGTTATTTATATATTATTCATGAAATAAGCCTGAGTGTACGATCTTTTGCAATAATTCCAAAGCACAGTAATTCACACCTTAAATCATCTTCTCTTAAAATTTACTAAATGCTATACTTAACCTACATTAGTATTAATACGTTTCTAGCTTAACCCTATACATACTGAAAATTCAAAAAGTAAACGAATATATGCACTCCTTAAATATAAACTAATAAAAGAAAAGTTATTCCTATATAGATATATGAATGGATATCTTACAAATACATGAATGGTAGCAGGTTCGAGTTGATTTTAGCAACTTGTAGTTATTATCCTATTTCTATTTTCCTCACCTGGTTACCTTATTTTTCTTCTTTTTCTTCTTTTCCTTGTTCAATCACCCATTTTCAATACAAATAAATTCTGCAAACTGAATATTCTCTATTGTTAGCTCAACGTAAACATAAGTTACATTCTTCTGGCTGAAAAAGAAATGAAATTGGAGGGGAAAAGAACGTTGATCGTTCCTAGAAGTACTGTTCAACTTGCGTTGAATTTAGTTCGATTCCAAGGCTCATTATGTAGCTGATGATAATCTTAGCAAGTAGTTACTTTTTTTTTTTATAATGAGTTCTTAAAAATAATGGAGTTCTTTGAAGCGTATTCGTCGAGACTGTAAAGTAATTATCGTGTCTGACGATTAATTATCGCATCTAAAAATAAATTATCGAATCTGAAAGTTAATTAGCGGGTTTAAAAATTAATTATCGGGTCTGAGCGTAAATTATCGAGTTCGAAAATTTATTATCGTGTCTGAAAATAAATTGTCGAGTTCGAAAATTAATTATCGAGTCTAAAAAAATTAACTATCGAGTTTAAAAAAATTAACTATCGAGTCAAAAAATTAACTATCGAGTTCCTGTTCGGATGCGCCATATTTGTAAAATTTGAAAAATGAAAAGAGAAAGATCCCGGTGGTGATCGCTTGTAGCGCCAGGTTTTGTAATAATAAAAAGAAAAAAATTGAGATGGCGGGTTTTGGGTTCATATTCCGTCTGTCCCTATTTATTCCCTGTGCACCACCGTTAAAGTCTCCGTTCCTCGAACTAAAATGGTTTGTGACTCGATAAGGATTGATCTCACGGTTAGGAAATCCTATCTCCCCGCGGTGTCCCAGGGCTTTAGGGAAACAAGATCCCTCTAAAACCGTGTAAGCAAATGAAACTTGATATTATTCGCATACGTATCCTGAATTCACGTGCTGCAACGCTGAAAGAGAATTTTGCTCTAATGTTTGGTTTGTGTGGACGAACTAGACTGACTTTCACTTTCCAAGTGGACTGAATAATAATGGTAGTAATAAGAATAAAACCAGAAAATAAACGAATATCTAGAATTTAGAATTTTAGTTGAAAATTCTGAAAATCAGTCTAATCCCCACTAGAATCGAGAAATGCTTATATTGCCTAATTTGCCTAACAGATCCTTTGGAAACCAATGTTATGCTTAAGGTTAGGGATACAACTTGTTTATGAAAGAAAAAGCTTACGAATTTGATTAACAATGTAATAAAAGTTTTAATGAGCAAATGAAAACAATAACAAAAAATGTTTTCTAAAAAAAAATAAGCAAGCTGAAGGTTAATATTGAATTTTGGGTTTTCTGACAACAAATGTTCAGAATAAGGCATAAGGCCTTAACACAAAAAAAATCAATTTAAGTAAATTACATTGAACTATGTAGTGAATGAATTGTTATCATTAACCTGATAATAATAAACAATCTGTGGAATTGATGTTTATAACCAGTGCTAGATGCAATCTTACATTGTTTACATTTTATATATATGGCTTTCCTGATTTACATAGATATCATACCAAACTGGTTAAATTACAATTTTGCATTTGAAAAATACCTAATTATTTGACATCGCATGCTAAGTATATAGTTTACGTTGATTAGCTGATTTGTTTTGACTATAACCTTTTTAATATTTACGAGATTAAGATATTACATAGCTAGACGGAATTTTGAATATAATAACCTATATTTTATTCGGGTGAAAACTAAGTATTGAAATGATTTAAAATGAGTTAAACTAGTTGAAGTAAGTGAAAATGAGTTGAAGTAACTTGAACTAAAATAAAATAAATTGAGAAACAAGTCATGACTTTGATTTGAGATTTGTGGGAAGTATGAAAGAAACATAGAATGATCCAAAGGAGTTAAATAAACCTACTGCCTGACTGCTAACCATTTCTAATTATTTAAGTTAATAACTGAGAATGAGAATAAGTGCACTAAATATGCACTTTGAGATTTACCTAACAAGCATACACTATCAAATACATAAAATCAATGAGCGTAGCATTACCATTTCGTTATGCATAAAGGCTACATATATATACTCATATTAACACAAGTAAAAAATTAATAGACACAAACATATATAGATATATATATATATATAAAATCATAAGTAAATACATGCATACATACATAAAAATCAAGTAACATATGAATATTAATAATAAATGTCAAGACGTCTCTCGAGATTTTTAATCTGAATATATTGAGTTTTTCGTGATTTTTCTCTTTATCATTAATAGGATTGGTATACGGCCGGACATTTTCATGTATTCCTCTACGTTTGTTCGTCTAGTTTATGCGCATAAACGTCTGATCGCTCGATTGTTAGAGGATCAGACTGACGTAATAATTGCGGCTTTACTTAGCCTACTTCGTATTTTTCATCCGTATTCTACCTGACTGTACTAATGTCGGTTCCGCTTTATTTATGGATTACGTATCTCCAACCAAGAAAATGATTAATTGCGAGACTAGTCGCATATACATCATAGTTACTAATTAATCCTTTAGCTCTCTTACGTAACATATTTTTGATGACTCATTACAATATTATTTATTAGAGTTTTACTAGTATATAGATCGAAATAGACTCATTTAGTACGTTCACTTCTATGCAAAATTACTTTACAAACACTATAATCTCTGGACAATTAAAGCGATGTCTTGAATATATTTTCTAGGAATATCTATTGTGTCTTGTTCAAAATTATCTTAAAGTTCTCATATTACATGTACATAGCGCAGATGATGCATTTTTATTTCATACAAATTTCCATATGTTAAAGTAAATACTTCTTTCATCGTTAAAGGTCTACAACCCGTCATTCGATCTACTTTTAAATTAACTTTCTTTATATGTTATCAAAAAAATCTAAGTGACAAATAGAGTGATGGCCTAAACTACTATCTCCTTAATAAAAACAACGACATATTCACTAAAGTCACAGAATATATATATATATATATATATAAGTATCATTGTAAAAAGTATCTCTATTTTTAATAAGCCTTGCTCAAAAAGAAAAAAAAGAGTTCTAATTGTTTAGCAATTACAGTTCGAGTTGGAAAATCTTTTCTCCACGCGGTGTAAATACATTAACAGTTTTCAAATAGTTCCGACTTTATATCGCGAACGTCTTGTATTTTATTCAATGACGAAAATTTCCCTTTTGGAATCAACAAAAAATAATTTGGATGGGTCCTACCTTTCGTCGTACACACTGCTCTCACCACCAAGCTCACAACACACATACAGATGTCCCTGCGTTTACTGGCTTCCTTCTTTCGTGAGAAGTGTCCTGGATTCGGAGTTCCTCTCTTCGATTCCCGCTGCGTCCTCCTCTCAAACTGAAAGGGGCGTCTCTCTTGGGCGTCTCCTGATCCATCAAGGTGGGGCTTCTGTTGGTCCATTTCTGATAGGATGCACTCTCACTAAAAGCACTTTCAGACGTCTCACTGCACCAACATCACTCTCGGTGTTAAAAGTGTAGTGTTACACGGATAAACAGTGTTTATTGTTTTTAAGCATTGTGTATAATACTTCAAAACTGATTATGTATGATTAAAACTAGTTCAAGTGCTTTCGGTGCGTATGTAGGTTATTCTAATTGTCTGTAATAGCTCGTGATTACGTTTATAAGTACGAAACTCTGTCACTCAAAAAAAACAATGTTTGTAGGCGTTTCGCGATCTATATATATATATATATATTAGCAGCGTTACAAAGTTTATATATATATGTTTATATATATAAATATATTTTGAAGAAGATCAATGTGTAGGTTACTATGTTAAGGAAAGATTGTAATATCGTACACTCGGCTTCGGTGAGTTTAGCCGCACATTGTTATTGTGAACTTAACTTTTGATTATGACTGTAGTGTGTGTGTAAGTTCCGGGTATGTTTTTGTGTTGCGGTGGTACGCTGTTTCCCGGTGAAGAATTATTTTGCGACTAACTTGGAGTTTTGAATTTTTAACCTGCCGAACTTTTTGGATACGCCTCTAACGGTGTCTTCGATTTTGTCTCTGCTCTCTTATTCGTTAACTTATTTTGGTGTCCTAAATTTTGATTCTCTTGGTCTCCGCCTATTTTTCGGGCGTCGTTTCGGGCGTCGTTTCTCTAACGTACGTGCTTCCTTCAAATTTCACATGTTATATCGAAAATTTTTATGAGAATTGATTTGGCTCCTAGTCGTCTCGTGCATGGTTTTGGACCATTTCACAGTTCTATGTTAAAATTTTATCTTGGTTCTGAGTGGCGACATATGGTCTATGCTGTGATTTTGACAAATTCGCAGAGATTATATTTCTACTTGGATTCTATTCAACGTGTTAGGACTTTATTATTTTTCTCAATTTCACAAAAAGATGCTAAAAGCTGTTTTGTTCTTCTTTCTTGCGTTCACGCCGGGAACTCTGCTGTGTGTGGTCTACGTATGTGGCTTAGGCAGTGGTATTGAGAGACAATGGAAGGGTCTTTCAACTGTCCTCGCCGCACGGACAGGTATACAGAAAAAAATAAAACATGTTACTTCTCGGATAGTAAGGGAAAATAAAGAGAATGTTCTTTGGCTCTTTAAACAAACAAAAATGAAAATGAAAATTATATGCACTAATGTTCATAATTATACGCAAAATTGAATTTAAAAGATTTATTTAAAAATTAAATAAAAATGGTAATGATGCAACTGTCACAATCATCGTACGCTACCTGGGATGGATGATAAACTAAATATCTCCAGAAATACACAAGCAATTAAAAAGCATGAAATGCGTGTCCAAAATTTTAAAAAGGCTTAGCATAAAATAAAATTGCTTGTATTTACATTTCAATGCGAGCGTGGTAGGCCAATACGATACGGAAAGGAAAGTTTTTGTGTTTTGCAACAAGAAACATCTTCCCTAGAATTGTAAAGCTCAAGTAGACAAATATATTTGTTAAATGTCACGTGACACGGACATATTAAGTAAAATCATTATTTCACACTAGAAAACCTGATAAAGCGCAAAGAAACTTAATTGATATACAGGACTATTGTAAATGATCCTCCCGATTTCAAGGGTTAATAACTCACGAGCGTTTAGTGACAATGACTTCCTTTTTATTTTAAGATACAGAAAACTCAAAATTATTTTTTGTTTACAAAAATATGCTTGGTATGTTTATTGTCAAAGTTGCTCAAGATGAGTGCCGTTTGTAATTCAAAATACATCAGTTTGATAATCTAATTCTTGGCACACTCTTTTTTACATTCCACAGCCAGGAGATCCATCTGCTTCTTAAATGCATTCTCAAAGTTTAGTTTAATTGTTAGGGATGGTTGACTGATACACTTGGATTTAACATAACCCTAACGTCGTTGAAAATTCCGTTTCACATGAATGTAGAAAATAAAAAGCAAAAAAAGAAACATTGCGCTGTATTCGTTTCCTGGTATCTAGATTTACTGTTACCCTTGTTACGGAATGCGTAACTACACATCACCTTTACTAGCCACGTAGTGTCTCCCCCTTTTTTTTGCTTTTGTTTTTAAGAAATTGATTATCATGAGTCTCCTTGCCTCTCGCGACTCGGTTGTCTAAAATTAGCAGATAAACAAAGTGTAACTGATGTTTTACAGCATGTGATCAAACTGCGCACCTTTCTTAGTATGACAGTGAGCAATTCGATGGTAAAACATAAATACTGCATTCCTGATGACGCCCAGTTCAATAAGAGCAAAATCATCAATAACTCTTTGACGAAGATTATCCAAAGTGGTTGGCATTATTTGATACTCGTGTTTTTAGATAAACCCATAAAAAGTAGTTTACTGGCGATAAATCAGGGGGACAGGGAACCAGCGGGCTACTCAATATAACCTCTTCTTCAAACCTGTTATTTAGGAAATTCCGTGTTAAGAAATTGCCGCATATTTACACGGTTGTGCGGTCCTTCACATCTCGCTGAAACCATCTGTGGGCAAAATTTTCTTCTGCAGTATATCTTATTGTTGGAACTACTTGATTTCGAAGCATCTCCTCACACGGTTCAGAAGTCGAATTGTTATTAATAAAAAATGGACCAATTATTGTATATTTAACTACCGCCCAGATATTCAACTTTTCAAGATGTAGAAAGTGTTTTAAAGGACCAATGCGATTGCTGTAAAATCAAAACCTGCAATGACTTATGTTAATGTAACCGGTTAGGTGGAACGTGACTTCATCAGAGCACACATTGCTGGTAAGAAAAGTAGGATCGTCATTGATTTATTTCATCATATCTTCACAAAATTCTACATCCCGCTCAAAGACATTCATCCAGCTGGTGTATCAGATAAACTTTGTATGGGTAGAACTTCATTTTTTTTTCATTCTTTTCGCAGAAATGTTACTAATGTCATGCTGCTCAGCAGCTTTTTGAATGCTAAGTTGAGTATTTTCAACAAATAACTGCAACATCAAACTGTTTGTCGTCGATTTCGGTCGACCAGGAATGTTACAATCCTTTACAGTTACCGTTTCCTCGATGCGTCTTACGATGCGCTCAACAGTAGATCTCGAAATGGGTTTGTGTGGAACGCAATTTTTTTTCGTTAAATATTAACCTCACTTCAGCACATGACCTTAGGTTATTGCTCCATCCTCGTATCATCGAGAGCGTTGGCACTTTACTTTGAGAGCTCTAACACAAATCACTTGAAATGCAGCTTGAGTGTTCAGAGGTTATCTGTAATAATGCTTACTGCTACCAATATCTAATGGCTTCTACGTTGCTGGACCGTAATTTACAATCAACCATAAGAATTTACAGAACATGACATATTTGAATTCACAGAACACGATATGTGATTTATTCCACTAAGTTTATAAGAGCACATTTGCTCTCTTAGATGTACGGATCAACTTCACATGTTCATATTTACTTTCACTTCTCAGATGGAGTTACATGCAGCTTCAAATCAAATCGTAATTATGGACATCTACATCACTATAACAACAAAATGATAATGTCCATATGAACTTTAATAGATCCACTGATCAACCTTACATGTTCACTTTCACTTTTGCCTCTCAGGTTTATACATATCTACATAAACATGACAAAAACTAATACCATAATTCTCTTTTGACACTATGTCCGATTATCAATTGAAACTTCATGTCCCAACGAAGAGCTATAGTTAATCAACTTTCATAGTGTCCACAAGCTCACAGAAAAAAATATCAGTTCTTGAAGAATATTGTTACAAACATGTTCATAACTTTATTTGTTTGCAAGTCTTAGCACCAACATCACACAGCATGTCCAGTTCTTGAATCAAGTTTCATTTATCAACCTCAGATGATATTATAATTATAACAATTATATAATTATAACAATAACAATTATATTGTTATTATTATTATTATTACTGCGATTTATATGTTACCTAGGAGCAGCGGCGCATATCTGTCTTCAACATTGGGGGGGACGGGTTCCCATAATCTTCTTCTTTTTTTTAATGATGCTCAAAATATTTATGAAGTTGAAAAACATTGCTATGGAGGATCAGAGGAGCAGAGTTGTCATCAATATTGGAAGGCGGACAGATTTGAGGCTTTTTCTGGGAGAAATCAATTTCACCTCACTTTCCTTTCTGGCAATCGGATGCAAATCACATTTTTCCGCAAAAAGAAGATTTCAAATCGAATTATTGAAGGGGACAGTCCCCCCAAGTTGAAAGATTTAATGGGATAGATCTCCCTCATCCCCCCGTGATTTGCGCCACAGACTAGGAGGACAACGAAAAACATACATAAAATAAAAGTTGCGTGTTTTCGGTCGCAGTATCCGATTCTGCATTAATGTAGAACGTTTCTATTTGGAATTTTCAAATTGGACCCTGGGGCTCTATGATGGGACCCCTGGGGCACTTGTTGTTTACATAATTTTATAGGCTCTTGACATGGGTACATTCTTACGTAACTAGATTTGTCACATTTTTTGTCATTTCGGAAATATTTGAGGTCACAAAGTTGGGAGACATACGTACTCTGATATTCATTTTTTGCGATTACAGCGCCATCTATTAGAATATCGAAAAAGTGTTTCATGTAAAAGTTTCTTAGTTTTGATCACAGAATCAAAATCTGCAATAAAAATAGGGGGTTTCTATTTGAAATTTTCATGTTGGCCCCTGGGGCCCTATGATGGGACCCCTGGGGCACTTGTTTACAGAATTTTATAGGCCCCTAACATAGGTATATTTTGACGTAACTAGATTTGTGACATTTCTTCTCATTTCGGAAATATTTCAGGTCGCATAGTTAGGTGAGACCTTGTATATAGGGGAAAATAGTACACAGTGGATCATTGTACACAGTGGATCAGAAGGCGTTATTCATTTATTTATACCAAGAATTCAACTAGCGAATGTCAGTTATTCTGTTTTCACGTTACACACTTATTAATGAAATGTCAACAACAATGGATGCTTCATACTTGTGGTGAAGTGAAAAATCTGTTTTCCTCGTGCTAAAGTAAAAATAATAATAATAATAATAATAATAATAATAATAATAATAATAATAATAATAAGTAACATAAGTGAATGCTCTGATTTTGTGATTTACCTTGTAATTTAAAATATCAAGGACATGGGAAGTAGGTATAATGTATTTGTAATATAGAATTGTTTATTTTGTTCTTCTACTTTAATAGTTCCTTGTCGTGGGAGATTGTTTGGGTTGACAGCAACAAGTACACAGTGGATCACGTCGGTGTGGTACACAGTGGACTTATCCACTCTGTACCTCATTGTGTTTATAGAAGTTCAAGTATTTGGCATATTCATTTAGAAACACATCATTAACTTGGGATCTTACGGAACTTTTGCTATCATGTTGCATGTTACAAATGAATGGTTTGGCCACGAGGAAATACAGGCAAGGCAACATGAAAGACATTTCGATGAGAGAAGCAGTGCAGTTAGTGGTAGAGCAGTGATATTCTATTAGACGTTTTGGTAAATTGAAGAACATTGATTACAGAACTTTGAACAGACATGTCATAAGAATAAGAAAGTACCAGGTGACAATGCTAAAATGAAGCCAAATTATTCTGTACGACAAATTTTCTTTTTCAGAGTTGGAGCATTTATTTCCGAAATATATAAAAATGTGCAACAAAATGTGTTAGTCTACCGTAGTCGTGATGCATTTGGCGTATGAAATTGTCAAGAACTACAATATATGGATTCCCGCTTCGTCGGGAAAAAAGCACAATTTCAGGTCTAGAGTGTATCGTTATAAAGATCTTAGTATTAGGAATCCCGAAGATGTGTTGGAAAGCGTCAAGGACTATCAAGATTGTTGTCATTCAACAAACACAATGTTTAGGCATTCTTTAGCAATTTATGTAACTTATCTACGAAATATCCCAAATTCTGTAGCCTTTCACGTATTTCCAACTTAGACATGAACTAGAGCGGTTCAGACATCCAAGAAAGTAATAGCAGAGAAAGAAGCCAAGCAATTAAATATATGCATGAGTGGCGAAATTGGGGTCCTCGTTATGACGTGTGTGACTGTGAGCATCGGGTATATTTTTTGTCACCAGCTATGGTTCATCCTAGGAAATATTTTGAACAGCATATGATCAATGAGGCATCGCCTAACCCACTTAGTTTGAGAACTCCATCAGGAAGGATGAATGAAAAATTGTTACCACATTCTAGCAATAAAATACAATCAGTTGGATGTGCCTGTTTTCGTACCATTGAAAGCACACTAAAATGCAGCTGTGGATACTTGATTGTTACAAAACCCAAGAGTGCCCATGTTAATATACGAAGCAGCTCAATCTTGGGAATAGTATTTGCACGAGCAGTGATTCCAACCAACATCAAAGCAGGTTTTAGAAAAACAGGAATGTCTCCTTATGATCAAAATGTATTTACAGACAATGGTTCTTTTCTACGCTGTATGTACGCAAAAGCAGATACAAGATCAAATCAATGTACCTTCCTCAAGCAACAATCCTTTAATTCAAGAAGTAGAGAATGTAGATGCAGATTCGAAAGAAAATGCTTTCCAGAAAGAAGAACTTAAACAGTGTTTTTGTGTCACCTCAAGAAACATCGTAGAAAGAAAGGCAGAAGCCGTTTCCGGAAAGAGCCAAACGTTTTCAAGGCAAAGCCAGTAAATAAGGGGAGTCCAAATTCAGCAGCATTCTGAAACAAAAAGGATAAAAGAAAGACGTTTCGTCTCGAAGAAAGTGAAAGAAAATAGTAGTTCAACGGAGAATGACGATTTTCAGCCAATTGTATTATAAGATTTTTCAGATGATGATGATAGTTTAGAAAATGAAATCTTTTAGTTTGTCACACGATTATGCCCCTCAGGCTAAGGAAGACGGTCGATGTTACTTTAGAGACAGAAACTATTACTTATGATGATTCGAAACAGAGTCAAAGAGAAGTTCAACCTGGTGATGACGTTCTTGCAAGATTTCTTTCACGGACACATTATATTGGTCAAATCACGACTAGGAAAAACAATGAAAATGACTTTAGATATCGTTTCTACGAAGCGAGAATATACCTGAAAGTTTCATCCAACCAAATAATCTAGATATTTCACCCATACACAATATCTGAATAGTAAGAGGGCTTCCAAAATCTCTTGACTAATAATTTGCATAATCAGACAAATTGAATCCATTACAGAAAGTTAAATTCTCAATTCTTATAACAAATTGTTTATGCTATTGTGCATAATTACTTAAACTTCTAAATTTACTAATCCGGAACCAATGATTCTCTGTACAAGATATCAATTTAATTGTCTAAAACTTTTGTTTAAAACAGTCGTTTGTATTATTTATTTGCGTAATCAATTCCTGAAATTAATAGTATGCTATTAAGATCTTGTAATACTCCAATTCCAACTTTTATTTAGAATTTTAAAATTTATTTTGTATTGTGAGTAATAGTACAGATTTTGACAATAATGCTTACAATTAAGTAGATTTGGAGATTTTTAAATTATGGGCCCCTTTATTATACGTTTCTATTCATTACTTTCAATACATTATTCCTTTGATCCACTGTGTACTACCTTCCCCTATATATAAATATATATATATATATATATATATATATATATATATATATATATATATATATATATATATATATATATATATATATATATATATATATATATGTGTGTGTGTGTGTGTGTGGATGCGCTCCTGCATACATTCACAGGAAATTTAATATAATTCATAAGCTTATTTCAAAAATATTGAGGCGTATCTATTCATTTTAGTTGGTAATTATATCAGTATATGTGTACCTTAAGTATAATGTACTAAAATACACACTTCAGTATTAAGTATTAAAAGTATTATTCATATTACCACCTCTGCCAAAAGCTATACCCATTTAAATAAAAGTTTACAATTGAATGCAGGCTATATTAAATGTTCTTTTGTTGATATCATACGACTGTCTTTACTACCAGCTTTAGACACACCAAACACCTGTTTCAACTAGGATTATATTAAGCACTTCCCATGAAACGTGATTTACGCTTTCCCATTTTTAAAAATTATCTCGCATTATTGCAAAAGAAATAATGAGAATTTTGAACAAAAGATTTTATGACATCATTTTCAAGTATCTTAATTTGAATTGTTTGATATTAAAAATAAACGCGTAATGAATTTTCTTTCAAGAACTCCTTGACAGTTATTGCGATTTTTTTAATAATAATAAAACAACCGTATATTAATACCGAATACAGACGCGATATTATTTGCTGTCTTCTATTTTATGAGTTGGGCTATTACTGTAGTTTTGTTAGGTAACGATCCACTTAACTTAGTGATTCTCGTATATGATTTATTATTTCCCATTGTTCTATGTGTGTCATTTTTCTTTATTTTTTTCTCAATTGACTTATAACATCATTCTTTATATGTTTTTTTTTTTCCCTTAGGTTATTGACTGGATATTAGCAGATGGAAGTACTGTACGAGACATTCCTGGGCTTCGAAAAATTTTACCTAATGGAACGTTGGTGTTTGTTCCTTTCCCTGCAGAGGAATATAATTCAAATGTTCACAGCACCATCTACCGGTGTGTGGCATCAAACAGTGTGGGTACCATTGTGAGTCGCCAAGTTCATGTCCGAGCCGGTGAGTACAAAATCGTATTTTTTTTTACACTGTCACTTTTTTTTATTCTACTTACCCCTACATGAGCTATCCTTTTGTTTTCCCAATCTACTAAGATTCCTTTTCTCTCGCTTTTAGACGCTGAAGGAAGTTCGTGGTATCTGGAATTTACGTACAACATCATGTGTCAGAATTCACATGTTTAAAGGTTGAAGGTATAGCACTGCGCTCTGTGAAACTAATACTACAAACTAAGTATTACAAAATCAATGTATCTAACAATCAATATTAAATTTAATGTTTTAGCCGCTGATTTTTTGGTAATTTATTTTAGAATTTATTTCAGAACAAGAGGTGAAACGAATATGAAGGATTGTAATATTGCAAATTATAGATGCGTTAAAATGACAAATAATACTTTCGATAAAGTGGATATTTTTAAATATCTGGGATCAGTATTAACAGACCAAAAGGAAAAAAATAAATGTCTAATAAAAGCAAGAAATTCGTGTTATCTGCTTTGTCGTTCAGAATCTTTTGTCGTTGCGAATTCTGTCGAGGAATTTGAAGCTTAAAATATATAAAACAATACTCATGCTTGTTGCCCTGTACGATTGCGAAACATGGTTGCTTCCTCAGGACGAAGAATGCAGACTGAAAGTATTTGAGAAAAAGATTCTGAGACGAATATTCGGACCCAAGAGGCAGTGGCGGATCCAGGGAGAGGGTGATCGGGGCGATTGCCCCCCCCCCCCCCCGAAGAGGAAACTTTCTTTTATATATATATAACCCATCCCAGAGTTTGAAGTTCTTAAAAGTAGCTCTAAGTAGCAGTATGACAACCCACCGCCCCCCCAGAAGTCTGTCCTGGATCCGCCCCCGCCAAGAGGAGCATGAATGAAGAATTGCTGAAACTTCATAACTAAGAATTGCGTAATTTATACCCTTTACCAAACATTGATAAGATCATCAAGACTAGGAAGATCAGGTGGGTAGGTCATGTAACCAGAATGGAAGAAAGTATTAACGCCTTCAAATTTTTAACTGGAAGTCCGATTGAGAAACGACCATTAAGAAGACCTAGAAGCGCATGAGAGTACAATATTAAAATGGATCTCGCAGAAATGAGAATACAAAGTAGAAACTGGATCCACTTGGCTAAGAACAGAAGTCAGTGAAGATATTTGTGAACGTGGCATTGAACCTCCGGGTTCCATAGGTCAGAGAGAGAAAGAGAAAGAGAGAGAGAGAGAGAGAGAGAGAGATAATGGAATTCAACTAATATCCGTGTGGTAATTGAAGGGGGGTAAGGGGAGAAATTCTCAGGCACCTCTGAACACTTCCCTGGAACCTCATTCCCTTTATATTTTCTAAGGGGGGAACTTGGTAATAACATCAAACCTTCATGTGTAATTACAAAAAAATAAATAAAATAAATAAATAAAAATAAAAATAAAAATAAATAAATAAATAAATGTATTAATATGAAATGATCAGTTTTTCAACTTCCTACTAAGGAATTTGTATCGAAATGGAATCTACTCCGAGAAGACAGAGTACAAAGTTACAATTACAATTAAAATTACAATTATGAGCATACTTTATGGAGACTCTCACAAAGGGTATCCAAGCACCTTTATACTCTATATACATTAGAAAAACTGATTTTTCAAGTCTTTTGTGAGAAAAAATGCCGTGAACTGAGAAACCATAACCTTTTGCATGCTGTACAGGACAGTGGCGTATTTAGAATTTTCTTTGGGGGGCAGTTGCCCACCTGAGTTTGAGAATTAAATACATTTTAATATTTTGTCAAATAGTATGCTTAAAAAAAAAAACATGAAACTCGTACGTCGGTGGAGGATTTTCCTCCTCCCTAGACAAATCTGAAATGACGCTTCTGCAAACACACGTTAAATATTTGCAATCTCGTTTCAACTTAACTGATTTCATTTTAGAAAAAAAAAATGGAAATATTCAGTTTTATCTGTCTACTTTTTTTTTCTTTTTTGAACAGAGAGAAAATTTTCAGACAAGTTGAAGTTGAAATATACTGATTGCAGTTTTAATGGCAAGAATTGCAATCTGGTGAATCTTATGTGATATGATATACACAAAAATTTAGCAGTGAATCTAACCTTTTATTCTATTCATAGAAGAGAAAGAAGCATCATCTTGGCGGCCTACTTATTCTATTTCCCAAGCTACTTAATCCTCCCCTCTTGATTTTCTTTAGTTCAAACATTTACCTTTCTTTGAAACTAAAGGAGTGTTCGAAGTGAAAAAAAAAAAAAAAAGCAGAGGCGATATGTTTTACTACGATTTTGACTCGACATACCGGCTATCTAAATGTTGAAATGCAGTGAGGGTATCTTGCCTAAAAGATTACATTTTTATTTACATAATGACTGAAAACCGTTGGAGAACTTCTCTGTAGTACGGGGGGAAGGAATGAAGAGACTTTGATCCTCTGCCAACAACTTTCTGAAAAAAAAGTAAAAGAAAATCTCCTTATGTTACATTATAGACAATTATACACTAAAATGCTCAAAAGCCGAGTTTTTATATTAATTTCCTGCGGGAAAACTCCCGAACCCTCTATTCGACTGATGAGTATTCGAAACCCCCGGAAGATTCGCCCCGCACAGCAGAAAAGCCATACATGGGCCCATGCTCAAAACACAATATATATATATATATATATATATATATATATATATATATTAAGACAAGAAGACATACACACACATAAGAAACAGTTCAATATGACACATCAAAATACTTATCGGAACTTCTTTGAAGAGACCTCATTTTAAAAACAAAAGATAAGAAAAAATAACAAAAAAGTCGTTGTCAAATTAGAAATAATTTCCACATAGGAAATAAAATCTTTCTTCCTGCAAAACTACTCGTCAATTTCTGTATATAAAAATGGATTTATTGAACGTATTTAGTGGTTACTTTCCAGTGACGGTATGTCTGGATTACTAGAAAAAACAGAGGTGATATGGCATACCACCGCATACCGTCTCACTTCAACCCCTGAACTAAACGATGAAAATATTCCTTTGCTATAATAATTAAAGTCCCGTTATATTTATATCCGTGCAAGTTGGTGTGGAACAGTAGTTTCGCTTATCAGATTCTCTTAGTTTTGGTGTTACTGACGACGGCTGACTTGAATCACAACTAACAATGGTCAAAAGTATAGTAGGAGAAGCGAAAGACAGTAACAATTAAAAACAGAAACAGGAGAGTAGAATGGACCAATGAAAGGAAGAAAGAAAGAACGTAGTTCTTACATGGAACGAGATTTAACAAATGAGGCGCCTACGTAGTATCAAAAGCAACTTTTTTTTTTTTTTTTTACCGAAATTGAGTTATATATCGCTTGTTATGTTTGAACTAAAGGAATTCCATTGAAACATAATTTTGTTTAAAAGTTTAATATTTCATACTAGAAAACTAGTTCAAATATGTGACTTTGTACGCGTGTATATGGAGCTTCACTGCACATTTTGCAAGATTACTCGAAACTAAGAGAAATGGATGTGGCGGGTTTTGATACTAGGTGCCTCAAATACAGTATTATTTATGAACAAAGAGCATAAGAATATGAAAAGTCAATTAAATTGTTAGAAATTGTAAGAAGGATTATTGTTGAAGGTACGTGAAATGCAAAAATCTAACAAATTTATTTTTGGGAGGATGCTTGAGCCCGATAGCTCTCTAAATACGCCAGTGGTACAGGGGTATTTTCCTACGAGTAAAAGTTTCTTTTGAAATGCGTTGAGAAATTACCGCTTAGTCTGCAGGAGTACTCCCCTAGTGCAAGTATATTTTAGGCACACACTATCCCCCCCTTCACCTCGAAGTGTTTCAATTTCCACACTGCCTAATATGGCAGAAAACACAACATATTACACTTTCTCAACTTTTAAAGTTATCCTATTTAAAGTTATTCATAATTTGTACTTGTTTTGGAAAACACTTTTTTTTTTTCGTGTTCGTATACTGCAACTGCATTCGCAATGATATTTTTTTATTTTTTTTTTAAACTTCCTTATCGCTTTCAATCGGCAAATTTTCTTCTGAGTTTAACACATTATAGTGCAGGTAGTGATATTTATTAGCAGCAGACAAGCAAGCGCAAGCGCAGATTATGATATGTATTAGCGTGACTATTTATTAGCGGGAATTAATGTGACACATAGACTGGCACGTTTGTCGTCTATCAGGATATTCCATTCGACAAAATCTAACTACTGGATGAACGTGTTTCGGTATCTGACAGAAAACATCCAAATATTAGCAAATGATGCTCCAGCCTGTAATGTTTTCATTCTGGCAGAAAACAGCTATTTATTTATTTTTGTGGCTAATAGTTGTTTCTGATGGAGCCCTTCAGTTGCAAATGACATTCATATATATAACAAAAAATAGCACAATATACAAAGTAATGCTAATTTAATTACTGTATAAGGAAATATAACATAGTGCAAGTCAAGAGCCCCTTCCCATCCCTCATAAAATGAAACCGTGTGCAGATCGTCGGAATTGGTAATTGTATAGACATGTTAGGCCGAGAGGAAACCATTATTGTGCGTTTATAGATCTGGATCATTCGTAATAACGGATACAGAATGCGTATGCACAAAACACACCTGAGACGTTGCTTCGTGTTCACACAGCTTGGGAAACGCATCTGCAGACATGTATAGCGCAACACGACCAGCACCTTGAACATATTTTGTAATAGGTAACGAGTTTCGTGTGATTATAAATTCATAGTTATTACACTTATGTTAAATCTGATTACATCATTACATTTCTCTTATATACTTCTAGCCCTCTTTGGTATATCAAATAACCTTATTTGCATTTAAACTTTTTGTGTGAGATTTAAAATGGCGAACAGCACCATAAAGGATCTCCTTCGGCCTAACGTATTCCTTCAGTTACCAATTCTGCCTATCAATACTCGTTTTCCTTTTATGAGGGGTGGTAGGGGACTTTTGACTCATCCTGTATATAAAAGGAAACCTGGGAACTCTCCTGTGATTTAAGCACTCAACTTACCTTCCATTCACTTTCAAAATTATAATTGGTCCTGAGGAAATTCAATTCTAATCTATACTAGAATATAAAAGAACAGAAGTGATTCACTCGTCAACTCGTCGACCATGATACTATTGGTAGAAGTGTGAAATTTGAACAGAATACTAATTTTGCTATGGAAGCAAGAAACAAGAAGTGACTTTTCGAAACAAAGATTCAGAGAGAGGTAAGAGGAGTTCAAGTTTGCTATAAAAAATTGAGAATCTCACGAATCCCTGAATTAAGGCATATGAAACTGGCATATAGATTATTCATAACAAATAAAGAAGTAGTCATACATGCCTTAGAGTTTTCGAAAATTCCACACCTAATGATTTTTTTTAAAAATAATACTCGAATTTCTCTTCATCGACGAATGTGAGGATTTGCTTAAGCTTGAGGAGTGAAATGTAGTGTATACACTTCTAATTTTGAAAAGGAAAACATATTTCCACGTTTTCAAAAATGCCACTCATAAGGGGAAAAAAATCAGGATTATTTCATATCCGAATTTATCTTTCTTTATTCAGAAAATACCGAATATAAGTATTTATTTAAGTTGGAGGTGTAAAATATCGTATATAAACTATTATTTAAAACTAAATTAAGACGTGTTTCAGCATTTTCGACAATCTCTGGCCCTAAGAAGGAAAGCGGGCAATTTCTGTAATATTAAAATCTAAATCTGTGGGTTACGTTTTATCATATCATTTAATTTTCAATAATAGAGGAAAATCTTTCTTCCCTGTGCTCATCCAATCACAAAATGGCATTGGGAGCAATCACATAAGACCTTTTCCAAGTGTCAACTCAGGTGTGAACTCAGCACGTCTCCTTATTTTTCGATCAGCCTTATTCTTCCAAGATCACTATAAGTATTTTTTTAAGGAAGTGGTTCTTTATTATATATTAAAAGTATGAAGAAATTAGTAACTAGTTCATTTTTAAAGATATATATTACTTACAACTAGAAATATCGGCATACAACTGAAGAAAAGGCTGATGAAAACATATATGTGGAGTATAATACTGTATTCATGTGAGACATGGACACTAATAGATGAACAATGGAGAATGAAAGCCTTTGAAATATGGTGCTGTAGAAGAATGATGAAAATTAGATGGAGGAACAAGATGAAAAATGAGAGAGTGTAGGAAATAGTACAAGAAAAGAAGTTTATTGAAGAATATTTCTAAAAGACGAGACAGGATGATTGGACACATTATGGGACATAAAGGAATCTTGCAGCTAGTAGCCATGGAGGGAATTGCAGAAGGGAAAAACTATCTAGAAAACGGATTCGATTGAAATATGCAGCCAAAATAACACAAAATGTAGGGAAGAAAAGCTACAAAGAAATGTAAAGCCTGATCTAGGATAGGGAAGGATGGAAAGCTGGGTCAAACCAATCGAGAGATTACGGACCTGAGATGATGATGTAGACAGAAAGTGTCGAATATCAAGAAAAGCTTAAGCGTGAAGTGTAAAAATTGGTGTATAAGCTGCTAAGAATAATACAATAAATCCTATAATATTGAAATTATCCGTTATTTATTCATTAAGTGCTCGAACTAAAGAATCCTCTAAATTGGAGATATGAAATTTGATATGCAATGTTCTCATCAGAAATTGTCTAACACGTGTTTGAATGTCTTCCAAAATTCCACTTCTAAAAGAAGAAGGATAAAAAAAAAGAAGAAAACAATATCCAGAATTTCGTATTTATACTTAATACACATTCATCCTGTGTAAAGATCTGGCACTTTAACTATTGAATAATACAACACAAATAATCGTTAAAAATAATAATGAATAGTTTTGTAATACAAGTTATTTTCAAAATTTGGTTTAAGTAATTTGGTTGATTAGAAAACAAATGCAATTTTTTAGTTTAACATCCCACGGTTTTGCCCCTTAGGCGAAGAAAGACAATGATTAAAGCAAGTGAATGACGGTGGAAAAATGAGTGGCATGGGAAAGTGGGAGGAAACGGGGGTACTCCGAGAAATTCCACGACCACGACGGTGCCCACTAAGAACTTACTTGGCAAAGGATCGAACCCGATACATCACGCACCAGAGGTAGGCGCTCTACCACTGAGCCGCCGTGCCGTCTTGGTTGGTTAGAGTTTAGCGCAGCGTTTCGCAAGCGGTGTGCCGCGAGGAAATCGAAATAAAATTATTAATTCATGGCAATCAAATTGAAAAACATACGGGAAAATGCGTATTTGTATTTCACATTACTATGAACCTCTACTATGAATCTACAATTTTAATTTTCATACTCGGTTACTTTTCTGTACATTTTAAATGTTGAAAAAGTATTTGTTATCATTATTATGACCATTATTTATTCTTTATTGTTGCAGACTGTTCCGTAATATCATTCAATCTTTTCGACAAAGCAAACATGCATACAAATGCGTTTTAAAAGTAAAAGAGGTTTGATTGTTCGTTCGTTATTTAGTGATCTTCCTTCTTAGTAAAAGGTTGGATACAGTTTTCGAAAAAGAAAGTGTATTTTTAAAAACCTGAGTCTTATATCTCATTGCAATTGTTTTCTATTTTTCAATTAGAATGAAAAATAAGCATAATAATTTACCGAAAACCAGTCATCGAGCTTTCTTCTCTGTGAGGAGATCAGTAATCACAGAAATAAATTACCACGGTATTTTATAGATACAAATAATAATAATAATAATAATAATAATAATAATAATAATAATAATAATATCTACATAAGTGTGCCACGAGAATTCGTTACACCTGTAGTGTGCCGCAAGTTGAAAAAGGTTGGGAAACGCTGGTTTAGCGTTTCATTCAGCAGTGATCTTACACGAAATGTGGGCCTAATGCTTAAGGTGAAGAGCAAACCACTTAACGTCCTGCTTAGAATCAAATTTGGGTCTCCCGGGTCGAAGACGCGAACGCTGATCATATAACCACGACGTAGTTGTTTATTAGATTTAAGTCCCAGTAATGAACATAATTGCAAGTAAACGAACGAATAAAAACATTCACGTGTTGCAAACTATGGGCAAAGCAATATTTCTAGCTGTGCAATAGTCTCTGAAGGCATATCTTATCGCTCAATCTAATTGTTAAGAAAATTGGCTGTTAAGAAAATAAATACAAATGCATCCCCACAGCCATAAACTACTAACGTGGTTTCTAGTAGAATTTTCCAATACTTGCATCACGCAATTGCCTTATTGCCTATAAATCCCAATTACGATGTTAAAAGATATAAGAGAAAAAAATATGTAACGAAGTACCCTTTATTAGAAACTTTTTTATAGCTTATCCCATTCTATTCCGTCAGATGCTTTTATTTTCCTAGAATTTGCGAGACGTTCCAAATGGCACCAGCCCAAATGAAGTTACAATTTCTATCGTACAAAAAATACTGTAGAGTAGCACATTTCAAGAGGAAATACTCTTTGTTTGGTTCCAGCTAAACTTTCATAAAATGGTTAAAAGTAATACGGGGAAAAACACAGTGTTTGTTATCCTTTTCAATGTCTAATTGCCTACATAAAATGTTGTACACCCAGCAACTCTGAAATGTTTAATATGACAATGATTCTGATTAAAATTAAACCTGACTAATGTATTATGGTCATCGCATTATATGTAATGATCCTAATTTATAAATATTAAATTATTTGAATGGCTACTAAAGGCCAGAAAGCTAGTTTAGTTTGAATTTAAGAGTTGTAAATGGCAAACCAGTAATATCGTCCCATAACGGATTTATACTAGTATCTTTATAGGTCAAACTACAATGGCTATATGTTTACTCACTGCTTGTATGTTCTACATTTTATTCCCAAAAGGCTAACAAATAGATTCTTACCATAAACCCAATCCAAGGCCCCACCACCATCCAAAGTTACAGATCAAAACTTTCTGCTGCACAAAATGTTTAAATTGGTATGTTTACTGTGGTTAGAAAACTTTTATCTACACAAAATAATGATAGAAACACTATATATATATATATATATATATATATATATATATATATATATATATATATATATATATATATATATATATATATATATTGAAAATAAGTCCACTTTCTGAATGGATCTGTCAACAAAACATAGCTCGATTAATAAATGTTTTTATATATTTATGTTTGTGATACATTTTTTTTGGAAGTAAGATTTCAATGACTTGGCAATAACCTGACATTTGCTATGTACATTATGTCTATATTATTAAACTAAGAAAAATAACAAACGAATCCTCATAATATTATGAGAAGATCTAAAAAACAGAAATAAAGTTTAAATATGTTGGCGTTAAAGTTGTTAATGCATTTGAACAAAAAATAATTCCTAGATTACATGTTGAACATTTTTTTATTTAAATCCAAAAAAAAAAAAAAAAAATACACTGAAAACCTTTCCTAAGAAGCATACGAATGTTCACGAATATATTCAAATGTTTTGAAATACTTCCGAAAATTAAAAATGAGTCAACAATGTTTGTGCATTTTATTTCACACGAAGTTACATATTTCATTTTGAATCATTTTAGCATGTTAATTTTTAGTCCTATTCATATCACCATGTCTCAAAAGTAACGACTAAACTTACAAAGTAAAACTGCTTTTTGCACAGCGAAGTATATGTTATGAGTCTGTTTATTTATTTGACGCATTTTCAATTTTGTGCCTATAAATTACTGTTGAACTTAATAAGTTTTCTTATTAAAATAATCCCTAATTTTATCATAAATCTTGATTCACATTCAGTAACAATTTTCTAAAGTAAATATTGTAATGGAAAAAAAGTATTAGTGACTTTAAGTTTCTTAGAAATTGAGAAAAAAATAAATTTGTAGTACTATTTTCATTAATCAGTTACCATCTGAAAATTAATTCTTCTTTTAAGTGGGTGTTTCCCTTGAAGAGAATCCCACAATGGTCGTGACTTAGAAATGTCAAGATACCATGACACTTGTTCATAGGAGAAGAGATTACTTGAGACAAGTCTTCTCGAGACACTGGAGGAATGCTACGAAAAAAAAAAAAAGAATAAAGGAAGACAAAAAAAAAAAAAAAGAACTATGCATCTTTCAGGGTTACGAATTTTCTTCGAACCCTGGTTTCATCTTTCGCTCAAGAGAAGTCTAACTTGCTGGACCATGAAAAGGTACATTTTTGCGATTTCGATTTTATATCTTACAGATAGATCGATATGAGCACTCTTTTAGAAGGGAAGAGACTTTTCACCCACAAAGAATGGATATTGTTCGACGGATGCGGGCTTCTATATTGGCGCATTCAATATATATGAACGTTCGGAAGAACAGATAAAATAATAGAAATCGAATTGAGGTTTAAATTGTGTGTACGACTGCTTCTATTTAGGGACAGTACTCGACTATTTATTAGTTTTTAGGTATAATGATACTTTGTATCATTGGAACTAGAAGTTAAAATGACATTATTAATACAGTATAACCTCGTTAACACGAACTCGCTTAAGCCGAACACTCGGTTAGGACGAACAAAATTTCGGTCCCGGCATCGCTGTACGTTATCTTATAGTAAGTTTTAACGGTTAACACGAATTTCGGTTAGCACGAATTACGAACTAATTTTTAGTCCCTTGAGTCAGTAAATATTTTCATTTAACACGAACTTTCAATCCTTAGTTTTTTTTTTCCAGAGCATTTTTCTTATTTTAGATTTCACTCCAGATCAGTTTTTGTCATACAGTATTTATACAGACGAAAAGTGCCTTGTAAATAAGAGAAAAAACAGAAACGGGTATCTTTCCTCTCTTATGAGGTGTTGATTCTGCCCTCCGTCAAGCGCTGAACATGCAGGTGCTTGGCAGACGAGCTGGTAACAGCTCGAGACAAAACGTCTTCTCTCCCCTGTAACTCCAAACTGGTGACAGCACAGTCATAAATACCTTTCCGTTACTAGTGGTACCCAATCTGCTAGCGGAGTTGTCAATTCTATAACTTGACCTTGATTTTCTGCGTGGAAACTTTAAAAAAAAAAATCTTCGAAGATAGGATAATAAGCTTACTGCAGTGTTTTCACTTTACAGAGGACGGTACCGAGACCGAAACTAGTCTCGATCTCGATCTTAACTCGAATTTGAGACCGAGCCGTGCTTTTCGAAATCGAGACGAGACCGAAACTCTCAGTCTCGTCTCGATACAATTCTGTGGATGTTATTAAGACGGAGAATAGTCTTGGTCTCGTCTCGAATTTGGAACCAAGATGAGACCGAGACTACTCAGTCTCATCTCGATACCATCTCTAGTGTTTTCTATGACATACATAATATACTGTAGTGGTATGTATAGTCTGTATACTGTAGTGCGTATGTATAGAGAAAATGTATTCGAGTAATAAAATTTGGGTCCCCGGTTAACACGAATTTTTTTAACACGAACTCCTGATTTTTCAGTCCCTTGGAATTCGTGTTAACGAGGGTTTACTGTAATTTTAACCTTAATTATTGTAGTATTAAAGAACTGTTTTTTTTAATTTTTTCCTTATAATAATAATAATAATAATAATAATAATAATAATAATAATAATAATAATAATAATAATAATAATAATAATAATAATAATAATAATAATAATAATTATTATTATTATTATTATTATTATTATTATTATTATTATTTCAGGAGTTCAGTTTAAACTAATTTTATCTTAGCAATCTGATGACCGTCTCTAGCAAGCACAGATAATATAAGAGTTATTATTCTCCAAGGAAATTCCTGACTATATGACAGCTGTCCAGAGTCACATATTTTGTGCGTTTGATGAAATATGTTTTGCGTTTATTTATTTAAATTGTATCACAGTGCTTCTAGGGACAATAGCGGTAATGTTGATTGGCATTACTGCAACTTCCCAACATTTATGTATATCCTAACTATATATAAAACTGCATGAACTGACATAAATTAAAGGGATACTTCCGGTTGACGTGGAGAGTTGACATTTGGGTCATTATTGCAGCTTTCTGGGACTAATGAACAGAAAAAATGTCAAAAGTGAATATTTTAATTTTTTGTAGGTCTAAACGGGGAATGAGGAGTTTCCTCATGTGTGTTTTTTGCACTTAAAATTTTATGTCCTATGTACTTGCAATTAGAATAAACACTTGAAGTTCGGTATGCTTGTACGTTTCTGTTAGCATTACCTAAGTAGATCTGTAAAAATAAAATTTCTAACTTCAGAGTGCTTTTATGGGGAACTGAAAAATATTTTCCGTGTTATTTATATGGGATATATTTTACACCCCAACATTGTTGGGCACTTCCTGTAGAGCTACAATGATTAAATTTGACATTATTGTCGTTTTTCCGGACTAACCGACAGAAAAATTACCAAAAGTGAATATTTTTAATTTTTAGGGGGTCTAAAGGGCAGATGAAGAAATTCCCAATGTTATTTAAATGGACTTTTTTAAACTTATAGTATCATATTTTAGGTACTTGGAACAGGAATACGAACTTGAAATTCAGTATCCTTGTACGTTTATTTAGCGTTACGCAAAAAAGTTACTAAAACTTCCAAAGTTAGAGTGGTTTTATGGGGAACTGAAAAATCTTTCCCATGTTATTTATAATGGACGTCTTCTACACCATAAAATGTTAGGCACTTTTGGCACGATTCGGATAACGAAATTTGACATGATTGTAACCTTCCGAGACTAACTGATAGGAAAATTGTCAAAAATGAATACTTTTAATTTTTAAGGGGTTCAAAACGGGATGAATAAATTTCCATGTTGTTTAAATGGACGTTTTCTTGGGGGTACAAAATCTTGTGCAATTGTGGCTTTAAGAGGTGCGAGGCAAATAGGTAGGCCGAGTTGGGCAAATTCAGGAAATATAAAGATCAAATGTACACAATACACTGTTGATGCAAACGTTTATATATATAAATAAAGATGACCAAGAAGTGTATTCAATTGGCCCTCACATCGTGAGTTGAAAGCGAATGGAGATAAAGGGAAGGTTAATTGTTAGTATGGGTATATCCAACATACTACCTGTTTGCGGCAGTTCAGTTACACTAGCGTAAGGATAGTGAACATGGGACCTCCACAGGGCGTCATAAGGGCGTGTATGCTGTACGAGTACAAACTGGGGTCAAACACCGCTGCAGAGAGATGGAATATATGCCAGGCCTTTGGGGAGGGTTTCGTGAATACGCGGACAGTGCAGCTGTGGTTTAAGAACTTACGGACGGTGACGAAACACTCGAAGACGCACTGCATGCCGGAAGACCAACACATGTACTAATTGCAGAGGCAGCAATTGAGGCGAACAATGATCATGACCAGACATGTGAGGAGCTGTGGGTATAATTCAGTGTGAGTGGAAATACCATTCAGCAGCACCTCCATCAACTTGGGAACCATTATAATTTGGGTCGATGGGTTCTATATTATTTGACTCCGGGCCTGAAGGCAACGCTAGCAGACACATGTGTTTCTTTGCTGTCTCGTCTGAGGAAGGAGCCATTTCTGTACACGGTGTTGACACGTGATGAGAAGTGTGTCCTGTACGAAGCTCCACGGCGCCGCCATCATTGTTTATCATCCCTTGAACCGGATCCAAAAGAGCCGAAAACAGCAGTGCGCCAAAAAAGGTCCTCCTGTGTGTTTGTTGGACTACTCGCGGCATCGTTCATCTGTAGCTGCTACCAGCTGGTCACAGTATCAACGCAACTGCGTACTGTTAGCAGTTGAGCCGTGTTCAAGAAAAAAAAACTCATAACTCAGTTGCCAGCACTTCTGAATCGCAAGTGAGTCCTTCTGTCACCGGACAACGCTAAGCCCCACGTGGATATGATGACTTGGGACACCATTCTACGCCTTGAGTGGGGAACATTATTGCATCTGCCATACTCCCCGGACATTGCACCGTCCGGTTATTACCAGTTCCCTACCTTGGACAATCGCCTTAGAGGAAATCAGTTCAAATCCCTCATAGAGGTGCAAAATACACTTGATATTTTCTTCGCTTCACGGCCCCCTAAGTTCTACCACGATAGAATCCATGGCCTTCCAGAACGTCGCAGAAGGTTGTCGATACTGATGAGTACTATTTTTGATCTTTCAGATGCGTCGTAGGTGACATATCGATGTTCAAAGGTGGGGTGAAAACGCGACATAACTTTCTTAGTTACATGTATATATATGTTAAATATATATATGTGTGTGTGTTTCGTCTGTCAGGTCTTTATACTAGCTTATTTTGTGCTATCTTTTGTACGTATGTTGCGGGTTATTGGCACTGCTGCATCCACGACAGCAACTGTCTGTTCCATTTTATTGAGGTTAGTGATGTTGAGTCCCATTGTAGGTATTGTCACATCCATTCTAATTTATCGATAGCAATACAGTTGGTATTTGCTGGTACTGATTTTGGTTTTTATTTGTACCATAGTTCAGTACCCATGATTAGTTACATTCCCAGAACCTGGTGAATGCTGTTAGCAGCATTGTTGTGTCTTTTGACCATGCGAACCAGTGTTACCGAAATGTTGCCACAGACAGTCGCTAAAAATATTAGTGAATTGTCTATAACATTGTTTTAAAGTTTCAGATGTAACTTATGCGATTTATCACTTTTTTCAACAATGTCCCACAGGGTTCCAAAATGTACTCACAGTTTGTAACTAAATAATTTCTGAACAACAGCGACTTACACTAACTAATCTAATGCATAGTATTTAAGGCATTAAATTTGTCATGGTAGGCAGGGATGGAAGTTTATATCGCGCATACGCGGGTGCTTAATGGCAGAACGAGCCAGTCATATTAGCCAGTGCAGAAGAAGACAGTCAAGTAGCAACAATGGCTGAAGTTCGCTTATCGTTTGTTAAATGCAAAGCTGTACTAAAATGGTACTGGAAGTACGAGAACATTCACGAGGCACAACGTTATTGACAGAGACAGTTTGGAACACCACCAAAAGCTCGTCAAACAATTCCGCGAATTCTCAATAACTTCGAAGCCGATGAACAGATAAAGATGTACAAGAACAGATCCGACCGACCATGAACAGCTACAAGTTCAACGTCTTGTGCTACGGTGTTGCAATATTTTACCCGATCACCGCAAAAGTCAGTGTACCAATTAACCAACCAAGCATAAGACGCATTCTGAAGAGGGCAAAGTGTACACTCCAAGACTGCTGCGGACGATGAATGGGAACGACCGGGATTGAAGAATGGAGTACCTTGAATGGTTTCGGCACATAGTTGGCGAGAATGTGGAATTTGCAGGAAAGTTTGTGTGAACCTAGGATGTTATAAAATAGAGGATCTTCCCATAGGTATCTTCGACATATGAACTCAATGAAATCAAAAAAGAACCGAGCATCGTCTGAGCCGTCACGTCTGATTGGCTACCCTCGTTTCCGCTATGATTGTTGGCTCGAAACATTGCGATCTTAGTGACGCGGTGTGGGCAGAGTAGATGTGGCGAAGCCGTGACGTATGGCTTCACGATTTTGTTGTATGGGCAGATCCTCTATTTTATAACATCCTATATTTTATAACTGATTAGGCGCAATTCAAACTTAAAGGTACTGTGAACCACCACAATTGTGTCTATTGTTCTTCTGAAGATCCTCATGCTCACATGGACAGGGTAGTGAATTCACTAGGGGTTGCTTGTGGTGTAGTATATCAGTGCGTGGTGTGATTGGTCTCTTCTTCTTCTTCGAGCATACCCTAACTACTAAGGAGTATCTTGACATGCTTCAGACAAGGATTTTGCCTGCAATCCAAAGTTTGTCTGGTGATGAACGTTTTTACATGCAACAAGACCGATTCCCACGGATATGTCTGTACGCTCATCAATAAACAAACGATAGCCCTTATTATCAATAACTTTAAGCAAGAAATCACAGAAATGCGGAGAAAGAACGTTATTTGTAATTTATGTACGTCGTATTCGTAGTTCTTAAGCAGCTTTGCTATCAGAGAAATCCTTCTGCCATAACTTGCATAAATGATCTGAAGACAACAACAAGCAATGCTCCGAAAATAAAAAAAAGCATGATGGCTTCTATTGTACTTGAACAGCGCATTGATTATTCAACTCAAAAATCAAGTTTCACTTGGCGGCTGCTGTCAAAAAGATATCCGTATATTTATTTTTTATACTTTTGAGTGAAAGCATGCTTTTCGAAGTCGGTTAACTTTGCGTAAACCTCACACTTGCAAAATAAACAATATTTTCGAGTCATGTCTTTGTTAGCAGGACGCAACTCATTGTTCCCGGTACATTTGTACATATTTTGGAGGCATAATATTCCCAAAGTAATTAAAACTACAATACTTACGCTATACGTTTAAAAAATACACAGTAATTAAAATCATACAGGACAAATACGAGTATGTCAAAAACTTGTTTAGCATCTATTAACGCATCTAAATCTAATATCGTTACTATCGGTAACAACGTATTACTTGTGTTTCTCAACTGAAGCTCTCCAAACTTAATTACATGAAGGTTGGAATTGTTCTCGATTAGAGGTTTAGAATAGTAGATGATGTAGGTGTGAGGAGGGAAAGTAACCTGTACTCTCAAACTTGTCAGCGTTTGCGCTAATTAACACGTTTGCTGCGGCAGTGTAAAACAGAGTTTGGATCTTAGTGATATACGAGTCACCGTGTGTCTCGTTGAAGGTTTGTCCGTCAATGCTAGTAATGTTAAAAATCTTTTCAAATGAAAAAAAAAAAAAAAAAAAAAACACAAACACATAGAGGTAACACAATGCATGAAACAGCACCACACAGAAATGAAGTATCGCACGAACCACGCGTGACTTAACGCAGTGAACGTGTTTTAAGCAAAGAAAAATGAAGAAAAGAAGCTGTTTTGAGCCATTTAGACTTGATCATGAATGGACAAGTTGTCCGCTGTACAAACGTCGCTAGATTTGTAAGTTGTTAAATCGTCATTTAAAAATCACCAATTGAAAATACATTTTGTCGCTGTCTGGGTTTCGAATCCCCTGATTTAATGGCTTTCTCTGCAAATTGGCAACACATACATGAGCCATTATGCTACATAAGCATGTAATATGTTCAGTTGTTTCTGATGTGTTTGCACATTTTCTTCATCCGGTATGTCTTGCTTTAATAAGTATTTACAACAGTTTCTGATTGGTATCATTTTGTCTTACATGACCATCATGAATCCTACTGTATCTGAAAAGATTTCAATTTGCTTGAGCCAGACATCTTATTGTTGCTTATCTGTATTGCCTTCTTCTAAGTAATTGTTCGAAATTCCGCAAAATTATTTTACTATTTGTTATACTTCTGCTCATCTTATTTTTTAGGTTGAAGTGAACTCTGCCTTGGCTGGATGAAGTGGTGTTGCTTTCGCGATCATCTTCTTCTTCTTCTTCTTCTTCTTCTTCTTCTTCTTCTTATTATTATTATTATTATTATTATTATTATTATTATTATTATTATTATTATTATTATTATTATTATTATTATTATTATATTCTCGATTCAGTTCTCGACTGGGATACTGGAATATCGATGTTGACCCGTGAAGCAATTGCGAAATGAAATTAAACCAATGAAGTAGAAAAATTTCATTCAATGACCCACAATAATTCTCTGTATGTTAAATAGGGCGAATTATTAACGCAAGTGAGTATGAAGAGTATGAAAAAAAATGATGGAATAATATGTAAGAGGATATAGTAGAACTCCGATAAAACCCACAGACACACAATGTTACTCATAATCCCGCCTGAACAAGGATCAAACCAGGGGCATTTCGTATTAGAGCTGAGCGCTATACCACTGCAGCACTATTTCCACGTCGTTAGTTGTGACGAGACAAATAGCCTCATTGCTGACGTACCCATTAAACTCCAATCAAAGAAGTGAATGATCTCGGCTGTATTGCTAATCTATCATTCAGTTGTTTGGACTTGGCGAGTGAAGATCGTAGGTTGCATAGAATAGCTAACAAGATAGTGGTCAGCGAAGCCCGTCAATATGGCAACCCTGTCCATATCCAATAATTGAAATAACTCTGCCAAAGCAGAGGTACAGGAAAGCGAGCAGAGGTAGCAGAGGTACAGGAGAGATTTAGCAGAGGTACAGGAAGGAGAAGAAGGCAGAAGCTCTTTCGAGGAAGGTACAGGAAAACGTACATCGACAGCAGCGCCAGAGAGGCACACTTGAAAGAGAAAGACTCTAGCTAATTGAGAAATCCGTTTGAATTAAGAGATGGTGAGCTATCTTATAGAAAACCATAAATATTAATAAGAACAGGATTTCAGATTACATAAAACCTTAGTAAAGCCACAGCTCTGACTAGCCAGAGCCCTTCGTGACTCCGTTTTTTCTAAATGTCAATGTTGTGATAATTTACAAAGAAAATATGATAATACTGAGAAGACATTTCCTTCAAATTGTTATTAATTAGCTTTTTCATATGTCTTTCTTTTATATCTTGCCTGAATATCACATGCTTAAAAGTGTTCTTTTTGTACCACTAATAGAAAAAAAAACACGAATTTAAAATACAGGGTTTTCATAAAGTCTGGAAGGATTTAATTTGCTTATAATTTTCATAAAAATGCTCATAATGAAATCAAATAAAGTGCAAACGGTAGCGGAAGGATTAAATTTTTAGTTGGCAACACTGTTAGATAAGCGGCAACTCTGAACACGTTGAGAGAGGCAGAGGGAGGGCAATGGTCATTTTCTTACCAAATTCCATCTATTGTTGTTTTCTGGCTTTGGGGTCATGTGAAAACGGAAGTTTATGCAAAGAAGCCAAGTGGTTTGGAGAACTTAAAGGACAAAATCAGGGCATCTGTGGCTAGCATTTCGGATCAAACACGGCGGAACGCTGTGGGTGGATTCCAGCGCCGCCTACGCGAATGTGTGGACGTAAATGGCGCCCAGTTGGAGGTGTGGCGGTGAATGAACTGAGCTGGTGCAGATTACAGGTAAAAATTTAATCCTTCCGCTACCGTTTGCACTTTATTTGATTTCAATATGAGTATTTTTATGTAAATTATAAGCGAAATAAATCCGTCCAGACTTTATGAAAACCCTGTATGTGTTTCACCTGCAAGTATAAGATATTAATTACACTAGTACTAGAACATTCTAAGATTCTCGTAAACAAAATAGTAAACTAATCTAAATTGCAATTTACTCCATGAAATGAATTTACTAGCTTTACTGTGAAAAACATTCGTTACTGTTGTAGATCCTAAAACCATGCCCTCTCTCTTCGTTAAATCTTAGTGAACAGTAAACATTTTATACGAGATCTCCCTTTGAATATGGAATATCTGATTTATGTTTGACTTACATAACACACAGGAAACGAAGTTTATTCTGCGTGGAGGAACGCTGGTGAGTGGAAGAAGCCTTCGTCGTTAATTAACTGTAGGTGAAATTTGAAATGTTGTTCTAAATAGGTAGCGAGGATCTTTTAGATGTATTGACTGTATCACCTATATGAAGATACGTGAAGTTTCTAAAGGTATTTTATTTCAAGAGGAGGGAACTTTGATGACTAGCGTACATTATATCACGGAGGGCTATTCATCAACTTTCATCCCGAGAAAAAGATAAAAAAACGGAGTAAGTTTTAACTCTGATCATATATTCATTCCATGGAATCGAATGGAAGCTCGAGCTTTCATTTCGCCTTTTTTATGTTGTTTATCGTTGGAAATCACACTAAAACTGAGTGTAATATTGTATATTTTTATTAGGATAAGGACGTGGTAATAAACCTTGAAGTAAATAGATGACACGTTCCTATGAAATAATTAAATTATCGATATTTGTTCGCGTTCTTTGTTCATATTAGAATTTATTTATTTTTCAAATGAAACATTATATTACTAAAAGGTAGAAATTATGTTGTGTTACCACCTGATATTTTACAACAAAATTTGATTTTTTCTTCTTATTTAATTGCATGTTCCAAGACCATTACATAGATCAGTGAATGGTGGATTCGCGAACATAATGGAAACTAGGATATTGCAAATCATTGTCAATCTTGCTCAGATCTATATATTTGACCCTATATATTTGTATTGTCGTATTTGTAGATCTGTTTTTTTATTTGATTATTTTGTTACAAAATCAATTACAAGGACAGTGCATTGTTTTTTTTTCAATTTTAGTCCTTCATTTGATTTTCTGTTACAAAATCAATTACAAGAAGAGTGCACCTTGTGCACAATCTGAAGATGTTATGATACAGAAGGTTGATCTGTCTGTATATGTCCGATTTTGACGTCCTACCTCTCTTAGAAAAAAAAAACACAAAAAAAAAACAGTACCACCATCGGTTGCCCTTGATGTGAGTACGATGAGTCTTGGCAATGGGCCTGCTCCGTAACTTCCATAATAGGATGCTCTGTTGAAGTATAGAATTGAGCCACTCCACTTAGCAGGCCTTCAAGAAGCCATGGACAGTGGTAATATAACGAGATGCAACTGCGCTTTTCAACAGGTCAAACCCGCAAAAAATCCATGAGAATGGCATTAGATGACTTCACTGGTACGTTTTGGAAGGAAATAATCAGGATTCCGGAGTATGTCACTATCTGTTGCAGAAATCTATGTGTAGAAGGTAGGCATATTAGAGGCCTTATCTATTCACACACAGACTCGATTTATTCCATTTCCATCAAAATGGGACAGATCTGTATAAATTGGTAAGAGGATATGTTGCTGATAAAATGGGGAGTTGATTTTACAGTTTTTAGGCACCTGTCGAATCGTTAAGTTGCATTCATATAGCAGTATCCCACGACAACCAAAAATCTCTTTGATACATTCGTTTTGCACTGACGGGTGAAGTCAGGACTGTTTTTTGAGCCTCTTAGGGTGTACGTTACGTCTCGAATTTGCCGCAGTCTGATAGAAAAATATATGCTTCATCGAGTGTGGCAACAAACTCATATTTTTCTCCGAGAGAGGGCGTTCATAGGGGCGCCTGTAGTGCAGCTTTCTCTCCTTCCAATGAGACGCAGTAAGAACACGTCTATGTCTTTAAAACACCATCAGCAGAGCTTTAATTTTCCGGTTTACAGTTGACTGTGCTACGTGCATTCATCTTACAATCACACCTTCTGTAGGAGGGTTTTCCTTTAGGACCATTCGGTGAACTTCCGTGCTACATGTGGAAAATGAAATTACATCTTCCAGTTTTACGTCCCACGGATATGCCGGCTAAGCTAAAGGAAAGGTGATGATGAGAAATGAATTAAATGACGAAATGAAGAAAATCAGAGGAAACCCGAGAACCCCGAGGAAACCCACGCACACGTTGTTTGACTAACACAAAGCGTGCTACATGTAGAGTCACCGCAGTACACGGTCGCTTTCTAGTTCTTGTACTGGGTGAACGAAGTGCTGGAAAATCTTGGTGTTTACATTTATTATATCTATATCTATATCTATATCTATATCTATATCTATATCTATATCTATCTATCTATCTATCTATCTATCTATATATATATATATATATATATATATATATATATATATATATATATATATATATATAAAATTTGAGGTAGTTTACGCTTTCCGTTAGAAATCAAAGGTTAACAGAAAACAGCGTGGGATTGTGAGAAAGCGGTCACTCTCTACTTGGTCAACTGGTCGTCGCTTGTGCCGATTTTTTTTTTTTTTTTTTTAAGAACAACAGCAAAACTTCTTCGTACTAATAATACTTGATTGCAGAAAGATAAGTTGCTCGGAGCAAAAGTCGTTTTATTTGTACATGGACATTAGAAAATCACCAAAACGTCACATATCGAATACATGACTTTTTTTATCGCTATACAATCTATCGAATATCGTAGATTTAGCGACTTTTTCCCCCAAATTGCCTACACTGTTCCCGCGTCATTGGCCTTAATTTTGTTGTTCCGACAATTTTTTTGGCCGATTATATTTCCGAAATGACGAATTTGTGCATCTATGTTGACCAATATATATAGTGGCCCAAAAGTAGGTATACAGTCCCTTACTGATCGGCTCATGACATTTTATATCATTTACTAATTGTTATCCATACAGGTATTGACTGAGTTTCTTCCTTATCTGTTCTTAATTTATTTTCACTTATACTAAGGTATGAGGTATAAGGTCGAAACAAACCAAAGCAAACATATTAATTATCTTAATAAATTAAAATGTCATACTTGATTGATGCTGGTTTGTATACCTACTTTTGGGCCACCCTGTGTTTGTTGTCCTTGTTTACGCGTAAGAATTCATTTTCCAAATGTGTTTAATATTGTTTCGGAATACCTTATATATTGACATATGGTCATAAATATGACGTTAGAACCGTCTGCACTGGCCATGTGTGATCAACTGAAATGTGCGCCATATGACCGACTAGAGTACTTCATTCTCTCTTGTGGTACAAATTTCAGCATTTCATTTCAGTATATATACATGATGCCAATTGTCGGAGAGACGATAATAAAAGACGTCGTATTATTTTCAGTCCATAAGGAATCACCCATAAGGAACCATATCTTACATATATGCATTTGGTAGTTCATAATACTTCCGACTTCCTGCCAACGTATACCGTGTTAACTTTTTTTTATTTTTATTTTTTTAAGAATTACGTGTTGCCTATTTTGAGCTTACTTTAAGATCTGAGCATGTCTCGGAATGCTTGTGGAGAACTCCTTGCATACTCATGCACATTGCTCATGTATGCATTTTCGAATAGCATGTACGTGATTTCTTTAGAACGTAGCTCCACAGCTTCTAGTATTCGAAATAATGTTTGTTTTGTTGTTGCTTCATAACGCTTTTGGACGGCCTTAGCTCTGAAACTGTGCACCTTTATCCAACCTATACATACGAACTTACTCTTAATTTGATGTTAAATAATCATATCCTCTCGTTTGTTGGTCTTCGCACGAAGAGAATAAGTTTCATTTTGGACATAAAATACTAATGGAGGTAGAATGTGCATTTAAACGGTATCTAAAATGTGAAATGTGACTGTTCATCTCAATGACCCCGAAAAGTATGGATTCGAAACTAATATCGATAATCTCTCTCTCTCTCTCTCTCTCTCTCTCTATATATATATATATATATATATATATATATATATATATATATATATATATTCCCAGTCCCAAAAAAAATCATCGCAGGCCCGAGCCTAATCTGTATTGATCATGATTGGTCGGTTGCTTCTAGAGTTATCAAGTTATATATATATATATATATATATATATATATATATATATATATATATATATATATATATATATATAGTTACTTTCATTCATATATATATAACACCGGCTATTTCAAATGGAATATACGGCATGAAAGAAGAATCAGTTTAGATATCACTCTACTAATAGGGGAGGGGCTTGAAATGAAATTTTTGAGTATTATGTCCTATAGTTATGCCACCTAGGCTAGACTAACACTGATGAATGGAAATGAATGAAATGGTGGAATAAGGAAAGTGAGACGAAATGGTAGAACCCCGAGGAAACCCACGCACACGGTGTTTGCCCATCACAAACTTTACTTGGTGCGAGCTGGGATCTAACCAGGAACCCCATGTACCAGATGGGAACGTTCTACCACTGAGCCATATATATATATAGGGTGTTAATTAATTATACCGACATACTTTAAGAGGTGATTCCTCACATCAAAATAAGAGAAAAAGTTCATATGGGCCTATGGCAAAATGTGCATAGTTTCAGAGCTAGGGCTGACCAAAATCTAGAAAAGCCAAATTTCAAGTGGCTCTAGTTCGAATTTGAGAGACTGTGGATGGTGGTCCTTATCAGCATAAAGGAAATCACGCATACGCAATCCAAAAATGCATATTTCATTAAAGTTCAATGGGTGTACATTAGGGTGCATCGAATTTCCACTTTTTTTTTGAAATCAGCTTACCCTTGGTGATATTTTTTTTGCGAAATGGCCTATATATAACGTGTAAAAAATTGCAAGTCTATTGCTCAATATCTTTAGGTGCCACCAACGGCCAAAAGTTTTAAAATTTTGTTAAAAATTAAATGTTATTTTTAAAAATGTAAAATATCTAGTTTTATGAAATATGGTTATCCTATGTGATTTTGTTTCTGTAAAAGGTCAATATTTTACGTGAAAAAAATTTCAGCTTGATGAGTCAAGTCATTCAGGTGCCACCTGTGGCTTAAAATATGGACAAATGTGTCCCTACTTTTTCATTTTTTAAATTAAGTTGCATTGTTTGTGATTCATCTGGATCGTTAATTAGATAAGAAAGATTTTGTTTTACATCTGCAGCTATTTGTTTATTTCCAAACGTTAATGATGGAAATAACCCAGAACTCACCATGAGGAGGTGATTGTCGTTCGAGTTCCGCCCACACGTATATACTAATGTTGCATATGGTAGTGCAAGTCATATTGTTACTCTTTTACCTCAAACTATTTTTCTTTTCTTTTTTGTATTACATTCTGGTATGTATTTTCTTGATTGTAGTGTTGATAGGACAAATCTATGTCGTGCTTCTTGCCCACATACCGTTGATTCCGCTTCTGTCCCCAACTTCACCATTCTTTCTACCGCGCGAGTGTGAAAGGGTAAGGATGTAATATATTCATTAGCCATTGGAGCCGTCTTTACATTTTCTCTTAGCTTCTGCACACTCAAGTGTTTTGTCAGTGGTGGCGTCTCCGTCAGCGTCATGTTGACCAATTAATCATATCAACATAGTTTGTCGCTTCTAAGTTGATTTCAGGGATGACGAATTCTCGTACCGGTACGCGATCACCAGATTGAGTCGTTTGTCTTGCTTTTAGGACTCGCCCACAGCCGAGCTCTCGACGTTAGCATCTTGGTCAGTCAACACTGATAGAAGTAGGTTCTCAGGATGACCGTACCACGCATTTCTACGGACACTGGAT
The DNA here is from genome assembly GCF_964235325.1 of Thermobia domestica. Taxonomy (NCBI): domain Eukaryota; kingdom Metazoa; phylum Arthropoda; class Insecta; order Zygentoma; family Lepismatidae; genus Thermobia; species Thermobia domestica. The sequence continues at coordinate 80,252,204 of NC_137459.1, forward strand.
CAATTATTTTCCTGTATTTCGCTTCCATGTGGCGAGAAGTCGTGATGAGTTGCCACAAATGACGAGCTTGTTCTGCACACGATGTATTACGGATCACAGCAAACCAGAGTGGCGCGTAGACCATTATGATGTACTGGACGATGGTTTTAGGTTCATTCGTGGGTTCTTTTGTTCCTACGCACAAACGTAAGACTCTATTTGCTGTAATTACCCATCTGGCTTGATGAATTTTACCAGTCTTCATGTGAGCTAACTCAATGGGCCATTCTCCTGAAGAAACCGCTTGGCAGATATTCAGCATATATTTTTGATCCGTGTTTAATGAATCCTCAGTGAAGTTGAGATCCCAGTCTACTGGAACGGGCTGAAAAATCTGGAGTGACAACTCTTCGCAGATTGGAAGTGCTGATCCTATTCTGTCCTTTAAATGTATTTGGTCCAGTAGATTTGCCGTCTATAAATTCAATCAAATGTTGAAATGGGAGCTCATTCGTGTGTATGATGATTAATTGGTGATATGATTAATTGGTCAACATGACGCTGACGGAGCCACCACTGACAAAACACTTGAGCGTGCAGAAGCTAAGAGAAAATGTAAAGACGGCTCCAATGGCTAATGAATATATTACATCCTTACCCTTTCACACTCGCGCGGCAGAAAGAATGGTGAAGTTGGGGACAGAAGCGGCATCAACGGTATGTGGGCAAGAAGCACGACATAGATTTGTCCTATCAACACTACAGTCAAGAAAAAACATACCAGAATGTAATACAAAATAGAAAAGAAAAATAGTTTGAGGTAAAAGAGTAACAATATGACTTGCACTACCATATGCAACATTAGTATATACGGGTGGGCGGAACTCGAACTACAGCCACCTCCTCATGGTGAGTTCTGGGTTATTTCCATCATTAACGTTTGGAAATAAACAAATAGCTGCAGATGTAAAACAAAATCTTTCTTATCTAATTAACGATCCAGATGAATCACAAACAATGCAACTTAATTTAAAAAATGAAAAAGTAGGAACACATTCGTCCATATTTTAAGCCACAGGTAGCACCTGAATGACTTGACTCATCAAGCTGAAATTTTTTTCACGTAAAATATTGACCTTTTACAGAAACAAAACCACATAGGATAACCATATTTCATAAAACTAGATATTTTACATTTTTTAAAAATAACATTTAATTTCTAACAAAATTTTAAATCTTTTGGCCGTTGGTGGCACCTAAAGATATTGAGCAATAGACTTGCAATTTTTTACACGTTATATGGAAGCCATTTCGCAAAAAAATATCACTAAGGGTAAGCTGATTTCAAAAAAAGTGGAAATTCGATGCACCCTAGTGTACAGAGTATTCCCTGCAGTGTAGTGTGAAATTCCCAGACATGCAACCAACCGAATTTTGAGATATGCGCTGACTTCATGATTGGTCCAAAGTAGGCAAACGATAAGCCTTGATAGCAGTGAACACGGAATCCTTTGGGGCGATGTTGGAACTGTTAAGGATCGACAGCAACACGGTTTCTCGTATTCGGGAAAACGCATAGTGCGATGTTTTCTTTCACTCTTATAAATGAAGAAATCGTGAAATATACCGTGACAAAATACATATCATCACACGTTATTCCGAACACAAAGAAACATGGAGCTGCCGGTTCCTAATACTTCCGCCTTCCGTCCGAAGCATTGAATGTCCATTGTTATCAAGGTTTACCTCCTGCCTACTTTGGACCCTTTTTGAAATCACTTTATATCTGAAAACTCAGTTGAAAACATATCTGAGAATTACACACTGTAGGGAATACCCTTTACAGCTATTGACAGTTGATGAAATATGCACTTTTGGATTGTGTATGCGTGGCTTCCTTTACGCTGATAAGAACACCATCCACAGTTTCTGGAATTCGAAATAGGACCTATTGAAATTTAGCTTTTTTCTCGATTTTAGACAGCCCTAGCTCTGAAACTATGCACTTTTCGCCACAGGTCCATATATTTTTTTTCTTATTCTGATGTGAGGAATCACCTCTTACAGTTTGTTGGTGTTGTTTATTAACACCCTGTGTATATATATATATATATATATATATATATATATATATATATATATATATATATATATATATATATATATATATATATATATATATTAAAATATAAATTAGCAACTATAAAACAATAAAGAGAAGAAGAAGAAGAAGAAGAAGAAGGAATGAGACTTCCTAGAATGTATGCATTCCATTATAATAGAAACCATTCTTGTGAAACGCACTACCAAATTACGCTTATTAAATGCTTTACTTGTACTGTTTACTCGAATGAGAATTGCGTTTGAAAGAGTTTCGTTGTAGATGTATGTTGGTCAGTAGAAGAGCCGCTATGGTGATCTTGTTGACCGATGAATTGACTCTTCCCAGGAAGCTAGATTTCCCTTGAGAAATCTCCTCCATCGATCCAGTAGTGAAACCAAAAGCGTTGACGGTGAAACAAATCATCTTGTTAGAGGGGAAAAAAAAACGTCATGTCAAACAAACTGAAATGAAACAAGCAACAATACAAGAAAACAAACACTATTTGGTTACGTGGACATTACAAACTCTTGACCATTACCATCAGATTTTTCTAAACTTCTTACCAACCATTTGATTATTTTTCGAGAAAGAAAACAAGAAAATATAATAGCCTTCACTCTCTTGAGGAGATATATACTCACGTAAAACAAACCAGTCTTTGAGTTTCCTTTTTTTTTCCTTCTGTCTAGAAATGCAAATATAAATCTTTTGTCTCCTCGAGGTACTATATACACATACAAAACTATGGTTGTATGCATTATTCATACACGTAGACATATACAATTTCTTCCAACACTTAAACAACAAAAAATAAAGAAAAGAAAGAAAGTGAGAAAAGAAAAAAAAGCAATAAGAAAAGAAAAAAAAAACAGAAAAAAACTCGGCTTGAAAGTTTTTTTTTTCTATATAATTTAATAACAAATATTTTTTAAATGTTTCAGTGTATAATTAATTTTTGAACTGGTGATATTTTCTTCTTTCTATTTTTTTCTTTCTTTCTCTTTTTGTTCGTTAAAATTAACATTTTTTAATAATCAGATTTCATTCCAGCCCTCTTTATTTTTGTTAGTATACAATTCTAATTTTACTATTTTGCGAAAACAACTTTTACTATTTTGTGAAAACAACTTTATCAGAGTGTTGTCTCTTTTTTTTCCCATAAAACCCTATCTGCTGTGGTAAAACGACAATTAAGTTTTAGCAAAAGAAAAAAAGAGCTTTGGAACTTTACTAAAAGAATCAAGTTCATCTTGAACTCAGATATATAAAACATATAGAAACAGTAAATAATTATATTGTGCACTTAAACAGGTCTTTTTAAACTCAAACCTCAATAGTGATAGTATTTATTATTTTCAATGTCATCGCTACAAATAATATGTTTTCTATGTTGTCTCCATTGAAAGTTACAACTTTTCTTAAGAAATGTTTGTTCATTTTTATGTCTAGGATATACATTTAGTTGGTTTCTAATTTATGTTGGATACATTTCCTGGTTTAATATAAGTACAACAGATAAAAAGAAAAATATCCCTCTGTACTCTAATCCCTTTCTAACATCAAGTAACACCATTTTGATATTGATAACGTTGTATATATTTTGTTTGGAAGTTACTCCACGACGTGCTGGAGGTATGCCACGTCATTGAGAATCTAATTGTTCATTACTAGATACCAAATTCTAACCAAGTACTGGGACGTCTATTTTCTTTTTTTTTTTTTTTTTTTTTTTTTTTGTATTTCTCCCACTGCCCCTAATAATCGCATATATTTTCGATCGGATGCAAATTTGGGGACTTGTAGTCCAGACCAAGGGTTGCAGGAAGTCTGAATAATCCTGTAATTGTGTACAAACACCCTGAACCCTGTGTACACAGTAGTTGTCATATTGAAAGATGGAAGTGTCAACATAATAGATTTTTTTTTTTTCAATGAAAATGTTTGAAAAGCTACACCACCAATTGGCTACTAATATCCAAATAAACATGATAGCTCATGTTTGTATTCACCTGTATCAGTAGACCCGTGTCAGAGTTCGAAAAAAAAAAGAATAACACTAAGCACAGAAACTTTTCGTTATGACTCACCACTGCCGACTTCGTCGCGCTCGGAGACAGGAACACGTTAAGTGCACCATGGATGATTGGAAAAGGGTGTGTTGGTCCGATAAATCATGGTTTGTGCCACACCTCTCGAACCGACGTCTGCATGTGTGGCGCCAACAGCATGAAACTATGGATCCCTCCTCCAAGGTGCGTTCTTACATGCAAATAAAGGCAGCTGCATGTTTTTGGGATGTTTCTGTTGGCATGGACCGGGATCATTGGTGTGTATGGACCACAGCGAGACATTCGTTGTGCACCTGCAGGTGTTAGAGAATCACGTACAGTCTACTATGCTATACTTCTACCCACACGAAAACGGTATTTTCCAGGACGACAAGGCACGCTACCACCAAACCAGGTCTCTACTTGATTGGCTAAGGAACATTCCACGGAGAAGCAGCGTATGAATTGCCCCCCTAAGTCATGGATCTTAATCCTATAGAACATTTATGGGATATTGCGGAACGAACTCTTTTCAGCATCAATCCTTCACCAACATCTGTGGGCTCATTGTGGGGTGCCATCAGAAATATATGGTGTCAGATCCCATGGAAACATATCAGCAACTACCAGAATCCATGCCACAGCGTGTTCAGACCATCCTCTGAGCAAAAGTGGACCAACACAGTATTAGATAGGTGATTGCAATTCAGTGAGCACTCAGTATATTAGTATATTGTATATTACAGTTTCCGTCTATGATAAGTAGAATGTATTCATTGCATTCACTAGAACATTCAAAGTAAATTATTATTAGTAATAGTAGTAGTACCAGAGAACGAAGTAGCCGATACATGCTATGGAATAAATATAATTACTTTACAGAACCCAATTTAGGCGTACGCAGTCTGTTTATTTGCATAAATAAATCCTAATCGTTTGTATATATTTATATTCAAAGCTCTACCAGGACCCCTCCCCAAAAAGTACATAGGAAAGTTAGAGATATGTTCCTACGGAACAATTTACGTTAATATTAAGTGACTTAGTCCCTCAATACAAATGAAATAATTAGCTGAAAATAGCTTATAGTTGCACTATTCTATTTCTTGAGTGTATTGTACTATTAGGGAGAAATGGATTGTAGACATATTGAAGAAAAATGATGATAAAAAGTTTGCTAAATTGAAACACTTTTTTCTTGGAGGGAACTGGGAAGAACGCTTGTATTCCATCGATTCATTCCCAATTTCAACTGTATCTCGTCGTGACAGAAATTGACGGTGGAAAGTTCTCTGAAGTTGTTGAAAAGTCTTGAGTGGCAACAACTGTCTCTGACAGCTGTGAACATAACATCCCAAGATGTTGGTCTCTTGTCGGAAAGAGCAGCAACCGACAGACATCTTATGGCAGAAGAGTTATGACAATATTTAACGTACACAAGCCTCTAGAATGAAACGTGTAAGTTACACACAACGTTTCCTAATTGCCTCGTTCTTAAGGACAAAGTTTCACATTGATTGTGATTTTGGAGTTATGAACACTTTTGCTAATGTTTGCAATTCATTAGACTACAGTTAAAAATAAATATATCTAGCAAATAAAAAACATAATTTCAGCTTTGTGATGAACAGGAAAAGCACTAGCTTTAATTGAAATGTGCTATATCCAAGCTTTTTTTATATTTAAAGAAAAATACAACTGCAAGAATACGGAAAGTGATACTTATATAAATAATATTAATCTGAAAGCAGTATACAAGGGAAAAAATGGATAAGGTGTTAGGTCAACATAATAGTGACAAAAGTATTACTTTACAATTCATCATCATGCTTTCTTATAATATAGAAGGCCGATACTCGAAAATATATGAATGTTGATCAATATATGGTATAAAAAACATCATGTTATTATCATATTATTTTGTTATATTGTTTTCTTTCATTTGCTCAATATGTAATGGCTAGAATAATTTCAAGAAGTTATACAGAAATAATTCGTACGTCAATGGCAGTCCTATACGAAAATCAGTGGTAGTTCTATCAAAAATCTTAACGCGTATTGACTTCTCAATGTTTTTATATATATATATATATATATATATATATATATATATATATATATATATATATATATATATATATATATAAACAATAATTAGTTGTCATATTACATGAAAGTATCGTTTCTGAATTTGTATTACACCATTCCAAATGAATGTTTTTATTTCCTTAATTGTCATTGATGAAAAGTGTAAATCTTATCAAGGAGAAACTAAACACCATGTTAACTATTGCCTTTGCCAGTTAGAAAGTCAAAATAATTATGTATATATATGAATAGCTCAATTCCAAAAGAGCCTAAGTCAAAAAAAGTCAGTTTTTCAGGAGACGATTTTTTGTGTGTTTCAATCATTCTATGACTGTGAAAGAAAAGTAATCTACATAAAAAGAAAATTGTAATTGCCTACTTTTCGTAAGATAACGGTGAAATTATCATCTATAGGAAGAGTTATACAAGCGTTTTTAGGCATGAGTCAGAAAATAACTTCAGAAAATACTGTTGACTAAGGACATTTTGGAAAACTACTATGTTTTCTTTTGCCTACAATTAGTTTGATTTATGGAATTTTGGCATGAAATTCAGTTTAATATACGGAGATGCTGAAATGGAACTTAATAGAACCAATATCTCAAAATTGACAAAAATTGACTTAGGCTGTTTAGGAATCCACCCCTTCATATATATATATATATATATATATATATGCCTATATAAAGTTCTATGGATTTTTTTTTTCGTTTGGCCTTATTCCCTCAAAACATATTTTGACAGACAACCGATAAGGATGTTATTTTAAGGCGGAACGGGAATTCCCGTTTGGCCTCTTCCCGTATAACATACAAGGGAGTTTTCTCTCCGCATCTGTAACAAAGAGGGATTTATTTTATATTCAACTGCAATCTCTCTTCTATTTCAGATAAATTAAAATCAAATATCTTACAATAGCATAAATTTTATTATCACACCCGAAATAGCATATCAAGTTTCTATGTGGACATAGTCTGAAACAGCATCAATATATGAAATTACATCAATTTCACTGTTCTTAAGTTTATCACATCCAAAATAGCATATCAAGTTTCAATGTTGATATAATATGAAACAGCATCAATATATGAAATTACATAAATTTCACTGTACTTAAGTGTTTCTTTTAGGAGGTGAATCCTATCGTCAAGTCACGTCCACTTTAGCTTTCTAGCAAGGAAGCTTTTTCTGGTGTCACACGAAATGTGGAACGAGGCTATTGTCAATCGATTTGCATTAGTGAACACGAAATTAATAGGCGGGAAAAAACCCTCGATTGCAACCGTTCCGTACTTATGGGGAGAAGAGTAGGGATACTTCCAACACAACAAGTTGTGGATAATGAGACGAAGCCTCTGTATATCGCGAGTTCTATGAAAATATGCATAGAAGCGCAGTTAAGCGTATACTACAATGTGACATTACATTCGACAATACTCTGACAAGTGGGGGCAGAGGTGTAGCATGTAACGACAGAAGCAGAGGGAGGGTAGCGTGGAGTATAGGGTGCGGGAAAAGTTCCATAGAAGGTATGAACTAATGGTGGGCACAAAAACTGTTTTCTTCGGTCTTCGGCTTTTTAGGAAAACCGAAACCGGTTTTTGAACATTAAAAAAACGTTTTTCACCGAAACCGGTTATCGGTTTTCTCCAAAACCGGCTTGGTTTTCACCGGATCCGGTTTCGGTTTTCTTCAAAACCGGTTCCGTTTCTTTTTTTCTTAAAATTTGTTCTATTTCAGACCAGAAGTGTGTTTCGTTGTCCTCCGGAAACCGATTCCGTTTTCACAGAAATAGTTTCATGTGTTTTCCAAAAGTTTTAACCGAAACCAGTTTCGGTGAAAAAGCGAACCAGTTTTTGAAGAAAACCGAAACCGGTTTCGGCGAAAAACCGAACCGGCTTTAAATAAAACAAAAATATCGTATTTTCCAGAAACAGGTTTCCGTTTTTTTATATAAAAAACGGTTTTGCCCATCCCTAGTATGAACATAGGAGCCTGACTTCAGGGGAATAACATAGTACATGGGTCAGGGGGTACATGGGGAATATCATGGACATGGTCAAGTACATGGGTCAGGAAAGTCATTTCAGATTTTGCTTGGAAAGCAAGATCCCTTGATATAAGTAAAATTTCGCATTTTTCACTGATTTACTACTATTCTGTTGATATAATTATATAATTATATAGGCAGGATTACTCCTCCCTGCCCCTTAATGACGCCCCTGACATGGGTGAAGAGTGGAAAGTCAAGGGGAAATGGTCCCCATCTTCCTGAACTTATCTTTCAATGTATAGTGGTGTATTGAATTTAGCAGTGTATTCACACAGCGGAGTATATTGTTGTCTTACTTTTGTCATTGTCATCATCATCATCATCATAAAATATGAAAATGAATGCCTACGTATATACAACAGTCTATACACATCGGACGTTACGAGGGGAGGAGATCTCGACCCTACGGACAATCCTCTCTACAGTTCTCTTTTCCCCAATTCTGCTTCACGGTGTCGTCTACAGGTTGTCTATAGTTCGTGATTGATTACCTGACCATGTATTATTACTGTACCATTCCCCTGACGTCTTGCTTCTCCGTTTTCCTCAATTATATGACAATTTTACTTGCGCTTACCTGCCCTCTCCTCTGTCGTTATGTTCTACGCCTCTGCCCTCACTTGTCAGAGTGTTGTCGAATATAATGTCACATTGTAGTATATGTTTAACTGCGCTTCTATGCATATTTTCATCGAACTCGCGATATATTGCGTCTCATTATCCACAACGTGAGGTCTTGACAGTGCCCCTACTCCTCCATAAGTACGGAACGGTTGTGATCGAGAGTTTTTCCCGCCTATGGATTTTTCGTGTTCATGAACACAAATCGATTGATCATAGTCTCGTTCCACATTTCGTATGACACCAGAAACAGTTTCCTGGTAAGTGTAATAGGTTTGAATCGAATCCGACCTGGTGGGGAGGGACTAACTTCACATTCCCCCGAAATCATCTTTAGTAATTTGTAACGTTCTGATAATAGCACAAATTCTAAAACATACAGCACAAATCAGCAAAAATTGAGCACTAAATATTGGCATAGGTTTGAATCGAATCCGACTTGGTGGTGGGGTAATTTGACACTCCCCCGAAATCATCTTGAATAATTTCTTCCGTTCTGGGAATAGCACAAATTCTAAAACATGCGCACAAATCAGCACAAATTGAGCACTAAATATTAGCGTACGTTTGAATCGAACCCGACTTGGTGGTGGGGTAACTCCACACTCCCCCGAAAGCATTTTTAGTCATTTCTTCCGTTCTGGGAATAGCACAAATTCTAAAACATGCGACACAAATCAGCACAAATTGAGCACTAAATATTGGCATACATTTGAATCGAATCCGCCTTGTTGGTGGGGTAACTTCACACTCCGCCGAAATCATATTTAATCATTTCTTCCGTTCTGGGAATAGCACAAATTCTAAAACATGCGGCACAAATCAGCATAAATTGAGCACTAAATATTGACATAGGTTTGAATCGAATCCGATTTGGTGGTGGGGTAACTTCACACTCCCCCGAAATCGTCTTTGGTCATTTCTTCCGTTCTGGGAATAGCACAAATTCTAAAACATGCGACACAAATCAGCACAAATTGAGCACTAAATATTGGCATAGGTTTGAAGCCAATCTGATTTTGTTGGGGTGTAGAGTTAGCCCCTGCCATGGTTGTTGAATTCATTTGTTGTTAGTGGAGCACAAATTCTAAATTTTACGACACAAATTAGCACAAATTTAGCACTAAATCGGGATAGTATTCGGAATCTTTTATGGAGAGGTGGGAGGAAACTTCAAGCACCTCATCTAAATGGGAAGTTGGTACCAAAGGTAGTGCTGCTGCACGTCGAATCAATCTTTCGACTTCAGTGTCCTCTTTGTACAGTTGAGAAAGTCCTACCTGCTGAACCTTCCTCCACACAGATTGAGAGATGTGGAAGAAATATACTCTGATCTTAACATCAGGAAATACTTCATTTACAGCATTGATTGCTGCTTTCTCAAAATCAACAGAAACTTCTTTCAATATGAAACGCAGTCCAAATTTCTCAGCTTCTTCCCTGATTACACATGTGTCTTGCTTTTTACTGGGAGGTAAGGAGAAGAGAAGAGGAAATACTTGCCCCAAATTATTTCCGTGCAGAGTGTACAATTGGGATAAAATGCGGGTACAGTCTTAAATGTCCCATCCACTACAATCCTGTAGTACTGACACAGAATATCAAAATTTTTAACAGTGCAATAAACCTGTTGAAAATAGAATAAACAAATAACACAAACATTCTCATGAAAATGCTTTAATATTAATGTTCTTACTTCTATTACTATTGTCATATCAGACTTTCATGATCTAGAAAAAAAGGAAAAAAAAACAAGAAGAAGAAAGTAGGAAACGATAAACTACTTCCTTGACTACTAAAATATAACTTACAAGTATTTTACTAGTGTCAACGCCTTCATCCAACAACAAAAGTTGTTGCTGACTTGCGTTTCACTCCACGATCATTCCACCTTCAATTTACTGAATCTCAGCGGTAGTGATGTCCGTAATCATGCCCGTACGTTGTATAGAGAGTGTTTGGGGGCACCAAAAGTAGATACAGCAGATACACTTTCACTACAATAATTTCTCTTATCAATCCCCTGAATGGAAAGAAGAAAATAAATTAATTTTACACACCAACATAAAAAGTCATACTTTCTCTCAATAAAGTAAAGACAAACGGAATATTGCTTAACTACGGCCTGTTAATTCTGTTACACTATAAATAAAAAAATGGACTATGTATTTGTGTGCTAGCCAGAATACCATTTAAAATGTTCGACATCTAAAGTTTTAAAATAACTTTCGGAGAATTTGCAACAATACATATTAGAAACATGCAGAGAAGCTTCAGTGTCAAAATTACTTATACCTTATTACAACTATTACAGTATATTATACTGTATTACTATTACCTATATATCTTAGTAATTGTTGATGTTGATTCTTCCGTCGCTCTCTTCTTCATATTTGAAATACAAATACAAGGCTGCATGAGCACATTTTTAAACAGTGGCACAAATAAAACTTTACTCTGAATACTTACTTTGATTATACTCTGTTCTATTCGTTCAAACGTAAATACTACTAACCTTACAAATGTTTTGCAAAGTGACACTAAATTTCCCTATCATAATTTAAAAAATCCCTTTTCTGGTGTAAGGCGAAACAGGAAAATGCCAAACCGGAATTCCCCTTTTGCCTTACAATCAAATTAACATACACTATCTTAGCATCATAGCCTGAGGTAATGGAAACAGACACAAGGCAAAACGGAAAGACATCGTTCTATGCATGCATGCATGTGGGTCGCTGAATTAATTGGCGACATTACCGGTGCCGTTTAACTCTGAATTCAACTCCCGGTGAGGCAAGCCCTCCCCCACCAGTGCCACTAGGGTTGGCGAGAAGGGGGACATAAAATAAGAAAGGTAACGACCAATATTAGTGTAGGTTGCCGAGATGAACGGTAAAACACCCAATGTCGTTTGAATTAGTACTCAGCCCTAATTAACACTCCTAGGGGGTTGGGAAGAGAAGATATGCAAACATATTCGAAAACGGTCGATATTAGTACCGAATTCATAGTTTTCATGGTCGCTGAAATGAATCGTCACACTCTCGTTACCGTTAAAATATAAATTGAGCACTATTCGAAATTGAGAGTGAGAAGAGGTAGGAAATAACTTGTTTTAAGGTGATCAAGAGGAGGAGTTTGACTTTGAGAAGTACCCTGTAACACGGATGTGGAATTTAATAACTGAGCAGATGATGGGGGTTAATTATAAAAAAAAATGTAAACTGATTATTGGTGGAAAGTAGGAAAGGACGAAAAAGTGACTGTAGATTTATTGATGCTATTAACATATATAGTATTTAAATGTTGGCCACAAAGAGAATAAATTGTCTGATATAACTCAACATAATCCCGTTTTTTTTTTCTTTTTTAAATAAAATATTGTGCTGTTTCTAATGCGTGTTTGTTTGTAATACTTGGGAAGTTGCAAAACTTTCTAAAACATTCATTTTCTTAAAAAAAAAAATGTTTTCTTTAGTCCTAATGATATTTTTTTTCTTCCGTAGCCTGGGACATAACATGTCTAATTACTATCAATTTTTGCAAAATGTACCCATCTATAGGTTCGTTTTTGCCCTGCTGGATTCGAAATATCTCAAATTCTGCGCTATAAGTAGGTAATTTAGGCCTACTAAATTATATCGATTTGAATTTTAACTATTCGAAATTAAGAGAGTTTAATTGATTTTGGGCATTTAACTGAATCATGAAATATAGAGCGACGTATTATAGGTACATAGGAAGAAATTACTTTTTCTTATCTGCAGTCCAAGACTGAAGCAATACTATATGGTCAAAGAGCATTAAAAAACAACAACAACAAAAAATAAAACAATTGGTGTCATCGGTAATGTGTCCTGAATATTTGGTGATGCTAATTGAAGATCTAGAACCTTCTTCTGCCATAGCGGTCACGCCTTCTGGGAACGTAGTTTTTCCGGATCTAGTTTGAGGCATACACGTAAAGAAAACTGTATTAGTGTTTTCTTTAGTGTTAATTCACGTATATAAAAATCGCTAAGTCCACAGTTTTTTTTTTTTTTTTTTTAATAAGGTTGCGTACCTATATCTTCCAAGTTCACGTAAGTGGTTAATAAAGATAGCATCCGGTACAAGAGTAATCTGTTCAAAACTGAGCACGACACATCTACCATGTAAAGTTAAGCATGTGCACGAGTAGGTAGAGCAAATTACAGTCTGGAATCGTTTCCCATTTCCGGATTTTATTATAAAATTCTTAACAAACAGTATTTTACATAAATACAACAATAATGCAACTTCTCTAATATAATGCAGAGAAAGTTAATCCAAGGCCCGAGCAGCCTAGAGCAGGATCTCCACAGAGCTCCGAAGCAAGTTAAGCGGAGTAGTTTTGATATCCGAAGGAAGCTAACTAGATACAAAAAAAAAAAAAAAAGTTTTGATATCTCAATCCAAAACGTTCTGTATATATATATATATATATATATATATATATATATAACCTCAATTTCCAAACAAACACAAAATTTACCAAACTGGTACAAAACTGTACAGTTATATTACCGATACAGTCAATTTTTCAGCCAAAGTAAGTTATGATATTGATTCTACCGAGTTTTTGAAATAAATTTCCTCATTCTGAAATCATTTAAAAAAAAATACTTGACCAACTGGTTACATTATCAATACAGCAAAATGATTCATCCAACATATATGTTATTATATAGATTCTGCCAAGTTCCTGAAACAAGTTTCATCAATGCGAAATTATTTAAAGAATTTATCCAACGAATTTGATCAGATCATAACTTATCTTCGATGAAGAATTTTAATGCATTGATAATATAAATTTATATTCAGTACTAGCTTATAACTTGGCTTTCTTGTTTAACGTAGTGTTTTGGATTGGATTTTTTCGTATTAGTCTGATGGTTACTTATTTATCTACTGCGTATTTAATGTAATGCGCTTTTAACTAACAAATTGTATACGTATTCCTTTAATGGTGACATATATGATTTTAGCAATGATGCGGATACGACTTACAATGATACAATACTGCTAAAAAAATGATGCACATATTGCGTGTAAAAATCAAATAACCTAGGTTATTCTACTGTAGTAATATAGTCATGGTTAACACTGTTTGTAGTGAGTACGTTGGTTTAAAAACAAATACTTTTTCTTCATTCTTTTGTCAATAGCACGTCTTCTTCAATCCATTTGTAATCAGTCTAAATTGGCACTTAATCTTCTAAATAGAAGGACTAACGCACGGGGGATGAGCAAAGAATTTTGTCAGAATCGCATCAATCAACGTCTCTGCTCAGAGAGAAATTAATCTATGCATATGTCATAATCAACACATCATCTCCAAACTTGTCTCGTCTACTCAACCTTAAGGAAAAAAAACGGTTGTTGGGCGGCAAATAGCTTTGTTGTTATGAAAGTTTGGTTTCACGCATAGTGGACCACCTGGACACTTGATAAAGTTACGACATAACTTCATTATATATTTACAGTGTACAGAATCCACTACACATTTTTTAAAATCTCGTATTCTTTTCACCTTTCATACTCCTAGTAGAAGCACATGCTCACAATGACGAGGACAAATTAAGGAAATTATTTACTTCCTGTTGACAGTTCTGTTGAAACTATAACTTTAGTATCGTGATTAGTTGTATGTAATTTAAAAATAATACAATCATATAATTAGAATACGTATTGAATGTTTGTTTCGTAACTGATATTCCTGTTAAGTTTGGCTGTTTGAAATTATTGGTTTGAACGTATACTGTTGGCAACTTTTAAAGGACGATTAACATACTAGGGATAACTTCAGTAATTTTTCAAACAGTATATCAACATCTGAAGGCATTACCTGTATTTTCTAAATGCAATGGATGTGGATATATTTGTCATTTATTGTCTATCAGTTTCACTCTATAATGTAAACTTATTAAGCTCACCCTCATATTTAGCTCCTAATTATTGAATCGTAGTTAGTTTCAGGTGGTTTGAGAAGTAATTAAGTAAAGTTAGACTTACAGTAAAACATGGAACAGAACTAAATACTTACAGTATATTCGCATTAGGAATCAAATACTTGTCTTCTTGAAATGCATGAATAAATACAAAACGAAAGAATTGTAATTAATTAGGTACGAACGATCTGAAATTAAAACTATATACATTATGTTGTATTTGTCGCCCATTGGCAAATATACTTGTGTGTCATCGCGGGCAATATAATTTAAACTTCCTCCTCAAAACCCACATTTCTTTACCCTGGATTCCTCTACAATCTGTATACAGTGGATTGCTACATTTAGGAAGCAAATGCACAAAGTATCCCATGTCTTCATATACAACATTTTAAAAGAAACATTTGGTAATTGTATAATTATTAATATCCCCTCTTTGTTATTTAATTTCTTTAAAAAAATAATAATTAAAAATGATGCAACGGTTTCAAAGCCGAGACTTAGCTAAATCGTTTTACTATTAAATTGTTATATTTAATGGGAATAAATGGACAGATCAAGTTTACCAATATTGTTCTGTCATTGTTAAGTTTGTATGCAGTTAGGAAAAATCAACAGATGCAATCTACTTTATAATAGTGCATTTTTTTTTGTGATACACTACATTAATAAGTAAATAATATTTTTCAGCCGAATATAATTATAATCTGTATTAGATTGGCAAAAAACGACATACTCTTTAGTATAATAACAAGCGCTCTTTTCTCGACTTCTTAATCACACACACACACATATATATCCCTTAATTGATCCTGGGTTTTTGGGGTATTTTTTAGACTTTCAGTCAAGCAGCTACTGCATCGTCACTATTTATCCTAGGATCATAGTATAAACCTCATTCTCTTCAGAATGGAGCTGGCTTTCAAATGGTATCACCTGCATGCTCATACCATATACCAGGAGAGGGAAAAGTGATGTCAAAAGGAAAATTTCGAGGGATTTTTTTTTCACAATTTGGGCCCCTCTGGAACGGCCCTGTGTAAACGTAGAGATCTAAAAAAAATCTGGTAAATAGTATTTGGTACACTGAATGTGTGTGCCAAATTTCAAGAATTTATCTTGAATACTAAGGGCGGGCGAAATTTTATCAAGAATCCTCACAATGCCCCAAATTACCGTAAAACACCATGATCTCAGGTAAAAAGAATTCGAGACATCTCTATTTACCCTAGAACTATAAACCGCCAATCATTCTCTTCAGAATAGAACTGCCTTTCAGACGGTACCATTCCCATGGCTCCATCATGTATCTAAGGCGGGAAAATCCCGAAGAAAGGGATTTTTGGCAAAATATCCGTTTTTTCAACTTTTTGCCCCTCTGGATCCCCCATTTTTTAACGCAGAAATCTGAAAAAATCTGGTAAATACTACTCGGTGTACTGATTGTGCAAAATTTCAATCTTCCACGTGCAAAAATAAGCCCTCCAAAAAATAATGAACATAGACTCGCCAAAAATAATAAAAGAAAATATATATTTTAGAATTATGACGTAATCACCTCCTATGTCTCGACGCAGGAAGGTGTGAAACCATACGTAAGGTCTTGTACAATGCCTCTGGACTTGAAAAAATACACACAAAAAAAACGGACGAAAAAGCTCAAATAGGAGAGTTATAACGCAATGTACCATGAAACACCCGTATGGTACAAATTGTACCATGGGTACCCCAAAGGGATATATATATATATATATATATATATATATATATATATATATATATAGATAGATAGATAGATAGATAGATAGATAGATAGATAGAAAGATAGATAATATTGTGTCCACAGACAACAGAATGCTATTCTACCAATCAAAATGAAGCAAAAATGCTATATAACGGAATACTCTCCGGGGCCTCTTTCAGCCACTATAAGGAATCAAATATTTCCCTATGTGGCCATGTCGTAGATTAACTTGCAACCATTAGCACTGTTCTACGAATCCATCAAGCAGTTGCATCGATTGTTGCACTAATAGGCGGTGCTAATGTCAATGTCTATCGATTTTAATTACCATCTAGAAGGAATGTATGCAACTATTTGATGGAATGATAGATCTACTCTATGGTACTTTATCTGCAACGTTGCTACATAGTGCCATTAGAATCTCCAGACGGGGGTACGAAAGGTATACAACTATACATATTTTTCGCTTTATTTTGCCTTGTAGTATAGTGCTCTGTAGTATGTGGACACCATTTTTAGAACACTCAATGAGCATTTACTTTTAAACATGTGAGTTTATTTAGCACGATATGATATGTCGATTCATATATATATATATATATATATATATATATATATATATATATATATATATATATATATATATATATATATATGTATGTATATATATATATATATATGTATATATAATTAATTTTCATTTTGGGTCCTCGTCTGGAGACGCGAATTACAGTATGTGGCAACGTCGCAAATGAAGAATCATATAGATTTTTTTAATCTGTCAAATAGTTACATAGATTCCTTCCAGGTGGCAATTAAATTCGATAGACGTTGATACTAGCATCACAGATTAGTGTAAAACTTCATTTTTTAAAAAGTTTACAAAAATATATATTCTCGGAAACTACGCATAATGATTCGCATTCTTTACATATTGTTGGCTATTGCTCAGCTCAGCGATAGCTATTATTGTTAATGTTTCGTTGTGATTTCCCCTTAAATACCTGTAGTGTTGTAGGTTATTTAAAAATGTTTTACATTAATATATTCATCATTCAGAATTTAGTAAATATCGTCACTTCATTGTATGCGTTAGAGAGTCTCTATATATAGAGAATCTACACGTTCTCTCAGATTAATTTTACCAAATCTGTCCCTAACACAGAAACTTATCTACCTGGAAAACATTGCATCGTTTCATCCTGTCTCTGTAGCTCCTAATATTATGATAGAGGTCAAATTTGTATTCAAAAAACTCTGGTTCTACCATCATTTCTCTAATATATTTAAAGCGATTGTTTAACGAGCAATTCTAAGTATTTTTTTACTTATTCCTTAATACTAATCAAGTACTTCTGCATGGCCAATTGTAATATACGTTAGTGAAATAGTTTATTATGTTAACAAAGTGTTAACTTTGTTTAATGGTATGTTCAATATGACGAACTCGGAAAAACTTGGGGTTACAGTGTCGAGCTTTTATGATATGTTCATGCTATTCAGAATGCAAGTATCCATGTTTACATATATAATGATATATGTTAGATCTCACCCAACTGTACATAATAGGAAACTTTGTTGCTTCTAATTACATATCGCATACTATATCAAAAGACATGTGTGGCTCACTTGTTCCTCTGTCATTTTTTCTCATGTAATGAATCACTGGAAGGGAAGCTGTTAGTGAAAACGTGTAATTCATTAAGGTCACCATTAGTAGGAAGACATGTTATGCGTTGTTGGAGCAAATAACTTAGAGGGCGTTTTAAAGGTAGACTTTGCAACAAGATGTCTGTTTCAAAATGATAAATGTAATACTCACTTCTCATTGTAACTAACAATTAATTTATAGCTTTCCATCCCAACGCTCTTGTAAAATATAAAGTAGCATAATAAAAATAGCACAACAATTACTGCATATGCATTTCTAGGCTAAAATATACCTTACGTAGTTAATATACATTACTATTAATCTACAATTTTATATGTTTATTTTAAAATTAAAATGTGGGCATTCTTAAAGTATTTTAGTAGTATTTAAGTTGATACACTGAAGCTTTCGCGTGTTTCACGAGTTACAGATTTACATATATAAAATGATGTAGGTTTGCATATGTATATATATGTCTTTTGGGTAAGTATGTGTTTGCGAGACCTTGTACACAAATTTGAACTTACATGCTTCACGCTACAACAAGAGAAGCGAAGTATTTTGTAATTTCCGTATTTAAAAAAAAAAATGTAAACACAATACGCGAAGATGAATGTTGTCATTTGTTAGTACAAAATTGTCATCTGCAAAATGTGTTATGGAAAAAGTGGAGTGCACAAGATAAAATATTCGCCTTTATACAGTTTAACATTATTTTGCTGTTACCTTTCTTGGTTTACTTTGCCATATCAGAGTAAGTGAAAGGTGTATAAGTAATGCAATCTCATTTTCCAATCAAGAATGGAATGGCCAGTTAAGAAACGCTGAAGCGGACGATTAGCCAAACAAAACGTCCGAAAGAACTCCCAAATACTCCATAAATGGTTGCTATGTCACTTCATTCAAACCGAGTGAGACGTGCCAACGCAGATTCCTTTGAAACGAGTAGTGTTATACCACTCTCACAGCAATTACAGACTTCCCACCTCCCGCCATTAACTCAGTTCAGTTTTACTGCATCACTCATACAATCACTGGCATACACCATGCGTAGAACACGCTCCAGGAAGAAGAGAGAGATGAATCCTTTTGAAGAAGAACATAGGATTGCAATCATCAATCCTGAGGATATTTTTTTGCAAGATAACGTCACCACGGGAGATATTCCTCGGGAGAGACTAGACAAGAAGTGTATCATCTTAGGAGGCATAACTGAAAACAAGAAACATCTCATCCTTAGATTTCAAGAAACGCCAACTAAAGATGCCTTCCTCCATTGCTTCAAGAACGAGACTTTGAACCTCGTGCCAAGATAATCATCCTGCGATCACAAGAAGAAGAAGATAAAATACATTCTCTGTCGTCTAATACACAACCAGAAGCAAGCAAGGATGGCCCACCACCGGACTCTGCCAGTACATCTTCCAATACAGCCGTTATATATGTTTCACATGAAGAGCGCACACAGACCACACCTTCATTAAATTGCCTCACCAACAAGAACATTGACATCACTTACAAAGATCAACCATCTGCACCATAAAAGAACACTGAAATAGCACAACCAGTATCACGACCACCCACAAAGAAGAATACTCATATAATTCAGCCAGCACACACGCAACAGTCTACTAAGAAGAGCTCTAACACTGATCACACAATCAAGACTAACTCACAGACAAAGAAGAACATCAATCGCACCACATACACATGCGTCATAAAAGGTGTGGACAAGCAGCTCTCATTACCACACATCAAGATTGAACTCGTTAAACAAGCAGTTGACTTTGTTAGCATCACTCGCATCCAAGGCAAGAATGGTCCTGTATCTCTAGTCCGTCTTTTCTCTGCAAATCCTGCGCAGATCAATCATCTCATTAAGAATGGAATCCAGTTATTCCAGACTCACTTCAAGGATGAAGCATCCAAGTCCACAGCAAGACCACAACCATGTTGGAATTGTTATCAGCACGATCATGCAACTCATTTTTGTGTCAATCAGAAGATTTGCTACAGCTGTGGTGAGAGCCACGATGAAGAGTGTGACAGGCCCATCCATCCAAAGTTTTGTGTAACGTGCAAGATTATTGACCATAGAACCGGCCATAGCAGCTGCCCAAGAAGACCCACTCAAACTGTCTACAAACGGTTTCCAAACCAGAGCCCTGCACGGGCTGGGCGCGCCCGGTTCGGACTGAATATGCTCGGTCCGGCCCTGCCCGTTTACAACTGACCGGGCCCTAACCGGGCCGAACCGGGCCGGCCCGCACACTCGGAACGACGGATCGGAAACTACTGTTATCCTATGCTAATCGTTATGTGTTTGGGAAACTATTTATTCAAGACTGCAAAGCACTGTAATACTACTACTATTACTACCTCTATTACTAATACTACTACTTCTACTATTACTACTACGACCACTGCTAATTCTGCTACAACTGCTACGACTTCGCGTCAGAGTTGACATGTCTGGTGGTACAGAATTTACCTTCTAACAAGGGAACCTTCCGAAAATGATAGTTGCAGTGAAAGATGTGGCCTATCCCAATTGAAAGAGCTGTAACAGAGATGTTCATTCCCAAAAAATTAGCTGCCCATAGCAATAGGTTCAAGAAATATAAGGGGTGGAAATTCGGGAAACAGCAAGGTTGGACAAAGGGGGAAAAGTGCATATTCCGCAAAAAAAGGGGGGGCACGGCAAAATAAAATGCTGACAAGTGATGTATAAAAAGAGACTTACCACAATAGGGAACAAATGAAGGCCACCAGTGGGGTTAACAGTGTTGCCAACTCCAATGAAAAGTACATGTTTTGCAAAAAACACTATATGAAGTGAGTGCAATATTTAGTGTCAATCTGTCATGTAGAACATAAGATATGACGTGTATAATCAGTGGTACAATCTAACAAAAGAGAATAGAAAAAACAGAAGTACGAAAAATACGGAAAAGGCGAAGTTGGCCAAAATGCGCCACATTTGATCACGAGCTGTGCATATTAGAATGAACAAAACAAAAAAAGCACCAACTATGCAGGAAACCGACGTACCTAGAGTAGAGCCCTGCACGGGCCGGGCGCGCTCGGTTTGGCCCGGTGCCCGGCCCGGCCCGGCCCGACCCGGCCCGACCCGTTTCAAGTAATATCAAACTGGACCGGGCCCTAACCGGGCCGGGCATATTCCGGGCCGAACCGGGCCGGGCACATTTCGGGCCGAGCCGGGCCGGACCGGGCCGGGCACATTTCGGGTCAAATCGGGCCGAACCGGGCCGGGCACATTTCGGGCCGAATCGGACTGGGCACATATCGGGCCGAACCGGGCTGGGCACATATCGGCCCGGATACTCTGAATTACAGTTCGGAAACTAATGTTGTCAGCCTATTTGTTTTTTTAATGTCCTTCACTACCTCTATTTTTGCCGTGTTTGTACGGTCTTACTGTCAGAATATGTTAACAGTAATGTGTTTGGGAAACTGACTCTTTATTCAAGACTGCGATGTACTGGTAATACTATTACTATTACTACCTCTACTACTACTATTACTACTTCTACTATTACTACTACGACCACTGCTAATACTACTACAAGTGCTACGACTTCGCGTCAGAGTTGACATGTGTGGTGGTACCGAATTTACCTTCTAAGTACAGAATAAAATGAAGAAATGCTAGTTATTATGGCCGGTCTGCGTAGAATGTGAACCAATGCTTGATCTACGAGGGACAACAGTGGCTCAGTAGAAAAAACACTCACATCTGGTGCTAGAGGTCGTTAGATCAATCCCTGCTCATGCTATGTGAGCTTTGTGGTGGACATACACCGTGTGCATGGGAGTTTCTGGGGTGGTCCCGCTTCCTCCCACTATTTTCTTTCCACCAATTCATCCCATCATTATCCGTACAGCCTGAGCCGTAGTTACCTAAAGAACGTATGACAAAGTCAAGTACTTGACCTAGTAAGTAGAATTTGGTACGCTACCATTAGACCACGGATGCCAAAACCATGAACTGGCGTGGTAATAAGATCAGTGCAATTTGTAGTAATGTTCAATTAGGAAGGCAAATATCGAATGGTGTTACATGTTCATGTATTGTTTACATATAGTATGATGCTACAAATATAACAAAATATCATGATCAAATAAATCACCAAGTCGCCAGAGTCGATTAGGTGTTCCTGGGACGGTGGCTCAGTGGTTGAGCGTTCACCTCTGGTGTATGGGGTCCCTGGTTCGATCCGAGTTCTCGCCAAGTGAACTTTGTGGTGTACAAACACCGTGTGGGGGGTTCGCGGCGTTCTCCTGTTTCCTTCCACTTTATTCATTCCACTATTTCATTTATTTCTCATCATCACCGTCTCCTTTAGGCTAGTCGGCATAACTATGAGACGTAAAGCTCAAAGATTTCATTTTCATTGTTTTGTTTTCGTATTACTAGTAATAGCAGTAGTGGTATTCGCTGTCGTATTAGTATAGTAACGAAAACAATAAAATCTTACAGTTTTACGTCCCATGCTTATGCCGGTTAGGCTAAAGGAGACGCTGATGATGAGAAATGAATGAAATGGTGGAATGAAAAAGTGGAAGGAAACGGTAGAACCCGAAGAAACCCATGGGCACGGTGTTTGTCCACCACAAAGTCCACACGGCGCGAGCTGGGATCGAACCAGGGACACCAGGCACCGAAGGTGAACGCTCTATCACTGAGCCACCGCGCCCCCAAAGTAGTGTAGTAATGAGGAGTAGCAGTAGTGGTAGTAGTAATTGTAGTAGCTTTGGCAACAATAGTGGAATTAGCACTAGCATTCGTACTCATAATAGTAATAGTAGTATTAGCAGTAATAGTTGTAGTATTAGTATCACATACGGTGTAGCAGTTTTACCTATATGATGCAGAGCCCTGCAAACCCAGGCCCGAAGACGGCCCGGCCCGGCCCGGCTGGATCTATATTCTGTGCCCGGCCCACCCGACCCGGTTCTCGAGCCGGGCGGAGTACGGGCCGGACCGGGCCGGGCACAAACGGGCCAAGCGTAACCCGGCCTGAGAACAACCAATTGTGATAAGTCAATCGTTCACTATTCAATGGAAAATGAGAAATGTGTCGTCATAACGTTGCACTGTATATTTGCCCTTCTCAAATGGAAAAATTGTGTAAAAGGTTACCCAAGGTTTGCTTTCTATATCCCTGTTCCGTCTGTCTATTTGTTATCTATGCTTGCTCTGTAAAGCCATGTTTATTATATAATACAGCTCATGGACGTAAAAGTCTTATACTACGCTCACTAATGCGTTACGAGTAACAGAGAAGATAGGTGAAACTGCTACACCGTATGTAGTACTAATATTACAACGACTACTGCTAATACTACTATTACTATTACTACTCATATTACTATAGAAATACGATAGCAAATACTACTACTGCTATTACTAGTAATACGATAAGAGAACGACAACTAATAATAACACCACTACGTCTCCTATTAATATTACTACTACTACTATTACTGCTACGACTACTATCGCTACTCCTATTAACATTACTACTAATGGCAGCGAAGCAATGGAGCACAGTGTTCTTGAGCATTGGGAGGCGGACAGATTTGAGGCTTATTCTGGGGGGGCATCAATTCCATCTCACTTCCCATTGTGGCAATCGGACACATATCATCACATTTCTCCCCAAGAAACACATTTCAAATCGAATTATTGGGGAGGACAGTCCCACCAGTTCAAAGAAGGGGATTTGTCCCCCTCATCCACCCAGGATTTGCGCCAGTGACCACTGGTATAACACTACTACTACTAATACTACCGCTGATACTATTTCTAGTATTACTCTAGTATTACTGCTACTAATTGTAAGGCGGATACTACTACTACTGCTGCTGCTAATACTACCATTACAACTACTGTTTCTGCTTACACTATTACTACTATTACTAATTTCGTATTTGAATTTAACAAATCTTCTACGTCGTGTTTTCAGTGTGTAACGTAAAGGAACTCTCTAATATGAGCGGAGTGGGCCGAAGCAGCGTATCGTGGTTGGCAGAACAAGGCCACTTCGAGTCTAGTTCCAGACGTCCAGTATCTGTCTTTCACATTGTGTTGTTTGTTGGCAATCAAGTCAACATGGACCGTCTGAAGGAAGTAAAAGAAAAGCTTGCAAATAAACAATTCAAGTTAACTGAAAAGCTACAAGAACGAAGTAAAGCATTTTGCTGGACAAAGTTTTTAGTTGTGGTTGACTCGGAAAGTGGTAGTGAACAAGGGTTCGTGTCCTGTAAAGAGTGTGAAAAGATTTTAGTGTACAACAGTACAAAGTCAGGAACAACTCACCTAAATCGACATGCAAGAACGTACTGTTCATCATTAAGTGCATCATTGACTGAAAACGAAGATAATGAGAGGAAATCATCTGCGAATTCTTGTGCATCCAATACCAAATATTCAGGTTATAAGAAACTGAGCTGTGAAACTGTGAAAAGTGACTTGATAGATAAGTGTGTTGACTTTTGTGCACGCGATTTGAGACCATTCGAAACTGTAGCGGGGAAAGGTTTTACTTCCCTAGCACAAACACTGATAAACCTAGGTGCGACATACGGTAATGTCGATGCGACAGACGTGTTGCCGCATCCAACGACGATATCGCGAAAAACACAGGAACGAGCACGTGCATTTCGCGAAGCGTATATGCCAGAAGTACGTGATGCTCTGCAACGCGGTGAATTATCATTCCAAACGGACTTGTAGACCGATAATTATCGCAAACACTCATATATCGGACTGACAGTACAATATTTAAGAGAGTGGAACTTAAAAAGTCATGTGCTATTCACTAGTGCATTTCCAACCACACGAAAGACTGCAGAGAATATTAAAAAAGAATTAGTTAAACAACTATCTAAGATTGGAATCTCACAACAAGATTGGAGAAATGCTCCGTTCGTTACTGACCAAGGAAGTAACATTGTGAAGGCTTTAGAAGATAGTAACGCTACAACTGTTCAAATCATCTACTAAATACAGTTTTGCGTAACGCTTTTCAATACAACTTCCTCCAAGATGAGCTGCCATCAGTAAAAAACCTTTTCGATTGCGTTAGTAAATTAGTTACATATCTCAAAAGGTCTGGGTTGGTAACCCGGCTTCCACACACTGTTAACCAACACACTGAGGTAAGATGGAACACTAAACTCATCATGTTAAGATCTGTGGAATCGCAGGTCGTCGACATCCGGCGACTACTAGAAGAGCACAAAGAAGATCAGCGTTTAGATGGCCTAGATGAATCCTTAACGAAAGAAATTACTACATTTTTAGAAGATTTCTACGATGCCACCAAAGCATTGGAGGCAGAGAAAACAGTAACAATGCATTTGATACTGCCTTGGTTTGACAGACTAAAAAAACTTTGCAGAGTTAACAGTGAAGTGGATTCGAAAGATATGTCACAGATTAAGGTTCGAGTGGAAAAGTTTCTCAATGAGAAGGTCGACATTAGTATGGATTATAAAGTGGCGACCTTCTTGAGCCCCAATTACCGTCATCTGCAAGCAATGTCTGTAGATGAGAGATTATCTGTCTACACAGAAGTACGTCGCCTTATTTCGTCAGAGTCATCTACTGCAGTTGGCTTCTTTGATTCCCGTGCTATGGATAATAACTTAAGCAGACAAGATTTGGAACCACCTACCAAGAAGAATAAACTAATGGATTGGGAAGATAGACACCCAGTCCCTGGTGAATTTGATGATGAAGTAGACATCTACCTCAACATGTCATCATGTGTAAGAGAACTAGATATACTGCAACGGTGGAAGCAACAAGAGCAAACATTACCAAAATTGTGTAAATTAGCGCGTCAGTATCTCGTCATCCCTGCTTCTAGTGCGTCTACTGAAAGAGCTTTTAGTACTACAGGCTATATAGTTCAGGAACGGAGAAATGCTCTAAAGCCTGAGACTGTTGACTCTGTTTCCGTGCTATTCGATGCGTACAAGGACATAGAGTAAAGCGATGTTCATTTTGCACTATTGGTTTCTTAGGAAAACTTATATTTTCATTTTCTTAATATCAACTATCCCTTCTATTATATGTGATGTTAAGAGGCATTTTTGATAGCTGATATCAATACATTTTTCATTCAGGGGACTTTTGAGGTATTTTTCGTTCAACATTGATATGTGTGGATTTTGTTTTGATTTACTACCTCGCATTCCGTCATATAGCTCTGTTATTTTCTTGTTACGAACCGTTCCAGGAACACTTAATCGACCCTGGGGTCTGGGTAATTTATTTGATCATTGTTTTTTGTTATTATTATTGTAGCATCGAATTATAAAGAATACAGGAACAATTTGTAATTGTTGTGTTTTGTTTGTTTGGTGTATGTATGTATGTTATACAATGTTATACTTATGTACTAAATTTTTCTTATCTTACAGCAATAAAGATGCTCCAAGTAGAAGCAGAAACCCGAGATTAAATTTAGGACTCGGGTTAATAAGAAAGCCCCATTCCCAGTCATGGGTAATGAAAAAAACGAAAGAGAGAGAGAAAAAAGAAATAATAAGTAGAGAGATTAGAAATAATTAGGGGCAGTTGCGACTGCCAATAAGTCCAAAGTAATTGGCAATGGCAGGGATAGTGGTGGATATGATAAAAAAAATACAGGAACACGTAACATGATTTGGAAACTGCCTTGCTAATTGAACATTACTACAAATTGCGCTAATCTTATAAACACACCAGTTCGTGGTTTCGGCCTCCGTGGTCTAATGGTAGCGGACCAAATTCTAATTAGTAGGTCAAGGACTTGACTTTCTCATATGTTATTTAGGCAATTACGGCTCAAGACGTATGGATGATGATGGATGAATTGGTGGAATGAAGACAGTGGACGAAAACGGGCTAATCCGAAAACTCCCACGCTCACGTTTGTTTGTCCACCACAAAGCTCACATAACACGAGGAGGGATCGATCCGATGACCTCTAGCACCAGATGTGAGTGCTTTACCTACTGAGCCACCGTTGTCCCTCGTCAAGCATCGGTTTGCATTCTACGCAGACCGGCCATAATAACTAGTACTTATTCAATTTTTTTTCTGTACTTAGATTGTAAAGTATGTACCACTAGACATCAGGGGTGGATCCAGGGGGGGCGATCGGGGCGATCGCCTCCCCAGAAGAGGAAACTTTCTTATTTTATATATATAAATAAAACTCATCCCAAAGTTTGGAGCCCTTAAAAGTAGCAGTATGACAACCCACCGCCCCCTCCCCAGAAGTCGGTCCTGGATCCGCCCCGGCGGGTCAACTCTGACGCGAAGTTGTAGCAGTTGTAGTAGTAGAAGTAATAGTAGTAGTAACAATAGTAATAGCAGTAATAGTATTAGTAATAATAATAATAATAATAGCAGTAGCAGTAGTAGTAATAATAAGAGTAGTAGAAGTACTTTACAGTCTTGAATAAAGAGTTAATTTCCCAAACACATTACGATTAACACAGGCTGCCAATATTAGTTTCCGATCCATCTTTCACAGTGTTCGGGCCGAGCCGGGCCGGGTCGAGCCGGGCACAGAATTCAGATCCATCCGGGCCGGGCCGGGCCGTCTTCGGGCCTGGGTTTGCAGGGCTCTGACCTAGAGTCGAAAAGAAAAACGAGTTCCAAAGTTGGCAGCACTGGCCATGAAAATCCAGACAATTCTAATATAGTTAGGCCACTTGCTTCACAAAAAGAAAATTCCGGCAACAGGCATTAGCCTTCGCATCATTTGTACATAATCATCCACATTGTACGTGCAATTGTTCGATGAGACAATGATCCAAACAGAAGATACATTTGCAGTGAGCACAGGGAAATACTGCAAATCCGTCACACATGGTACAATTATCGCCTGTGAATGTCTCGAAACAGTACTCTAGAGGTGTCGGAACCTTTGTCGGATCACATATCCACAGCTGTAGAAAGCAAACATAATCAAATGCTTGATGTGCTGTGTGTTGCTGTCTGCAGTATGATATATCCACCGCCTATATGATATATCCAGAGTATCCCACCTAACTCTGCGACTGAAATAGTTTCAAAGAGAAAAAATGTGACACATCCAGTTGTGCAGGAATGTACCCATGTCAGCGAGCGACAAACTTCTGTGAGACGCAAGTGCCCCCAAGTCCCCCATCATAGGGTCCCAGGGGCCAACTTCAAAATTTCAAATAGCCCCATCGGTCGAGTTATATTTCTTTCGATAAATCTTGGAATATGCAACAGCGCATATCAGAAATATTTACTATATGGGATTTCAAAATGGCAGCCAAAAATATCTGCTCGGTGACAAGAACAACGTGCATTTTTGGCGGCCATTTTGAAACCCATGCTTTATATAGCATTTTTTTTATAGGCGGTGTTGTATCTATCCAGAGAAATATCATCCGCCCCCTATTCCCATTTGAAATGTTGCGGTTGACCCCTCGAGCCTTATGATGGGGGCCCTGGGGGACTTGCTTCTTACAAAGTTCTCTTGGCCCTCGACATGAGTACATTCCTGTGCAATTGGATTTGCAATATCTCTTTTCGCTTCGCAGTAATTTGAGATCACAATGTTCGATGCCATGTTAAGACACAACATATATTTGTGGCGGCTATTTTGAAAAACATGCTTCATATAGCAAATGTTTCCTATAAATGTTGTTGCACATTCTATGATCTATAGAGAGAGGTACCACTCGGTCCCTGTTGCTATTTGAAAATTTGAAGTTGGCTCCTGGGGCCCTATGATGGGGATCCTGGGGGCACTTGCTTCTCACAGACTTTTATCAGCCCCTGACAGTGGTACATTCCTGCACAACTGGATCCGTCACATTTTTGTTCGTTTTACAAATCTTACAGGTCACAAAGTTTGGTGGGACACCCTGCATATTCCCACATACGACCCAACAATGACATAATGTTTACTACTTCTATTATCAGTTGTTGGCTCAACCCAACCATTTCATGTTCCCCGAGTTGACATTGCCTCAATCACTCTAGCATTGATGCATTCCGAGTGATGCCTGTTGCCGGAATTTTCTTTTTGTGAAGCGAGTGGTCTAACTATATTAGACTTGTCTGGATGTTCATGGTCAGTGTTGCCAACTTTGGAACTCGTTTTTCTTTTCGACTCTAGGTACGTCGGTTTCTTGCATATTCGGTGCTTCTTGCTTTGTTCATTCTAATATGCACAGCCCGTGATCAAATGTGGCGCATTATGGCCAACTCCGTCTTTTCCGTATTTTTCGTACTTCTGTTTTTTCTATTTTCTTTTGTTACATGACAGGTTGACACTGAATATTGCACTCATTTCATATAGTGCTCTTTGCAAATGCAAAACATGTACTTTTCATTGGAGTTGGCAACACTGTTAACCCCACTGGTGGCCTTCATTTGTTCCCTATTGTGGTAAGTCTCTTTTTATACATCACTTGTCAGCATTTTATTTTGCCGTGCCCCCCCTTTTTTTGCGGAATTTGCACTTTTCCCCCTTGTCCAACCTTGCTGTTTTCCGAACTTCCACCCATTATATTTCTTGAGCCTATTGCTATGGGCAGCTAATTTTTTGGGAATGCTCATCTCTGTTACAGCTCTTTCAATTGGCATAGGCCACATCTTTCACTGCAACTATCATTTTCGGAAGGTTCCCTTGTAAGTACAGAAAAAAAAGAGAAATAGTAGTTATTATGGCCAGTCTGCGTAGAATGTGAATCGATGCTTGATCTACGAGGGACAACGGTGGCTCATTAGGAAAAGCACTCACATCTTCTGCTGGAAGTCGTAGGATCAATCCCTGCTCGTGCTATGTGAGCTTTGTGGTGGACAAACACCGTGTGCGTGGGAGTTTCCGCGGTGGTCCCGCTTCCTCCCACAGTTTTCATTCCACAAATTCATCCCATCATCATCCATACGCCCTGAGCCGTAGATACCTAAAGAACGTATGATAAAGTCAAGTACTTAACCTACTAAGTAGAATTTGGTACGCTATCATTAGATTGATTGATTTTGAGTTTTACGTCTCATTCAGTAGCGAGGCTATATGAGACGTGGACCTACTGATTAACGTGGAATCCGAACCACATGAGCTCCCGCCGGGAATCGAACGCTATCATTAGACCACGGAGGCCAAAACCATGAACTGGTGTGCTCATAAGATCAGCGCAATTTGTAGTAATTTTAACTTAGCAAGGGAAATACCAAATGGTGTTACATGTTCCTGTATTGTTTATAGTGTGATACTACAAATATATCTAAATACACCCTGTTTCAAGAAGAATATACGTATTTCAAATGCATATATTTATTAAACTTTAAGACATACGAATATGAAATTTTACACACATATTTACGAACCCCTAAAGTTTAAATTACAGTTCAAAGTTCAAATTACAGATGCTCAATATGTCCTCCATCAGGGACACGAACAATATCACATCGATACTCAAATTCCTCCCATACTCGGGCAAGCATGTCCTGCGTCACTGATGTTATGGCAGTAAGGATCCGGTTCTTCAACTCTTCAGATTCTGTGGGAGTGGTGGTACATAAACGTTGTCTTTAACGAAACCTCACAGGAAAAGGTTAAAGGGTTTCAAATAGGTGACCGTGGAAGCCAGCTGAGACATGCTAAGTGGCCAGCTTCTTCACGACCAATCCAACGGTTCGGTAGAGTTTCATTCAGATATTCACGTACTTGACGACTCCAATAAGGGGGTGCGCATCTTGTTGAAAAGTGAAGTTGTCTTCGTGCAGCTTCGGAAACAACCAGATTTGTAACATAGCGAGATACTGCTGACTGTTAACCGTGTTTCCATCAAAGAAGAATGGGCCGTAAACAGATGATCAGGATATCGCACAAAACAAATTGACTTTACATACACATCCTGTATCTACAAACTGTCGATACCATCTGCAAATGTTCCACCCATTCGGAAGATCAATTTGGTACCTCAACCTGAAACGTCGTTGCACTGTAATCACGGAATTGCACTTCGCAAACTCGCGAATACAAAATGATTTCTGCTGCGGAGTAGCCATTTTAAACATACAACAGTTACCAAGCAAAACAGAAGACAACTGACATCTTGTGACTATTAATACAAACTAGATTATGTATTCGTTTCTCCAATAGCCGAGCCGAGGCGCAGCGATCGATAGTTTGGATAAAATAATTCTTCGTAATACGTATATTTTTTTTAAACATGGTGTAAAATGATCAAATAAATTACCAAGACGCCAGGGTCAATTAGGTGTTCCTGGAACGGTGTCTCAGTGGTTGAGCGTTCACATCTGGTGCTTGGGGTATCTGGTTCGATCCCAGCTCTCGCCAAGTTAACTTTGTGGTGGACAAACACCGTGTGGCGTTCTCCCGTTTCCTCCCACTTCATTCATTCGCCATTTCTCCTTTAGCCTAGCCGGCATAACTGTCGGACGTAAATATCAAAGATTTCATTTTCGTTGCTTTGTTTTCGTATTACTAGTAATAGCAGTCGTGGTATTCGTTGTCGTATTAGTATAGTAATGAGTAGTAGCAGTAGTGTTAGTAGTAACAGTAGTAGCAGTGGCAGCAATAGTGGAATTAGCACTAGTATTCATAATCGTAATAGTAATAGTAGTATTAGCAGTAGTAGTTGTAGTATTAGTATCACATATGGTGTAGCAGTTTTACATATCTTCTCTGTTACTCGTAATGCACTGAGTGTAGCATAAGACTTTTACGTCCATGAGCTGTATTTTTGTATCTAGGTATAATAAACATGGCTGGACAGAGCAAGCACAGATAACACATAGAAATACAGAATAGGGATATAGAAAACAAACCTTGCGTAACCTTTCACACGATTTTCCCATTCCAGAAGTACAAATAGACATTACAATATTATGACGACACATTTCTCATTTTCCATTGTATATTGAAGGATTGACATGACTTATCAGACTTGATTGTTCTTAGGTCGGTTACGTCCGGCCCGTTTGTGCCCGGCCAGTTTAGGGTCCGGCCCGTTTGTGCCCGGCCCGGTTATAGCCCGGCTCGTTCTCCGCCCGGCTCGAGATTCGGGCCGAGCACAGAATACAGATTCATCTGGGCCGGTCCGGTCCGTCTTCAGGCCTGGGTTTGCAGGGCTCTGTTCCAAATATCATTACCGCCAAACCACTATCAACCCACAGTGACACCAGCTCTTATCAGGATCAGTTCCAGTTAGTGGCCTCTCCAATAGCAACACACAAGAAGATACAAACCAACCAATCAGAGATGAGCCAGCTCTTGAAACTGAATCAATCGCCACCATTCTTCAGAAAGCAATTCAAACTGCCACACAGAAGATTATGAAATGGGTGTCTTCTATCTTAACGATGACTACTCTTCCAGACCAGCGACCACTATTGATGAAGGCCACTCAACGAGCTTCAAAGGAACTTCTTAATGAAGAAATTGACATCTTGACGTCTATGCTTGGCGACATATATGTCACTCAGTCACAATCATCCAATACACATAACAACCAAAGAAGAACTCATCATGCCACATAAATCACTCATCTTATCCACAAACGGAACACTCACTTGTTTTCGAACTACATACCTGAGCTTCTGACTGGCAATCTCCAAGGATCTAGATATATCCAAACATGTGAAGGACACACATTCCCCATCAGTATACAACCTAGACTTACAGTTCAGGCCAACACACAGAAGATGCCGTTATTCCTGATTGTCCAGCTACACATAATATACATATTTTAATTTAACTCTGGGTAAAGTAGCTGGTGCTACAAACTCTTTCACCCCCTCCTGTGTGTGAGAGCGGAAAATAGATTTAACTTGACTTAACTTGACTTCATTTACTC
Source organism: Thermobia domestica (assembly GCF_964235325.1). Classification (NCBI taxonomy): domain Eukaryota; kingdom Metazoa; phylum Arthropoda; class Insecta; order Zygentoma; family Lepismatidae; genus Thermobia; species Thermobia domestica. The sequence continues at coordinate 80,285,350 of NC_137459.1, forward strand.
TGTCTCACGATTCACTGAAGTGGTTTGTAATGAAAAATAATATGTATTATTATTATTATTATTATTATTATTATTATTATTATTATTATTATTATTATTATTATTATTATAGTAGTAGTAGGTACAGAACATAATTTTCTTATCTATCAACTTAATAAAACGATTTATCTCCTTTCTGCGAGGTACCACAGGATATAATCGATAAGGGTAATGATGAAGAACATTTCACCTTAACACTTTTACGATCTTGGTAACCACATTGGATATACTAACTATTGTCCATAATCATGAATTAACTGAAGTTAAACACAGACTAATATTTGTTTGGACATGTGAATGACTTACCAATTTACGAACATATGCAAGTAGCAAATAGGTAGTTACGTTATGCTCAAATTACTCTCTAGCTCAAATTGTAGCTAAACCCCGCTCGCTAATCTAGTGACTATAGTAGTATTGATAAATATTGGTGGGTGAAGCTAAAATTCAAATGATTATTTTCGACAATATATATATAGGGTGTTTCAGATAAAACGTCCAGTGCTTATAAATCCGAAACGGCTGAGAATAAAAAGATGAAACAAAAACTGAGATAGGAAAATGTCATAGGGCGCATCACATGGTGTTGCCGTGGTGACCCACAGGGCCCTCCTTCAAGGGGGCCCAGGGGCCAACTTCAAATTTTCAAATAGGAACATGTATTGAGTCATACCTCATTCAATAGTACTTGAAAAACGAAACAACTTTTGTAGGAAACAATTTTCGATTTGGGCCACCGTTTTTAAATGGCCGCAAAAAGTGGGTCCTATATCAGATAAAACGTCCAGTGCTTATAAATCCGAAATGGCTGAGAATAAAAAGATGAAACAAAAACTGATATAAGAAAATGTCATACGGCGCATCACATGGTGTTGCCGTGGTGACCCACAGGGCCCTCCTTCAAGGGGGCCCAGGGGCCAACTTCAAATTTTCAAATAGGAACATGTATTGAGTCATACCTCATTCGATAGTACTTGAAAAAACGAAACAACTTTTGTATGAAACAATTTTCGATTTGGGGCACCGTTTCCAAAATGGCCGCAAAAAGTCCTGTATCAGTTTGAAGTTGGCACCTGGGCCCCCTTCACGGAGTTTCCTGAGGGTCACCACAACAACACCACTTGATATGCTTTATCATCGTTTCTATCTCAGTTTTTATTTCATCTCTCTATTCTCAGCCGTTTCTGATTTAGGTCTATAAGCACTGGACGTTTTATCTGATACAGGATTCACTTTTTGCGGCCATTTTGAAAACGGTGGCCCAAATCGAAAATTGTTTCCTACAAAAGTTGTTTCGTTTTTCAAGTACTATTGAATGAGGTATGATTCAATACGTATTCCCATTTGAAAATTTGAAGTTGACACCTGGGCCCCCTTAAAGGGTGGCCCTGGGGGTCACTCCAACAACATTATGTGATGCGCCCTATGACATTTTCCTATTTCAGTTTTTGTTTCATCTTTTTATTCTCAGCCATTTCGGATTTATAGGCTAAGCACTGGACGTTTTATCTGATATAGGACCCACTTTTTGCGGCCATTTAAAAACGGTGGCCCAAATCGAAAATTGTTTCCTACAAAAGTTGTTTCGTTTTTCAAGTACTATCGAATGCGGTATGATTCAATACATGTTCCTATTTGAAAATTTGAAGTTGGCCCCTGGTCCTCCTTGAAGGAGGGCCCTGGGGGTCACCGCAACAACACTATGTGATGCGCCCTATGACATTTTCCTATCTCAGTTTTTGTTTCATCTTTTTATTCTCAGCCGTTTCGGATTTATAAGCACTGGACGTTTTATCTGAAACACCCTGTATATATGATCGCTATGGTAGTGTCTGTTCGATGCTCGAGAGATGATAAAGACAGCACAGCAATATTTCAATGCAACGATACGCTATTCTTAGTTCCCACCTCGTTTGAAGAGTTGCCTGACCCGCCAATATTTTTGACAATTACTTTAGTGTGTAAGCTTTTGGTGCACACGGTCCTGGATTCAATTACCAGTTAGAGAGAATTAAAATTTTACGCATCACGGTGATTTAGGTTCAACCTTAACTGTTTTATATAGCCTCAATGCTCAAACGGAATCATACAATTTTAAACGTGGTAGCTATAGCCACTTACTGGTAGTAAAGAGATGGTATTTTTTTTTTTTTTTAATCTTATAAAGTGCGCATTTACACTCTGTTTCGTGCATGCGTTGGTATAATACTTTGAAATTAAGTACATTTGAGGACATGCAAACTTCTGGAATCAATCTTTCGTTCTATCTTAACCTTCCTACATTTCCGATGTTTATTGAGGAGAAAAATGTGTATCAAAGAAGAGATGATAAGAACCATCATAGTTGTTTAGTAGGAAATCTAGAGAGAATAGCTATACAGAAGTATTTTGGCTCAACTTTTTATTACTACACGCCTTAGTTTAGATAAATATCAGCCAAACTCTCCGTTGTTACTGAATAAACAGCGAAAGAGATATTTTTGTGTGCACAAACCATAATGCAAGATCAAATCTTTCCGTAAATTATGTTTCCACCACAGTATCAATCATTTAAGAGAGCTAGATTATATTGTCATTCCACTGGTCTAGTTTATATCATACGTTTCTACATTATGTATTCGTTGGTTTTAGGAAAAGAACGTTATGCAATGCGTTTATTTATATTTTTTATGCATAACGCCCAGTGCAAATGTTTCTGAAAGTTCTCACATAGTACATACCGTTTCAATGAAATACAAACAAGCTCATCAAATAATGTTGCGTTTAATTCTTGCGTCACTTGGGAGAAGTTGTTTCATTGCGTTAGTTAATAGTCCTAATTTCCACTTCAGTACAAGGTTCTATACTTTTTTTGAATGGTTTATTTGATAGAAGCATTTGCGTTACATCTACCACAAACATTGTAGTGGTAGTCCGCTAGGTATATATGGGCAACAATGTGATTCAATCAGGTGGTAAACATAGAAGCCTTGTGGTAAGTGCTGTTTATCGAAGCCGATACTAGAAATGAGCGTGGAATTATCTGTTGACCGCTAAATAAGTATGACATATTAAATACATTCTTGTTGAACTATATTAGGTGAAACTTGACTTTTATCTGTGTTAAACTTTCATATTTGTGGTCTCAAGATCAGTTAGTAATATTAAAGGACATAATAGTAATAGTAATAATAATGAAATTGATTTATTACTCTTGTTTAATCAATTATTACCGCAGTTACGAAAAGTATTAATATACAACTGTGAAAGCAGTTGATAGATAAGGCGTTGGATTGCAAAGTTTCGTAAATCACTTTTGGAGACATTTTGAGATATTGAGACTTTTATTAGAATCGATATAGAAAAATCGAACAAAACGTACATAGTTCTGTTCTGAATCCATTAAGTTCCTATGGTATGTCGCCAACTCGGAAAGTGCAGAGTGTCAGAATATATACAGAGAGTTATTGTATTTTCATTGAAATAGCACATAATAGAGAGGCTGTAAGGAAAAGTGGGGCTGGTTGTTTCTAGATATTGAGATACATATTAAAATAAACACATGAAATTCAATAAGTATTATAGATTTTATCCCTATATAACTAGACGTTTTATCTGTGAAGACCCAATATGTAGGTATAAGTTCATAATTTTATAGAATTACCTGTATTTACTCTAATAAACACACCAGTATCTAAAATGAAGAGTAATAGTGACTTACGCCAGTTTGCCATCCATCCCCTTGTGTAACAGAACAGTATGTTGACTAAAAATATGTACAGTAGTAAATGAACGTAAAAAAACAGAAGTCATAAAAATCAAAGTGGCAAAATCAATGTAAACAGAAACATGAAGAAGGAAGTCAAACTGGAACATTATGCATCATCATTACTACAAAGTATACGTCATCATTATCATCTCCATGCTGGTTGCTGTCCGTTAAAGACGAGTGGTGATGATGGGCAGCTGGTATAAATGGTAACAAGTCAATTACGTCCTTCTTTAGCTTGCTGATAAGTCGATTCAATTTGTAAAGTGGTTATTGTCGAATGTGGTCTGACATACGCCACTTTACGGGGTAGGGTCACTGTGAATTATAATTTACGACGTTATTTGTGCTTCCATCTCTAGGCCTATTTTTAACTCTGAGATATCCAACTTCGCCATCCAACGCCTCACATAAGTAGATACAGTATTTCACTAAAACATGTTGATCAGATTTTAGCATCATTTGAATTGGTACACAAGACACAAGAGATTTTTATCTGTAAAATCCGTTATTAATTTACATTTCAAAGTGCATATAAAGCTAAAAGTAATCTAGATAGTTTACTGTATGTTTACGCGTAAAAAGTTGCACAAATGTTCATTTCTAAAATACAAGTTAATCGCAGTTTGCTTGTATTTCTAAAGTAACTTTTCCCAAATGTACAAGGATTCCGTTTTATCTTGTTAAAATAATTTTAAAAATACGAACTTAACTACTACTACTACTACTACTACTACTACTACTACTACTACTACTACTACTACTACTACTGCTGCTACTACTACTACTACTACTACTACTAATAATAATAATAATAATAATAATAATAATAATAATAATAATAATAATAATAATAATAATAATAATGCCATGAAAGTTTCACCTTACGGTTATACAACTATGATACTTCCAAACTATGCAAATCCAATACTGAAACAGACCTACAACTTTCAGCTGTAATAGAAGGATTTGACACTGAGTCCATGTCCAAATCGGTCTCTTACTGTATTTCAGCTATTTCTATATTGAAATTAACAGCCTATCGAAATGGAGAAAGTTATATTTCTTTTATTATGCTGCTGCTTTTAGTCTGCTTCCTGTTTCAGTAGAACAAACTGGAATGACATTTATTCGTGTCAAAAGTCGTAACGCTATGTCAATGTGTTTCTGCGCATTTGAATAGTTAAATCGCCCTCTCTGCCTTTGGGAAACCTGCAGGGATCAGTGGGATAGAATTCCTATCCCTGTGTCCCAAGTTTTTTTTTTCATTGGAAATTACGATTTTGGGAAATAGTTCATAACGCTGATAGTTCGGTAGAATAAAACTCATGGTCTAGGCATGAATTTCCATAGGTTAAGTTCACTTTGAAGATCGGTCGGATATAGTCCAATCATTTTTCTGTAATAATAGAAGGTTAGAGAGCAAGTGTGGTAACTTGGAACGGTTCTTTCTTTTTTTATCAGTTAAATATTGTAGTGTCTCAAAATGGAAGCAGACACTTCAAGCGCACTAAGGAAAATTTAGTGCAGCCCATTATTGCAGTTTCTTGGAAAATCACATTCAGCATGTGGCCAGAAAGAAGGAACGCCGATAACGACCCTCATCATGTTGTATGAATATATATATATATATATATATATATATATATATATATATATATATATATATATATATATATATATATATATATAACACAGCTAGCTCTATGCCAGATCTGCCTAACTTGTGATGGAAGTACTCGAAGATCAGGCATATTCCTCGGATACGAATCCGTGCACTACACGCGAAGCATTTCAACATCGATACCATAGGGCGGTCCCTTCAAAAATATTGACAAAAGTAGATAGACATTCTGAAGTTGTATGACCTATTGCAGAGATGTGCAAAACATCATAGACTTGGCGGGCGACAACAGTATATTGATATAATGTAACTAGTTTTACACTGAACAACAAAAACAATTGACAAATTTATAGCAGTGTTACAGCTACTGTTTATTCAGCCAATATCGTATATTGTATATGTACTGCATGAAAAAATAGTATATAATTAAATGTAAATATAAATGTCACTTAGGATAGTATAAAACGAACACGCTGTTATATCGAAAACCACACACACATATATGCATAAAGCATATATTTCAATTACAACTCATAACTAAGGGAAAAATATTCACAGAAACTCTCAAACTAGTATGAAGATATTTTAAAATGTTGAGATTTGAATTGTGTAGTTTTGAGTTATGTACACTTTTTTTTGTTTAATGTTAGTGTTTTTGTTAGTATTCATTCTGAAAATTATTAGTCGCCACGCGGCCACGGAAAAGCATCTAACCGCTTCGATTATGAAAGTAAATATAACGCCAATGCTACTGCATGTGTTTTGTTTGCATTTTGCTAGATAACTTGCCAAATATGATATGATTCTTCGGTGACCACGTTACATATTCAAACGGATGTTTTCCAACTAGTGCGGAAAGATCATAAAGCAATTCAATTTAATAAAGTGGACAAAACAAAAATTATATGTTTACTTTATTGATTTTGTGTGTGTCATCTAACGTTTTTTTTTTTTTTTTCGTAACAAATATATATGCGTCACTAAGTACCTATGGAAATACATATTACACGGAGATGAAAACTAGGAAAGCTGAAACGAAAATAAAAAAAAACTTTCGCGGATGTCCCAATAGTGGTTGGTATATTTACTAATTTTGTTTTAGAACTCCAAAGTATGCTTCGCAAAAGTATGGAAAACATTACCTGGGTATATAAATGTTTCTGTCTTCTCTTCTGTCCGTTCACATGTGTTTCTGTCACTATGTATCAGAGTAAAAGTGATAAGTAATAACAAAGACAATATTTTTGTACATGAGGGTGGATTTTGTTAAATGATCAGCTGCGTGGGAAGCGGCTCCTTACAGAACTGCTGAATATGAAACAAACTTAAAACAAATAAATTAGATTACACTTTCTTTCTGACAAAAATTAAAGAGTACCGTATTGAGGAACACTGACATTAGCCATAATGGGATAACGTTCTAAAAATAAATATTTTCCTACTACTGCTTTTGTTTTAGAGAGCAAAATCTCTTTGTTCGTTTGTAATTTACAAACCTGCTTTCCTCTACTTATGTACGTCGCTGTAATATTTGCTACATCTTAATTTCATTGTAATTGGTTTTATGAAGTAAATAAAATAAAAGTCTGTACAATCAAACAAGTCATAAAATTACAATTCGTAAGTTGAACGCAAATTGCAATTATTACTCCATAGCATTCTAAGAAGAAACATTTTTGTTCTAAGTTTAAACAAGAAAGTTGTTACTATATAAGAGCAAGAAGGCTTGACTATTTTCCTTTTTTTCTACTTGTTACACACATGAGTAGATACACAGAAAGTTCTACTTCCGTTTAGTGACGTTCGTTCGGATGAGACAAACTGTTCTCGGTTGTCTGGCCACTTGCCATGGACCCTCCCTACGTATATGCGAACACTATCTCGCGCTGTGAAATAACCACTAACTTCGCACGCAAAAACAGCGTTCCCTATTTTCAACCAAAATAGCAGGCGCTTTGTGCCTCAGTATACATAAATACAGTCCAAATGAGGAGAGGGGAAAAAAGGAAGCTTTTCATTTATGTATTCAACAAAAGAAACAGAGGGAAAATGAAAGAAAAAAATAAAGAATAAAAAAACGTCAGAAAAAAGAGATACACTTGAGGGAGTGCTCTAATTATCTAAAGTGCTACAGAAGAAAAAAAGGCATATGCATTGTTATAATTGAAAAGATGAATTCTGCAAAGAGAAATTGTTTAATGCGCCATGCGTGTAGTAAGAGTGCTGTAAAGAAATATCAATATTTTAAATGATAATACTTACTCGTTTTTCAGTATTTGGAACTTGAGGAGAAAAAATATATATACAAGAAACGAGTTCACAATGTTTGTTTCTCAGTGTAGATTCTCACTTCCGACACATGATGTAATCAATTCGTTACGAAAAATTTTGCTAACGTTCCAAATCTTTATGGTAGTAAACCCGCAATTATTAAATATATTAGTATCACATTAAATTTCACCAAATTTTCTTCAACTTCCGTAAGATTTCAATAATATCAGCGTTTTGTTAATAAAATTAATTCTATATACTCACTAAATACATGTGTCTTTTGCCTATGCATTATTTTTTCGATTTGAACACACAAATGAACCATTTCTCTTACATTACTTTACATCTATTAGAATTTTTGGATTTCACATCTTTGATATATATTTCCTAAACCTCTATAATTCATAAAGAAATAAGAAACTGGATCTTACTGCAGAATATTAATGCATAACTTTACGTGGGCTACAAATAATTCAGGGTCTACACAAAATATGTCCAGAGTTTCATGCATTCACCATACAGCAGACATGAGAAATATTGAATTGTGGAACTAACGTGTTGAAAGGATATATCTGAATGCTTATCTTTTTAACATCTAGTAGATTTAGATATGTGCAAATTTGGTGTTTCTGTATATGTACGACTCCGGGTTCGATTCCCAGTTGGGTCAGTCGGTCGAAAATGTGTGAGAGCTTTTCCAGACCAACCATTCTGACTGGGTTCCTTTTCAGCGCTTTCCTCATTCACACTAGGCAATTTTTTAAGCCCCAGGTAGCTTCATTCGCTCTCCACTTTCCCGAATAGTGTGTTACCCAAGGGACTGTATCCTCCACGTAACGGTTGTCAGGATTCATGGCGGTAATGTCAAGTTCCACCAGGTAATATCTTTAAATATAGGATCTGAACCACTACAACTTGTTTTCTGCTCTTGTTGTCATGATTTTTTATTCAATGTTGTTCATTTTAGTGTAAATTGGCCTTGCATGTTGTATGAGGACTATGTTTGAAAAATGGAATAAATAATAATTATGGATATTTCAGTTGAAGAAATAATAGCACATTATATATAGTTTTTAAACATACTTTTCAAATGCTCACAAGTATCAGTGGGAACAAAACGGAGAATGGTATATAAGTGGATACGCTGGATTCAAAACCCCGATCTCCCGTTGATTTACCACTGATTTATTTCAAAATACGTATACAAACAATAATTGCGTTTTCAAACTCATTTAACCCTACGAAAGCTCCAAAACTGTTATGGAAACTAAGAACACACTGATGAATATGTGGTTTACTATATGAATCTGTGCACTGCAAATGTGAAACAACTTTAAAAAAAAGTTTTGACCATTATTTCTAACATACAAGGTAAAGTAAAGGTATATTTGTCATTGCTTTCATTTTATGTTTTCACTGTGCAAAATTTGAACATATTAGTCTTTATATATTTGAGTTATAACGGAACAAAAGTGGAGAAAAAATCTTAGCTTCGCTCAGTAGAGTTTTCCTTCTGTTTTATTTCATTCTTTAATCTTATTTCGTTTTTGGACTTCCTCATGGGAATAAGACAGTAATTTAATTTTAGTTCACAAAATCACTGACATTTGAGATTTATTGAACGAACAGCTAAATACGTGTGCCATAATAAGTAAGAATTTTCCAAAGCTACAGTTTCAGATTTACCTAAAGAGGTTACTCTTTAGTATAAATGTGACTTGCTACTTTTTTCATTCCATTTTGCAAATATTAATTGTTAATTTATTTCATGGGGTCTTCAAATGATGAATTACTCCTAACCGGAAAGACATTCACTCGCTGAGACCAATAAAACATGTTTACTACCAACCAGGTAAGTCATTTAACACTGAACACATACTCCCCAATACTTAATAGATCAAAATGGCAAAAGACTACCTTTCGCCACTAGAATTACTCTGGTGCGACGTTGACTTGAGCAATAGAGACTGTGAATTGTATCTAGTATTACACCATTTTGCATGTAGCGCATCACTCAGTTTCGCGACAGAGGATGAATGCGGAAATCTGCACCAAATTTGTGTCTCCAAAACGGATTACATATATTCAGTTATGCTCAACTCCGGAAGTTGGGCGAGTCAGACGAGTTGACTACTTCATCAAAATGTTTCTCAAATCACGCAGCAACAGTTTTATATATAGCATAATATATTGTTATTAATACTATTATTGTTATTATTTACGAACTTAATTTTATTAAATGCAGATCAGATGCTGTTCATAACGATACATCAATTCATAAACTAAATTATGAGTTCCGATTAGCCTGTAGAAAAATGTGAACCATTCTATCACGTAACTATCTATTTTGGTTTACACGTATAATTCATGAATTGCTAGTGTATCGATTTCTCTTCTATCACTTTATACCCTGAAACTATACTGTTTTGTAGAGACGTCTCACGTTGTATGTTCCTAAATATTTTCTCCGAAAAATTTTAAATATTGTAACAAATGATAAAGAACTCAATGAGAAAATGAAAAGCTGAGTAATTGCGTGAAATGAATGGTACTAATGTGTTCTTTTTTAAAAAAAATAATATATATATACAGTAGTGGACAATATCTTAATTGGGTGCAAAAAGCCGTAATCAAATAACCCGGAAGAGAAAATATATTTTGGTAGACCAATAAGAAGAAGGTAGGATGATAATATAATGCAGGACATTACTTTGTAATTAGAAACACATTCAATTGCCTTGATGAATTATCGATTGCAAAGAATATATTTTTTTCTGTAGTGATTAACCCTTCAGTTCCGTAAGTTAGTGATTTTGTTACACATTCCTGTGGACGAAGATTCCTAGACCTTATACAACAACAAATAACTTCAGCAACGTATCGACAAATGAAACGTAAAATAACAAAAAAAAAAGAAAGAAAATGTAGTGTGTCACCTAGCAATGGGAATCATTGTATATTCTGTTAATTATACTCTCAAATTTTATAAAAAATGTGATAAATTGCTTGTTTTATTTTAATTTTTTAAAACGTAGCATTCTATTCTGTTTTTAATCCTAAAATTAGCTATATTTGTAATAGATAATTTGTGTAATAATCCTGCTTAATTTTATTCAACTGGAGTTACATTTAACTGTTATTTCAAATATGTATTTCATTTTTGTAGAGAAAAAAAAATTGAGTTTCCTGGTTTATGACAATGAAAGCCTTAATCTCTACATTCTATACGATAATGCATTATGGAAACATTGTAGGTGGTAGAAGCTTCGCTACACTAAATTATCCATGTATCATGTCACGCGAAGTGAGAGAAATTGCGAGGTAGTTGTTAAGTATATGCATCGCAGCGTCCACCACACAGACTATTGTGTGACACAAACCTAGTCCAGTTTATCTATTTCGAATTTATTTCATTCATGCATTGTGGAGATTTATATTTTAGCTTGGACACTGAATATGGATTTTGGAGACACGAGGGGCTATTTCTCTCGCATGGCCACCAGTGCGATGAGAGAAATTGCGACTACACTCTCCACTAAATAGACGCTGTAGTGTGTATTCTGGAACAACACGACCATCATTCGGTATGCACTCTTTTAATAAACATAGAAAATTCATTTGCTTTAATGAGATACAGTCGTGATTGTTTTACTTTTTTATGAAGATTTTTCCAGAGAGTTTTCTTTCCTTGGCTCGTCATTAAAAAAAAAGAAAAACGAATTATATGATGCTCAAAAATCGTAAATTATTGTTAATCTTTAAATCGCTATGTGCAAACAAGGAACAAAATAGTATATGAGTATTTTCAAGTACTGAACATGTGAGAATGTATATCATTTAAATATTATGATTTGCATAATAATTTAACTAGTATAGTTGGTTGAAAATATGCAAATACTTGCTTTTTTTGTTTGTTTATAAACTTCCAAAACAAATAAAAATAAATTTTGGTTCTGTGTGATTATGAGTTTCGTATTATCGATAATGTAGACAGTACTACAACCTTAATGCTCTTATTATTGTATGCAACAGTTGATACATTAGATAACCTTTATGCTATTAGTTTCAAATGTAAAAACTTTATTTTTTTTTCTTTATCAGTGTGATTTTCCTGAAAAGTGTCTCTGATTTTGGCACTGTTTTGTGCGTGACAGGTGATTAAATTTATCTACTGCACCTCTATAGATGGACTTTCAGCCTGAAAAAAGATCGCCTACACACTTTTAACTTACGCCAGCATCTCCCTCACTCAATCAGCTGTAAACAGTGACCTGAAACTTGAAGATAAGAAATTGCCACGCAATTGAAATTTGACTTATCCTATATATATGCATTTTAGAATTACATTACCTTAAAGAAAATAGTTGCTTTAGTTACTACCAAATGATAATTTGCATGAAGAACAATATTAAATTCAGATTGAATCTAAATTCAACGACTGTAAATTTATCAATTCACCTTGTTTTCCAGTGATATTTCAGCAATTCAAATGCTTCATATTTTTTTCTGTATACTCCACACCACGCTGGAGCTTCAAATTATTATTCGTTATAAGTGGCCATGCGTGGCGTAGTCGCTAACGCTCTCGCCTATGGTGCGAGTAGTCCATGGTTCGATTCTCAGTGGGGACACTAGGTCGAAAATTGTAACCGCTTTTTCAGGCCAGCATCTTGAGTGAGGTTTTTCCTGGGTTTCCTTCATTCATACCAGGCAAATGCCAGGATGGTACTTAAGATAATGCTCCTAGGACGCTTCCTTCCTTCCTCCAGTTTCCTTCCTTCCTTCCTTCCTTCCTTCCTTCCTTCCTTCCTCCAGCTTCCTTCCTATCCCTTTCATCGGATAGTGTGGTAGCCGAGAGACGTCATCCCTCATGTGCGTGACGAACTTTGTCTTAGATGCTGACAACGCAGAAATTCATGTTATTCATGTTATTCCTAATTCATGTTATTCGTTATACTTTTCATATGTACTGTATCTACATATCTTTCATTCCATCAGTGTTTAACAATCTCCCATTCCGATTTTGTGTAAATTATGTTTTAAGGTCTAATGATTGTTAACTGAATATTTTAGTAGGTTTATACAAACGAAGGTTGGGATGCAATGGTTCAATTATAGATGAAGCAAAGAATTAATAGTTTAATGCCACTTTTGTCAGGATACTTCCGGTTCCTCTCATCTTCTTATTTCGCAGATCATTTCTTCGTTTCTTACATGCTTTTATAATTCGCTTCCGTCATGTTATAGGAATTACTATTTTCTATTTAATAAGAAAAAACTTAGTGCAGTTTACGATGATCTTTTAAACTATTTTCGTGACTTAAATATCAACGTATTTCTTTTATTTTACAATTTTGTTTATTTCCTCTGCTACTGAATCAATACGAAAACCTTCCCCAGAATTGACCCAGTCTCATCATAACACTCTTAAATGCATTTGATCCTACTGCCATATTAGCTTAAAATAATGCGGGCTATTATACTATGTCTGCATTGTATAAAATAGATTTTTTGTGTGTGAAAACATGAATTAATTTTTGTATGATGCGCTTCACGCGATTAATATGAACATTCTGCTTTTAACCTAATTTAACTCACATTTCTTGCACGAGTCCCCTCCCTAGGAGGTCGACTTGGATAAATGGTGCGATTTGTGTTCCACCGGATATCTTCCCGAAGTAGCATTACTAGCAAATGATCCTCCTCACGCTCATGGGGGAGAGTAATCCCATTTCAAGAGTTCTCTAACTCCTCTCCAGTCATTGGTTGTTTTCAACTAGAGTCACGCAAACCTTTTTAAATGGGTCGATTTAATGGATTCCTCAGTCAACATCTCCATTTCTTCCTACCTTCTTTTTTTTCATGATTTGGTTCACGATTTTTCACAAAACTGTAATAATCTGTCTACTTTCTTTCTTGATTTACACTGAAAAAAAAAAAAACTTGTAATGTTCATATAATATTTGTTATAGTGTTTACTATTTTCACTGCTTCTGCGGCCTAAACCTTATATGTTGGGAAGATTTGTATTACAAGTTGTGTAGTGTATATATATATCACTGTTAAGTGTAAGTATGTGTGAGTGTGTGTGTGTGTGTGTGTGTGTGGGTGTGTGTGTGTGTAACTATTAGAGAAATGCAAGAAACAATAAATACAATCAGCTGCTTAAAAGTTTATTATACAACACATACGAGACATAAATGCATTAAAAATATATATTCTAGCAGAATCAGGCGCGTGCCCAGAAAAAAAAAAGTTGGGAGAGATCTAAGCTTTAGGGGAGGTTGGTCAAATACTATAAGCCATTATGTCTATGTAGTATATGTAGTATTATTCTACAGCCGAAAATACGAAAAATAATTGTAGAATACTTCAACCTATATTTTCAGAAGAAAACCGGTGATAGAACTAGATGGTTGTTGTAAGAGAAAGAAAAAAAATAAAGTGTAAGATTTTTTTTTTTTTTTTGCTGCACCAGTCGTTTCCCTGTTAAACATGTATAGTTGAATTGAGAAAGTGTACAAATGTAGGCTGAGGAGGGTACAAAGGTATGGGGAGGAGGACCCTCTCCCCATAAGTGTACTAAGTTTATGGAGAGGGGGTCCGGGAACTGTGGCCTCCCGTGGGTGCACTCCTGAGCAGAATTAAAATTATGAACTATTATTGATAAGGAATGGCATACCTATTTTAGCACACACACAAAATGAAAAACTAGTTTGTCTATTTTTTCTCGAAAACTACGCATGATAATTTATCCTCAAACATCTCAACTTATTCACCTCGACGTGATTTGCTGATTGGCATTATGTATTGTATTTGACATATATTAAAATTAAACAAAATAAATAAAGTTTTGAGTTGGCTGTAGTTGTGTCTATATCTCTAGCTGATAGTGTAAATTCCAATACAATTCCGCTTTCATATGAAATAGATGAAACTGATGTAGACAATGTAGTACACATAGGTGTCGAAGATGTAAACCATTATGATGAAAGACTCAACTATGTGGATAGGATTTGTTTAATACAGAAGACAGATCATAGGGTAGATCACAAAGCTGTAGAATCTAATAATGACGTTTTAGTGCAAGGGCAAATTAGCAGTAATGTAGGAATATGTATTATCCGGTAATAGAACTAACTGAAAAAAAAAAACGAAGGTTGATACATATAAGAAACGCATTGTAAATAATAGCGATATAAAGTGTCCAATGCGACAATCAAACAGAGTTAGACATCCTCCTTCTAAACTCAGTAATGGTGATTTTTTTTATGTGTAACATTGTACAGATAGATGGTAAATATCAGAAACAAGGTACGAATTCGAACAAATTAAAACTTAAGTTGAATACTAAAAATCAACAAAATACGTCAATATGTGAAAATATAGATCAGCCTCCAAAGAAATACAATAATAAACTTCCTACTAATAACAATAATACACTTACAATCTTCCATCAAAATACACAAGGTTTTAATAAAGATAAACAACTCCAATTAGCAGTAAAGTTACATGATTCGTACAGAGATGTTGATATTATATGTATAACAGAGCATTGGCATAGGGCTGATGAGATTGCCTATATTGCAATTCCAAGCTTTACCTGTGCAGGAAAATATTGTAGAACTAATTTGTCAAGAGGTGGATCATGTATTTTTGTTAAGAATGAAATGAAAGTAAGAAAAGCGTAGTATGTTTTTTTTTTTTTTTTTTTTTTAAATAATGAAGTAAAACAGTTTGAATGTAGTATAATAGATATACCTTTGCAAAAAAATGTATTGTTTGTGTATAAGCACGCCCGACAGTAACATTGAAATATTTATCAATAAGATAGATAAAATACTGGCGTATTTTCATGTTAAAAATACATTCCAATTATTTTAGGTGATTTGAATGTAAATTTTTTAAGTGAAAAAATGAACGAAGGCTTTGAATATTCACTTAAAACATACAATTTAAATCCCATAATTAAATTACCTACAATAATAACAAAAATCAGTATCTAACATTGACCAGATTTTGGTAAATCCATTAGTCATGAATTATGATTCAGAAGTTATATATACAGGGTTTTCATATCATGAAGCACAAATTGTAAAAGTAAACATTTTAAAACAAACACCTGCAACTATAGCGAAACCCAATGAAACGCCTATAATGACGAGATGTTTTAGTTCAAATAATATTAGTTATTCTGCTTATTTGCTTAGCTTGGAGACGTGGGATAATATTTATGAGCTAACGGACGTGAATGACATATATGAGAAAATGTATGAAACGGTAAAGCATAGTTTTGAAGTAGCATTTCCAATAAAAACAATAATTTTAGTAAAAGAAAAAATAAAAAATAAAATGGATTACGCCTGAAATCTTAAAAGCAAATATGGTAAATATACAACTAAATACAACTAGGAAGCGTTACCCTATTAGAATGAATGAATTAATTTACAGACAATACAAAACTAGTTATAAAAATGATTGAAGATAGCGAAGTAAAATTATAACAGTAGGAAGATTCTTCAATCACACAATAAATCAAAGGCAATGTGGAAAATAATTAAAGAAGAGCTCAACATGCAAACGCATAGTACCTATATAAGTAGCATAATTTATGAGGGCGTAAACACGACAAATCCAAAGAACATAGTAGCATCTTTTAATAAATATGTCACAAATATAGGACAAATCCTTATTTAAAACAAAGGAACTAGTAAAACTAACTTAACGGAACATAAAATTTTCAAAATGTGATAAATCTATATTCTTGAAACCAGTAACAGAGAGTGAAATAATCATCATAATAAAACAAATGAAAAATTAGAATTTGGCTGGGACGGGTGAAATCTCTAACAATTTGATAAAAAGTTGTTATAAATATTTAGTTAAACCATTATGTTATCTCTCAACTATTTCAATTGCCACAGGAACCTTTTCCGATAAACTGAAAGTTGCTAAAGTTAAATCATTACACAAAAATGTAAACTCAATGAAATAGAAAACTATAGACCAATATCATTGCTACCCATTGTAAGTAAAATTCTGAAAAAAAAATAACGTTCAATCGGATAATGGATTTCATTAATAAATTCTATTATATCCAACACACAACATGGTTTCTTAAAAGGTAAATCCACAGAGACAGCAATTTTTCATTTTCCAGAAACCTGCAGAAAGTTGTTGGATGAGAAAGAATTAGCTATAGGAATATTTTTAGATCTAACAAAAGCCTTCGAATTAGTAAATCGTAATATATTGCTAGAAAACTTAGTTGCTATGGTATTAGAGACTTAGCAAATAAATGGTTTGAATCATACCTTAAAGATCGGAAGCAAGTAACTGAAATCACAGGAATGGTTAATAATAAAATTCAAAAATGTGTATCAAGTGAAGAAATTATTAATCGTGGAGTATCACAGGGATCTATTCTAGGGCCACTTCTCTTTCTTCTTTATATAAATGATCTTTTTGAAAGTGTTAACAGTTCATGTTTGACTTTATATGCAGATGATACAAATGCAATAGTTAGTGGGAAAGATGAAAGCGATTTAGCTTCAAACTACCAAACGGCAATGAACCAACTTCCAAGTTGATGACTAAAAATTACCTAATTATTAACGCAAATAAAACATGTACATTAAAGTTTGACAATGGTAAAATTAATCAAGCCACTCCAATAATAAGAATAAATAATAAGACAGTTAAATATGTAGAAACTGCTACCTTTCTTGGAGTTAAAATATATAATAATTTCAACTGGGAACCACATATAGAACATGTAAGAAGTAAGTTAAGCAAACTATGTTATGCAATTAGAAGTGTAAGAGATAAGATTAATGTAAAAACAGCTAACTGTATATATTACTCAAATTCATTCTATAATAAAATATGGCTTGATATTCTGGAGAAATGCAGCAAAAGTATTGTTGTATTTAGGCTATAGGAGAAAGTGGTAAGAATACTTGCAGGAGTAGAACGGAACTCTTCTTGCAGAAATATTTTTAAGGAACTTGAAATAATGACTCTTCCCTTAATGTATTTGTTCGAAATATTAATGTATTTGAAAAAAATATAGTAGTGAATTTAGTAACAAAGACATTCACAGGTACAACATAAGAAGTAAAGATAGCATTCGTTTGCATGCACATAGAAGAAATATATACAATAAATCAGTTACGCACAAAGGTACTCTATTATACAATCTACTTCCATCATGTAAAAAAAAAAAATCAGGTCTCTGTAAATAGCTTTAGATCCAAACTTTAAAGGTACTTGATAGAACAATGTTTTACTCGGTTGAACAATATATACAAAATAATTCGTATGCGTAAAATTAAATGTATAGTAAGTAAATTAGTGAATCTATAAGAATCCATATGTAATAATAGTATGCATGTTTATGTATACCGGTATATATATATATATATATATATATATATATATATATATATATATAACTGACATGTCCAATTTCGTTGTATGACGATGGACGGATGCAATAAATTATGATTGTTAACCGTACTATGTATAGTCGTCTTACTCATGTCATAATTGAAAGCTTTTAATATGTTTCAATTTAATTGGCGGCGCCGTTATCACAAAATTAGGTATTAACTTTTTTAGGTTTACAGCAATATGTTACTTTTGATTTTCTAAAACAAAAGAAATAAAAGTAATTATATAAGGATTTGCATTCCCCCGTGCCGTTAAACGACAATATTGTACGTTATATATATATATATATATATATATATATATATATATATATATATATATATATATATATATATAATGTATGGTAAATGAATCACGTGTTTTCTTCCACTTTTTTTCTTATAAAAGTTTCGTTTTACAGTTTGTATACACTAGAATGAAAATGAGTAATGTATCTGATAATCTTTTCCTACATAAGTTGGAGCTTATGTCTACAGCAGCGCGGAGTTTTTTTCTTTCTTTTGTGGTTGTTCGTTAGAAACGACCCTACCCGATGCAGCCGAATCTAAAAGAACTTCTTGTCCCGAAGCAGCACATAGGTTGGATAGTATTTCCTGCCGAATGCAGCGCGGAGATAAGTAGAAAACTCTCCATCCGAAGCAGCGCAAAGGCTGAATAGTACCCCCTTCCATGTGCAGCGCAGAGAAGGGTAGGGAACCTCTTGCCCGAAGCAGCGCAGAGATAAGGTTATTGCAGGCTCTCTCGCCCAGAGAAGCTTAGAGAGATAGGTAGGATGCGGACAGTTGGTGACTAATGTCTTCTGCCTCTCTGCGTCCCCTTTCATAGCCAGTCTTTGGAGGTGGAGCTTGTGGGGAGATGAAGTTATCCTCTTCGTTACTTTTCGTATCCTCCTCGTATTTCATCGGATACGGCATCCGTTATCTGCTTGGTGGGGCTAGTGCTGAAGCATGTGGTGTTGTATGTTAATACAGACGGATATTGCAGTGTGTATATATAGTCTTCGTTGACAATAAAGAACGATGATGGAATTGTAGAGATTGATAATATTTGGTGTTATTGTGTATATTTTTGTTCTAAAAAAAGTGTTGTGAACATAAAAGTTGTGCATTTGTGTTTTCCAACTTAAACTTGCCAGCTGCAATGCAGATATTTGCAGCCAGTTGCATTGTGGCTGCAATGGGACATGATTCGCTAAAAATTTGTGTTGTGAACAAGAGCGAAATGTAATCAAAATTGAATATGCATTATCTCCGTCATAGGGGATATTGGCCAACTCAGGCCTCCGAAAGTGTGCCAGGAAGAAATGCTACTTATTACAACAGACTGCGTTATTGGTTTGTTTCAGTAAAATTAAATATAGTCTTTAGTTTACCATCCGAATAATATTTCCTGAATACTAGAGGAGACGATTGATGAGTGACAAAAGAGAATGATGAAAAATCTGTTATATGAGAAGGTAACAAACAGATACGACTTTGTCCAGCACAAATTTACGAGTACACTGCATGGGCTGGAACTAATGATACTTGGAACTAGATATGAGCGCTGTATCATCGAGCTGTCATACCAGAGCAGAACATTACTTAGAAGGGTTTATTATTGAAAGAAGTATCGGGTACTTGTTGTGCCCTTGGCTTCTGCCTGCTTTAATTGAGAGCAGTAATGGCACTTCTAAATTCGATTTTCCTCTCATGTTTCCCACGAGAATAGAATTGACGCTATTTTCGGGCACATTCCGTAACGGCTTACTTCAACGAAACGCAAAATTCGCGATTTACTTTGCGTTTATTTGGCACAGTAGTTACGCTATATTTTTGCATGCTATACGTTGGAGAATATATTGTACGCAAAATTTTCGAAGCTTGTTACGCAATGATCCCCTTCGTTTTGAAACAAAAATGTGAAAATCGAGGTTTGCCTCGGGAAGGTATATGTTTTTATAGAACGAGTTTTCTCTACAGTACAAATCATGCATAGTACTTATCCTAGTAAATAGAATCAAATGGTAAATACAGTTTCCTTATACAGTTGCATATTAGTTTAAATTGTGAAGGAATCAACAAGCATTACTTTCCAAACAAAATCTATCTATGTAATTGTTCATACTCTTAACAAACTCACTACATCATATTTGAACGAAACATTTCATTTTAAATAAAAACCGCGAGTAATATTTATTGCATTATTAACAGAGAATCACGGAAACTGCTTGGAAATAAAACACTCTAGAATCATCCTTTCTCTTTATTTGCTTGGCAAGTTAGCTCTGACAGAGGCTTGTAAAATGACTAGAATTCGTGGGATTCGATTTTTAATGCGCTACATTTATTCTGCCCGCGGCTGTTCCCGCTGGAGCCAGCCATAATGTGAAGCCATTATTTTAGCGTCAAACATCAGAAGTAAAGTCATACCATGACGCAGGCACACATTTCTTTTGTTAGCAAGAAGAATAGAGGAAAGCTTCAGACAAACAAGGAAACGTGGATTGACCTTTCAAATATTCCTAATGCTTCCATTTATACAGAATTTTTCGGAAGAAATGTTATGTGTGCAATGATTTTAATTTGTAATAGCTATTAGGACGTTAGTGTTAGTATAAATGTATTGTTCACAGAGTAAAACTACGATAATCTATATATTAAAATGCTGGGTTTATATGTTTGTCTCCAAATAAAAGTTTGTTTGTCTCCAATCGTTTCGAGAATGAGATCTTGAAAACCACAAGTGCTGGAAACGTGCCTTTCTCGCTGGTCGATTTCAAATTTTGTGTAGATTGTCCAGTTCTAATTGACTATTCAAAAAATGTGACCGTTGTTGCTTTATTACATTTCTTAGGGGTACACTGCCTGGAAATGTTGATTTAAAAAAAAAATAAAAAGTAAAGCATCACATTCTATGAGTTATACATTTCAATCCAAAATATTTGTATACAAGGGCTGTATATCTTTCAGGCGTTTGTTTCGTAGCCAAATGATAATGAAAAACGAAGGATAACAAATTCTCCAGGCTAAGATGAATCTATTATTTGGAGGGTTTTGCCAAAACAATACCATATATCACTGACATTATAATTAATTATGTATGTAATGTATTTGCTTATTACATACTGCATGAAGAAAGAGAACACTGATCATACATTGATTAGAATCTCCAACCGGAATTAGGCTCAATCATGCAAACGTTGCGAGATATTGAGAAAATAATCGAAAAAATCTCCCCTTTATAATACCCCTTGCCAATTTTTATCAAGACGTCTTTCACTTGTGTCTGTGAGGGGACATGTACAGATGTTGTGAGAAATGACAAGGAGATTCATGCTCATGTGTAAATGATGCGCTGTGTAGAGAGGTCAGGTTCAGCTAGTAATCTATTAAAATAGAGCATTCCTAAAAATTTAACTCTATATATTTTGCCCTCTTAGTCTTATTTTTCCACACTGATGTGGAGTAAGAGTAAGAGCGAACAACTCCAGCGTTTCATATTATCGAAGGATAAACAAAATACAGAATAAACTATATTATAGATTTTGTTTAGTAATAATCTGCCTAAACAAAAGATTTTATCCACCCCCTTAAAATACATGTTTCTACCTCTTAGCCTTGACTTAAGTGACATTTTGATCTGAACGAAACCGAGGAAAGTACACTAAAAAGTGTAAAGGATAAGCATTAAAATTCATGAATTATAACATGGCCAATATAAAGTTTCATTCTCGTTCTACTTTTGTTTCAAATTTAAATATTGTTTGTCAAGAAAAAGACGACAGAAAACAAGAATAAAAGATTACTACACACAATTTCATGTTAGAAAATCAATTGTAAAATGTTAAGAATTGTTACAATCTTGTCTGTATTTCACTTTATGTGCTGAAGACAGCTTAACTTACATAATACTTCCTCATTATGTAAATCTTGGATTGACAAATTTCCATCGTCTGAATTGGTCAAATTGGTTTTAGGAATAGCGATGGTATGACTCGAACTTACAGAAAATACATTTTTTTTAATTTACTAAAAATTGTACTCAAATTGTTTTCCATTTTGAAGTTATTTACGAAACTTATTTCATCAAATGGAAATAACTTTTGTCGCTGACTACATGAACCCGGATTTCGGGGTCAGACTTTCGAGCTCGTGTCTCTACGTCATATCCACTGGCTTTTTAGATAACAATTTGAGCAAAAGTAATAGTATTAAACCTCAAGATACTTCCGGTTTGGCATGGTGTGTAGCCGGATTTCTACATCGTACATTATATCTATGTCACTCTGAGGCTGAAATTATATATTGACTTCAAACTACGAACATCTTTGTCAATATTAAAAGTTCCAAGAGTGACAGTTCATAGTAAACAACACTCATCTCTGTGGACTTCTGCAACGTACGATCAAGTGCTTGTGATGAGATTGTTTACTAAGTGACCACGTAATAGAACATTCATATCAATTGGAAATAAACAGATGTGTGCTCAATTGAGATATGTCAACTGCCAGGCATATCACACCACATAAACACTTCACAGACGTTATATACGAACAAACGATCGGAATCATTAAACTAATTACACATTGAGGCTTGTTAAATATAATACATGAGTGGTTTGGTACTTCCCTCCAGCTCGCGCCGTGTGGGCTTTGTGGTGGACAAACACCGCGACCGTGGGTTTTCTCGGGGTTCTCCCGTTTCATCCCACTTTCTTCATTCCACCATTTCATTCATTTCTCATAATCACCGTCTCCTTTAGCCTAACCACATAACCATGGGACGTAAAACTAAAGAGTTCAAAGAGAGTTTGTTACTTCCCGAGCAGGTAGAGGCGCATTGTTCGCTTCGTTTCCATTACCGTATATTATCGATTTAATATCACTAGTAACGGAGTATGTAACTTACCTATATGTAACTATAAATTATATTCAAATATCATTAGAAATATTGAGTAATAAAATTTGACGGGAGCCATACTGATAGTTTACATTATGCTTTCTCGTACGCAAGCACGTCGCGGATGATTTGTGCATGAGGAGAAATTTTCATGATGCCGGGTTGTTTAAATAATAAGTAGTTTGTTGTAATATAAAGTGAAATACAAATAATTATTTAGTCTGGGAAAAAATTATAAAAGTTAAAGGGTAGTTCGTGTTGTCAAATATAATAATATAGCTTCACTAAATGTAATCTTTAATTTGTGATTGAATTAATTACCTGAAGTGGCCTTGTGGTATGCACGCTTGGCCACCGAATGAGCTTAATGGATTAATGACGTGTTAATGACACATGAATATTTTCGAAACACTATTTACATATGAATAGTAGGTGGATGCTCTTAGCAAGTAGGTAAATTGGCAAATTAGAGTCGGAAAAAAAGCAGTCTATTTGTTGTAAAGATATAATAAACGTATATTTCGTTGTTACCAGTGTTACGCAACGTTGGAAATTCAAAAGGAGGAAACGATATGTTTATATATATATATATATATATATATAACAAGATATAGTGATCCTTCTTTATGTGCTCGAAGGGGTGTAGATTAGAACTAGTTGAGCAATATTAAACACTTATTAAGAATTGAAAATTATTTTGTGGTTAAATGAGAATAAGTATGATGTTTTTTAGCAAATCTGCTTAATCAAAGAATAGGGTAGGCCTATTGCAACGTTGGATAAGATAAACTAGCATAGCATAGAATAGCGTAGAATATACATGAGTAAACTAGCATAGATTAAGGAAGAAACTTAGCGTAAAGTAAAGGTAGCATCTAGGAATAGGACATGCGAAGTAGAATAGTATAGAATAATTAAGAGATAATATAATAAAGTTGCATAGTAAACTATAAAACAATATAGAATAAAAGAACAGAGAATGCAGAAGGGTAGATTAGTGTGGCGTAAATTAGAATGGTTGCCAAACGAGAGTATAGTTATATTCATGAAATGATTTTTTCTTAACAGGAAATGCACTTTTACAGCCTTGAAATATGTTTCTTAAGAGAGAATTTGCATTAATGGTACAGACCGACTTTAGGAGATCTGAGCATAATTTCAGTGTGTGGCATATGACATAAGAACCGCAGTGCATAAAACACGATTTAGTTTAAAAACACAAATCAACCTGTGCTAGTGGCCACTAAAAAGCATGAATGCTATCTAACAGAGTCAGGACAGCAGAACAGCAGGGGGCGAGCGGCAGCGAAGCGATGCGTCCGTAGGGAGCAGGCACATAACATGATACAACATTGCTTTTCAACATGCCTTGTTACCACTCCTTCATAATAAGATACCAATAACACACATAACATAGGGATATGGGATCTCCACCTATGCCAGAATGGCCACACCAGCGTAGTAAAGTATTACTGAGGCTTGTATATTTTACCCACGCATAGAATTATCATGTTTTAAATTCATGTCATAAAACTTTACTATCAGGAGTATTGTAGGGGATTTGCTTCTGTTAATTTACTAAAAGTCTTTTGCAACGCATCCTAATTAGATTTCATGGATAAACCAAAAGCATAACCACAGAATTAATTATAGCGTTTAATTACGTTAAGTTTTAAGTCTGTTTAAAAATCTGATGTGACCGATATAGTGTGATGTGATTCTCATTGCGATATAGGGAATTGCCTTTTCCAAATGAGCTGTAGTACGAAAAAGATAAATTGGAAAATATTAAAAAAAAAAAAAAAAAAAAATTAAAATAAGTATGATATGTTTCTCTTCAATTTATATGCGTGTGTAGTTACCAATGAGACGGACAAAATTAACGTATCTACCTATAAATTGTTATAAATATTTAAAGTGATTTTGTCAGCGAAGAACAGATTATTTTAGAGGCAGCAATTCATAGATATTGATGATATATTATGACTAATGTTAAGCAATTATAGTTTGTGCTGTTGCTTTTCCACAAATCAATCACTACAGTCAATAATGTGTGTAACACCCCGTTACCTGTCTGTTTCTTTTCTTTATATATATATATATATATATATATATATATATATATATATATATATATATATATATATATATATATATATATATATAGCCATAGTAGCTTAATTATACTGAGAAAGTAGAGTGTATTAGGTTAAATTTTAGGTCCATTCAAGGGATTTAAGCCACTATTTCAACAGGAAGTGACGTGTATACAATTTTTAATTTCAACAATGAATTCTTATGGTTTGGAAGTTTGGAATAGCTTTATAATGTGCATTGAAACACACTTGTTTAGAGAGTTGTAATGATAAATATGCAGTGCTCCTCGTAGAAACAACTTTCTATAGTTGCTTTTGTTTATGTTCTCAAAAAAAAGAAAGAAAAGATAAGAAAAAAAACAAATGAACAAGCGAGAAATAGCGAATGTCTAACGACATGAATCAGCCTACCATAAATTGTGAAATATATATATATATATATATATATATATATATATATATATATATATATATATATATATATATATATATATATATATATATATATATAGTAGTGTGCTATTCTCTACGAATTGCAGAAATATGAAAGTTGCATCATAACAAGTTACTATATTAAATATACTCCAAGTCTGAGATACGTTTACAAACATCATAGAAGTTTTTTTTTTTTATTTTTTCATTAGGCTTAATAGAAACAAAATTTGTTGCACTTAATTGTTCTCATGACGAAGCTTCCATAGTTCTTGACCCATACGTTACATAGTGTGAATAATGATATATATATATACTCAACAGCCTGAATATTATGACCATTTACCTAACATCTGAAATGTCCGCCGTTGTTCGCAAGACAGCATAGTAGAAGTTGGCATGAAAGCAACAACACCTTAGTAGATGGCTGGATGCATAGCGCATCACATTTCCATGCACAAATCCCTTTATTTGTGTAATCTCTGCGAATGAGATCGATGAGCTCAGATCTTACCTTCAATGACATTCCAGACGGGTTTAATTTGGTTAAGATCTTGAACGGTGGGAATGTTACGGTTATTACAGCTAGAACCGAAAAATGATAGGAGATGATGGACAAATTAGTAGACACTGGAAACAATATCGAATGGATATCAACGTCGAAAAATTGAAAGTCATGAAAGTGTTCCGTGAAAGCACGCCTTTAATGATCAAAGTGAAAAAAAAAAAACAGAGAATTTGAAAAATTCTATCATTTAAAATATATGGGACGTATTTCGACGAGAGACTCTTACTGCGTCCAAGAGATAAGGTCAAGAATTGCTGTAGGAAGGCTAAGAAAAAAATGAATGTCCATGTGTGTTTTAACGGGTTCTTTGTCCTATCTGTTGGTGAATCTTGGTACTATTTGACTGTATATGCCATGCATGCGTAGATGTAGAAATGTCAATGTAAAAACGGACAAAAATTTGACTAACCCTATTCATTTTGGCGGTTTTCAATATTAAAACGCAGTTTTCTCGAAAATGCAGTTTTGTGACATTCCTTCTTTATCTTTTCCTTACCCTTCGTATGCAAGGAGGCATTCAACAAGGAAAGATCATTCTTAACTCTCAGGCTTAACATTGGACTAAGGAAGAAGCTGGTCGAATGTTATATATTGAGTATTGGATTGTATGGCTTAAAAACTTGAACATTACGAAAGGTACAGAAGAAATATTTAGAGATATTTGAAGTGTCATCTTAGAGGAAAATGGAGAAGACAAAATGGACGAACAGAGTAACAAACGTAGATGTTTCGAAACGGATAGGATGGAAGAAAGCCCATCTAGCCAGAATCCTTCATAGGAAAGACAATTGGATTAGCCACATCTTGAGAAGAAATTGTCTTCCTCATACCTCCTTAGCGAGACAGATGGAAGAACATCGACAAGTAGGAAGAAGAGCAAGAACACAACTGATCAATGATTTAAGAACTAGAATAAAATGTTTGAAGTTAAAAGAGAAAGCTGAAGATAGAGAAATGTGAAATAATCCCATCATACTAATTTATTTCATTCCATCTATACAATTTATATTGTTTCCAAATGTGTATATATTTCAAATATATGGACCGATAAACACACGTGTCCGATTCAGCATAAATGTCACTATACAAATCGATATCAAACGTGAAATGTGACAAAGTATGCATTTGTCAAAGTAACTGTTACGCTATATGTTTAAAATTAGCATTAGTCATGCTTCAACAACTTTGCATATTCCCTTCAATATGTCAGCGCATCCAAATAATTATCCCAACCGCTTGTATCTTACTAAAGTTGAAAGATGATTGTCTATTGGAGTGAACAAAATATTTCCACTTAAATTTATGGTTGATGTAGAATAGTGTATGAAAATGTAAAACTAGATTTTACACAATTCTATAGAAGTGGAATTAAACAATGCTTCTTTTTTACATCCGGATTTGTTGTATTGAAATCGATGCACGCATTTGCACTTAAATGAGGACTGATTTCAATAGCATAGGATCCGTTTTATAGTCAATATTGGGAAAATTGCCGGTGGCGCTAATAAACTCACCATTAGAAGAGCAGATAGCAAGCGAAGCTTTTAGAAACAATATGCGCTTTAAACAATGCATTGAAAATGTTCTGCATTCAGTTAATGATTTTGAAACAGCCAAATTATACATCTTGATTAAGTAGAAAGGCATATACAATATGCCTTTTCCCGCGGAAGTACGTTCCTCTCTTTGTTATATGTTCGAGGAAGTTAAGTTGAGTTGCAAATGAACATTATTTGTATTTACATTATTTCATAAATAGCTTGGATTCTATTTGGATTATTAAAGCATATTGGTTGCTAGAATTAACTCGTTTATGGACAGTGTTTACAAATGTGGAAACTAATTAGCGTAACGAATGCGGTTAATTTCTAGTAACGCCTATAATGAGAAAACCTCTTATTATTTGCATTTTTAAATATGATTGACATAATGGAAAATGTGATTCAAATATGAAATACTGGGTGTACGCAAAGTAATATCGGGATTATAGGTAGTACATATTATTAAGTAAACCAAAAGATGCCTTTCTAACTTATATGTAATGAAAAACTTCAGAAATTTTAATTGGTAACACTTCAACTCTGTTCCCTCACCCTCACATGACTATGGCAGCACCAACACTCAAGTTGAAAACAGCTCAGGAGATTTTTTTGTTTGTTTATTTGCCAAGTTAAATTCGGTAGTTAGAGTTTAGTGGGTCATTACGCGTAAACCTGGAAATAATCCCAGCTGACAACAACACTAGATGGCACAAACAGCTCAGCACGTTGTTTATGGAAAAGACGACTACGCGTGCACAGGATGACTACGTGTGTCAGACAATTTGTTCCAAACAATCAGAGCCTAGGCTTAGGAAAAATCGGTATGAGCACGACGAGGTAGCCGTAATCTAGTAAAATAGCCCATACCATACGTAAAGCATTAACCGAACCTTTGCACTGCAAATAAATAAATAAATAAATAAATAAATAAACTTTTCTTATTGCAATTATTCCTTAAGGCTTGCAGAAAATACGCTACACCCAAATTTATTCATTAAAACGACGAAAACGCATGATAGACTTCTTAGTGATGCTATTCTTAGAGATTAATCAATATTTTATCTTAAGGGAAAATATACACAGATGATGTTATTTCTCGAAGATTAAATAATTTACACACAGCATTAGAAAGAAAAAGAAATACACCACAAGTATAATTTTCAAAGGAAACAAAATACGAGTCTTTACTTTTCTAAGATACGGTAACGAAATAATGTTTCCACCTTATTATGCTCCAAAGCTGGGTATTTCGAAAGTTGCAGAATGGGCTAGTGAATATGGTTTAGGAAGGAGATGTATGGATTAGTTCAGTAACATTCTCTTCGTTGTTGGATGGGTTATCATAGCTCAGAAAATAGGGCTTTGTTTCCGTGGATGGTTCTCATGGTCCCACATCATGTCAAATTGTTTCCTCACCATGTAACCATATATGATTTATAAATGATCCCTAAGAAGCTATGACTTATGCATAACCATTTTTTTTTTAGTTTACTTATTATTTTTAGCTTACTTCCGAAAGGGAGCAACGTGACTCAGTGGCAGAGCGCTTACCTCTAGTGCATAGGGTCCCTGGTTTGATCCCAAGCCAAGTAAGTTTGTGGTGGACATATCGTGTCCGTGAGTTTTCTCGCGGTACTCCCGTTTCCCTCCACATGCTTATTCCACCAACTCTTCTATCGTCATTCACTAGCCTAAATTATCGTCTTCTTTAGCATAAAAGGGTATAATCCTGGGATGTTAAACTGAAAGATTTAATTTCATTTCAGAAAAGATTTGGTTTTCAATTCGGTCCGTTTATGTATATATGTATATGTTGTGTGTATGTTCATAAATAATAATAATAATAATAATAATAATAATAATAATAATAATAATAATAATTATTATTATTATTATTATTATTATTATTATTATTATTATTATTATTATAGCAATAATAATTCTGCGTTTACCTTCCAGGTTTTAGACTTCTATGGAGTTGTCACGCCCGTCTAATGTGCTTATCTTCCTTTTATATCTACTTCGTTAGATTATCGTCAGTTTACGTTACTTTTGCTAAAATATTCATTAATTTCGCAGAACTGCATTTATAGGTAGTCCAACAATGAATAGGTAGTCCAACTTCACGGATCCCCCACATACGAATTTTAACATTTCTTCGCTTTATATTGTTAGTTTAGCGCCAGTTTGCATTAGTTTTCCTAAAAGTTTCGGTAGTTTCGCAAACATAGAGATTTTATTCCATAAATATAGTTTCCCGCCAGGTGTGAAGTTAGCCCGTCCAGAAAAGATTTATATATTAGTCCACCTCATATCGTTAGTTTTGCTAAAACTGTTGTTATTTTTGTAAAACGAAAATACACTTTTATTGTAAAAATTAACCGGCAGGCCACGATTTCCAATTGCACGATGTCCAACCAACAAATGAGTTTCAACATTTATCCACTCGTACCATTAGTTTTACAAGACATTATCGTTATTTTCAGAAAAAAAATACACTTTTGGTTCGAGAAATAAACTTTTCCGCCAAGACTAATGATCTCCCGGCGTTAAACAATTTTCACAGATTTTTATCTTATATTGTTAGTTTACCGTTAGTTTGTTATTTTTTTTAAAACTATTGCTACTTTCGCAAAAAAGAAAAAAAAAATACGTTCTTATTAGAGAAATAAAGTTTCCCGCCAAGTGCGAAGTTAGTGCATAATAAGTTTTCATAATTTTCGAACTCATATAGTTTGCTTACCTTAACTTTGCGTAGACTAACAACGTCATTAATTTCGCAAAAGTAGTCTTTTGGTTTAAGTATGAAAGTTTTTTTTTCGAGTGCGAAATTGATCTCTTCATTTTTTTTTTTTTTTTTTTTTAGAAATGGGATTTTCAGAGCACATTGGATTCAAGTCCACTTACTAAAACTGTCTGATAAATATTCAAAGGTTGGACTTTCCATTTAAATGCATTGAAAAGGGAAGATTTTTCTGTTTACATCCAAGGGAAGATCTTTAAGTACTGATAGAAGTTTTAGATAAAAATCTTAAATATGAAATATCTCCCGAATGAACAAAAAATGGACTTCAATCCCTTGTGCACCGAACACCTCAAACGTCCATCTCATGTTATTTTCTGTAAAATTTTCATTACTCCACTTGCATTTATTTATTTAGAAGGAACGCCGATATGAGCGAGATGTCTAAGCTTGGACTTAAATGCCATCTGGATTAGCAACCAACAGCTAAGCGAATCCAAAATTATAGTAACCGGCGATGGACCTTGACGGGTTCAAGAGTAATCTCAGTCGCCCTTAGATATTTTATTTTTCACTTCCTCTCACCCCCGTATCCTTGGAAACTGAATTTGGAATTCATCCGTATTCGGAACATGATTATTCATATCAGTCTCTCGGAAATCTATGGAATTCATACTATAACGGTCGTTTTGATTATTATTTTCTTTTACAAACTTCTTTACTCCTATCTGACAGGAGGGCTAATAGGGGTGGAACGCAAAATTAAAAAAACATCGGAAGTGCCACTATTTATCTCAGAGACCCCAAAATATAATGATTAAATACTAATGTAGATCATTTTTTGTTATTTTTACACGTTCCACTTTGCACGTTCCTTAGGGACTCTAGAGGGCCTTACCCGCACTAAAAGCAGAATTTGAAATTAAACAGCATCGAAACTGTCACCAGTTAACCTAAAGATTCCGAAAACGATTGATTCGACATTAATATATTATTATTATTATTATTATTATTATTATTATTATTATTATTATTATTATTATTATTATTATTATTATTATTATTATTATTATTATTATTATTATTATTATAAGTCACATCTCCCATTCCCCTCTAGATTTTCTAGGGGTCTTACTCCCACTGATGCTGAGCTTGGACTTAAACGGCTAAGAGATTACTTCCAATTAACTTAGCGACGCTTAATACAATTGATTGGAGATTAATATGGTGGTGTTCGATTATTAATACATGTCATTATGTCACCCTCTAGGACGATAATGGGGACTAGAATTAAACTGAAAAGACAATACAATGTTGATATTTATCTAGGCGACCGCAAAAACTATGCATTTGACACTAATATTGGTGGTTTCCGATCATTTTATATGCCTTTCCCTCTCCATCTCATTAGGATTGCAAAGGTGGTCTTAGCCTCACTGGGGGCTGAATTTAAATTTATACGACCTAGGAACTGCCACCAATTAACTTGGAGACGCTAATAAAAAAAAAACACCTAGCGACTCGACAATAATATTGGTCGTATTCAATTATTTTTACACATCAAAATTCTACACACCCCGGGAGATAATGGGGCCAAAATTGAACTCAAAATGCATTTGGAGTGTCGTTATTTATCTATGCGATCCCCAAAGCTATGAACTATTTGATGTCGATTCTCTTTGACAATTTTTATAAGTCACCTTTCCCACTCCCCCTAGGTACGCCAGGGAATTTCAACCACACGATATTATTTCGCAGACTGTAGGTACTATGTGTACCAAGTATGATTAAAATTTCTTCAGGCATTCCATAGTTATGCTGGAACATACATATATATAATAAAGAGTTTGTCTGTCTCTGTGCACCCTGGAAAAAGACGAGTGGACCGAGATTTACCAAATTTTGGTCACGGGTACATTGGTCAAGACCACAGGTCAAGACTAAGAGTTTTTTTTTTTAATTCGAACCAGGGGGATCTCGGGGGAGGGGACGTTTACCGGGACATGTAAAGTCGGTAGAAGATGATCAATATTAGTGTCGAATTCATAGTTTTCGCGGTCGCTGAGATCAGTGGTGAAACTCCGATCGCATTCACCCCATTCGGCTGCGAGTCCGAGGTCACGGGGGAAGATACCGAGACATGTAAATAACCCAAAATGACCGATATTAGTGTCAAATCCATAGTTTTCACCGTCGCTGAGATCAGTGGTGACACTTCCATCAACGATGACTTGTAAATTCAACTACCATTGTATGTGGGCCGGGAGTCACGTGCAGAGGGTGATAATGAGGCGTAATAATAATAAAAAATAACTAATATTAGTGTCAAATCCAGTTTTCGCGGTCGCTTAAATCAATGGTGAAACTCCGATCGCATTCGCCTTATTCGGCTGCGGGCCGGAAGTCACCGGGGGAGGGATACCGAGACATGTAAAAATAATCCAAAATGACCGATATTAGTGCTTAACCCGTAGTTTTCGCGGTCGCTGAGATCAATGGTGACACTTCCATTAGCGATGACTTGCAAATTCAGGTACTGTTGTATGCGGGCCGGGGATCACGTGCAGTGGGTGTTAATAAGACCAAAATAACCGATATTACTGTCAAATCCATACCTTTAGGGATCGCTGAGCTCAATGGTGAAACTCAAGAACGCGTTTACTTTGAAATTTAACCCCCATCAGCTAAGGAACAGGGGCCACGATAGATAGGTCATCGAGACATGTAAAAATAATCCAAAATGACCACTCTTAGCATCAAATTTATAGTTTTCGCGGTCGCTGTGATCAATAGTGATATTCCCATAGCCGTTGACTTCCAAATACAGCCCCCATCGACTGGGGACCAGAGGTATTTTTTTTTAATCGAACCAAGGTGTCGCAAGGGGCATTTAGTGAAATATTTAAAAGTAGTAGAAAACGACCGATACTTTTTTCATTGTTCAGTTTGTTTACGTATATATTTTATCTGACTTATAGGAATGATGTGTATTTTCAGCTAATATATATATTATTGATATTTTAAGCAAAACTAACGTAACCATGTTGGTCCCAGCGTCCCCCACAAGGGACATAGAATATGACGAAATTATTATTTATTTACAACTTTAAAATCAGACTGGCAACATGGAAAACTGTTTGCAGGGAATGATCTATCTATGATCATCCCCTGTAAACAGTTTCCAATGTTGCCAGTCTGGTTTTAAAGTTGTAAAGAAATAATATTTCGTCATATTTTATGTCCCCTGTGGGGAATGCCGGGACCGATATGGGTAAACTAACGATACGAAAATCATTTACACTTAGCGGGAAACTTTATATGAGGAAAATGATTTGTGCATTTGCAAACCTAACGATACTTTCAGCAAAATCAACGTGAATTAACGATAAACTAATGCTAATTTTCGTGACTGACGATATGAGGTAGAAATTATGGAAATTGTTTAAGGGCAAGCTAACTTTACACTTGATGTGCAATTTCATTTCTCGAATATATATATATATATATATATATATATATATATATATATATATATATATATATTGCGAAACTAACTGTAATTTTAGGAAAAAAACTAACACTAACGATGTGGAGGAATATTGAAATTCGTTTCTGGTTGGAAAACCGTGAAGTTGGTCTGCCCCTTTATTTTTTTCTAATAGAAAGTGTATTTTGCAAAATTAACGATAATTTAGTAAAACTAATGAAAACTACCGATAAACTAACAGTGTAGATATTAAAAAGATACAGTCTTTAGGTAGGCGAGACAACTTCTCATACGTAGGTTTGGGATCTGGGATAATTTGTCGATAGCCAAGTGTGTATGCAACCCATCATATCACGAAGCAATGTTGGCTGCATACGTATGCTATATTTACAAGCATTGAATTAGGACTTCGATAGTTCCGTTTTGTCCAATATTAATGAAAGCCAGATCAATTTGTGCATTTAAAAAATAAGCACATAAATAAATACAATAAACTATATTATTTTGTCGCATTTTAAATGATATTGGAGTAAAAATATATTGAGGATCCCCAGCAGAACAATTCGTTGTTGGAAAATACAGTAATAGCAGAAGACAAGCGTGTTAACTTATTTAATGCGTTACAAATCTGATATAATTTTAAAAGGTGCATTTTATCAATAAAACTCAGTTGTTTATTTTTCGGATTGGTATACTAAAGCAAATGTAAATCATAATTACAAGCTTTCAATTCAAGTTTGATATTTTTAAGTGTGTTATTATTACTATTATTATTATTATTATTATTATTATTAGTAGTAGTAGTAGTAGTAGTAGTAGTAGTAGTAGTAGTAGTAGTAGTAGTAGTAGCAGCAGTAGCAGTAGGATGAGGAGGATGAGGATAACGTTTTATATTAAGTCTTAATTCAAAAAAAATAAAGTAATATTTTCAAATCACTAAATTTTCATTCTCATATGTCCAGTAATAGAGAAAGTGTTTTCCATATTTAGAGATAATATTTTCCTTTGTTTTGAGTTTGTTTCAATTAATGTTAGTATGAAGTCAAAGAGGATGTTGTAGCATTTAAAATTACACAGGAATCTATCCCCTGGATGACTTACATTTATATAAATTGGTTACGTAGTTGGCATTGAGTCTAAGATTGAATGTGATTCACGTATGGGAAGTAAAATAGAGACCATGATAATATCGAAATTTATAAATATTCATCTTGGGTAATGAATAATCAGCAATTTAATATAATAATGTGCAATTTTCAATTTTATAACATGTTTCTTAAAGCATATTTCAGCTCATTCAATATTCAAATCTAAAATTAAGTGTTGGTTAATTACAATAACTAAAAATTTAATTGAAATATAATTTAAAAGTATTCAAAATAAGTAAAGTTATCATGTATTTGCAATTGGTGTTTCCAGTTCATTTTATTTCGAAAATTGAAGTGAAATTTGGACACAACTTGTATATTATCATTTTTTTGTATTATTTGAGTTAGCAAACTTTCAGTTAAGCTTGACAGTTTTATGTTCTTCCCAACCCTGAAGGAGCATTTCCATTTTCAAGTAGACTTTCTTTTTCTATCTTCTATTATTACTATTTCTTCCTCCGTATCTCATACTGTGTATGGTCATCATATCTCAATTTCACTAAATAGTCTTCAATATTCTTTTTTTCCCCTAGAATTAACGCTTTTCTCTCATAGCTTATCTACCCATTCAATTTTCAACATTCTTGTATAGGACTACATTTTGAACAAACTTCCGCTCTTCTCTAGAACAGTGATATATCTTACTGCTTTAGAGAATAGCAGTATTAAGTGGGATATATTACTTTATTTCTGTTTCTTTTTCTACCATAAATAATTGTATCTTTTTTCTTAGCTAGTACTCACAAAATTGAATGAAGTTGATTACGAAATATTTAGATTCATTCTAGGTGTTGAAACGCAGTGTTTTGAGTTCACATTAGCATGAGTTCACACGTTTTTTAACTTTGTGACGAAAGCAGGCTACAAACTAGAAGAAGAAAAGCATACAAAGAATGGTTTCAATGTTTCTGAGGCAATGAATAATGGCAATAATAATTCCATTAGATGAGTGGTATTGAACATTTCCATCCACGTACTGCCAACGACAACACTCCATTCAAAGATGTACTCCAGATTTAAGTTATCGTTAATTAAAATTATACGGAGTGACACCAAACAATAAACTATATAAAGCATCTATTACTATCTAAAATGCAGTTTTTGTATGGGAGAATGTTTATGGAGAATATTTTGAACCTCATTCCCACCTTTTATATAAAACTTAAGGTACTATGTATATTTTTGGTATAAATGTTGAACTCGCCTATTACTTCAAGTCCGTTAATATCAATAAGTCATGATAAAAAGTTCTTGATATAGGCACAAACTGTGTTACAAAATAAATTTCAGACGGGAATATGATCACAAGAAAAACAAACAACAGCGATTTTAATATGATAAAGAAATACAGAAATTGTTTCTCCCTTTAAAACCATGATTTTATAAAAAGGCATTGCTCCATGTCTGCTTATTTCTAATGATAAGTTTAGATACGTACTTTCATCTTTCCCAAATTGAAGGGCTCGTGGATTTTTTCATTGGTCTGAACCTCATATCTACTTAGGAAACGACATTTAATCAAAGTAGTGATTAAAACCTGGCTGGAGGTAGGTGCTAAATATGTTCCTAATTTCAAAGCTTCCTGCCGTTTACCTCTTATACGATCACAAACAACAGACAACTTCATTTTTAATGCAGAGGGAAAAAATGGGAAATACCCCTTCCTCCTTAAAACGGTTATTTACAAAAACAATAAAACATGTATCAGCTTATGTTTAATGATTTTTTATGCCGAGTTCCATCTCCTTAACTACAGGGATAAATTCACTCTATTCTGGGCAAAACATTTAATCAAACCTCACTTTTCTAGATGTATTAGTATGGCATAGGCGTCTACGAGTGAGCTATTTTCTCTCTTTGCTATAATACTACATATATCCCTCTTTCCCCTTTTAGGAGAGGAATTTTCGAAAACGCTCAAACGCGTAATGTATACCCTGTTATTTTATAACAAAGAGTTCATATAACGAATTTCAGATCTCCTATTTAAGTGAACTATTACATTAATCATTTCACGAAGAAAATAGTGGAAGATCTTAATTTTAGACAAAATGTTGCCCTAACCTTTAGAAGATGAGCTATAAGAGTACTGAAATGTATATTTCTTTGTTTTCATTTATATACCAATTTTAGTATATTCAACTTAAACGACTCTTCATTTGGATCATTTCCATTAATAAAGAAATAAACATTTTGATATTATAGAATCTGTCCCCCTTTTCCCCTTAAGAACAACATTTTGAAAAAGGTTTCAACACGTGTTGCATCATTTATTTGAATATGTATATATAAATTCCTCACCTCCTATTTAACCGAATCCCTATATTTGACACTTTGTATACCAATACGAATAGCATAACAATGAGCACAGCTGCAATAATTTATTGTCTGCGTTTAGGGGGTAGAGTCATAAGCAATAAGGATTCAAATTCTCACTGTCAGAAATTATTCCCATTATATATAATACTACTTTATTTTTTTCGTACACTTTAAGTAGTTATCGCATGCCTCTGGAGATTATCGTATGTCAAGTTGAATAAGAGTGTATTAGATAATGGGAACTAATTATATATATTGGGTGTTCTACAAATGATGCTTACGGACAGCAAAGCACAGTTCTACGGGTCATAATAAAGTGAAAATGCTATGTAATGTTATACCGTCCGGGCCTCCTTCAGCCGCTTTGGGACACAAAAAAATACATGTGAAACGTCGATTAATTTGGAACCATTACCATTGGATCCATCATGGATCCGCCAAGCAGTTACCTCGATTGTTACACTAATAGGCAAAGCTTTTTGGCAACGTATATGGACTATAACTGTCACCTGGAAAGAATCAATGTAACTATTTGATGGATTGGTAGATTTCCTCTATGGTTCTATGTTTGTGACTGTGTCACATAGTGTAATTCGTGTATTCCAGACGAGTACTCGGAAGGTATGCAATTATATACGCACTTTTCGCGTTATTTTGGCTCGTAGAATAGTGTTCTGTAGCCTGTGAGTGTTATTTATAGAACATCCGGTTGTACATAATTCATCATATACTGCAGGTGTTGCCAACATATAAACTACGATCTAGTACTCAAATGGGAAGTGGCGAAAGATACCCCGTGGTGATCTTCATCATACTCTCTGTATTGATTATTGTTTTATAGTTCTCTCTAGTAAACTAGTGAACAGATATCTGGGCCGCCAATGTTTTCCGAAATGAGAAACCTAAGAAGGTAGACCAGTTTTACTGCTTGAATTGCTAAAAAACGTAATGACATAAATGTTTATTTCCTTCATAATTTTATTTGATTTCAAATGTCATAGCATACATTTCAAACGATCTGCACTAGTGGCTCCGATATATATATATATATATATATATATATATATATATATATATTGGTGGGAATGACATTCAGGTTTGTCAGATATAATCTAACAAGACATCAGGATTTTTAAGACACAGGATCCAAGCAAACGTCAGGGGCGTCGGCCTGCTCCTCGCGGGATCGGCAAACATGATCTTCAATCATGGTTACCTCATATATTTCATTCACTCGGATGCAGCCTTTACAAATTGCTGTCAAAACTAAAGTAATAATAATCATACAAATAGTTTTTGTCTAATATATATATATTACACAAACAATCCGTATATATAAATTTCTAATAAAACAACAATTGTTGCATAAATAGTTTTTATGCAATAATTATTACATAATAGTCTTTATCTAATAGTCATCACACAAAATAGTATGTCTGATACTTTTTTTACAAATTGTTTTTATCATGTAAATATTACACGAATAGTACTGATCTAATAATTATTTTACAAATAGCATGTACTTCATCCCTATTAGTCTAACTTCAATATTCTTCATGGTGCTAACAAAAGAAATTAAACGATAACTTGACTGGACTAACTATTTGGTCTAGGAATTAATTCGTGCGGTTGGTACGCACACATTGAAGCTGTAGTACAAACACAAAATACATAAATACCTTAAGAAAAATATTGTCCATCGCTAGCCACCACTTTCGCCCATCTGTCAGGCAATGTACGGATTCCGTGGCGAAAGAAGTCCTCATCCTTGGAAGCGATCCAGTCAGAGACCCATGTTTCGATATCTTCTGAAGAAGTAAACCGCTGTCCAATCAAATCGTTGTTCATGCAATCGAACAAGTAGTAGTCCGAAGGAGCAACGTCTGGTGAATACGGCGGGTGGGGTAAAACTTCCCATCCGACATTTTCTAAATAGGTTTTGACCGGTTTTGCGACATGTGGGCGAGCGTTATCATGTTGAACAATAAGTTTATCATGTCTGTTCTCCCATTCTGGTCGTGTTCTGGCCAGAGCTTGCTTCAAACGCATTAATTGTGTCGATAACGTTCTCCATTCATAGTTTCACCCGGTTGCAGCAGCTCATAGTACACCACACCTTTCATATCCCACCATATGCACAGCATAACCTTTGCACAGTGAATATCTCGTTTTGGTTGTGATGGACCTGGTTCACCTGGTTTCACCCAGGCCTTTTTTCGTTTAGGGTTCTCGTAATGGATCCACTTCTCATCACCCGTAATAATTCGATGCAGAAACCCCTTTCTGCGCTGTCGTTGAAGCAGCAATTCGCAAATGGTTTTTCGTCTTTCAACGTCTCTGTCTTTCAATTCATGTGGAACCCAATGTGACATCTTTTGAATCATTCCCATGGCTTTCAAGCGTTTGGAGACTGTCGTTTGATCAACGCCTAATGCTGTTGCAAGTTGTTCCTGCGTTTGACACGAATCCTGCTCGAGCAATGCTGTCAATTCTTCGTCTTGAATTTTTTTTGGCTGTCCAGCTCGCTCTTGGTCTGCCAAGCCGAAATCACCACTTCTAAACCGTGCAAACCACTTCTGACACGTTCGCTCAGCTAGAGCATGGTCACCATACACTTCCACCAAAATACGATGACTTTCAGTCGCACTTTTCTGCATGTTAAAGTAATGCAGCAGGACACCCCGCAAAAACACTTTATCAGGCACAAATTGCGCCATGTTCACTTAACTACAAACTGGTGTTGTTGACGCTTTAATCCACTGCCCTATACTACGAACGATACGCGATGACAGGGGTTTGAAACACATGTGTGGATACACGGAACTGTGGGACGCTCCGTTCGTTGCGCCATCTCTTGTCCACCCGCACGAATTAATTCCTAGACCAAATATGAAAAGAATCACTAAAAATAACATATAAAACATCGGGGCTCTTGAGGGAAGACAAAATTTAAGATAAAAATATCGCTTCACGTATACAGAATTAGTACATAAAACAACTTGAAATTCAGAGATAATGGCGATGGAAACTTACACACTGCCCACACATCTCCACCTAACTACCTGTAAATGCTGTTTGACCAAGTACGTACCTTCAAAGATTGTAAGGAATTGACTTTAGTTTAGTAAAAAACGAAAACGAAAGTGTCACACTGCAACAATATTTGAGATAATGCACAAATTTATCCACTAATATAACATTTTCTCTTCTCCATCCGTGTACTTTGTCGGTGATTAATGTTGTCAGCAGTTGTTTTTAGGCCAAGTTCATGCTAGCTTTGCAGTCGAATAGTTTCCTCAAGACGTTTAAGCTGCAAAGCTGACGCCAACGCCCACCATTTAAAACTTCCTCCTACAGGTGGTAATGGACTCCTGCAAAAAGCTTCTCTGTTATCGAAAAAGAACTGTTGAGATTTTTTAAAGTGATGTTCAAACCACAGAAGTGAGGTTTGATCCAAAAAATAAAGAAAGCAAAGAAACATCAAAAAGAAACGCAATAACTTATGATGCTTAAATTGTATATTGCAATAATGAATATTGTACAAGGCCTTATGAATTGGAATTGCAAGCCAAATCCTACGACATACTTAAGGTTATGTTTTCGATTGAGAATTGGGGAAAACGAAATGTGGTGACTTTAAAAAAATCATATTTATGTGTTCAACGGATTTACACGTTTCATGCTGAAACTATAGGTCAAAAGTTATTTTTAAATATCTTTCTGGGTGTTCGTTCGTACAGGTGTATGTCTTAACTAATGTAAACATCGTTTATCATATCTTATATATATATATATATATATATATATATATATATATATATATATATATATATAGATAGATATAACTTGTGTGCATCTTTGAAATATTAAAAAACTTTTGTACTGTAGTGTACTGTAGTTCAAGGTACTTCCAAAGCCAAGAAACAAATTTGATTTTAAACATATAGCAACTTGTAACTAGAAAACAACTTTAAAATAATCTACAAGGATGTATGATGTACAGTTGCTTATGAATTTCATGTAAGTGAAAGTGCGGAAGTGTTGCATATAAATACTTCCCCAATAAGCGACAAGTGAGAAAGAAGAATTCAGAAAAGGACACACTATTGTACTCACGTCGAAGCAGGCTATATTGAACTTTTGAGTAATGAGAATATCACACCTCTGTACTCTTTCATGTAAGTTTTACTTTTTGTATTAATTGAATTTGTCTTAAAAATAAAAACGTATTTTGCCCAATTCTTATGGAGGTCCCTTGACAGACCCATCTATAATTATTTCATTTTGATCTTGTTTTAATATTTTATAAAATAATTATCATATTGAAATTAATATTTACAAATAGCAGACTTAAAGTAGCAGTGCCGAATATGTTTGCCGAAATTTGTAATCAATTGTTTTAAGAAGATAGATTTATAATGTAATAAATTCAAATCAATTGAAAGTTTATTTTTCTAACAATTAACTTCATGTTTGTGTTCACAATGCAAGAATGCTACCGCTATAACTACCACTCAAATCATTTTTTTAAAATAACTTAAATATTCTCTCTCCTCTTAATTAAGATCATTATAATCTCTAGAATTGACACACTATATACTCGCCTAGATGCCGTTCTGTTTAACGTATCCGTATACAATTTTAAACTTATATTTATACTAGTATCAATTACCCGCTTTGCTGAGTTAAATTAAGAACAAATAGTAATATGTTCTGTTAGTCTATCACTTTTTACTATTACTAAAGCGCTCTCTGATATCGGCCATTTTCGATTACTTTAAATATCCCCCCCTACTCATGTTGCGGGGCACGGCATCGGAAGTGCCATTGTTCTTCTCAGCGATCTTGAAACCACACTGATATTGGTCATTTCGATCAATTATATATATATATATATATATATATATATATATATATATATATATATATATATATATATCACTTCTCCCTCCACAACTTGCAGGGCTGAATTTAGATTTAAACAACATCAGAAGTTTCACTGTTCATCTCAACGACCCAGAAAACTATGGATTCGACACTAATATAGATTATTTTTAAATGCCTCTCTCGTCCCCCACCTTTAAGTTACTCCGTCCGTCAAGGTGATATGACAAAAAAACATCTCAGGTTTAAACTTCATCTAGGTTGTAAATTTGATCGAAATCGGTCCAGGGTTCAAAAGTTATTAAGTTTAATTTAGTATATATATATATATTCTCTCCTATTTCCCTCTCCTAACTTCTACCGTGAAAGAGTAATGTTAAAAAAAGAAAACATCTCAGGCCCGAACCTCATCTATGTTGAAAAATTGATCTAGATTGATCATTTGGTTCAAAACTTACTGTTTTATTTATTTTTGACTCCTCCCTCCCCATCCCTAAGTTACATCGTCAAAGTGAGTAGATAAATACCATTACAG
Source organism: Thermobia domestica (assembly GCF_964235325.1). Classification (NCBI taxonomy): domain Eukaryota; kingdom Metazoa; phylum Arthropoda; class Insecta; order Zygentoma; family Lepismatidae; genus Thermobia; species Thermobia domestica. Next base: position 80,328,117 of record NC_137459.1, read on the forward strand.
GCCCGAACCTCATCTATGTTGAAAATTTGACCGAGCTTGGTCATATGGTTCAAGAGTGATGAAATCACAAAGACAGTCACTTTATATATATATATATTGTTGAGGCATGTCATTGATTTTATTCAAAAATATATTATTTGGTAAAGGAAAGTATATTTAATAAAATTGAATGTTAAGAAACTAAGTGTTATCACGTAACGTAAACACGTGTGTGTGTTTATGTGTTGACATCAATGTTGTGTGTATGTAATGAATGTTCTACGGCTAGACGCTTGCTCGTCAATTCGTAAGATATTGTAATTTGTATTTGTAATGTTTTGAATTGTCATCAGATTGTCACATTGTAACATTGACACACTTTGACTGTGATATAATCGTTGAGTTCGCAGAAATTTGTAAGTCTGAGAATTTGATCACGATGTAATTCGGGTGAAACCAACGTTTTACCAATAGCTGAGATATACAGAAAGTCGACGAGAATGAATTCCAAGATGTCTGGAATCTTCGTATAAAACCTTATAGTTTTTAGAGATTGGGATCAGTCTCAGGAGTCTCGAGGGGCAGTCTTTGAGGATCAGTCTTCGAGTATTTGTCTCTGAGTTGAGACTAAGAGATTAGTATACGTCGAGCAGTAACATAGTCGCTCATGTCACAGTAGTCACTTCTCTGTGATTCTAAAGTCCAGTATTAGATCAGCAGATCTAATAGTTCAGCAGACCATTATAGTAGATAATGGTACACAATAGTCGATCATTCTAGACTATTGGCAGCAATATAGAGATCGTCCAGAGCATCGATAGCAGTTCCAGTCATCAGCTGTATAAAGGTACGTGTATCTCAGCTATGTTTGAGTTCATCGTGGTTAACTTCCTAGCTGTTTAAAGATATGTGATCTTGCGATTATATTCAGTCGACGATCAACCACAATAGTACACAAGCTTAATGAAAATACAAAGTTTTAGTTCAAAGTCATTTAATGTGGTTTCTTTCCGTCATCCTGTACCTACTCATTCTAGATGGGGAGTAGCAGCGATCTTCGACCGTCATTTAACATTTCATCCCCATGCTATATAGGCACGACGGTGGAAGGTTGTTATGGTGGAGATGCGTTCGGTTCGAGACCCGGGAGGTGTATTTTAGAGTAGTTCGCACCAGTTTTATGGTGGAGATATTTTGGTTCGATTCCCGAACAGTGCTAAAAATAGGTCGCACCAAACTTATGGTGGAAATAGCGATCCCGAAATGGAATAAGTTTAGTGTTAAGAATATATTTTATTAGGTTATGGTTAAATTCGGTTTAGATTTAAGTTATTTAGTATGTTAAGAGTTTGTATTATAATCGTTCACCACTCAAAGACGAGATATGGTTCGGATCTCGAATGACTAAAGGCAATTGACTCAAGTAGAATAAGTAATACGTTAACCCTCACCACCCACCCTCACTTCGTAAATTAAAGTTGAATTTAAGTATTAGATTAAATGAATGAAAGAACTGTGTTGACTAGAGCACAGAAAGCGAGTAAGGGAATAAATATTGATGTGAATTTATTTGGTGTGAGGACACCAGAAAGACAAAATACTGCTTGTAGTTACGATAAAGTCGCGAGTCCTAAAATTGTTTTGAGTAAAGAACCAGTTTTTAATTTCCCAAGTAGTCCGGTGACGAAATCTGTATCGGAAGACTTTCCTTCAATCATAAATTTAGATCCGAAATTAGTAAATAGTGAAAATAAGAATTTTACTATGGCGTCTAACATTACGTTTTACGCAGATATTAATAAATTGCCTAAATTCGATCTCAAGAACGATAATGACATCGTGTCGTTTTTCGATGAATTCGACGATGCTTGTCAAATGGCAGGCATCGCCGAAAGCAAACGAAATGAGTTACTGCCTAATATTTTCAAAGGAGTAGGGAGGCAATGGATAAAGTTGTTCCTGAAACGGAGAAACATGGCAGAAATACAGTATAAACAATTGCAGGCTGAAATAGTAGACGAGTTTACGAAATCTAATGTAACTATAGATATTGAAGATAGAATTAAGGAGCGGTTACAGTATGAAGACGAAGCTGTAATTAATTACGTTTATGACATGCTCGTTCTTTGTGAACGACTAGATTCAAAAATGAATGATATCAAGAAGATAGGTATTATAGTTGGAGGTCTACATCCATACTATATGGAAAAGGTAGGAACGCGTGAATATTCTAGCTTAGACAAATTCGTGGAGGATTTGCAAAAGATAGAAAAGAATAAGTGTAAAATAGCAAAGCGTGTGAAAAAGGAATCCGGCAAAGTTACAATTAAAGATCTTGTAAAGAAAATTAGAGAGCAGGTAGAAGATGAGGAGAGCGGATCTGATTCAGATCATGTGGTTGTAAGAAAACATAAAGAAGAAAGTAAGATTAAACAGGAACCTCCGAGTATTACACAAATCGCGGAATTAGAAAAGAAAATAGACAAATTACAGTTAGCATTGTCGGCAAAAACACAAGATGACGAGAAACAAGAGAATAACGCGAGAAAACAAGGGAAAAATCAGTATTATAGGAATAATAAGCAGAATAGAGGTGGTTATCGAAATAATTACCGTGGAAATGGAAATAGAAATAAGAATTGGCACAGTAATAGTGATAGGAATCAAAACAACAATAGAGGTAATAACCGTTATTACAGTAAGCGTGGTAATCGAGGAAATTTTTGGAGAAACAATAGAGGACGTGGTCAGCAAGGAAACTGGCAAGGGAATTGTCAGAATTCGTGTTGTCACCAGTCTTATAATTTCGAAAACCCGAATCAGCAGAGATTTGTGCAAGTGGTACCAGCGCAAGTAAATGGTACTACTTATTATCAAACACCAGGCTCGAGTACTTTAAACGGAACACATCTGTAAATGGGAGAGGCGCATTTACAGGCGATCGAAATGTCCGAATAAGAGAAATAATTGCCTCAGTGAATTTAGACAACAACATGGTATATTTACCATTAGAAATAGATGATAGAAAGATCAAAGCGTTACTCGATAGTGGGTCGCAAATTTCAATTATAAACGAGAAATTAGTGCCACCGAGTGCAAAAATAATCCCACAACAAACTAAGATCAAAGGGATCACGCAGAACACGCTGGTAATTAACAAATTAGCCATAGTTAAGTTCAAAATATTAAATCAAACGTTTCATCAGGCTTTTAGAATAATAAAAGACTTCCCATATCAAATGTTGATTGGGAATGACTTTTTGCAAACACAAAATTGTAGAATTGATTATGGAGCTAGTAAAATTATTGTTCAAAGATTTGGGAAACCAATTAAACATGGTCGAAACGATCAGGAAACCAGAACAGTTTCTGATAATGTTGCAATTAGCATTAAATCAAGTTTAAAGCCAAAATGGGTTCTTGGTCATAGGGTGAAGTTGTTACCAAGAACTAGGACAACTGTCGAGGTTAACCTAGTTAATTCTTGGGAGAACAATGAATTTCTATTAGAGCCAGATAAGCTATTAGAGTCTCAATATAACATATTTGTACCTAGAGTAATTTTGTCGAATGAAAATAAGTGTTTAGAAGTTATCAATCCGTCAAATAAGACGATCATGTTGACAAAAAATTTAAAAATTGGAGATGCAGAAGCATGCATGAATGAATCGGAATTAAGGAAAGAAGGATTATCAGAGGAGGAAATTGAAGAGGTGTTAGAGGCGAGAAAAAACTACGATAAATCACGGTTGAAATTTGGCAATAATACTAAACCAGAAATCAGAAAGAAATTAGAGAAATTGTGCTACGATTACGCAGATGTTTTTGCGTGGCGAGAAAACGAATTAGGAAGAGTCAAGGGAGTAGAACACAAGATAGAGTTGGAAACGGAAGTTCCGTTTCGACGTCAACAATATCCAATACCGATAGCAATGAAGGATAAAGTGAAAGAACAGATAAACATTTTACTCGAACAAAACATCATCGAGGAAAGTAATAGCTCGTATAACTCACCTATGTTGTTCGTAAAGAAGCCAAACGGATCGATTAGGGCCTGTTTGGACTGTAGAATGCTGAATCGGCATGTACGGTTCCATTCCGTGGCGTTGCCGCCTATCCATCAAATTCTTACAAGTATGGGTGGTCACAAATACTTTAGTGTGTTGGACATTAAGAGTGCCTATCATACGGTATCAATTTCTAAGGATTCTAGGAAGTATACTGCATTCAATATCCCTGGCGTAGGAGCGTATCAATACTCGAAATTACCAATGGGTTACATTCAGTCGCCCGCTATATATACAAAAATCATGGCAATGACATTAGCTAACGTTCATCCGGAGGCGGTGTCATTTTACATGGATGATATATTTATATATTTAAATAATCAGGAGAAAATGGTATCTGTGTTACACTCAGTCTTTCAAAGGTTAAGGAAATATGGATTAAAGTTATCAGTAGAGAAATGTCACTTCATGGAAGAGAAGGTAATGGCTTTAGGTCACATTGTGAGCGAAGCTGGTTACGAAATCAGTCCTAAAGTGATTCAAGCAATAAAAGCTTGTAAGCCACCTACAAGCGCGAAAGAGTTGAAATCATTCCTTGGGTTGACTAATTATGTGAGGAAATTTTGTAAAAATTACGCGGAAATGACATCTAATTTTCAACAATTATTAAGGAAAAATCATAAATTTGTGTGGACGGAAGAACACCAACTTAATTTTGAAAAACTAAAAGAATCGTTGATGAGTGCACCTTTATTGGCACCTTTCCGTGAAGAGTTGGAAACTAGAGTGTATACGGATGCATCTACAAAATCAATAGGGGCTGTACTAATGCAGAAACAATTGAATGGAGAGTGGACACCTATAGCGTATTATAGTAGAGTATTGAGACCAAACGAAACACGAAGACATATAGTGGAACTAGAAATTTTGGCCGTGGTTAGTGCTTTCAAAGCATTTAACTATTATTTGTACAATAAAGAATTTGAGCTATACACGGATTGCAGGTGTATAAAATACCTTCAAACAACGCCAAAATTATCGCCGAAACTGTTACGGTATAGTCTAGAGATGGCGCAGTACCAGTACACGCCAGTACATTTTCCAGGAGAGAAAAATTCTAGCGATGTATTATCGAGAAACACGAACATCCAACCAACTGATGAAGACATCGATCTAGATGCATTACCAGTCAAGATGGAAGACCTTGAAGTCAACATCACGTTCGACGAAGATGTGAATGTGGCTGAGTTGCAACGGAAAGACCCTTTCTTCGGTTCAATAATGAAGGCTATAGAACATCCGGAAGAAGCAGATGAAAAATCAGAAAAACAGGCACGCTGGTATGAAATTAAGGACGGAAAACTTTTCCGAACTCAGAAGATGGCTAATGGGAAGAAATTCCTATTATGCATTCCTTTTTCTTTGAGGGAACAAGTTTTCAAAAACTTGCATTGTTCGATATACGGAGGAGGACATTATTCCTACACCAAGTGTTATAATCGAGCATTGAAATCCATCTATTTCCCAAACATGAAAAGATTTTTTCAAGAGAAGGTCAGCCAGTGCATCAGTTGCCAAATCCAGAAACGTAAAGTTGGTAGGACACCACTGCATCCGCAAACATACCCGAGTTATATGCCATTCCAGCATGTAACTATGGATGAGATTGGGCCGTTTAAAAGATCGAAGAATCACAGGAATAAATATGTTATTGTATTTGTTGATAGCGCTACTCGATACGTAATTGCAAGAGCGGTTCCTGCTATAACTTCTGAAATTATAGCAGAAGCAATTTTTGAAGAATTAATTACAAAACATGGGATTCCTGAAATTCTTGCGATGGACCGGCATAGCACACACCGGAGCCGAGTGATGGAAGAGATGGCTGAAAGGTTTGGTATGCGGTTAAATTTTGCCAATACAGATGCCCATTACCAGATTGGAACATCGGAGAGAGCCATCGGGTCAATTCAACAAATATGAAGCACTATATAGACCGTGAGTTTACAAACTGGGACGAGATCTTACCTTCAATTGTGTTTACCATGAATACACAGATTCATGACGGGACAAAATATTCGCCTTACTATTTGCTTACAGGGCGTGAACCCAGAACGTTCTTGGAACAGGATCTGGACATACCTTGTGAGTATGTGGAAAACGAAGAGCGGATACGAAATGTGAAGGAAGCAAGGAAGGTCGCGTACCAGAATTTGCAGAAGCGGTTCAAATCCCAAAAGAAACAAATTGAGAAGAAATTCTCTCAACCAAACTTCGACGTGGGACAAAAAGTTTGGATTCGTGAAATGCCAAGAGCAGGCATTCCAGCTTGTTTTGGAAAGCGATATAACATTCAAGTAGTAATAGTGCAAAAGTTGAATAATAACTCATATAAAGTGAGATACGAGACTAAGAAAGGACAAGAGAAGACAGATTCTGTTGACATAAGACGTTTGAAACCATTTGTAAGTGCAAAGGAGGAAGATTCGGATAGACCAGAAGAAGAATCGGATTTAGACAGTGATGTCTAATGAAAAAAAAAAAAGAACAACGCGTGGGAAAAACCAAAAAGTTTTCAAAAGGACTACATCACGATGAAAAAAAAAAATTTTTGGCAACTACGAAAACACGAATAAGTTTTTAGTAAAAGTTTAATTTTTTTTGTTAGGTATCTGCAAACAAGATGTTTTTGTCAGTGAGACAGCGAGGTGGACCGCTGTTTATCAACAAAAGTCCGTGTACCCGAAATCAAAGTAAATGTTGATTTCCATCAGAAAATCCCTTAACTGGCAAAAGTATATTGTTTACAGAGCGTAAAGTGACTAGGAAATTAGAGAATTTTTTTTGAATTAGAGAAATATCTAGTAAATATATTTAAATTGGTAAAATAATCCAAGGTACACATACAAAGTAAAATAAATAAATGAAAACATAACTGTTAAAAAAAAATAATAATAAGAGATATAGAAATAATTAAAATAAATAAGTAAAATTCAGAATAGTAATTCTAAGTTTTAATTGTTACAGTTATCATCATGTTCAAGATTGTCGTTTGTCTACTACTATTGATTAGTAGTGGGGTAGCTGAAGAAGAACATCAACAAATAACGTTATCAGATATTGGACTAGCATTGACACAGAATGCTTATGCTGTTCATGCGACGAACATGGTGTTTACGACCGTTAAAATGCATTTAAATTTTCAAGAATCGGTGCCAGTACACGACAAATGTACTGACGCATATGAGATTTTAAATGATTATGCAGTAAAAGTGAGAGAGTTTAGACAGAATATAGTGAATTTATTACCTTGCCATTTTGTTTATGAAAATGGTATAACAAGATGTAATAATAATCACAGAAATAAAAGATTTATATTTTCGTGGTTACTGGGATTGTCGTCCATTGGTTTATCGACGTATAATTTAATTCATAATAAACAATTGTCTCAGTCTATTGATAAGTTAAGTAAGCATGAGAATGTATTAACTAATGAAATTAAAAATCTAAAAGAATCATTTAATAATGAGATAACAGTAGTCCACGGGATAGTCGTAAAAGTGCAACAGGTGTTGCAAGATTTTAAAAATAAAATTCAGGAGCTATACTGTTATTTACATCAATCCCAACGCAGGATAATGGCAAACTTGTTTGTTCATCTTGTACAGGAGAGAGTAAATAAAATAGTAAATAGCATTTTAAATAATGAGTTAACATATCATATATTATCTAATGCTGATGTTAAAAAGTTAATTAATTTTCATGATGTTTTGAAAAATACTATTTATAGGTCAGACATTGGAATGTTTTACCAAATGTCTAGCGTATATCTAGTAAAATACCATTACGAAGATAATAATGTTGATTTAATAATAAAGACTCCGATAATATATGATACTAGCATTTCAATAATGTATGACGTTACATCAATGGGCTACTTAATAAATAACACAAGAATATTTTATCAATTACCAGAAGCAGTCTATTTGGCTGAAGGTAAATTTCACTCATTGGATAAAAGTAAATGCGAATTTAAAAGTTTTCTATATTTTTGCGAGAGCATAACTATGGACCATGAATCGAAATGTTTGAATAATATTATTTTAAATAAATCTCTAGGAGGATGCCAGCAAAATTCGGAAAAATTTTTGGGGAATGTGATATTCAGATATACACACGCTGGTGTGATGTATTCTTCTATTGAAGAAGCGTACATGACAAAAGTGGGTGTACATCAAGAAATTACTTCAACAAAACTTGAGCAAACCAAAGCTAAATCAAATTTCATAAACTATGATAAATTTGATAATATAATAATTGGAGAGCTGGTCATTCCATCTAAACGGATAATTCAGATTCAAAATAAACACATTAAATTGATCGGTAATTGGACTGAGAGACAAATAAATTTCACCTTGCATACGCAAGAGCTAAATAGTTTAACTGAAAAATTGTTAAAATTGAAAGTCGATACTTCGATCCCAGAACTACATTTAAAAACAGACTATATCATGTATGTAATTTTTGGAGTAATAATATCATTAATTTTGACAACAATATTGTTATTAGTACTGTATTGTAAGCTGTATAGAGCAATACGGAAGTATAAAATTCAAAATCAGGAATAATAATAATAATAATAATAATAATAATAATAATAATAATCATAATAATAATAATCATCAGAAAGTAATAATAAAGTAAGCGTAGTATGTAAATGAATATCGTATGTGCCTTGGGTTATGAAAAAAAAAGTTTTTACATTTGTAGATATGGAGAAGAATGGAGTTTATTTTGAAAAAAAAATATCTAAGTTGCAATAAAACCTGAAAAGGAATATCGAATTAACATTTAAAACAAGTGGTAATATGTAGACATACTTACCTACAGCATGAGGTAGTTGTGAGTTGAAAGCTTTTGGTTGTCATCCTAGATAAAACTAGGATTGGTCTAGTTGAGTCGGGGAAAAACGATTAAATCGTTGAAAATATAAAATGGTTACGTAGAGCTAGTACAACAAAACTCTTTGTTTTGGTAGAAAAGAAGCAATAGAAAATAAGCATAGATAATAGATCATCATAGACAAGCATAGATAAAAGCATGTAAATAGATAATAGCTAAGTTAAATAACATCAGAATATTAGTGAAATCAGTAGCTTCAAGCTATAGAAAACAAAAGCGAAGAGAAGAAAAATAGAAAAGTTGTCTATTAGTAAAGCTAGATAAATAGACAAATCATAGATAAAGTAGATACTAGTGTTATAAACTAGTTCAAGTAAGCTTACAAATCTACAATAATAAGTCGTTAAAAGTACGGGAAAAAAGTACGAAAAAGTCGTTGAAAAGAGTAAATAGTTTCAATAGAAAAGTAGGAAAATCATAGATAAGACACGAGAAATAGTCGCAAATAGAATACAATCATAATGCATCATATCAATAATCAACGTTAAGTTGTATGAGAACACATTATTTTATCAAAATTCATTTTCTAAATTCACGTTTTTTTAAAATGAGAGAGGAATTATTGATTTATTATTATTATCAAATGATCAATTGGTATATAGATTATTTGTATTATAATAAGTTATTGTATTTAGGTTATGAGTATCTTTGATATTCATGAGAGTACTGTACTCCGTTGGGTAGTTTTCTGTTTACTACTTACGAGACAATTGCATCCTGGCGAGGCTCTGAGCGCTCAGGCAGCAGAGAGTGGTTGCTAAGGGGCGTGGTTTACGAGAAGATGGCCGCCAGCGTAGCAACAAGTCACACCCACGGGAGACTAGCTACTTGTATTCACAATGATTTTGATGCGTTATGAATGAATTCTAAGGACAGAGAGTGTTGGAATGTAAAAATAAGATAGATTAAACATCAATAAAGATAACTGTACCTACAAACAACGTTAAAACTAGTAATAAAGTGTATTTAAGAGCTGAAATATGCACGAAAATGTAGGATTTTCCGACTTTGAAAAAAAAAAGACAATAACAGCGTCAAACGAATGAAAATGTAACAAGGATAGCAGTTTTGTATCCGAATAGGTTACATAGTGATTAGAACACTATTCATTATTTAGAATATGCATCGATTATGCATTTTAAAGAAAATAATGAACGATTAATGAACATTAACATTAGGCCTATGCTGAAATTATGAATATATTGTTCAGAAGAGAGTCATAGACCGCGGTATAGTTATATAAGTTTTTAAGAAAATAAAAACACGATTTCACACTTAGTTATATATTTACAGGTATTATGGAAAAGAAGTTTACCGTAATGGCTATTGCTTTAACATCGTTAATAACCTTAGTACTAGCAACGTCTATAATTATCATTTATTTAATTATTAAATTACGTAGATTTAGTGGAAAGAAAAAACAGGAAGGAAGAGTAGAGGATAAAAAAGTAGATGACGATATTAGTAACGTAGAAAACTGCGGATTATTTCCAATCTATGCAGAAATAAATAAAAACCACACTAAAAAGCACACTATTTGCACAAAACACAAAGCAGATCACTATCTTGAGCAGAAAAAGGAACCACAAGGTAACTTAAACATTGTTGGTATGCACTGCACCAAAACCAAAGAGGGATGTAACACAAATCACGAATTATCCGGTTTTGAAGCAGAAAAAACGGATCAACATTTAGTCACAAACTTGAAACACGAAAAACTATACATGCGTCCTTGCGACATTTTAGTCCTGTGAACATTTTGCCGAAATTTTCACGAACAATGCAGAGCACGTATTCAAAGTTAACTTTATACATCGAAGCAACGCGGCAAACAGGATAAGACGTGGAAGTTTGTCCAAGTTCAGTGTCAAAACGTTTGCTGAATTAACATTTTGCGGAAGGAAGTGTATCAAGAGTTGCTAACTCTATAGATAGCAAACTTACCATAAGTGAAGTGAATAATATTTTTAAATTTTGTTTTTGTGTTTCAAAATCATGCAACGATAGGAGACGGTGTTTATTAGTGTATTAGTGGTTTACAACAACAAATCTAGTGTATAATGAAGTGCATTATTTTTATGGAAAGCATCAGTGATATGGTCACTGGTATTAGTGGAAACTATGCAGAGTCAATAAACACTGAGTTGAACTTTGCGACTAACTTCAGTGGAAAGTTTTCAAGAACGAGAACGGAAAAGTATATATATGAGCAATTCCGAGCACAGGAAATGCAACACAACTTCAAGTAGTTATATATGTAACTCAATAGATGGCAGGAGCTCATACTCTGATGAGGACTCTTGAAAAGTATTTTTTTTTAAAAAACGAAAACAATGATTGTAAATAAATAATGTTTTGATGATTTCTTTTGAATGTGAAAAATGAATATAAAGATATATACAGGGTGATGGTTGAATATATATGATTATTTTATGTAATATATGTAATTAGTTTTCGGTCAATTTCAAGGAAGAAATTGAGTCGAGAACGGAGTTCTCTTATTTTAAAGGAGGGGCATGTTGAGGCATGTCATTGATTTTATTCAAAAAGATATTATTTGGTAAAGGAAAGTATATTTAATAAAATTGAATGTTAAGAAACTAAGTGTTATCACGTAACGTAAACACGTGTGTGTGTTTATGTGTTGACATCAATGTTGTGTGTATGTAATGAATGTTCTACGGCTAGACGCTTGCTCGTCAATTCGTAAGATATTGTAATTTGTATTTGTAATGTTTTGAATTGTCATCAGATTGTCACATTGTAACATTGACACACTTTGACTGTGATATAATCGTTGAGTTCGCAGAAATTTGTAAGTCTGAGAATTTGATCACGATGTAATTCGGGTGAAACCAACGTTTTACCAATAGCTGAGATATACAGAAAGTCGACGAGAATGAATTCCAAGATGTCTGGAATCTTCGTATAAAACCTTATAGTTTTTAGAGATTGGGATCAGTCTCAGGAGTCTCGAGGGGCAGTCTTTGAGGATCAGTCTTCGAGTATTTGTCTCTGAGTTGAGACTAAGAGATTAGTATACGTCGAGCAGTAACATAGTCGCTCATGTCACAGTAGTCACTTCTCTGTGATTCTAAAGTCCAGTATTAGATCAGGAGATCTAATAGTTCAGCAGACCATTATAGTAGATAATGGTACACAATAGTCGATCATTCTAGACTATTGGCAGCAATATAGAGATCGTCCAGAGCATCGATAGCAGTTCCAGTCATCAGCTGTATAAAGGTACGTGTATCTCAGCTATGTTTGAGTTCATCGTGGTTAACTTCCTAGCTGTTTAAAGATATGTGATCTTGCGATTATATTCAGTCGACGATCAACCACAATAGTACACAAGCTTAATGAAAATACAAAGTTTTAGTTCAAAGTCATTTAATGTGGTTTCTTTCCGTCATCCTGTACCTACTCATTCTAGATGGGGAGTAGCAGCGATCTTCGACCGTCATTTAACATTTCATCCCCATGCTATATAGGCACGACGGTGGAAGGTTGTTAATATATATATATATATATATATATATATATATATATATATATATATATATATATATATATATAT